>NC_042987.1:17722420-18388030 GCF_901001165.1 Salmo trutta | reverse complement strand
CGCTCTCTCTGTGTCGCTCTCGCTTCTCTCTCTCTCTGTGTCGCTCTCGCTCTCTCTCTCTCTGTGTCGCATCTCGCTCTCTCTCTCTGTGTCGCTCTCTCTGTCTCTCTCTCTCTCGCTCTCTCTCTCTCTCTCTCTCTCGTGTGTGCTCTCTCTCTGTGTCGCTCTCTCTGTGTCTCTCTCTCTGTGTCTCTCTCTCTGTGTCGCTCTCTCTGTGTCGCTCTCTCTGTGTCGCTCTCTCTGTGTCGCTCTCTCTGTGTCGCTCTCTCTGTGTCGCTCTCGCTCTGTCGCTCTCTCTCTGTGTCGCTCTCTCTCTCTGTGTGTCGCTCTCTCTCTCTCTCTCTGTGTCGCTCTCTCTCTCTCTCTCTGTGTCGCTCTCTCTCTCTCTCTCTCTGTGTCGCTCTCTCTCTCTCTCTCTCTGTGTCGCTCTCTCTCTCTCTCTGTGTCGCTCTCTCTCTCTCTGTGTCGCTCTCTCTCTCTCTGTGTCGCTCTCTCTCTCTGTCGCTCTCTCTCTTTGTGTCGCTTTCGCTCGCTCTCTCTGTGTCGATCTCGCTCTCTCTGTGTCGCTCTCGCTCGATCTCGCTCTCTCTCTGTGTCACGCTCTCTCTGTCGCTCTCTCTCTCTCTGTGTCGCTCTCTCTCTCTCTGTGTCGCGCTCTCTCTCTCTCTGTGTCGCGCTCTCTCTCTCTCTCTGTGTCGCTCTCTCTCTCTGTGTCGCTCTCTCTCTCTCTCTGTGTCGCTCTCTCTCTCTGTGTCGCTCTCTCTCTCTCTCTCTGTGTCGCTCTCTCTCTCTGTGTCGCTCTCTCTCTCTGTGTCGCTCTCTCTCTCTCTCTGTGTCGCTCTCTCTCTCTCTCTCTGTGTCGCTCTCTCTCTCTCTGTGTCGCTCTCTCTTCTCCTTGTGTCGCCTCCTCTCTCTCTCTGTGTCGCTCTCTCTCTCTCTGTGTCGCTCTCTCTCTCTCTCTCTGTGTCGCTCTCTCTCTCTCTCTGTGTCGCTCTCTCTCTCTCTCTGTGTCGCTCTCTCTCTCTCTCTGTGTCGCTCTCTTTCTCTCTGTGTCGCTCTCTCTCTCTCTCTGTGTCGCTCTCTCTCTCTGTGTCGCTCTCTCTCTCTCTGTGTCGCTCTCTCTCTCTCTGTGTCGCTCTCTCTCTCTCTCTGTGTCGCTCTCTCTCTCTGTGTCGCTCTCTCTCTCTCTCTGTGTCGCTCTCTCTCTCTCTCTGTGTCGCTCTCTCTCTCTCTGTGTCGCTCTCTCTCTCTCTCTGTGTCGCTCTCTCTCTCTGTGTCGCGCTCTCTCTCTCTCTCTCTCTGTGTCGCTCTCGCTCTCTCTCTCTCTGTGTCGCTCTCGCTCTCTCTCTCTCTCTGTGTCGCTCTCGCTCTCTCTCTCTCTGTGTCGCTCTCGCTCTCTCTCTCTGTGTCGCTCTCGCTCTCTCTCTCTCTCTGTGTCGCTCTCGCTCTCTCTCTCTCTCTGTGTCGCTCTCGCTCTCTCTCTCTGTGTCGCTCTCGCTCTCTCTCTCTCGTGTCGCTCTCTCTCTCTCTGTGTCGCTCTCGCTCTCTCTCTCTCTGTGTCGCTCTCGCTCTCTCTCTCTGTGTCGCTCTCGCTCTCTCTCTGTGTCGCCCCTCGCTCTCTCTCTCTCTCTGTGTCGCTCTCGCTCTCTCTCTCTGTGTCGCTCTCGCTCTCTCTCTGTGTCGCCCTCGCTCTCGCTCTCTCTGTGTCGCCCTCTCTCTCTGTGTCGCTCTCTCTCTGTGTCGCTCTCTCTCTCTGTGTCGCTCTCTCTCTCTCTCTGTGTCGCTCTCTCTCTCTCTCTGTGTCGCTCTCTCTCTCTCTCTGTGTCGCTCTCGCTCTCTCTCTGTGTCGCTCTCGCTCTCTCTCTCTGTGTCGCTCTCTCTCTCTCTCTGTGTCGCTCTCTCTCTCTGTGTCGCTCTCGCTCTCTCTCTGTGTCGCTCTCGCTCTCTCTCTGTGTCGCCCTCGCTCTCGCTCTCTCTCTGTGTCGCCCTCGCTCTCTCTGTGTCGCTCTCGCTCTCTCTCTGTGTCGCCCTCGCTCTCTCTCTGTCTGTGTCGCCCTCGCTCTCTCTCTGTGTCGCTCTCGCTCTCTCTTTGTGTCGCTCTCGCTCTCTCTTTGTGTCGCTCTCGCTCTCTCTTTGTGTCGCTCTCGCTCTCTCTCTGTGTCGCCCTCGCTCTCGCTCTCTCTGTGTCGCTCTCGCTCTCTCTCTCTGTGTCGCTCTCGCTCTCTCTCTCTGTGTCGCCCTCGCTCTCGCTCTCTCTGTGTCGCCCTCGCTCTCGCTCTCTCTGTGTCGCCCTCGCTCTCTCTCTGTCGCTCTCTCTCTCTGTGTCGCTCTCTCTCTCTGTGTCGCTCTCTCTCTCTGTGTCGCTCTCTCTCTCTCTGTGTCGCTCTCTCTCTCTGTGTCGCTCTCTCTCTCTGTGTCGCTCTCTCTCTCTCTGTGTCGCTCTCTCTCTCTCTGTGTCGCTCTCTCTCTCTCTGTGTCGCTCTCTCTCTCTCTGTGTCGCTCCCTCTCTCTCTGTGTCGCTCTCTCTCTCTCTGTGTCGCTCTCTCTCTCTCTCTCTGTGTCGCTCTCGCTCGCTCTCTCTCTGTGTCGCTCTCGCTCTCTCTCTCTCTCTTGTGTCGCTCTCGCTCTCTCTCTCTTTGTGTCGCTCTCGCTCTCTCTCTGTGTCGCTCTCGCTCTCTCTGTCGCTCTCGCTCTCTCTCTGTGTCGCCCTCGCTCTCGCTCTCTCTCTGTGTCTCCCTCGCTCTCTCTCTGTGTCGCCCTCGCTCTCGCTCTCTCTCTCTCTGTGTCGCTCTCGCTCTCTCTCTCTCTGTGTCGCTCTCGCTCTCTGTGTCGCCCTCGCTCTCTCTCTCTGTGTCGCCATCTCTCTCTGTTTCGCCATCTCTCTCTGTGTCGCCATCTCTCTCTGTGTCGCCATCTCTCTCTGTGTCGCCATCTCTCTCTGTGTCGCCATCTCTCTCTGTGTCGCCATCTCTCTCTGTGTCGCCATCTCTCTCTGTGTCGCTCTCTCTCTCTGTGTCGCTCTCTCTCTCTTTGTCTCTCTTTGTCGCTCTCTCTCTCTGTCGCTCTCTCTCTCTGTCGCTCTCTCTCTCTGTGTCGCCCACGCTCTCTTTCTCTGTGTCGCCCACGCTCTCTCTCTCTCTCTGTGTCGCCCTCGCTCTCGCTCTCTCTCACTCTGTGTCGCGCTCTCTGTCGCGCTCTCTGTCGCTCTCTGTCGCTCTCTCTCTCTCTGTCGCTCTCTCTCTCTGTGTCGCTCTCTCTCTCTGTGTCGCTCTCTCTCTCTGTGTCGCTCTCTCTCTCTGTGTCGCTCTCTCTGTGTCGCTCTCTCTCTCTGTCTCGCTCTCTCTCTGTATCGCTCTCTCTCTCTTTGTGTCGCTTTCGCTCTCTCTCTGTGTCGATCTCGCTCTCTTTGTGTCGCTTTCGCTCGCTCTCTCTGTGTCGATCTCGCTCTCTCTGTGTCGATCTCGCTCTCTCTGTGTCGCTCTCGCTCGATCTCGCTCTCTCTGAGTCGCGCTCTTTCTCTGTGTCGCGCTCTCTCTTTCTCTGTGTCGCGCTCTCTATTTCTCTGTGTCGCGCTCTCTATTTCTCTGTGTCGCGCTCTTTCTCTCTCTGTGTCGCGCTCTTTCTCTCTCTGTGTCGCCCTCGCTCTCTCTCTCTGTGTCGCCCTCGCTCTCTCTCTCTGTGTCGCCCTCGCTCTCTCTCTCTGTGTCGCCCTCGCTCTCTCTGTGTCGCCCTCGCTCTCTCTGTGTCGCTCTCGCTCTCTGTGTCGCTCTCTGTGTCGCTCTCTGTGTCGCTCTCTGTGTCGCTCTCTGTGTCGCTCTCTCTGTCGCTCTCTCTGTCGCTCTCTCTGTCGCTCTCTCTGTCGCTCTCTCTGTCGCTCGCTCTCTGTCGCTCGCTCTCTGTCGCTCGCTCTCTGTCGCTCGCTCTCTGTGTCGCTCTCTCTCTCTGTGTCGCTCTCTCTCTCTCTGTGTCGCTCTCTCTCTCTGTGTCGCTCTCTCTCTCTGTCGCTCTCTCTCTCTGTGTCGCTCTCTCTCTCTGTCGCTCTCGCTCTCTTTGTGTCGATCTCGCTCGCTCTCTTTGTGTCGATCTCGCTCGCTCTCTTTGTGTCGATCTCGCTCTCTCTGCGTCGCGCTCTCTCTCTCTCTGCGTCGCGCTCTCTCTCTCTCTGCGTCGCGCTCTCTCTCTCTCTGCGTCGCGCTCTCTCTCTCTCTGCGTCGCGCTCTCTCTCTCTCTCTCTGTCCCGCTCTCTCTCTCTCTCTCTGTCCCGCTCTCTCTCTCTCTCTCTGTCGCGCTCTTTCTCTCTCTGTCGCGCTCTTTCTCTCTGTGTCGCGCTCTCTCTCTCTCTGTGTCGCGCTCTCTCTCTCTCTGTGTCGCGCTCTCTCTCTCTCTGTGTCGCGCTCTCTCTCTCTCTCTGTGTCGCGCTCTCTCTCTCTCTCTGTGTCGCTCTCTCTCTCTCTGTGTCGCTCTCTCTCTCTGTGTCGCTCTCTCTCTCTCTGTGTCGCTCTCTCTCTCTCTGTGTCGCGCTCTCTCTCTGTGTCGCGCTCTCTCTCTGTGTCGCGCTCTCTCTCTCTGTGTCGCGCTCTCTCTCTGTGTCGCGCTCTCTCTCTCTGTGTCGCGCTCTCTCTCTCTCTGTGTCGCGCTCTCTCTCTCTCTGTGTCGCGCTCTCTCTCTCTCTCTGTGTCGCGCTCTCTCTCTCTCTCTGTGTCGCGCTCTCTCTCTCTCTCTGTGTCGCGCTCTCTCTCTCTCTGTGTCGCTCTCTCTCTGTGTCGCTCTCTCTCTCTGTGTCGCTCTCTCTCTGTGTCGCGCTCTCTCTCTGTGTCGCGCCCTCTCTCTCTGTGTCGCGCTCTCTCTCTCTGTGTCGCGCTCTCTCTCTCTGTGTCGCGCTCTCTCTCTGTGTCTCTCTCTGTGTCGCTCTCTCGCGCTCTCTCTGTGTCGCTCGCTCGCTCTCTCTGTGTCGCGCGCTCGCTCGCTCTCTCTGTGTCGCGCGCTCGCTCGCTCTCTCTGTGTCGCTCGCTCGCTCTCTCTGTGTCGCGCGCTCGCTCGCTCTCTCTGTGTCGCGCGCTCGCTCGCTCTCTCTGTGTCGCGCGCTCGCTCGCTCTCTCTGTGTCGCGCGCTCGCTCGCTCTCTCTGTGTCGCGCGCTCGCTCGCTCTCTCTGTCGCGTGCTTGCTCGCTCTCTCTGTGTCGCGCGCTTGCTCGCTCTCTCTGTCGCGCGCGCTTGCTCGCTCTGTGTCACTCGCTCGCTCTCTCTCTCTGTCGCGCGCTAGCTCGCTCTCTGTGTCGCGCGCTAGCTCGCTCTCTCTGTGTCGCGCGCTAGCTCGCTCTCTCTGTGTCGCGCGCTAGCTCGCTCTCTCTGTGTCGCGCGCTAGCTCGCTCTCTCTGTGTCGCGCGCTAGCTCGCTCTCTCTGTGTCGCGCGCTAGCTCGCTCTCTCTGTGTCGCGCGCTAGCTCTCTCTCTCTGTGTCGCGCGCTAGGTCTCTCTCTCTGTGTCGCGCGCTAGGTCTCTCTCTGTGTCGCGCGCTAGCTCTCTCGCTCTGTGTCGCGCGCTAGCTCTCTCTCTGTGTCGCGCGCTAGCTCTCTCTCTCTGTGTCGCGCGCTAGCTCTCTCTCTCTGTGTCGCGCGCTAGCTCTCTCTCTCTGTGTCGCGCGCTAGCTCTCTCTCTCTGTGTCGCGCGCTAGCTCTCTCTCTCTCTGTGTCGCGCGCTAGCTCTGTGTCACTCTCGCTCTTTCTTTGTTTGTGTGTCTCACCCTCTCTCTTTCCCCCACTCACAGATGCGGACCTCTCTCTGGACTGTGAGGGGAAGTCGGACTCGAGCCCAGAGCGAGAGCCAGCAGAAGATGAGTCCAAGGGGGCAGACGGCAGCAAAAAGAGGAAGAGGAAGCCATACCGGCCGGGTAGGGCACCTGATTGGAGGACACAGCTCCTCTGGTGCAGTACGTGCCCAGCACTGTATCAGTGTACTGTTGTAGCTAGCCGTAGCCCTCAACACACAGCCAGCCAAGCTCAGGGATGACAAGGCCTCAAAAGGAAAGAAAGAGGGCTTATTCTGGGGGTTATAAATGGTGTTTTCTCGGTCTCCTGAGTGGCCCCGCGGTCTAAGGCACTGCATCTCAGTGCTCGAGGCGTCACTACAGACACCCTGGTTCGAATCCAGGCTGTATCACAACTGGCCGTGATTGGGAGTCCCATAGGGCGGCGCACAATTGGCCCCGCGTCGTCCGGGTTTGACCGGTGTAGGCTGTCATTGTAAATAACAATTTGTTCTTAACTGATTTGCCTAGTTAAATAAAGGTTACATTTAAAAAATATATATAATCTAGGTTGAAGATGTTTCCCTCTCTAGTGAAAGCATTGAGATGTGCTCTATGGAAACACCAAGAAAGAAACCCATGTGTTCTATGTCTTCCCAACAGATCTTATACAATTCTAATAAAAAATTACTTGGACACTTTACTTTCTTGGAACCAGCAATCTTACCTTGGCTATGTGTTGGTTCATTGTTGAATATCTCTTTCTCAGGCATCGGTGGCTTCATGGTGCGTCAGCGGAGCCGTCCAGGCCAGGGCCCAGGCAAGGCCAAACGATCCCTGAGCAGGAAGGATTCTTCTGGCTCGGTCTCTGAACCCCCCACAGGAAAAGAGGAGGGTGAGTTCCCACACATCGACCGATGCGTGATCAATTGCTTTTGTCTGAATATCCTATTTCTGCCTGGTGAAAGTAAATTGTCGAATAAAATACCCGAGCGTGCATATGCAGATTTGAAGGGATCAGGTTCTGACCTCTGACCTACTCTTCGGTGCCCACTGCAGGCTGGGGAGAGATGCTGCCTGATACCCCTGTGGATGAGACGCCCCCTGGGCCAGATATCCCAGAGAAGATCAAGAAACGATACAGGAAGAAGAAAACCAAGCTAGAGGAGGCCTTTCCCACCTACCTGCAGGTCAGTCCCACATCCACAGTCCCTTCAAAGTATTCGTGCCTCTTCACTTATTCCACATTTTGTGTTACACCCTGAATTCATAATGGATTAAATCTATAATGACAAAAGTGAAAACCTGTATTTAGAAATGTTTAGCACATTTATTGAAAATGAAATACAGATCTCATTTACATAAGTATTTTCACCCCGGAGTCAATACTTAGAAGCACCTTTGGCAGCGATTACAGCTGTGAGTCTTTTTTGGGTAAGTCTCTAAGAGCTTTGCACACCTGGATTGTACAATAGTCTTTTTTTCATTCTTCAAGCTCTGTCAAATTGGTTGTTGATCATTTCCAGAGAGCCGTTTTCAAGTCTTGCCATAGATTTTCAAGTGAATTTAAGTCAAAACTGTAAATAGACCACTCAGGAACATTCAATGTTGTCTTGATAAGCAACTCCAGTGTATATTTGGTTTAGTGTTTTACGTTATTGTCCTGCTGAAAGGTTCATTTGTCTCCCAGTGTCTGTTGGAAAGCTGACTGAACCAGGTTTTTCTCTGGATTTTGCCTGTGCTTATAGCTGTATTCTGTTTCCTTTTATCCTAAAAAACTCACTTGTCCTTGCCGATGACAAGCAGACCCGTAACATTATCCAGCCACCACCATTCTTGAAAATACGAAGAGTGGTACTCTGTGTTGTTGGATTTGCCCAAAACATAACACTTTATATTCAGGTCAAAAACTTAATTTCTTTACCACAGTTTTACTTAAGTGCCTTGTTGCCAGTGGTGGAAAAAGTACTCAATTGTCATACTTGTGTAAAAGTAAAGATACCTTAAATGAAAATGACTCAAGTAAAAGTGAAAGTCAACCAGTAAAATACAACTTCAGTAAAAGTCTAAAAGTATTTGGTTTTAAATATACTTAAGTATCAAAAGTAAATGTAGTTGCTAAAATATACTTAAGTATCAAAGGTAATTACTATTAATTTAAAATTCCTTATATTATGCAAACCAGATGGGTAGCCAGGGTCACACCAATACTCCGACATCATTAAAAAACAAACATTTGTGTTTAGTGAGTCCGCCAGGTAAGAGGCAGTAGGGATGACCAGGGATGTTCTCTTGATATGTGTGCAAATTGGACCATTTTCTGTCCTGCTAAGCATTCAAAATGTAACAAATGCTTTTGGCTTTCAGGAAAAATGTATGGTATAAAAAGTACACAATTTTCTTTAGGAATGTAGTAAAAATTGTCAAAAATAGAAATAGAAAAACTGTCCAAAAAAACTACTTAAGTAGTACTTTAAAGTATTTTTACTTAAGTACTTTAAACCACTGCTTGTTGCAAGCAGGATGTATGTTTTGGACAGTTTTCCTTCTTTTCACTATCATTTAGGTTAGTATTGTGGAGTAACTACAATTTTATTTAACAATAATTTTTTTTAACCTTTATTTATGTTATTGAACCATCCTCAGTCTTCTCATATCACAACCATTAAACTCTGTAAGTGTTTTAAAATCACCATTGGCCTTGTGGTGAAATCCCTGAGTGGTTGGATTTGCCCAAAACATAACTTTTTGTCCTGAATATAAAGTGTTAATTTCTTTACCACAGTATTACTAAAGGATCTGCCCCTTTTTTTTTCAATTTTCACCTAAAATAACATACCCAGATCTAACTGCCTGTAGCTCAGGCCCTGAAGCGAGGATATGCTTATTCTTGGTACCATTTGAAAGGAAACACTTTGAAGTTTGTGGAAATGTGAAAGGAATGTAGGAGAATATAACACAATAGATCTGGTAAAAGATAATACGAATAAAAAAACTGTTCGATTGGCCTTGTGGTGAAATCCCTGAGTGGTTTCCTTCCTCTACGTCAACTGATTATCTTTGTAGTTACTGGGTGTATTGATACACCATCCAAACTGTAATTATTAACTTCACCATGCTCAAAGGAATATTCAATGTCTGCTATTTTATTTTTACCCATCTACCAATAGGTGCCCTTCTTTGCGAGGCATTGAAAAACATACTTGGTCTTTGTGGTTGAATCTGCGCTTAAAATGAACTGCTCGATTGAGGGACCTCACAGATAGTTGTATGTGTGGGGATAGAGATGAGGTAGTCCATAAAAAAAAATAATGTTAACCACTATTATTGAACACGGAATGAGTCCATGCAACTTATGCGATTTGTTAAGCACGTTTTAAATCCTGAACATATTTAGGCGTGCCATACATAACAAATGGGTTGTATACTTATTGACTCCATATAATTCCACTTTGACATTATGGGGTATTGTGTGTAGATCAATCTCAATTTAACCAATAGAAAATGTAGGCTGTAACACAACAAAATGTGGAAAAAGTAAAGGGGGTGTGAATACTTTCTGAAGGAACAGTACATTACGACTGACATTTGTCTCAGGGTTTATGGGATTTGGAAGATGTGTCAGTTAGTTTTTGTTATAACTGAGGGAATATATTTAGCCATGATTCCCTGGCATAGTTGTACGGTTACAATTAGACAAAAACACCACTTGGTGCCAGACACAGTGTTTGGTGTAGAGATCGTCTTGCTGCAACAAAAAAACAAACATGTTAAGGACCTCCGTATGCAGATATGTAATTGTCAGAATAAGCTGCCAACCTAAATGTCAACCACTTTCTTTATGAGGCAACCATTCATAGATGCAGGAGCACACTGATAGCCTGGAACGTCATATTGCATCTTCATAAAATGTAGTTCTACCTCCCCCAATGGGAGGCCAGAGAATACTCAGCATACTGCCTGACAACCACTTAAAGATAGACCATTGGAGATGGCAGAAGCCCCGTTTGTGTGCTCTCTTAAAGTGGGAGGGAAGGTCTCCAGGAGTTGTCCTTAGAGGATAGCTAAAATCCTCTACTCTGATCATCCTTTTGTTTGGGGGTTCAACATATGAAAGCTAGACTACCTCGCTCTCTCTCTCGCTTGCTCGTGCTCCTGCTCTCTCTCATCTCAAACCCAGAGCTCTGTGTCACCTTGTGTTGGCCAAAACAGATGAGATGTGAGGAGGTGCATTAAGCCATGGGCATCTGTCACTACTGGTCTGTACTCAACAGCAGGAGGGCACAGAGACCGAGGAAAACATAAAGGATCCCGACTCCCAGCACAGAGCACATTGGATTAATTATTGAGATGGTTAACTAGGCTTTTAATGTCCCAGCATAGTGGGAGGCTGCAGCAGTCACGTGATGTGTCTGTCCTCTGCGAGATAAGACGTTGCTGATGGGGAGATAGACATGGATCTGTCTACACTGGTAGAGAGGGAGAGAGTCCGCTGACGCCAGTAAAAAAAATATCTATATTTAAAGTATTTGAAGGGATGGTTCATGTAACTGTGCTTGTTGTTGAAAGTCCCATGGGGAGGTGGGCTATAAAGGTTGACAGTTATCCTGAAGTATGGTGGGTCTATGGAGAAGTGACCCGTGTTGTGTTGTCTAGGAGGCGTTCTTCGGTAAGGACCTGCTGGATAAGAGCAAGCAGAGCAGGCAGCAGGCGGTGGAGTCTGGGCTGCTAGAGGAGGGCCAAGCTGGGGCTGGAATCGGGCCCCAGGGGGACAGGAAGCATCCCACCACCAGCATCCTGGACCCATCCTCAGATCCCCTGCTCAGTGCAGCCTCAGCCTCGTCCAGACCAGACGGACCACCAGGACCACGTACGTACTACACAGATGCAGATGAAGGCACAGACGCACGCACACACCACACACACTTGTCCATTGGTCCATGCCATGGTTTCTGACTGTCATGTCTGCATGTCTTCTCATCCACAGAGCCCTCTGAGGAACCTCTAGTGGATCTGTCTGAGGTTCTCAACACGGATGCAGACCTCCTGAGGATGCTGGGGAAACAGACCGGTGACTCTGGTATGTCACTGATCTCTGAGGCTGTCATAGTGGGGAGAGTTTACTGCCAGCCTGGGATGTCTTGCTGTCTGTCTTTTCAATATGGCTTTTCCAAGGGTTAGGGTAAGGATAAATTCTCACCAATTTATCCTTACCTCCACTACATTTTTATTCAGCACATATTTGTCACATACCTTTCCAAATTATTTTATTCCTTTTTTAGTTGTTTTATCTTTATTTGTCATTGTTTCAAGTGTGTTTTATGCATTTCTTTCCAGTTTAATTTGCTCTCCACTATTCTGTTGTATTCACTCATTTTGTGTCTTGGTTTCGGTTCCATTCCTGCAGGTCTTGATTTTTGCCCTTTCCAGGTCGACTCCTCACCACCTCCTTTTGGTAAGGGCTCCATGGCCTTAATAGCAATAGTACATTCTCTTTGAGTTACTGTGTGCGCGTGTGCTCTCTGACCCTCTCACGCTACATTTCACCTGGTCTACAATGACCAGGTTTTCCAATCCTTTGTTTGGTTACGGTTCTATTTGTGAAGTACAAATTCACTTCTAACTGACAGAAATGCTAAAATGATTCAAATTGTCCCCGAAACAAATAGTCAAGGACAGAAAAATAGCAATTTAGAGGCAGATTATTTAGAGAGAGTGAGAGGCCTTGGTGAGTGGCCTTCCATTTTGTGGTGACAGCGAATGTCTCCGTCTCTCTCGTCCCTGTTCGGTGATTGGTGAAGAATAGCTTCTTAGCAACTCCACTGAGGCCAATAATATTCTGCATCCTTGGTTCTTTCTCAGTAATCACTACTTTTATGTAACTTAAAATGCACTTAGTATTTCTTCACCTCACAGTTTGCAGCAGTCGTCCTGACGTTGATGGTTATAATGTGTTTCTTTGAGAGTAGATTAGATGTGAGTAGATTTAAAGATTCATCTCAAAAGATAGTCACCATGGGTAATTCTGCTAAGCTTGCACCGTTGCGTATTATCTTCATTTAATTTGCACACAATGTAGATATCTCCCCTTTATTCAAATGAGTCGCCAAGCTTATTAGCCAGATAAAGTTCTGATTGCGTCTAGCTTTGAAGTGAGTGTACCATACATAGTTTTTGATGCGTATTTTTGCTTGTGTGTGTCTCTGTGTGTGCTTTCTCAGCTGGTCTGGACATTGGGCCCTTGACAGACCGCTCCCCAGCGCGTGCCCATTCTCAGTCCGGCCGCCGGACTCCCCGTACGCTCCCAGATGAACATCTGGACGGGATCTTCAGCCCAGAGCTGGAGATGGCTGACGGTCAGTTCAACACGTCTGTATTTCAGCCCCTTCATATTCAATTCACTGCTTGGTATAACTCTGATCAGATGAATAATCTGTGTCCTTTCTTTTTCTTCTGGCATCAGAATCGATTCTCAGCAAACTATACAAAATACCAGGTTGGTTATTACGCCTTTTTTTATCACTGTATATCGTTTCCCTCATTCAGAGAACCAGGGTTATACATAACTGAACATTAGTGTTGTCTGTCTATCAGTTTTAACTCTACTGTCTGTATTAGTGTTAACGACTGTCTCTATGTTGTTGTGACCTGTAGAGCTGGAAGGGAAAGACGTGGAGGACCTCTTCACTGCCGTCCTGAGCCCCAGCACCAGCCATCCACCACAGATGCCTCAACCCCACGGCCCACCTGGCGAACCAGGAACCAGCCTGGCACACCCTCACGCAGGTACGAATCTCATCAGGGTCCTGTAGCAGATACGGGCAGTATTTCGCTCTTCTTGGACGTTTTGATAAGACTAGGGCTGTTACGGGACGTATTTCTACCACACCAGCATTCACAAGTCATGACCGCAGTCAAATGCCACGTGACCGTTTAGTCACAGCTTCTCCAAAACTGTGCTCTGATGCCGCTGATGTTCATTAGTAGTCTATCAAACTTGTTAACTGACAGTCGCTAATGGCCTGGTACTCTGCGCTCTATTTTTCCTCTAATCATTCTGACATCAATGTAAATGTAATCGAAAATCCAATCAAACACTTCATGAGAGCCCATGAGCTCATGTTGCACAACATTTATATAGGCTATGCAAGAACACAGTTTTGATGGCCTCTTAAAAAGAGGAGGATCCCATCAGCTTTCTGTAGGCTGGGCGATAAATCAATATCAATAATTATTGAGGTAATTACTTCCCTCAATAATGATATAAAAACGCTTAGATTCATTTTCTATAATGGCGATATAGAATAATTAGGTACAGCAGTCCATTTCACCTCTGACGCAGCAGGAATGTGCGGAGAAGTGACAATATGTACGTGGAGAGGTATACGCCCACTAAAAACCACTTAGCACCTCGAGTGTTGGAGTTGCCACTATTAACCACGAAAAATGAGTGATGTAGGCAAAAACAGTGGCAGCAATAGCCATGGAGAAGGAGCAGAAATTATGAAGAATTTAAAGGGTTAAACTGTTTCAGTAATTTGGAAGTGGTTTGGCTTTTTGAAGTTCGACAAAGAGCAGAGCAATGTTCGGTGCAAATTGTGCCGTAGACTGGTGGCTATGAAGTCTGGTAATACGACAAACCTTTTTCAACATCTGAAGCAAAATCACTCTTTGGAACATGCAGGAAGTTTGAGTTTGCGCCACGGTATTAATAAACGCCCCTCAACTAATCTAGGGATGTTTGCCTGACGCAGTCAACACTGACAGCGTTTATGCCCTACAAGCAAACATCGAAAAGACAGACATCACAAATGCTATTATGTATTGCATTGCTAAGGACATGCTACCAATTAGCACAGTCGAAAAGGAAGGTTTCAAGAGGTTTATCAATTTAATTGACCCCAGGTACGTGCTCCCTTGCCGCAAACATGGAACAATTTTCCTTCAAGTATAATTTTTGGTGTAGCTCACATAATAATAAAAAAAGTAACCTTTATTTAACTAGGCAAAGAACAACTTCTTATTTACAATGACGGCCTATCGGGGAACAGTGAGTTAACTGCCTTGTTCAGGGGTAGAATGACAGAGTTTTACCTTTGTTTACATCCCTGTTAGTGAGCATTTCTCCTTTGCCAAGATAATCCATCCACCTGACAGGTGTGGCATATCAAGAAGCTGATTAAACAGCATGATCATTACACAGGTTCACCTTGTGCTGGGGATAATAAAAGGTAACTCTAAAATGTGCGATTTTGTCACACAACACAATGCCACAGATGCCTTAAGTTTTGAGGGACTGTGCAATTGGCATGCTAACTGCAGGAATGTTCACCAAAGCTTTTGCCAAACAATTGAATGTTAATTTCTCTACCATAAGCTGCCTCCAATGTTGTTTTAGAGAATTTTGTCAGAATGTCCAACTGGCCTCACAACCACAGACCACGTGTAATGACGCCAGTCCAGGACCTCCACATCCGGCTTCTTCACCTAAACTGTCTGGGGGGGGGGGGGTTGGCTGGCTGCAACCCTGCCCAGTCATGTGAAATCCATTGTTTAGGACGTCATTTATTTAAATAGACTGATTTCCTTATTTTCTGTGTTCCTCAATACTGTTAGCCCGATGAGCTAAAGCCTAGGCATTCGTTCGGAGCGCTAACACAAGTCTTCATGTTTCAGAAGAGGTTGCTCATCACACGAGCATCGTTTTCCTACAGTAATGCAGTCCCTTTGATATAATCCTGTTTTTGCATACAGGGAATGCCATGTTTCCACGGATGCCAATGATGAACGGGCTGATGGGACCTAACCAACGATTCCCTCTGAATCCGTCCAATCCCGGAGCAGGACCCTGTATCCCAGACAATTTCTCTCCCCTCCACCGTATGCCTTTTACTGACAATCCAAGGTACTAACTGCAAATCTTACCTTGCTGTGGAAAGCACATAATAATCTGACAAACTGTATTGAAAGTTACGTAATCTCCATACAAACTACTCGGTTTAACCAAATCAAATCGCAGACTTTGCTAGTGACTGTAGTTACCGTAGGGAGCTCTAGTTGTCTACAAACAATGATAATGATGACTACATGTTTTTTTTGTACATCACTCAAATCCTTGTACTTGTGTCCTTCCTGCAGGGACAGGAAGTTTAATCAGATGGCCAGAGAGGCGGTGGGTCCATGGCAGGGGGCTCCTGGTCTTGTCCATGGTGGCCCAGGCCTCACACCTCCTCCTGGGCCCGGGCCTGAGGGGGGTGAGGCGGAGGCCATGTCCAACGCCCAGAGGAGCACACTGAAGTGGGAGAAGGAGGAGACGCTGGGGGAGCTAGCAACTGTAGCCCCTGTCCTTTACACCAACGTCAACTTCCCCAGCCTTAAGGATGACTTCCCAGGTGTGTGTGGGTTTCCCAGTCACACCTCTGTGCATATCCAGCAGTTATCATGACTTAATATACAGTGGAAGATGTAATCAATGTCCTTTTTGAGCTGCAGTCTGTTTTAGTAATGTAAAAAAAAATATGATCTTCTTTCGGCACTCTACAGACTGGTCTACAAGAGTCAAACAGATTGCAAAGCTATGGAGGAAAGCAAGTTCTCAAGACAGGGCCCCATATGTGGTAAGATGCATTTCATTCTGCTTAAATGACTTATTGTCCCCAGTAGACAGACATACATTGAACATGTGAGAATCCTGTGAAGATGTTGTAATATCTCGGTCTCCCTTAACTTCTATGGGCTAGGTGGGACGGTAGTGTCCCACCTGCGGGACACAGCCAGTGAAATATCAGGGCGGAAAATTCAAAAACAACAAAATGTCATAGTTCAACTTTCACAAACATACGACTATTTTACACCATTTTAAAGATACACTTTTCGTTAGTCTAAACACATTGTCCGATTTCAAAAAGGCTTTACAGCGAAAGCAAAACATTAGATTATGTTAGGAGAGTACATAGACACAAATAATCACACAGCCATTTTCCAAGCAAGGACGTGTCAATAAAACCCAAAACACAGTGCAATGAAGCACTAACCTTTGATGATCTTCATCAGATGACACTCCTAGGACATTATGTTACACAATACATGTATGTTTTGTTCGATAAAGTTCATATTTATATCCAAAAACAGCATTTTACATTGGCGCGTGATGTTCAGAAAATGTATTCCCACCAAAACGTCCAGTGAATGTACACATCAATTTAAGAATTATAGATAGACTACTCCTTTATGCAACCGCTGTGTCAGATTTTAAAATAGCTTTACGGAGAAAGCACATTTTTCAATATTCTGAGTACATAGCTCAGCCATCACGGCGAGCTATTCAGACACCCGCCAAATTCGGGGCAATCTAAACTCAGAATTAGTATTAGAAATATTGTATTACCTTTGCTGATCTTTGTCAGAATGCACTCCCAGAACTGCTACTTCCACAAGAAATGTGTTTTTTGTTCCAATTAATCCATATTTATGTCCAAATACCTCCGTTTTGTTTGTGCGTTCAGAGCACTATCCAAAGGGGAACGCGCGAGCGCGGAACGAGAGACGAAAAGTCAAAATGTTCCATTACCGTACTTAGAAGCATGTCAAACGCTGTTTAAAATCAATCTTTATGGTATTTTTTACGTAAAATTGCGATAATATTCCAACCGGACAATAGCATATTCATTCAAGAAGAAAAAGGAGGGGCGTGCTCGCGGGACCGAGCATATCCAATCCCTTTGTTGCCAGGCAGACCACTCAGTAACTGAGCTCCTATTATCTGCCCAGTGACAGGAAAATGCTCAAACCACTTTCTGAAGGCTTAAGACAGCCAATGGAAGCCTTAGGAAGTGCAACGTCACCCCACAGACACTGGAGCTTCGATAGAGAATCAAAAGAAGGACTACAATTCTCAGACTTTTCACTTCCTGCAGGTTTTTGCCTGCCATATGAGTTCTGTTATACTTACAGACACCATTCAAACAGTTTTAGAAACTTCAGAGTGTTTTCTATCCAAATCTACTAATAATATGCATGTTCTAGTTTCTGGGCCAGAGTAGTAACCTGTTTAAATTGGGTACGTTTTTCATCCGGCCGTGAAAATACTGCCCCCTAGCCCAGGCAGGTTAAACTTTAGTCTGATGTGGTATTTATTTTATCAGTCAGACTACTACGTGTTGCTGCTTTAACAGAAGAACCTCCGTTTTCAGTGTTAAACACACTACATAACCTGTCATTTCTGTCAGAGGCCATGTTTTAATGATCTGCACTTGATAAAATGACTGAAAAAAATAAAAAATCGTAATCGTCTCCAAAGGATTCTATGGCACCAGCTGAAACGATTTATTGTGTGTGTGTGTGTATTTGTCTGCGACTGATTTTGCTCCGCAGCAAAAGGCAAGGGACAACCGGGCTGCTCTGCGCATCAACAAGGTCCAGATGTCCAACGAGAGTCTGAAGAGGCAGCAGTCGCAGCAGATTCCCCTGTCCCAGCAGCCTCCCGCCTCACTGCAACTCCCCGACGAGGTGTTTGACCCCAACATACCTCTAGACACAGACTTGCTCTTTAAGGACCCTTTGAAACCCAAAGAGTCAGAGCATGAGCAAGAGTGGAAGTTTAGACAGGTAAGATTGTATTCAGAGAAGTGAGGTAGTAGTAGTGTGGCCTGCAGGCAGGTTAGTGTGTGTGAGATGCAATCAGGTGAGATACAGTTTAGGAAGGCCCCCCCCAAAAATACATTAGTCAAATGTCAAAACTCTTTTTTTGTCTTTTTGTAATTTAGACTGCTAAGCAAACATGCATTGCTTGTGAAGTCACTATTTAATAAACTAAACATGTTTTGCCTTTTCATCCTGTTCTTACGACAGCAAATGAGACAGAAAAGCAGGCAGCAAGCCAAGATCGAAGCCACCCAGAAGCTGGAGCAGGTGAAGAACGAGCAGCTGCAGCAGCAGCAACAGCAGTCAGGCAGCCAGTCGGAGGGAGATGGTAACAACAGCGGCAACCAGAGTCCTTCCTCCCAGCACGGCAGCAACGGCAGCATGTCCCCCATGCAGCACAGCACCGGAGGTAAAGAGGGCTTCCTCCGATCTCAACTGCCAGCGACGCCCACCTCAGGGCCCCCCGAAGACGTGTTTCTGCGGCCCCCTCCTCCCCCTCCCTCAGGGGGTTCCTCTCAGCCCCAGTCCCCCCAGGTGTTCTCCCCTGGCTCCTCTGGCTCCAGACCCTCCTCTCCCTGTGACCCTTATGCCAAGATGGTGGGCACCCCCAGGCCTCCAACTCTAGGACCCGGCGCAAGTCGCAGAATGTCCATGGAGTCTGGCAAGTCTCCCACCTCTCTGATGGATCAGCAGGACAGAGGGAGGCTCACATCTCCCGCTCATGAGGCTTTTGGTTCGCCCACGTCCATGAGTAGGGAGATAGATCCCTATGCCAAGCCCCCTGACACCCCCAGGCCTGTTGCTGCGGACATGGACCCCTTCCTAAAGCCTATGGGCCCACCCAGAGTCAACCAGGGTCCTCAGGGGAGGCCCCCGATGGGCTCTCCAGTGCGGGGAGACCCTTACTCCAGACCCATGATCCGCCAAGAGGCCTACCAACGGATGGCTCAAAACAGGATGATCCTGTCAGACCCTTACTCCAGACCTCTGTTAGCTCCCATCCCGGGGAGCAACGAGCAGGGCTCAGTCCCTCAGTCTCTATTCAAGACCCCCATGCCTCCGCCCCAGGCCCAGGACCCCTTCAACAGACCAATGGGACACCTGTCAGACAGATTCTCTCAGCAGGGAGACCCCTACTCTCAGGCCTCTCTTACTCCGCGACCCCACGACAGTTTCACCAGTCCACCCAGGATGGCCCAGCACCATCCCCAGGGCCACCCCTTTCCCCAGCCCGGCCCAATAGCACAGTTACCTAACCGAAACCCTTACGCTCATGCTCCCTCTACCCCAAGGCCCGACCATTTCACATATGACCCCTTCGCCCAGCCCCCTGGAAACCCAAGACCCTCTTCAGACCCCTATGCTCAGATGTCAGGTACCACTCGACCCATGAATGACCCCAGTTGCCAACTTCCTGGAAACAGACCATTCTTTGAGTCCAGCTACGCTCGACCTCCAGGAACCCCTCGCCCACACGACAACTACGGTCAGTCCTCGGACCCTTACTCCCAGCAGCCCAACACTCCTCGCCCTGGCCCTGGCATGAACCAGTTCCCTCACCCACACCCCCAAGCACCTGGTCAGAGGATGTCCCCCGGGCACTCCATGGACCCCTACGCCCAGCAACCTGGTACCCCTCGGCCCCCCATGGGAAAGAGGTTCTCCAAGTCCCCAGGCAGCCAGAGGCTAGCCCCCATGGATCCCTACGCTAGCCAACCTGGAACCCCCAGGCCTATGAGTGGTGACATGTTCTCCCAGACCCCCAGGCCGATGCTTAGTGACCCGTACGCCCAGGCTCCAGGAACCCCCCGGCCAGGGATGGGACCTGACGGGCTGGGCAGACTGCAGGGGCAGAGGCCTGGTCCCATGGGGAATCAGCAGGACCCTTTCTCCACTCAAGGCGTTAGGCCCCAAGACGCTCCCTTCCCGCACCCTGGGTCACAGACACCAAAGCATCACGGTGGGATGGCCGATGATGGATTCTCTCCGTCGCCGTCCAGACGTCCCAACCAGACGCCTGTCCATGATCCTTATGAGCAGGCACCCATCCCCCCCTGTCCACAGCCAGCAGAAAGACTGGAGTTGAAGGAGCAGCAAGGCCAGGACCCTGGAGGACAGCTGCAAAGATCCTCCCAGATGCCTGGAACCTCCTCTGAGGTTCAGAGTGTCTCCCTGGCCGACAGTGAGGAGAGACTCAGACAGGTAGGAGGACTGACACTGTTTTTAACACCTCTTATCTTTATTTAAAGCATTATCTTTCAGATATTAATTTCATCCGCTTCAGTATTCACTTAAATAAAATGTTTTGTCCCTTGGCAAGCTGGAAGCCATGGTGATTAATAGCTTATACATTTCTATCACTTTTAATTTTTCAAACAAATATTCAGTAGAGTTCAGGCATGAATTATCTAGTTGGAGGTCTGACTACTCGTGTTTTATTTAGCGTCAACGCATCCGAGAGCTGATCCTGAAGCAGCAGCAGCAGAGGAATGCTATCCGCCAGGAGAATGCTGGTAACATGGCCCCTGGCACCCCTCGACCCTGGCCCCATGAGGGCCACGGACAGCAGTGCGAGATATTCAGTCGGCCCCCTCCACCCTACCCTGGGCCAGGACCCATGAGGTTCCCTGGACCCTTCCCAGGGGACCAGCGTGGCCCTTTCCCTAACGAGGGCCAGTTCCCCAGAGGACAACATCCTGGGGATCCTAATATCAGACATCAGGGGCCAAGGTTAGTAACTGGAATTACTGTCCTTACAGAGGTTACAGTAAACATGTCATTCCCCCATGAGTGATGCAGCGCCAATTGAGATATCTCGTGTAATTACATTTCAGTTCATTACTATAGCTTCCGCCTTGGGCCAATCAGTGTCATTTTGTAAATGCTGGATTTCTATGGCAAGACAAGTCATTCACCCAAGTTTTGTCAAAATCGTCCCAGTGCTGTCTGAGATATGGACAGAGACCGATCCACAGTCGTGGGGGACAATAAATAAGACAATCTTTTATGACTCATGAAATTTGTAGTCTGAGAAAAAACTGAATGAGCCACTCTAGATTGAATGTGGAGAATGTCTGAGAAAATTCAGCACAGGAATATGTATTGAAATATGTTTATTTTCTTTATCTCAGGTTTGCATTTCCACCTGGTGGGCCTGGACCTCACGGAGGACAGGAGTTCTTCCTCAGAGGCCCCCACCCCATGCAGGACATCCACCCGGGGATGAGACGCTCTATGTCCGTGGACATGGCCAAGTCCATGGGGGGCAACCCCAACCCTATAGGGCTGCCACAGCATTTCCCTCCTCGCGGCTTGCCAATGCAGCAGCACAACATCATGGGTCAGCCTTTCATCGAGCTGAGACACAGAGCCCCTGACAGCAGACTTCGCCTCCCCTTCGGTCCCAACGCCATGGATCAATGTCCCAACATGGATCCCAACCTCCAGCCCCAAAGGCCTCCTGGTTTCATGGGAGGGCCTGAGTTCAGGTTCCCTCCAGGTATGAACCAAGATGGCTCCAGGATGATGATGGATTCCATGGGGAACCAGCAGGTTGGCCAGAGCCAGCTGTCATCTAGCATGGAGAACCTCCACCAGCAGCAGCAGGCTCAGATGCAAGGGGGCACCATGCCCAGGCAAGCCCAGCTGATGAGGTCCATGAGCCAGCCAGCTTCGAACAAGACGCAGAGTATGTCAGCTCCTTCCATGATGACGCCAGGGCCATCTGCTGGACACACTGATGATCAGGGAGTCTCCATGGCTAACAACCACGATGGAGTGGAGGAGAAACTGGACACCGTCGAATCGGCTGTCAAAGACCTGGAAGACGTGGAGGTGAAGGACCTGGTCGATGCCGATCTGGACAACCTAAACCTGGATCCGGAAGAAGAAGACGGCAAAGACCTGGACCTGGAGACCAACGATTTGCACCTGGACGACTTCCTGACATCAGGGAAGTTCGACATCATTGCGTACACCGACCCTGACCTGAACGATATCAAGAAGGACATGTTCAACGAGGAGTTGGAGCTTAGTGACCCCATGGAAGACCACAGTGATGCCTCAGACTTCCAGAAGGCTTTGTCTGAGAAGAGGAACTTCAGCTCTAGTTGTGGTGGTGCTGCATCTTCCTTCTCTAATTTAACATCTGGAATGGGGAAGTCGGAGGGAACGGCCGAGAAGTATTCCTCGTCAGCTGACGTCAAACAGGAAGTGAGCTGTAGACAAAGCGCCGCATCCTCCCTGCCCTCGAAGCAGAAGATCAAAATGGTAGAAGGAGACATCCTGTCCCAGACGTCCAATGAGAGGACGGACCAGCAAGCAGACGAAAACACTAACAACCAATCAGGAGTGCTCTCTGACTCCACCCCAGTCCTATCTAGCTTACTAATCAAGCAGCAGCCAGAGGAGTCCTCCTCTGACAATCAAGGCAGTGGTAACTCTATGGCACAGCCAAACCAAGATGCACAGAACAACTCCCAAACCATGGATCCCACTAGCAGGGGAGAAAGAGAAGGAGATACATCCATGTCTACCTTTGAGATAGACCAGAGTGTGTTGACCCCGGCTCAGCAGGCCCTGTTGGTCCAGACGTTGGGCCAGGTGGGGCCAGGGGGGCACAGACCCCTGCTGCTGGAGGAGCAGCCCCTCCTCCTACAGGACCTGCTGGACCAGGAGAGGCAGGAGCAGCAGCAGCAGAGGCAGATGCAGGCCATGATCCGACAACGCTCCTCCAGTGACTCCTTCTTCCCCAACATCGGTAACTTGATGTTTTTCATTCAGGCTAAATGCTTTTATTCCAGTTCAAACAAGTTATTTACCTTCAAATTTTTTATGAGAAATAAATAGTATGAGTATAAGTGATATGCATAGAGGAATTTGTCTATAAAATAAATCATTGAGGACATTTGTCTTTAGTAATGGGCAAATTGCTGGCCGCACATCTTTTTTTGTCTGCAGATTTTGACGCAATCACTGACCCTATTATGAAAGCAAAGATGGTCGCTCTGAAAGGCATCAACAAGGTCATGGTTCAAAACAACATGGGAATGACACCGATGGTCATGAATAGGTTTCCACCTGGTGCTGCAGCACCGTGTCCTGAAAGCGCCTCTGCTCCCCCACAGGCCGTTGGACAGGTAACTGAACCGCTTTTCACCAAATCGCTTCTCTCAAGTCTTCTTTCATACACAAACCACACTAGGAAACACGAATTATAACAACAATTTCTTTCTCTTTCAAAACCAGGATGGCAAGCTGACACCCGCGGTGGCAAGGCCCAACCCTCCGAATTTTGGGTCAGATTTTGTCAGTAAGTTCCATTTCAAATTGTCAGTGAATTCATCTTTTGATTTACGAGCCGAAGTTCAATAATAATGGCATAAAATTAAATTCTGTCTCCCCTAAGATGTTTTTTTGGCTTAGCCCATAGGGTGTTTTTAAGAAATGCTGTTTAAAATATGTCAAATGAAAACTCACTCTCTGTTATCTCCCCCTCAGATAATGCTCAGAAGGCTCAGTACGAGGAGTGGCTCCAGGAGACCCAGCAGCTGCTCCAGATGCAGCAGAAGTTTCTGGAGGAGAAGATCGGAGCCCACAGGAAGGCCAAGAAGGCCCTGTGTGCCAAGCAGCGCACGGCCAAGAAAGCTGGGAGGGAGTTTGCTGAGGAGGACGCAGAGCAGCTCAAACATGTCACAGAGCAGCAGAGTGTAGTCCAGAAACAGCTGGAGCAGGTAAATGCTGCTGAGGGCACTCTTTCTTTCACCTTTTTCCATCAGCACTTCCTCTCACCCTTGCACTATGCTCTCAGTTCAACTCTCAAACTGCCCTTGCTTGGAGAGCTATGTTTTGAGCCCCTGTCAAAAATGTTGATTCTTTCTTTAGTGATTCAGACATCATTTAAATGCTCCTTATAATGATCATGAATATGCATTAATGGATGTCAATGAAAACATTGAATTGTTATTGTCTGTGTTGGGGTTTGACACATGCATTGTCATGAGTTTGCTCATGAATTGTGTTTGGTTCTTGTCCTTTCAGATCCGGAAGCAGCAGAAAGAGCATGCCGAACTGATCGAGGAGTATCAAGTGAAGCAGCAGCAGCAGCAGGGTGGCAGTGGCATGCCTCCCACTGTGATGCCAGCGACTGTGCCAGGGATGCCACCAATGCAGGGTGTCCCTGGTGGCAAGGTACCAAGCGGGCCTCCGATGAGCCAACAGCCACCTATGAACCCCATGATGCATCAGGTGCCACTACATCCAGGCCAGCCGAACGCCCCTCCACAACACATGCCGATAACCAACCAACCAGGCTGGCGTCCTGGAGCTCCCATGCCCATGGGTGACCCCAATATGCCCCCTCAGATTCCCATGGGAAACCCAGCACAGCAGCCCTCCCAGATGCCCCAGCAGATGCCTCCCCAGATGCCCCAGCAGATCCCCATAGAAAACCAACCTCAGGCTCAACCCAGTGGGGTCACAACCCCACAGGGCTCTGGTCTGAAATTTGACGACAACAACCCGTTCAGCGAGGGCTTCCAGGAGAGAGAGCGGAGGGAGAGGCTGAGAGAGCAGCAGGAGAGGCAGAGGGTCCAGCTGATGCAGGAGGTAGAGCGCCAACGGGCACTGAAACAACGCATGGAGATGGAACAGCAAGGCTTGGTGGGGCCCGACGGGGGGAACATGGCGCCCATCTCTCAGATGCCGTTCTTCAATGCCGAGCTTCCCCAGGACTTCATGCAGCCACAGAGGCCACAACTACCACAACAGCAGCAGCAGTTGGGACCGATGTTTCCCCAGCAGCAGTCCATGCAGTCAGGGATGGGCTCTCCTCCCGGGGTCTACATGCAAGGTGGGGACCGGAGGGCCATGATGGGTAATGGGATGCTTCCTCAGGACATGGGGCCTGGTGGTTTTGGGCCTGATACCATGGGTCTACAGGGAGCTAACTTCCCCCAGGGTCCACCCAGACCCAGGAGGTTCAGCGGGCCAGGCATGATGCCTCAGATGCCCGGGGAAGGCCCCCTGTTTGGCGGAGACTCCTCCACCACACCCCTGCCTTCCAACTTCCCCGGCTCGGGTCAGTCTCTGATCCAGCTCTACTCCAACATCATCCCGGAAGAGAAGGGGAAGAAGAAGAGGAACAGAAAGAAGAAAAAAGACAACGACGACGCAGATTCCATTAAAACCCCGTCCACGCCGCACTCTGACCTCACAGCCCCTCTGACACCCTGCCGGTCGGACACATCCTCCACACCCACCAGGAACAACGCCCACCTCTTCGGGGACCAGGACCTCTCCAGGTCCCCCTTACTGGGCTCCTCCACCTCTACCCACAGCCACTCTGAGCTGGAAAGGCAGCTCTCTGGAGGAGGCTTGGGGGTGGGTGGTGGTGGGCAGCCTGGAGGGATGAGCAGCCTCCCATCAGACATCGCCAGGGCCCAGGCTCTGGAGCAGGAGCGCATCCTCAGCAACATCAAGCTGGAGCAGACTGAGAGCACCGAGTGCGCCTCATCCGACATGTGCTCAGGGATGGGCATAGTAAAGGAGGAGGGTGGACCTGCAGCACAGAGCCCCTCGCACGGCGGGGGAGCCAAGGGGGAGTCTGGGGGTAATAACGAGCTCCTCAAACACCTGTTGAAGAACAAGCAGACCCCTCTTAATGGACCAGGGCTTCCCCACCAACGGTCTGAGGAGGAGGAGGTGGCTACGGACTGTAAGGCCCTGCTGCTGAGGCAGAGCTCCATGGACAGCAATGGGGTGAGTTTCACTCTGTCTGGCAGATAAGGCATGGCAGTGGAGGCTGGTGGAGGCTCATTGCAACAGCTGGGATGGATTGAATGGAACAGTTTCGTTCCATTCATTACAGTGAGCCTGTCCTCCGATTTCTCCCTTGACCAGCCTCCATTGAGTCAGTGACCGCTAGCTTGCTATGTAGGTAGATGAGCAGCCAGTGTGAGTCACGGCCAAGCCAAGCAGGCTCAGTGAATCAGTCAGATGGGTCGTGTCTCTCGCTGCCTGCGACAAACTGCTGTGAGTCATTGTAAGACGCAGTATTTTAGGCTGAGTCATGATTCATTAAATGTTTTTTGACAACACATTTTTATAGATAATGCTGTATTGTTGTGCTTAGCCATGAGAGAGACACTGCTGTCTTATCAGTTCCTCTGTTAAATTGACAATAAAGTCATCTTTATCTACGTTTTCCCAGGCGTATTCAGACGGACAGATGTCTGGCCTGCCAGAGTTTTCAGGGCCGCTGCTTGCAGGACAGGAGAAAAAGAAAGGCAGGAACAAGAGGACCCCCAAGGGAGGGGAGAGGCCCGCCTCTCGCTACAGGAAGAGGAAGAAAGAGGGGGAGGAGAAGCAACTGGTGCACTGTAGCACAGATGCACTAATGACCCAGCTAAAACAGGTAGGGGATATACCTAAACATCACATAACACTAGGGACTATGTAGTCCGCGACAGAAAAGAAGCCAATGATGAAATAGTGAAAGGAGTGCTGTTGATTCTCTAAACACACTTCAGAGTATAGACTCCTTACACCGGTAGGCCACATTCAGCATGCAGAAAGGCTACATGTACTCACATGTATCTCGCATTGAGGGGAGGTGAATTCTCCCTTCAGAGATATTTCTTTACACTACTCAATCTTTAGCAGTGCTGTGATGCATTGACCACAGAGCTAACTAATTACAGATAGGATAGGACGGTACCCCTGGTGTGTGTATGCTGATACCATTACACGTATTATAGCCACATACACTACATGACCAAAAGTATGTGGACACCTGGTTGTCGAACATCTCACTCCAAAATCATGGGCATTAATATGGAGTTATTCCCCCCTTTGCTGCCTTAACAGCCTCCACTCTTCAGGGAAGGCTTTCCACTAGATGTTGGAACATTGCTGCGGGGACTTGCTTCCATTCAGCAACAAGCATTAGTGAGGTCGTGCGCTGATGTTGGACGATTATGCATTGCTCGCAATCGGCGTTCCAATTCATCCTGAAGATGTTCGATGGGTTTGAGGTCAGGGCTCTGTGCAGGCCAGTCAAGTTCTTCCACACTGATCTCGACAAAGCATTTATGTTTGCACCTTGCTTTGTGTAAGGGGGCGTTGTCATGCTGAAAGAGGAAAGGGCCTTCCTCAAACTGTTGCCACAAAGTTGGAAGCACAGAATCATCTAGAATGTCATTGTGTGCTGTAGTCCGAACTATGAAAAACAGCCCCAGACCATTATTCCTCCTCCACCAAACTTGATAGTTGGCACTAGTGTTGGGGTAGGTAGCATTCTCCTGGCATCCGCCAAACCCAGATTAGTCCGTCAGACTGCCAGATGGTGAAGCGTGATTCATCACTCCAAAGAATGCGATTCCACTGCTCCAGAGTCCAATGGTGGCGAGCTTTACACCACTCCAGCCGACAGCATTGCACATGGTGATTTTAGGCTTGTGTGCGGCTGCTTGGCTATGGATACCCATTTCATGAAGCTCTCGACAAACAGTTCTTGTGCTGACGTTCCTTTCCAGAGGCAGTTTGAAACTCGTAGTGAGTGTTGCACCCAAGGACAGATGATTTCTACACGCTTCAGCACTCGGCGGTCCCGTTCTATGAGCTTGTGTGACCTACCACTTCGCGGCTGAGCCATTGTTGCTCCTAGACGTTTCCACTTCACAATAACAGTACTTACAGTTGACCGGGGCAGCTCTAGCAGGGCAGACATTTGACAAACTGACTTGTTGGAAAGGTGGCACTAGGGACTATGGGTGTGGCTGAAATAGCAGAGTCCACTAATTTGAAGGGGTGTCCACATACTTTTGTGTGTGTATGTGTGTATATATATATATATGTGTGTGTATGTATATATATATATATATATATATATATATATATATATATATATATATATATATATATATATATATATATATATATATATATAGTGATTATGGACTAGCAAATTATGCCCCCTGCCCCCCATGGTGCTGTTCATTGATTAAGTCTGATCATATAATGTCTTCATAAATGGCTGTAGTTAAATGGAATAGAAACTGATTTCTGATTTGCATACTGCAATCCACAGTTTGATGGCATAGAACCATATATGAAATGTAGAAAATGATGTTCATTGAAACAAATTGTCGTTGAATACTGGGTGCTGCTACACTGTGTGCATCTCATTGATAAATGAGACTTAAATAATAATGTTCTTCTTACCAAAGGTTATTATAAAACCGTCAACCAGCTCTTTAGAGTTACAATTTACTCGGTGCTTTGTCAAAGTTAAATTACTGTCATTTTGATAAGTAATTGCTGTCACGGTTTTATTCCCATGTGGGAAGAATAATTGTAGAAAATGAATTTAATGGGAAATCTAGGCTTTCAAAACACACTTCAATTAGAAATACCCGATAATCGCTGTAAACCATAAACAAGGACAAATTACACAGACTTCCAACTAAACATATAGCCACCACAGCAGAGTTGAAACCGTGAATAATACCTCAGGCATGTTAATTGGAGTGGTGCTATTTGTGTTCATATATCTGAGGTAATTATGGAATTTTGCAGGGAGTTTTACACCACTAGAGAACATTCCTCTCACTTCACAGACAGTGCCTTCATAAAGTATTCATACTCCTTGACTTATTCCACATTTTGTTGTTGCAGCCTGAAATTAAAATGTATGAAATCTATTTTTTTACTCACCTATCTACACACAATACCCCATAATGAAAAAAACATGTTTTTAAACATTTTTGCAAATTTGTTGAAAATTGAATAATACAGATATCTAATTTACATAAGTATTCACAACCCTGAGTCATTACATGTTAGAATCACCATTGGCAGCGATTACAACTGAGTCTTTCTGTGTACATCTCTCTAAGAGCTTTGCAAACCTGGATTGTACAATATTTGCACATTATTCTTTTTAAAATTCTTCAAGCTCTATCAAGTTGGTTGTTCATCATTACTAGAAAGCCATTTTCAAGTCTTACCATAGAGTTTCAAGCCGATCTGAGTCAATTATTTTTATCCTAAACATGTCCCTAGTCCTTGCCGATGACAATTATACCCATAACATGATGCTTGAAAGTGTGAAAAGTGGTAATCTGTGAGGTGTTGTTGGATTTGCCCCAAGCATAACGCTTTGTATTCAGGAGATAAAGTTAATTTCTTTGCCACATTTTTGGCAGATTTACTTAAGTGCCTTATTGCAAACAGGATGAATGTTTTGGAATATTTTTATTCTGTACAGGCTTCTTTCACTCTCATTTAGGTTAGCATTGTGGAGTAACTAATGTTGATCCATCCTCAGTTTTCTCCTTTCACAGCCATTAAACTCTAACTGTTTTAAAGTCACCATTAGCCTCATGGTGAAATCCCTGACTGGTTTCCTTCCTCTCCGACAACGGAGTTAGGAAGGACACCTACAGTTGAAGTCGGAAGTTTACATACACCTTAGCCAAGTACATTTAAACTCAGTTTTTCACAATTCCTGACATTAAATCGTAGTTAAAAATTCTCTGTCTTAGGTCAGTTAGGATCAACACTTTATTTTAAGAATGTGAAATGTCAGAATAGTAGAGAATTATTTATTTCAGCTTTTATTTCTTTCATCACATTCCCAGTGGGTCAGAAGTTTGCATTGCCTTTAAATTGTTTGACTTGGGTCAAACGTTTTGGGTAGCCTTCCACAAGCTTCCCACAATAAATTGGGTGAATTTTGGCCCATTCCTCCTGACAGAGCTGGTGTAACTGAGTCAGGTTTGTAGTTCTCATTGCTCGCACACGCTTTTTCAGTTCTGCCCACAACTTTTCTATAGGATTGAGGTCAGGGCTTTGTGATGGCCACTCCAAAACCTTGACTTTGTTGTCCTTAAACCATTTTGGAAGTATGCTTGGGGTCATTGTCCATTTGGAAGACCCATTTGCGACCAAGCTTTAACTTCCTGAATGATGTCTTGAGATGTTGCTTCAATATATCCACATCATTTTCCTTCCTCATGAAGCCATCCATTTTTTGCAAAGCACCCCCACAACATGATGCTGCACCCCCGTGCTTCACGGTTGGGATGGTGTTCTTCAGCTTGCAAGCATCCCCCTTTTTTCTCCAAACATAACGATGGTCCTTATTGCCAAACAGTTCTATTTTTGTTTCATCAGACCAGAGGACATTTCTCCAAAAAGTATGATCTTTGTCCCCACGTGCAGTTGCAAACCATAGTCTGGCTTTTTTTATGGCGGTTTTGGAGCAGTGGCTTTTTCCTTGCTGCGCGGCCTGTCAGGTTATGTCGATATAGGACCCGTTTTACTGTGGATATAGATACTTTTGCACCTGTTTCCTCCAGCATCTTCACAAGGTCCTTTTGCTTTGTTCTGGGATTGATTTGCACTTTTCGCACCAAAGTACATTCATCTCTAGGAGACAGAACGCGTTTCCTTACTGAGCGTTATGATGGCTGCATGGCCCAATGGTATTGATACTTGCATACTATTGTTTTGTACAGATGAACGTGGTACCTTCAGGCGTTTGGAAGTTGCTCCCAAGGATGAACCAGACTTGTGGAGGTCTATAAAAAAAATATCTGAGGTATTGGCTGATTTCTTTTGATTTTCCCATGATGTCAAGCAAAGAGGCACTGAGATTGAAGGTAGGCCTTGAAATACATCCACAGGTACACCTCCAATTGACTCAAATAATGTCAATTAGCCTATCAAAAGCTTCTAAAGCCATGACATGTTTTTCTGGAATTTTCCAAGCTGTTTAAAGGCTACAGTCAACTTAGTGTATGTAAACTTCTGACCCACTGGAATTGTGATACAGTGAAATAATCTGTCTGTAAACAATTGTTGGAAAAATTACTTGTCATGCACAAAGTAGATGTCCTAACCGACTGCCAAAACTATAGTTTGTTAACAAGATATTTCTGGAGTGGTTGAAAAATGAGTTTTAATGACTCCAACCTAAGTGTATGTAAACTTCTGACTTCAACTGTATATTTTTGTAGTGTATTGATACACCATCCAAAGTGTACTTAATAACTTCACCATGCTTAAAGGGATATGTTATATTCAATTGCATAAAGGTTTAAGGAAATACAGGCAGGCACCACCTTACTACAAGACAAAACAGCTCACTCAATCAATCCTGCTGGTCTTGTAGGTATAAAAGCAAAGCTTGCTTTCAAATAATAATTAAAAAGTGCTTGAAAAGGTAATGGGATGGGATAATGTCTTAGTGTGGTGTGTGAAGAATCCAATACAGTAGAAATCACATTATGGTGGAAGCACATCCTCTAAGAGTATGACTTACATGTATGCTGTTAGAGAAGGTTTGAATCCTAAGCAACCTGCCTACACATTGTTTGAAGTACAATAGACCAACAATGCATGGACCTTAATGGCACAGCGGGTGTGTTTGCATAACTGCAAGTGTTGCCTGTTTAAACTCTGGTCTGCTGCCCTCTAAAATCAGTTTTGAACTAACTGGATTGCTACAGTCTTACATTGCTTTGAATGGGAAGTCATATTTTACCAAATTTTAACTAAGTTTGACTTTGAAGATCTTAGCTCAGCCTCTGAATTTTATAGTCTTAACTTCTTGTTTCTAGCCTTAAGGGTTACGGAGTTATGCAACGCTATACAGTACCGGTCAAAAGTTTTACAACACCTACTCATTCAAGGATTTCTCTTTATTTGTACTATTTTCTATATTGTAGAATAGTAGTGAAGACATAAAAAATATGAAATAACACCTATGGAATTATGTAGTAATAAATCAAAATATATTTTATATTTGAGATTCTTCAAATAGCCACCCTTTGCCTTGATGACAGCTTTACACACTTTTGGCATTCTCTCAACCAGCTTCACCTGGAATGCTTGAAGGAGTTCCCACATATGCTGAGCACTTGTTGGCTGCTTTTCCTTCGCTCTGCGGTCCAACTCATCCCAAACCATCTCAATTTGGTTGAAGTCTGGGGAGTGTGGAGGCCAGGACATCTGATACAACACTCCATCACTCTCCTTATTGGTCAAATAGTCCTTACACAGCCTAGAGGTGTATTGAGTCATTGTCCTGTTGAAAAACAAACAAGTCCCATTAAGCCCAAACAAGATGGGATAACGTATCGCTGCAGAATGCTGTTGTAGCCATGCTGGTTAAGTGTGCCTTGAATTCTAAATAAATCACAGACCGTGTCACCAGTAAAGAACCCCCACACCATAACTCCTCCTCCTCCATGCTTTACGGTGGGAACCACACATGCAGAGATCATCCGTTTACCCACACCGCGTCTCACAAAGACATGGCGGTTGTAACCAAAAATATCAAATTTGCAAAAGTATATCAAATGATGCAAAAGTACAAATTTGCACCGTTCTAATGTCCATTTCTTGTGTTTCTTGGCCCAAGCAAGTCTCTTCTTCTTATTGGTGTCCTTCAGTAGTGGTTTCTTTGCAGCAATTCGACCATGAAGGACTGAATTACGCAGTCTCCCCTGAACAGTTGATTTTGAGATGTGTCTGTTACTTGAACTCTGAAGCATTTATTTGTGCTGCAATTTCTGAGGCTGGTAACTCTAATGAACTTATCCTCTGCAGCAGAGGTAACTCTGGGCCTTCCATTCCTGTTGCCGTCCTCATGAGAGCCAGTTTCATCATAGCGCTTGATGGTTTTAGCAACTGCACTTGAAGAAACTTAAAATGTTCCATATTGACTGACCTTCATGTCTTAAAGTAATGATGGAATGTTGTTTCTCTTTGCTTATTTGAGCTGTTCTTGCCATAATATGGACTTGGTCTTTTACCAAATAGGGCTATCTTCTGTATACCACACCTACCTTGTCACAACACAACTGATTGGCTCAAATGCATTAAGAAGGAAAGATATTCCACAAATTAACTTTTAAGAGTGGCACACTCATGAAGCTGGTTGAGAGAATGCCTAGAGTGTGCAAAACTGTCATCAAGGCAAAGGGTGGCTATTTGAAGAATAGATTTTGATTTAACACTTTTTTTTGTTACTACATGATTCCGTATGTGTTATTTAATAGTATTGATGTCTTCACTATTATTCTATAGTGTAGAAAAGTGTAAAAATAAAGAAAAATCCTTGAATGAGTAGATTTTCTAAAACCTTTCACCGTTAGTGTACATTGGTTGTCAGGGAGGTTGCCCACCACTGCAAAGTAGATATGGGCTAGTCTAATGGTAATTTTATGGTCCCTGCAGTCTCGTTTTTGTCCAACGCCTAGATCTTGAGTTAGGTCGCAGCAAGACATTTTATTTTTTTCCTAATGCTAGGGACAATGTTAAAAATCCAATGTGGTTCTCTGAATGGCTCATGATGAGAGGCAGGGAGTGTGTTGTGTACCTCCAGTCAAGTTGATTTGCAAAGTTTCATCGACACTAATGTAATATTTGCTTAGATATGAATGTAAAATTTAAAATTCAACCAATCTCAACTATTGTCGTGACTATAATCATCATTAGCTCATTCAACCCCTCTCCTTTCCCCTGGCTGAAAGGCTTCCCCAGGTTGTTGCTGTAAATGAAAATGTTTTGTGTTTTATTAGGTGCCAAACAGAAAAAAAAGAACTGAAACAGGGAGGGACTATCTGGATGTGATCCAATAAAAAATATTTTTAAAAACGTTCATTTTTTGTTTCAAGAAGTTTAGCTACAGTGTGCTCTACTGAATGCAAACCGTGTAATGTAAGGATTAAGTAAATAAATAGTTACACCTCATGTCTCTTCCTCCTCCCTTTTTCTCCCCTCTTTCCATTCCTCTCTCTCTTTCCTCCTACAGCAGCTGTCCCTTCTGCCCCTCATAGAGCCCCTGATAGGTGTGAACTTTGCCCACTTCGCCCCCTATGGCAGTGGCCAGCTCAACGGGGAGAACCATCTGTCTGGGACCTTCGGTAGCGCCGCTCTGGATGGAGTCTCAGACTACTATTCCCAGCTAGCCTACAAGGTGAGGCCTCAGCTCCATCCACTAGGCGTGGGCGGTATACCCTATATACCGTATACCGGGGTATTTGGAAAAAGCCACTGGATGTTTTTTCAATACCGTTGAAACTATTACATTTGTAGCTACTTTTTAAGTATGGGATTTTATATGTACTTGTTAGCATCGCTAACCTTCCGATTACAGAGTATAAGTGGGGTTTGAAAACAGCGCCGGTATTACAGAATATCCCGGTATGGCACAAGGTAGGTATGAAGATATGACAGTCTGGATACTGCCCAAGCCTACCAACCGAAGTTAAATCTTTTCATCTTAATTTAAAATACCACTCTCGTTTTTGTATTCAACTGGACTTTGAATGAGCTAAGGGGAGATGGAGTGATCCTACGCAAACATGTACTGCATACTGTACGTGCTGAAGGCGGTGGCACTACCCACTAGACCAGCCCCAGGCACAGGTTTTATTAATATGTAGTTAAAGGGTGCCTTTTTGAAGCAGTGATTTGTGGTAGCACGAGACCACTCTGCGATATCCTAGATCCCTCCCTGTTGTAGTATGGTGACATGTATTCCTTGGGTTGTTCATTCAAAGCAGAACAATCTGAGCAACCCACCCACCCCGCCGGCTTCCCTTCCTCCGACTCCTCCACCTGTGAACCGACAGAAGATGATCAATGGCTTTGCCACTACAGAAGAACTGGCCAGCAAAGCTGCTGCTATGGGTGAGTACTGGGACAGGGATGACTAGGGTTTAATGGCATATTCCTGTGTTGCTCATATATAGTGTCATGCTGTGTATTTCTGTTAGGACCCTAGACAAAGCATTCCTAGAGCAGGCATTCCCGTAGACATAAAGCCTAACTCCTAGAACAAACATTTGGCATTAATGTCAAGGGATTCTATTTCTATGGTTAGGACCAATCTGAATGTCTCATTCATATGTTCCTCTTCAAGTGTCTAAAGGTCTCGTCCCCAAGCCGCTCCACGTTCCATTCAGGACCGAGGAGGACCTGCTGGCCCGGGCCATCGCTCAGGGACCTAAAACTGTGGACGTGCCAGCCTCCCTCCCCACACCCCCTCACAACAACCAGGAGGAACTCAGGTAAGGAATGCCTGTCATTGTGAATACACTATATTCTGTAAATACTTGACCACAAAATGATTTTCCCTACTGGGACAATAAAGATTCAATTGAATTGCACTTCATAGACAGTAGACACAAATTGTATACTGGTATTTGTCTAAAAACATGCATTATCCTCTATCTGGGTACTCAGACTAAAGCTGTAGATACATGTATGTGAATCAAGCTTTCACAGATTCCACAACAATTTCTACACAATGTTCTCACCTTAGGGAAGCCTCAAGACAATTTACAGTTGTGAATGCAATGATATTTTTGTGAAAATAGGTTATTCGTCAAACATGCATTTTCCTTTATCTGGGTACTCCGGCTAGGCTGTAGATATACCAAACAAGCTTTCAGACTCCAAAACAATTTCTTCACAGTGTTCTCAGTTTAGGAAATCCCGATGAAGACAATTTAGAATTGTGAATGCAATGATTTTTGTGTAAATCCTAACAAACTTTTATCTCAACCCCCTTCCTCTCTGTCACAGCAACAGGCTGGGACAAGAGCATTGTAAGGATCGGGACACACCAGACAGTTTCGTCCCGTCCTCGTCTCCTGAAAGTGTGGTTGGCATGGAGATCAGCCGCTACCCAAACCTGTCATTGGTGAAGCAGGAGCCTCGGTCCCCCTGTCTCTCCCCCGTCCTCCCCATGCTTCCTGCACCATGGGGGAAAGGTAAAATGTTTTGGTCATTTGTTTAAACTGTAAACAGAGATATGTGCCTTTCTAACTACTATACGTACTCCATCATCAATCAGGTTATTTATAAAGCCCTGTTTACATTACTTTGTCACAAACTGCTTTACAGTATCAATGACAGGACTAAATATTAATGAAATATCCTTTCAAATATTTTTCCGGATGTGTCTATTACTTTTCCTGTAGGGTTAGAGGTTAGGCTGAAGACTGAGCTCAAGACGGAGCCTTCTGGGATGTTCTTCGGCTCCCATTTTGGCCCAGCATCTAACGACACTAAGCCAGGCCTGGTGTCTGTAGCCATCACCCTGAGACCAGCTGCCGCAGAGGTCAGGGTTCTGTTCTGTTGGCTTCACTTCCTCCTGCTCTCAGAGAATGTCACCATGGGGGGAAATGGTTTAGATCCTTTTATTTTTATTTAACCGCTTAAACAATGTAGTTCGAAGTAGTTTTATTCCCCTTTTTTTCCTCTCAAATGCACCTCAGTCCTTACACTACTGTTTAGATATGTTAAGATTCAAATCTCACCAGGTTTAATTGTAGAAGCTGAAGCCAATTCTTTGTCTGCGAGTCATGCACTGCTCTCGATCTCTGCCATTGGCTTTTGACTGGCAATAGCCGTTACATACATTTTTACGACATTGTTTTTTCCCCCTCCCAGAACGTCACTGGTGTGGTAGCAGCCATCTCAGACCTGCTGTGTGTGAAGATCCCCAGCAGCTATGAGGTCAGCAGCCCCCCTGGCCCAGATAGGGGGCCCCTGGCCATGCTCAGCGGCCTGAGGGGGGGCCCCCAGGGAGATCTTGAGCACCGGCGGCTGGGCGCCCCAATGATATACCCGGGCCGTGGTGGTGCTGGGGACATGGGGGGCCCGCACCTTCAAGGAACCCCAGGCCAGCTCATTAGGTCCCGGGGAGGTGGAGGACCACAGCAGGGGATGATCATGCAACAACAGCAGGGACATCCGCAGCAGCACATCCGCTTCCATTCTGACGGACCAGGTGAGAGACTGGGCTACATCCCTGCACCTTATCGCCCCCTTATGTCCAAATACTGACATAACAGGGGAGATGTTGCTGCTCTTGTGAGCTCGTCTTGAAATGAGACACTGACGAAATTCATGTCCGTCCAGACCAGTTTGTTTTTGTTTTTTAGAATAATTTTTCTGATATGAATAATATAATATTGTTTTTTAAGCACGATGTCACTGCACCTAGAAGTGCACAAGACAACAGAGCCATCTCTATCTAATTGTTTTCCCACTCATCGTCCATCGGCATACTTAGCCTCTTTTAACAATGTTTACAAACTGTCCGTTTCTTCGTCCAGTGCATCATTACCCTTCTGTCTGCAGCCTAAATGCTGTGTGTGTCTGGCCCACCAGGAAGTGAAGGCTGTCCATATTGATCTCACACAACGATCCGCACAGCTAATAAAATTGACTAATCATCCTTCCTGGGCCCCGACCTCACTGGTGCGCGCACGCACGCACGCACGCACACACACACCTTTTTAGCGCTGCTGTCAAAGTGTCAGACCACGGGCCTAATGAATGTGGTCAGTTTGTCTAGAGCCGTAGACCACAAACAGCCAGATGAACAGGAAAGTGGACACCCCTGGTGTTAATTGTCTTGGCGGTCTTATAATTAGGAGCTGTTTATCTCCTGACCAGTTGTGTGGTTCATCTAAGACAATTAGCATCATGCCCATCTAAGGTCATAAAGTATGACGAGATGCTATCTCAAATGTTATGACGAGCTGCCTTCTCAAATGTTATGACGAGCTGCCTTCTCAAATGTTATGACGAGCTGCCTTCTCAAATGTTATGACGAGCTGCCTTCTCAAATGTTATGACGAGCTGCCTTCTCAAATGTTATGACGAACTGCCTTCTCAAATGTTATGACGAGCTGCCTTCTCAAATGTTTTTAAAAAATCAGGCGCTTAAAATGTATAGCTTGTCCAAAATAAGACCGCAGCAGAGCGCCCCTCATTTATTTGAAGTAATAAACCTATTCCTTTTGTGCAGTAAGAGAAACAAATATATAAATACAACAAAAGATCCCTGAAATGTTCCATACGCGCAAAAAGCTTATTTCTTTCAAATTTTGTACATAAATTACATCACTGTTAGTGAGCATTTCTCCTTTGCCAAGATAATCCATCCACCTGACAGGTGTGGCATATCAAGAAGCTGATTAAACAGCGTGATCATTACACAGGTGCCCCTTGTGCTGTGGACAATGAAAGACCACTCTAAAATGTGCAATTTTGTCACATAACACAATGCCACAGATGTCTCAAGTTTTGAGGGAGCGTGCAATTGGCATGCTGACTGCAGGAATGCCCACCAGAGCTCTTGAATGCAAAGAAATACCGTGAACAGATCCATAGCCCATTTGTTTTTATGGTATCTGTGACCAACAGATGCATATCTGTATTCCCAGTCATGTGAAATCCATAGATTAGGGCCTAATTAATTTATTTAAATTGAATGATTTCCTCATATGAACTGTAACCCAGTAAAATCTTTGAAATTGTTGCGTGTTGCGTTTGTTTTTATTCAGTATAATAGAGCTGAGCAAAGCCATGCTGTGCTGCTCTGGCCTGTTCAAGCATCTACTGTTGTAGGAGCTGTGTCTTATTTGAGTACTGTTGCTGTGTGTCAGGTCCAGCTGCAGTCAGAGGCACCCATCAGAAAGCCCCCGGCAGCCCAGGCTCCAAGCCCCAGTGGTGCTGTCACTGCAAGGTGGTGGTGCTGGGAAATGGAGTCTGCAAGTCCATCAAAGACCTTCCAGTGCACAAACAGGTAACGTACGGCCAGCGCTTTCATGTGGTCAAGTTGTGCTACGTGTTTATCACGCTGAACTCCATACATTGCAAAGACGGTTGTCTATTGCGATACATAGAAACATCAATCTTGTGGCGGTCCACATTAGATAATCTTATCTATATCAATCTAATGGTCCACATGATCTGTCAAAATAGATCATTTGATCAATTACCTTGTTGGATCTTGCCCAATCAAGCTATGATCTACATGAATTGGTTAACTATCTTCTTGGCCAACCCAGTAAAAGCTCTCCTCTCCACCAGTCAGCCATGGATTACTGTTGCGTTAGTCTGTCTCCCCCCCCCAGGGGGCAGGAGAGCACAGACAGGTCATGACTAGAGGCTCAGACCTCACTTCAAACGTTAGATTAATCCACATTATGCCCTTAGGCACACACACACACACACACACACACACACACACGAGCATGAATGCAAACAGACACACACACATCCAAGAACATTATGTCCATACACACACACGTACTGTAGAGCCTCTAATTATGCTAATCCCACCCCCCCCCATTGTAGTGAAATCTATCTCAGTGCAATTAGTGGGTTAAGCGGTAGCATGCCCTTAGACTGCAGTCTGGGGAGCTCACAAATGGTTAAACCCTGATTCATCTGAATATTGGAGCTGTTTGATGATTTAATAAGCCCTTTTAGTATCGATAATGGTTTATGTATAGGAATTGATTTGACCTTTTGATGTCTCACTTTGATTATGAGCTTAAAGGAATAGTTTGGGATTTTGGCAATGAGGTCCTTTATCTACTTCCCCAGTCAGATGAACCTGTAGATACCATCTTTATATCTGCGTTCAGTTTGAAGGAAGTTGCTAACTTGCATTAGCGTAATTGCTAACTAGTGTTAGCTGAATGACTGGAAGTCTATGGTAACAGCTAGCATGCTAGTTGTTCCTGTTGACTTCCATTCATTGTGCTAATGCAAGATAACAATTGCTCGTGAAACTAAGTCTAATTTCCTTCATACTAGACGCAGATACATAAAAATGGTATCCACAAGTTCATCTGACGCTGGGGAGGTAGGCTAGATAAAGGGTTTCATTGCCAAAATCCCAAACTATCCCTTTCTTTCTACAATTGTAAAGTAGCTTTGTGTCCTTGAAATGTGGATAAATATAATGGATTATTATTATCTCATTCTCTCTTCCTCACGCCATCTCCTGACATGCCTTTCTTCTCTCTTCAGGAACAGGAAGGTCTGTTGCGTTCCGAGGGGAACTTGGTATTCTGCAGCCACAGCTGCTTCCTCCTCTACTCTGCCTCCACCTCCTCCTCTTCCTCCTCACAGGCCAGAAATACTACAGATACTAAGGTTTGTGTTTCTATTGATTCCCGGAGGCAATTTATTTTTGACTTTCTTGACCAGTGTAGGTATTCTGTATACAGTACTTGTTGTATCCTGTTTTTCTACCGGTGTGTCAAATATAAATGGTCAACTTTTATTATTTGCTGCAGGACATTAAATTATTGTCATTCATGTCTTCTGCAGGACTCTGTGGCCCTCCTGTGTCCAGACTCAGACCATAAAGAGAGCCTCTCTAAAGCCCACCACCAGTACAGCAACAACATGTCCTCTCTGGATGTCCACTGTCTGGCCCAGCTCCAGCCCAAGCAGTCCCCTCCCTCTACTCCACCCATTCCCTTCCCCCCAGCCAGCGACACCCCTAAGATCCCTAAGACAGATGCCAAGTCAGACACCAAGTCAGACACCATCAAAGTGACTGTGAAACTGAAGGCGCGGGGCCCCAGGGCTCACCAGGAGGGCTGGCACCAGGGGAAGAGACACAAGGGTCTCCGCTGGAGGAAGTGGACAGTGCAGGTGGTGGTGCCCAGAGGAAGCTCCCAGCTCCCTGACGAGAACCAGATAGACGAGCTGTTGAGGAAGCTGGGAGCGTCTCTCCGCCCCGGGGCCAGTCTCAGGGACCAGCGCCGCTGCTGCTTCTGTCACCAACTGGGGGACGGGGTCACTGACGGCCCTGCCCGCCTCCTTAACCTGGACCTGGACGTGTGGGTGCACCTCAACTGTGCCCTGTGGTCCACCGAGGTAGGTAACCCAGAAGTTAAGCGAGGTGGTGGACTGGTAACCGCAAGGTTCATGTCCTCGATCGGGCGTTAAAAACATAAATAAATAAACAAGTGGGGTGGGGAACAGAACTGGCTAAAGGGGGGAAGACTGCTGGTTTCAGATCTTAACTGCCATACCAACCACTACAATTGTGACCCTTTTATTAAAGTTGTGTTGTGTATGTATTATTAACATTGTTCTGTTGTGCAGGTGTACGAGACGCAGGCAGGCGCCCTGATCAACGTGGAGCTTGCGCTGCGGCGGGGTTCAGCGGTTCGCTGTGCCTACTGCCAACAGATGGGCGCCACCAGCGGCTGCCACCGCCTGCGCTGCACCAACATCTACCACTTCACCTGCGCCCTGCAGGCACACTGTACCTTCTTCAAGGACAAGACCATGCTGTGCCACGCCCACAGGCCCAGAGGCTCTGGCTCCGCCCACGGTGGCTCTAGCCTCGTCCTGGAGCACGAGCTGCGCTGCTTCGCTGTGTTCCGCCGCGTCTACGTCCAGAGGGACGAGGTGAGGCAGATGGCCAGCGCCGTACAGCAGCCCGAGCTGGGCTACACCTTCAGAGTGGGCAGCTTGGTGCTCCACGCCGTGGGTCAGCTCACCCCGTCCCAGATGGCCGCCTTCCACTCGACCTCCGCTATCTTCCCCGTGGGCTACGAGGCCTGCCGCATCTACTGGAGCATGCGCCATGGCAACCGCCGCTGCCGCTACCTGTGCTCTGTGGAGGAGCGCGAGGAGCAGCCGGAGTTCCGCGTCCGCGTCATCGAGCAGGGGTACAAGGACCTGGTCCTCACTGACTCCACTGCCAAAGGTGGGCTGGGATAGATTTGTCTTAGGGCTCGTTTAGATTAGGCTTGTCTATTAAAGGTGGGCTAGCTAGATTGGTTTTATGACATGCTTAGATTTAGCCTTGTTAATGGCTGTAGCTTCTGCCATTCATGTATCTGGGTTGGCTTGGACTAGGCTTGTCTTGTTCAGTTTGCCTTTCAGATTCTCTTTTTCTCCAGTAAATGTGTTCTGTAGGAGTCCCTATAATATATTATGATCCATAACCCTGCTGTTTCCTGTCTTATCAGGAGTGTGGGATAAGGTCCTGGGACCAGTTGCTGACAAGAGGACTGAAATAGGAACTCTGAAACTCTTCCCTGTCTATCTGAAGGGAGAGGACCTGTTTGGACTCACCGTCTCTGCAGTCACCAAGATCACTGAATCGGTTTGTATCTGTTCTCTGTTGTATTATATACAAACAATTCTGATTTATACTAAATTATCAATGCTCAAATAATACTACAGTTGTCTATAGCTAGCTATTCAGATGAGCGACTCTTAAAATGCTCACACCATACTACACTGAACAAAAATGTAAACGCCACTTGTAAGTGTTGGTCCCATGTTTCATGAGCTGAAATACAATCATACAATCAAATTTTGTGCTCAAATTTGTTAAAATCCTGTTAGTGAGCATTTCTCCTTTGACCAGATAATCCATCCACCTGACAGGTGTGGCATATCAAGAAACTGATTAAACAGCATGATCATTACACATGTTCACCTTGTGCTGGGGACAATAAAAGGCAACTCTACAATGTACAATTTTGTCACACAACACAATGCCACAGGTGTCTCAAGTTTTGAGGGAGCGAGCAATTGGCATGCTGACTGCAGGAATATCCACCAGAGCTGTTGCCAGAGAATTGAATGTTATTTTCTCTACCATAAGCCCACTCCAACTTAGTTTTACAGAATTTTGCAGTATATCCAACCAGCCTTTCAACCGCAGACCACTTGCGTGGTGTCGTGTGGGCGAGCGGTTTGCTGATGTAAACAGAGTGCCCCATGGTGGCAGTAGGGTTATTGTATGGGCAGACCATAAGCTACAGACAACGAACCCAATTGCATTTTATCGATGGCAATTTGAATGTACACAGAAACCGTGACGAGATCCTGAGGCCCATTGTCGTGCCGTTCATCCGCCGCAATGACCTCACACGGTCACATGGATCTAGCCACAATTCCTGGAAGCTGAAAATGTCCAGGTTCTTCCATGGCCTGCTTACTCACCAGACATGTTTGGGATGCTCTGGATCGACTTGTACGACAGCATGTTCCAGTTCCCGCCAATATCCAGCATCACAGCCATTGAAGAGGAGTGGGACAACGTTCCACAATCAACAGCCTGATCAACTCTATGCGAAAGAGATGTTGCGTTACATGAAGCAAATGGTGGTTTACACCAGATACTGACTGGTGATCTGATCCATGCCCCTACCTTTTTTGTTTAGGTACCTGTGACCAACAGATGCATATATATATTGCCAGTCATGTGAAATCCATAGATTAGGGCCTAATAAATGTATTTCAATGTGATTATTTTCTTAAATGAACTCTAACTCAGTAAAATCTTTGAAATGTTTGCATTTTATATTTTTGTTCAGTATATATTGTAGACTAAAGGTCGACCGATTATGATTTTTCAACGCCGATACCGATTATTGGAGGACCAGAATATTCCGGTACCGATTAATCGGACTATTTTTATATATATATATATATAAATATATATAATATATATATAATAAAAGTGTTCATTGTTCATTCCAATATTGTTGTAATTGTCAAATATATATATTTGACAATTACAACAATATTGGAATGAACAATGAACACTTATTTTAACTTAATATAATACATAAATAAAATCAATTTAGTCTCAAATAAATAATGAAACATGTTCAATTTGTTTTAAATAATGCAAAAACACAGTGTTGGAGAAGTAAAAGTGCAATATCTGTCATATGAAAGCATATGAAAGCTGGTGGTTCAATATTCCCAGTTTAGGTATTTAGGTTGTAGTTATTATGGGAATTATGACGCGTTGACTATTTCTCTCTTTACCATTTGTTTTTCATATACAGTTGAAGTCTGAAGTTTACATACACTTAGGTTGGAGTCACTAAAACTCGTTTTTCAACCACTCCACAAATTTCTTGTTAACAAACTATCGTTTTGGCAAGTTGGTTAGCACATCTACTTTGTGCATGACAAGTCATTTTTCCAACAATTGTTTACAGACAGATTATTTCACTTATAATTCACTGTATCACAATTCCAGTGGGTCAGAAGTTTACATACACTAAGTTGACTGCCTTTAAACAGCTTGGAAAATTCCAGAAAATGTCATTGCTTTAGAAGATTTTGATAGGCTAATTGACACTATTTGAGTCAATTGGAGGTGTACGTACCTGTGGATGTATTTCAAGGCCTACCTTCACTCTCAGTGCCTCTTTGCTTGACATCATGGGAAAATCAAAAGAAATCAGCCAAGACCTCAGAAAAATATTGTAGACCTCCATAAGTCTGGTTTATCCTTGGGGACAATTTACAAAAGCCTTTAAGGTACCACGTTGATCTGTACAAACAATAGTACTCAAGTATAAACACCACGGGACCACGCAGCCGTCATACTGCTCAGGAAGGAGACGTGTTCTGTCTTCTAGAGATGAACGTACTTTGGTGCGAAAAGTGCAAATCAATCCCAGAACAACAGCAAAGGACCTTGTGAAGATGCTGGAGGAAACCGGTACAAAAGTATGTGTGCCCACAGTAAAACGAGGCCTATATCAACATAACCTGACAAGCCGCTTAGCAAGGAAGAAGCGACTGCTCCAAATCCGCCACAAAAAAAGCCAGACTACGGTTTGCAACTGCACATGGGGACAAAATGCGTACATTTTGGAGAAATGTCCTCTGGTCTGATGGAGAAAAAAAATAGAACTGTTTGGCCATAATGACCATCGTTATGTTTGGAGGAAAAAAGGGGAGGCTTAAAAGCCGAAGAACGCCATCCCAACCGTGAAGCGTGGGGGTGCTTTGCTGCAGGAGGGACTGGTGCACCTCACAAAATAGAATGCATCATGAGGGAGGAAAATGATGTGGCATCAGTCAGGAAGTTAAAACTTGGTCGAAAATGGGTCTTCCAAATGGACAATGACCCCAAGCATACTTCCAAAGTTGTGGCAAAATGGCTTAAAGACAACAAAGTCAAGATATTGGCGTGGCCATCACAAAGCCCTGACCTCAATCCTGTAGAAAATTTGTGGGCAGAACTGAAAAAGCGTGTGCGAGCAAGGAGGCCAACAAACCTGACTCAGTTACACCAGCTCTGTCAGGAGGAATGGGCCAAAATGCACCCAACTTATTGTGGGAAGCTTGTGGAAGGCTACCCAAAACGTTTGACCCAAGTTAAACAATTTAAAGGCAATGCTACCAAATACTAATTTTGTGTATATAAACTTCTGACCCACTGGGAATGTGATGACAGAAATAAAAGCTGAAATGAATCTTCTCTCTTCTATTATTCTGACATTTCACATTCTTAAAATAAAGTGGTGATATAACTGACCTAAGACAGGGAATTTTTACTAGGATTAAATGTCAGGAATTGTGAAAAATGTAGTTTAAATGTATTTGGCTAAGGTGTATGTAAACTTCCAACTTCAACTGTACCTTTGACTATTGGATGTTCTTATAGGCACTTTAGTATTGCCAGCCTTATCTCAGGAGTTGATAGGCTTGAAGTCATAAACAGTGCTGTGCCTAAAGCATTGCTAAGCGCTGCTGGCAAACATAGTCAAGTGCTATTTGAAGGAATGCTTACGAGCCTGCTGCTGCCTACCACCGCTCAGTCAGACTGCTCTATAAAATATCAAATCATAACCTTAATTATAATGTAATAAACACAGAAATACGAGCCTTTGGTCATTAATATGGTAAAATCCGGAAACTATAATTTCGAAAACAAATCGTTTATTCTTTCAGTGAAATACGGAACAGTTACGTGTTTTATCGAGCGGGTGGCATCCCTAAGTCTAAATATTGCTCTTACATTGCACAACCTTCAATGTTATAATTATGTAAAATTCTGGCAAATTAGTTCACAGTTCGCAACGAGCCAGGCGGCCCAAACTGTTGCATATACCCTAACGCAAGAGAAGTGACACAATTTACCTAGTTAATATTGCCTGCTAACATGCATTTCTTTTAACTAAATATGCAGGTTTAAAAATATATACTTCTGTGTGTTAATTTTAAGAAAGGCATTGATGTTTAGGTACATTTGTGCAAACATTGCTTTTTTTCGGCATTGTGCTTTTGTTAAATCATCCGTTTCACGAAGTTGAAGTAGGCTGTGATTCGATGATAAATTAACAGGCACCGCATTGATTATATGCAATGCAGGACAAGCTAGTTAACCTAGTAATATCATCAACCATGTGTAGTTAACTAGTGATTGTGTGAAGATTGATAGTTTTTTTACAAGGTAAGTCTAGCAACTTACCTTGGCTCCTTGCAGCCACAAAGTCCTTTTGACGCTGCACTCGCATAACAGGTGGTCAGCCTGCCACACAGTTTCCTTGTGGATTGCAATGTAATCGGCCATAATCGGCGTCCAAAAAGGCCGATTACCGATTGTTATGAGAACTCGAAATCGGCCCTAATTAATCTGCCATGCCCATTAATCGGTCGCCCTCTATTGTAGACACTGAAGTGAGGAGGAGTGTTCCAGTCTCATTTCCCTGTGCTGCTGGTTTTGTTCCAGCTCCCAGGGGTGGAGGCCTGTGACAGGTACACCTTCCGTTACGGACGTAACCCTCTTCTGGAGCTGCCCCTGATCTTCAACCCTTCTGGCAGCGCCCGCGCCATGCCCAAAACCAGCTCTCCATTCACTGCCGTTGTCATAAGGTATTGTGGATGAATTAACATTGTTTCAAGTCTGTGGATTTAATATACTTTGGTTTAGCACAAGTTATCTTTATAACAGAATATGCACACACACATTCACTCCTAGGCCCCAGCCAGTATCCAGAAACACCAGTACCACCTCCAGGTGCCAGAACACAGCCCAGGGGGAGGGAGGCGTCCCCTACACCAAGCCCCCCACGGTGCACCACAGGTCCTCTCAGTACCGCTGGATGAAGAGTGAGTGGAGGGCCAACGTCTATCTCGCTGCATCCAAGATCCAGGTGGGTCTAGGGGACATGATCCTCTAAGTTCAGCACTAGGCCTGGGCTGCGGGGGGGGTGCATGCTACGCCACTGCTTATAACTAAGTTAAGAGCTGTGAAAAAGTATGTTCCCCCTTTCAAATTCTCTCTACGTAATTAGATCTTCAACCAAAACCAAATATGAGAGAAAGTGAACCTGAGTGAACAAATAACACAACAATTACATACTTATTTCATAAACAAGGTTCTGCAACACCCAATGCCCCCTTAAACTCTAACTGGTTGTGCCACCTTTAACTGCAATGACTCCAACCAAACACTTCCTGTAGTTGTTGATTCGTCTCTCACGTCACCGTGGAGGAATTTTGGACCACTCTTCCATGCAGAACTGCTTTAACTCAGCGACAGATGTGGGTTCTTTAAAGCATGAAGTGGGGTTAGGTCTGAACTTTGAATAGGCCATTCTAAAACGTGAAATGTGTTACTTTTTAGCCATTTTGGTGTTGCATAACTTTGTTAGTATCACATTATTTTGTTATTTGAAAACTCGGGTTCCTTTTATCTAACATTTGGGTTTTGGTTGAATATGTGCTAACATAAAGTGTAAAAAATATGCAAAAATTAGAAAGGGGGCAAATACTTTTTCACGGCACTGTAGATGTGCCAAATAAATGATATCCAGCCTAGGCTCCAGCTATGCCTTTGCTTTGCTAACTGGCTAGCTAAGTGGCTAGATGGTAAGATCAAGCTTCTTGGTTACAGCAGAGACATTCAATGGATCAAGATCCATGTTGGCTTATAGTTTTGTGTGTGAAAACCCCAGTATGGTACGACAGTATGAAAATGTAGATACCGCCCAACCCTACTCAGCACTCTTGCATTCCTGTTCTTAAGTAGCAGAGTGAATATAAGACTGAAGTATGACAACATGAGAGTAAAGGGACTCTTACTGTTGAACGTGCTGTAGACACATTTTCTGGTTATTGTGTCCACAGGGCCTGGGTCTGTATGCAGCCAGGGACATAGAGAAGAACACCATGGTGATTGAATACAATGGAACCGTCCTCCGCAACGAGGTGGCCATCAAGAAGCAAAGGACTTACAAGTCTCAGGTGCAAATCTTATTTATTTTTTTTTACTTAAGGCTCTAGTAACTGTACTTACTATGTTGTGAAGGCTGAATAATACATATTTGCTGTATTCTCTCATCTGATGACTCAGTTGGTCTAAGTGGTTACTTTCCCCTCTACAGAATCGTGGAGTGTTCATGTTCCGCATCGACAGTGAACGTGTTGTTGATGCCAGTCAGACAGGAGGTCTGGCAAGGTAAGCATATTTCTTTACATAGTCACATTCAACCTGATTCACATTCTAACCTTACCTTATTTATTTGTCACTCAATGTTAGGAGGTTTGTGCAATGATTCACAGGGCTCAGTATGTACAGTGCATTCGGAAAGTATTCAGACCCCTTGACTTTTTCCACATTTTGTTATGTTATTGTTTTTTTCTCTCATCAATCTACACAAAAAAAAAAAAAACCTGAACGATCACATTTGCGTAACTATTCAGACCCTGTACTCAGTACTTTGTTGAAGCACCTTCTTTGTCACCTCCCTGACCAAGGCCCTTCTCCCCTGGTTGCTCAGCTAGTTTTTTACCACATAATTCATGCTATCCAACATTTTTGATTCAATTAGGTCCACTATTTCTCGTAATGATTTATACAGCCGTTCACAAAGGTTATTTTAGCAGAGCTGTGAACATGGCACTAATTTCGCTTTTATTTAAAAAAAAGGTAAGGATGCCACCCAGTGTTCACATTAGCGCCCCCTATCTTTTATAAACACAGATATTAAACCGTTTTCCTCAATGTTGTCATATCTCGATACTTACTTACCCAAATTGATCCACACGGACCAAAGCGGGTTTGTTAAAAAGCGTTTATCCTCGTATAATCTCCAATCGACTATTACATATCTTAAATGCTTCATCACAAACAACAGCTCCTTGGGATGTTTTATCTCTCGGTGCAGAAACAGCTTTTGATAAACTAGAATGCTCATATCTGGTCTATTTTGGAACATATTGGTATTGGCTCAAATTTAATTCATATGATTAAAGTACTTTATACAATGGGTGGGTCTAATCCTGAATGCTGATTGGTTAAAACCACATTCCAGCCGGTGTCTATTTCACAAGTTACATTTACGTCATTTAGCAGACGCTCTTATCCAGAGCGACTTACAAATTGGTGCATTCACCTTATGATATCCAACCATCGGCTAAACCTATGATGTTAAAATGTCTATTTGCTCTGTTCCGTCTGACTGTGCAATCCACTGTCTCGTCAGCCAAGCAATTTATAAACCTGATCTCCACTAATTAAAGCATCTAAACATTATCTCACATTTCTTTTAGACTAACATTTAGTTTTCAACAGCGGAGGTTTGTATAAACATTGCTGTCTGTCTCTTCGACATTTGCAACATTGTTTCAATATTTAAATTTGATCTCCAGCTGTCCCATAGTAATGAACGTGTCAGGACGAGTTAGGATCACCACTTTATTTTAAGAATGTGAAATGTCAGAATAATAGTAGAGAGAATTACTTATTTCAGCTTTTATTTCTTTCACCACATTCCCAGTCGGTCAGAAGTTTACATACACTCAATTAGTATTTGGTAGCATTGCCTTTAAATTGTTTAACTTGGGTCAAACGTTTCGGGTAACCTTCCACAAGCTTCCCACAACAAGTTGGGAGCATTTTGTCCCATTCGTCCCGACAGAGCTGGTGTAACTGAGTCAGGTTTGTAGGCCTCCTTGCTCGCGCACGCTTTTTCAGTTCTGCCCACAAATTTTCTATAGGATTGAGGTCAGGGCTTTGTGATGGCCGCTCCAATACCTTGAATTGTTGAAATGGCAGCAGTTTTACGGGCGCCCAAACAATTGTGCTATTATGTGTTTTTTTTGTTGCGTTATTTGTAACTTATTTTGTACATAATGTTTCTGCAACCGTATCTTACGGCAAAAAAGAGCTTCTGGATATCAGGACAGCGATCACTCACCTCGGATAAGACAAAGATTTTTTTCTTCAACAAGCAAGATGCACAGGACATTCTTCAAACACCCGACAGGGCCAACATCCCCGTTATTTGCAAGAGGAAGAAACGCAAGTACAGAGGACACAGAACGGGATGCCTCGTGAGGACGGGCAGAAGGCAAGTGGGAAAGCTGCCGTTACCGTCAATATTACTCGCCAACGTGCAATCATTGGACAATAAATTAGACGAGGTACGATCACGAATATCCTACCAACGGGACATCAAAAACTGTAATATCCTATGTTTCACGGAATCGTGGCTGAATGACGACATGGATATTCAGCTAGCGGGATATACGCTGCACCGGCAAGATAGAACAGCACACTCCGGTAAGACGGGGGGGGGGGGCGGTCTGTGCATTTTTGTAAACAGCTGGTGCACAAAATCTAAGGAAGTCTCTAGATTTTTCTCGCCTGAAGTAGAGTATATTGTGATAAATTGCAGGCCACACTACTTGTCTAGACAGTTTTCAGCTATACTTTTAGTGGCTGTTTATTTACCACCACAGACAGATGCTGGCACTAAGACCGCACTCAGTCAGCTGTATAAGGAAATAAGCAAACAGGAAACCACTCACCCAGAGGCGGCGCTCCTAGTGGCTGGAGACTTTAATGCAGGGAAACTTAAATCAGTTCTACCAAATTTCTATCAACATGATAAATGTGCAACCAGAGGGAAAAAATTCTAGATCACCTGTACTCCACACACAGAGACGCGTACAAAGCTCACCCTTTATTTGGTAAATCCGACCACAACTCTATCCTCCTGATTCCTGCTTGCAAGCTAAAATTAAAGCAAGAAGCTCCAGTGACTCGGTCTATAAAAAAGTGGTCAGATGAAGCAGATGCTAAACTACAGGACTGTTTTGCTATAACAGACTGGAACATGTTCCGGGATTCTTCCGATGGCATTGAGGAGTACACCACATCAGTCACTGGCTTTATCAATAAGTGCATCGAGGATGTCATCCTCACAGTGACTGTACGTACATACCCAAACCAGAAGCCAGGCAACATTCACACTGAGCTAAAGGGTAGAGCTGCTGCTTTCAAGGTGCGGGACTCTAACCCGGAAGGTTACAAGAAATCCTGCTATGCCCTGCGACGAACCATCAAACAGGCAAAGCGTCAATACAGGGCTAAGATTGAATCATACCACACCGGCTCCAATGCTCGTCTTATGTGGCAGGGCTTGCAAACTATTAGACTACAAAGGGAAGCACAGCCGCGAGCTGCCCAGTGACACAAGCCTACTAGACGAGCTAAATCACTTCTATGCTCGCTGAGAGCATCAGCTGTTCCAGACGACTGTGTGATCACACTCTCCGTAGCCGACATGAGTAAGACCTTTCGTAAGACCTTCCGGACTTGAATCCGATTGAGATGCTGTGGCATGACCTTAAAAAGGTGGTTCATGCAAAACCCTCCAATGTGGCTGAAATAAAACAATTCTGCAAAGAAGAGTGGGCCAAAATTCCTCCACAGCAATGTGAAAGACTTGATTGCAGTTGTTGCTGCTGAGGGTGGCACAACCAGTTATTAGGTTTAGGGGGCAATTACCTTTTTCACATAGGGCCATGAAGGTTCGGATAGCTTTTTCCCCTTAATAAATAACATTATCACTTAACTGCATTTTGTGTTTACTTGTGTTATCTTTGTGTAAAATTTAAGTGTGACAAATGTGAAAAAAAATAAGAAATCAGGAAGGGGGCAAATACTTTTTCACAGCACTGTATGTACTTGCTACCTCAATTGGCCCAACCAACCAGTGCTCCCGCACATTGGCTAACCAGGCTATCTGCATTGTGTCCCACCACCCACCAAACTTCTTTACACTACACTAAACTACTGCTACTCTCTGTTCATCATATATGCATAGTCACTTTAAAACCATATCTGCATGTACATACTACAGTTGAAGTTGGAAGTTTACATACACTTAGGTTGGAGTCATTAAAACTCGTTTTTCAACCACTCCACAAATTTCTTGTTAACAAACTATAGTTTTGGCAAGTCGGTTAGGACATCTACTTTGTGCATGACACAAGTAATTATTCCAACAATTGTTTACAGACGGATTATTTCACTTATAATTCACTACCACAATTCCAGTGGGTCAGAAGTTTACATATACTAAGTTGACTGTGCCTTTAAACAGCTTGGAAAATTCCAAAAAATGATGTCATGGCTTTAGAAGCATCTGATAGGCTAATTGACATAATTTGTGTCAATTGGAGGTGTACCTGTGGATGTATTTCAAGGCCTACCTTCAAGCTCAGTGGCTCTTTGCTTGACATCATGGGAAAATCAATAATCAGCCAAGACCCCAGAAAAAAGTTGTAGACCTCCACAAGTCTGGTTCATCCTTGTGAACGTCTGAAGGTACCACGTTTGTCTGTACAAATAATAGTACGCAAGTATAAACACCATGGGACCACGCATCCGTCATACCACTCAGGAAGGAGATGCTTTCTGTCTCCTAGAGATGAATGTACTTTGGTGCAAAATGTGCAAATCAATCCCAGAACTACAGCAAGGACCTTGTGAAGATGCTGGAGGAAACCGGTACAAAAGTATCTATATCCACAGTAAAACGAGTCCTATATCGACATAACCTGAAAGGCCGCTCAGCAAGGAAGAAGCCACTGCTCCAAAACTGCCATAAAAAAGCCAGACTACGGTTTGCAACTGCACATGGGGACAAAGATCGTACTTTTTGGAGAAATGTCCTCTGGTCTGATGAAACAAAAATAGAACTGTTTGGCCATAATAACCATCGTTTTGTTTGGAGGAAAAAGGGGGAGGCTTGCAAGCTGAAGAACACCATCCCAACCGTGAAGCACGGGGGTGGCAGCATTATGTTGTGGGGGTGCTTTGCTGCAGGAGGGCCTGGTGCACTTTACAAAATAGTTGGCATCATGAGGTTGGGAAATTATGTGGATTTATTGAAGCAACATCTCAAGACATCAGTCAGGAAGATGAAGCTTGGTAGCAAATGGGTCTTCCAAATGGACAATGACCCCAAGCATACTTCCAAAGTTGTGGCAAAATGGCTTAAGGACAACAAAGTCAAGGTATTGGAGTGACCTCAATCCCATAGAAAATTTGTGGGCAGAACTGAAAAAGCTTGTGCGATCAAGGAGGCCTACAAACCTGACTCGGTTACACCAGCTCTGTCAGGAGGAATGGGAAGCTTGTGGAAGGCTACCCAAAACGTTTGACCCATGTTAAACAATTTAAAGGCAATGCTACCAAATACTAATCGAGTGTGTGTAAACTTCTGACCCACTGGGAATGTGATGAAAGAAATAAAAGCTGAAATAAATCATTCTCTCTACTATTCTGATATTTCACATTCTTAAAATAAAGTGGTGATCCTAACTGACCTAAGACGGGGAATTTTTACTAGGATTAAATGTCAGGAATTTGGCCAAGGTGTATGTAAACTTCCGACTTCAACTGTAGGTATAGCCTAATAATAATATTGCTAATATTGGAATTGTGAAACTGAATTTAAATGTATTTGGCTAAGGTGTATGTAAACTTCCAACTTCAACTGTATGTGTGTGTGTATATAGTTAGTTTTACAGCCTTATTCTAAAATGTATTAAATTGTTTTTTTCAATCTACACACAATACAGCACAATGGCAAAGCAAAAATAGGTTTTTAGAAATTTCTGCAAATTAAAACAACTATCACATGTACATAAGTATTCAGACCCTTTAACTCAGTACTTTGTTGAAGAGCCTTTGACAGCGACTACAGCCTTGAGTCTTCCTGGGTATGACGCTATTAGCTTTGCACACCTGTATTTGGGGAGTTTCCTCTCTTCTCTGCAGATCCTCTCAAGCTCTATCAGGTTGGATGGGGAGCGTCGCTGCACAGCTATTTTCAGGTCTCTTCAGAGATGTTCGATCGGGTTCAAGTCCCGTCAGTGTCTGGGCCACTCAAGGACATTCAGAGGACACTTGTCCCAAAGCCACTCTTGCATTGTCTTGGATGTGTTCTTAGGGTCATTGTCCTGTTGGAAGGTGAACCTTCGCCCCTGTCTGAGGTGCTGAGCACTCTGGAGCAGGTTTTCCTCAAGGATCTCTCTGTATTTTGCTCCGTTCATCTTTCCCTCGATCCTGACTAGTCTCCCAGTCCCTGCCTCTGAAAAACACCCCCACACCATGATGCTGCCACCACCATGCTTCACCGTAGGGATGGTGCCAAGTTTCCTCCAGACGTGACGCTTGGCATTCAGGCCAAAGAGTTCAATCTTGGTTTCATCTGACCAGAGAATCTTTTTTCTCATGGTCTGAGTTCTTTAGGTGCCTTTTGGCCAACTCCAAGCGGACTGTCATGTGCCTTTTCCTGAAGAGTGGCTTCTGTCTGGCCATTCTACCATAAAGGCCTGATTGGTGGAGTGCTGCAGAGATGGTTGTCCCGGGCGCTGAAGACGTGGATGTTGATTAAGGCAGCCCCCCCGCACTTTTCTGATTGAGGGGTTGGATTAAATGTGGAAAACACATTTCAGTTGAAGGCATTTAGTTGTACAACTGACTAGGTATCCCCTTTTTGGAAGGTTCTCCCATCTCCACAGAGGTACTCTGGAGCTCTGTCAGAGTGGCCATCGGGTTCTTTGTCACCTCCCTGACCAAGGCCCTTCTCCCCTGATTGCTCAGTTTGGCATGGCCGCCAGCTCTAGGAGGTGTCTATGTAGTTCCAATCATCCATTTAAGAATGATGGTGGCCAAATTGTTCTTGGGGACCTTCAATGCTGCAGAAATATTTTGGTACTCTTCCCCAGATCTATGCCTTAACACAATCCTGTCTCAGGCTGTAATGTAACAAAATGTGGAAAAAGTCAAAGGGTCTGAATACTTTCTGAATGCACTGTATTTTTATATATATATATATATATATATATATATATATATATATATATATATATATATATATATATATATATATATATGTCTATTTTTATATATATATATATATATATATATATATATATATATATATATAGTGTGTATATATATATATATATATATATAGTATGTATATATATATATGTGTGTGTGTGTGTGTGTGTGTGTATATATATATATGTATATATATATATATATATATATATATATATATATATATATATATATATATATATATATATATATATATATATATATATATATATAGTGCATTCAGAAAGTATCCAGACCCTTTGACTGAGCAATCATTTAAGTAATAAAAAAATATATATATATATTTACGCTGTAGCAATAATAAATGTCCATTGGGAGGGGTTGGGGGATCTGCAAGGGGGGCAGACAAGGCATATCAAGGACCCTAATGGTTTGAGAACATTTAAAGATTTGAAAGATACATACACATTACCAGGCAACTCCTTTTTTCTATAATTACAACTTAGGTCAGCTATGCTGGCCTATGGAGTCCCTTGGGAAACCCAACTTCCAAACCATCCAATGATGGGATTTATAAATAAATTATCTGGACTCTATAATATAAAGGACTGATCTGTATAATATATAAACAACTTTATATTATACAGACAATATACAACAACATGAAAAACTAAGCTTATTCTGGGCTAGCCATTCAAATATGGTCCACAGATCTAATTTAATCTTAACCACGCTTTTAACTGGAACAGAATATGGAAAAAATATGACCTTAGTGTCCCGTACTCCGAACCATCACTTTATACATTTTAAATTTGTTCAGACTGTATTTAACACCAAGGAAATGTTTTACGATGAAATTGGCCCCAACTCACCAACTGTTAATTGTGTCCCCTAAATCAGGTAGGCACATTCCTTCATATAATGTGGGAGTGCCCTGCAGTTATATTGTACTGGGGCAAAGTTAGAAAATCATTTTGAAGTGCATGAATTTAAATATTCAATGCTTTCTATCTCTTATGTTACTTAATGATCCCCTTGGATCTCTCAATCCAAAGATGAAGATTACTGTAGGCAGGCAACACTGATGCAATAGTTTTTGGGCTCTAAGATGGCAACCACCTCGCTGTCTCCCATTTAACCAGTGGATACAGTTACTATTAGAAGTAATGACAGTAGAATTATCGACAGTGAGAATGAATGGTGCTACTCAAGGAACAACTGAGGCCAGGGGGGGTTGAGTCAGGGTTTCCTTTGTATGCTTCTATTTGATTGTTTTTGTACCCTCTGAAAAAGAAAAATGACTAAACTAAATAAAAAGTTGGTCACAAAAACAAATTGCGTCATAATGTGCTGTGTGTTTTGTTTTCTTATGCAGGTACATCAATCACTCTTGTACCCCGAACTGTGTCGCTGAGGTGGTAACCTTCGAAAGAGGTTATAAAATCATCATCACCTCCAACCGCAGAATCGAGAAAGGAGAGGAGGTGTGTTCTTTTTCCTTTCAATTGGAAATCCTACTATGCTATGAGTGACGTTTGCATTGTCATCACTATTTTCTCTGCATTATTTTCCAGCTGTGTTTCGACTACCAGTTTGACTGCGTGGACAGCCAACACAAGATTGCCTGTTACTGTGGAACAGCAGACTGCAGGAAAAGGATCAACTGAAAAAAAAAAAAAAAAATGACAACAAATGCATTCCTTTCCATATTATGCAGATGCCCTGATCTCTGTGTAGACAGAGAGGTGCTTCAGGCTGTCCTTTCTTAGAATGAGTGGAAGACCTGAGTAAACCCTGAGAGCGATGCATGGATGGAGTCCCATGTTTGGAAACAGACTGAAGATGGACAGGAGAGGGCTTGGAAAGAGGTGAGCAGGAAGAAGCAACAGCAGACAGACGTGTGATTTGTGCCATATTACATGAGGCTGGGTTTTATTGCAAGGCCTCTGTCAACGAGCGGATGTGTCTGTGTATTAGTGAGATGATATACAATAGGGCGCAGAAGAGAATCCACCAGCGAATGAGAAGAGAGCACTGTGTGGGTCACGGTCCTTATTGGTTGTTAAGGGCAGGCCCTTTTGTTTAAAACTTTAAATGTAAAGCCGTTTGACTAAATGTAGAATTCACTGAATGGGGAATGTACAGCAATGACTACAGCGAAGGGAATATTAACTTGCACTAAAAAAAGAGACACGTACACACAACTTTAAGATACTTGATTCCATGAGTCAGTTTTATCATAGGTTTCTGTCATGTGATTTGAGTGAAATTGGAGAGGACGTTTTGTATTTATTATTGAGTGAATGAACTTTATTGTCAAAATGATGAGACAGTAAAACGAAGGCTAAACTGATAGTTTTCTGAAGATTGAAGAAACGCTCTTACTTTTGTACAAATGTATATAAAGAAAAATATAGGAATAACTGACCAAATACTACCTTAACCTTCTCGATGTTTGGGTGTTTTTTTTTTGTTTGTCATTGCAATTTATTTAAGAAGGATGTCATGATATCAGTTTGAGAGTATATATTATGATTATTCTGTACAGAATTTGTAAAATAACCACAATAATTCAAAGTATTTTTGGTTTATTAAAAGTATGGTATTGTAGCGTAGTGGTTGTGTGATTTACACGTACTTTGACCACTCAAAAAGAAATATTTTTGGTGACTAACGAGTGTAGAAAAGAGTCATTGGTTACAGAATTTCAAAATGGGAAAGACATCATTCTGACATCTTTACTGTTAATCAGGTTTGATTTTATAGAACTGTGAATAAGGTTTTTAAACCACCTAAACACAATCTTAACTTCTTTTTAACCCAAATAGGCATAGGAATACCACCTTGTTTTTTGTGTTGTTTTTTTACATAGAAATGGTGTACAGACGTCCAATAACATTGCTTACTGCTTCAGGCGATTTGAAATTAAGGTGTACTGGGAAAAAAAAGAATCATGTTTCTTGCAGAGGAAAAGGTTGGGACATTTGGTGGTGCTATATTTTGAAAAGAGAAATGTATCTGATATGGACACTTCATAAGCCACTTACAATAGTTAGAAAATGCAAGATGTTTTGCGTGCACAATTTCAAGTCGACTGTAAAATTTTGGACACAGTCTTAGAACTTGTATATGGCATGTATTTTTTTAACTTTCCGAAGACTCAATTGTATATATTTTCTCAATGAATGGTTGTAACAAAATTATTTCTTGGATATTTTTCTTCTCTTGTATAAAATTACATCATCCTGCCAGTGTGTTTGTGCTACATTTTTCTTGGTCCTGTAAAGTAGTCAATGTTTTTTGAAAACAGCCTTTTGAAGTGTACAGAGTAATGAGATTTGGAGTTTGTGTAATTGAATTTAGAAGCATTTACAAAATAAACTATTTTACATCTTAATTATTTGTTGTGTGCCTTTTTAGAAATCACACACATCTTACTGACCCATAGGACTGAACCCCCTAGAGTAGAGTAATGTTGTTCACGGCTCAAGAGAGACACCCACTGGCCAAATATGGTAACTTAATCAAATACAATTTTATTTCGTACATGCTTCATATAAACAACAGGTGTAGACTAACACTGAAATGCTTACTTACAGGTCATTTTCTAATGCAGAGTTAAAGATAAAGAAATAGTGACACAAGGAATAAATACACAGTGAATAACGAGTAAAAATAACATGTCGATGTGCAGGGGTACGAGGTCATTGAGGTAGGTAATGTACAGTGCCTTCGAAGTATATTCTTGATTCCAAATGGATAAAAAAAATCTCACCCATCTACACACAATACCCCATAATGACAATGTGAAAACATTTTTAGAAATGTTTGCAAATTTAATGAAAATGAAATAAGTAATTTAGATAAGTATTCACACCCCTAACTTGATGTGTTAAAATCACATTTGGCAGTGATTAAAGTTGTGAGTCTTTGTAGGTAAGTCTGGATGGTAAAATATTGACCTATTTTTCTTATTTAAATTCTTCAAGCTCTGTCAAGTTGGTTGTTGATCATTGCTAGAAAGACATTTTCAAGTCTTGCCATATATTTTCAATGTGGTCTTGGTAAGCAACTCCAGTGTATATTTGGCTTTGCGTTTTAGGGTATTGTCTTACTAAAAGGTTCATTTGTCTCCCAGTGTCTTGAAAACCTGGTTCAGTCTGCATTCCGTCTGTGATTTTGCCTATGCTTAGCTCTAATCCGTTTATTTTTATCCCCCAAAAAAGTCCCTGGTCCTTGCCGATGAAAAGCATACACTTAACATGATGCTTGAAAATATGAAGAGTGGAACTGTGAGGTTTTGGATTTGAACCAAACATAATGATTTGTATTCAGGACATGTATTCATTTCTTTGCAACAATTTGGTCAGTTTTACTTCAGTGCCTTATTGCAAACAGGATGCATGTTTCAAATAATGCTATTCTGTACAGGCTTCCTTCTTTTCACACTGTCATTTAGGTTAGTATTTGGGAGTAACTAGAATGTTGTTGATCCATCCTAAGTTTTCTCCAATCACAGCCATTAAACTCTGTATACATGTCCAAAGTGTGATTCATTTAATTAGGTGTTTTGCATCTCTGTTAGTAAGCATTTCTCCTTTACTAAGATAATCCATCCACCTAACAGATATGGCTTATCAAAAAGCTGATTAAACAGCATGATCGTTACACAGGTACACCTTGTGCTGGGGACAATGAAATGCCAGTCTAAAATGTGCAGTTTTGTCACAACGCAATGCCACAGATATTTCAACTTTTGAGGGCGCATGTAAAGTGCTGTTGCCGGATAATTTAATGTTCATTTCTCTGCCATAAGCCACCTCCAACATTGTTTTGGAGAATGTGGTAGTACGTCCATTTGACATCACAACCGTAGACCACGTGTAACAACACCAGCCCAGGACCTCCACATACGGCTTCTTCAGCTGCAGGATCGTCTGAGACCAGCCACCCAGACAGCTGATGAAACTGGGTTTGCAAAACTAGAGAATTTCTGCACAAACTGTCAGAAACCGTCTCAGGGAAGCTCATCTGTGTGCTCTCATCGTCCTCACCAGGGTCTTGACCTGACTGCAGTTCACCATCGTAACCAACTTCAGTGGGAAAATGCTCACATTTGATGGCCACTGGCCACTGATGAATTCCAGTTTCAACTGTACCGGGCAGATGGCAGACAGTGTGAATGGCGTTGTGTTGGCTAGTGATTTGCTGATGTCAACGTTGTGAACAGAGTGCCCCATGGTGGCGGTGGGGTTATGGTATGGGCAAGCATAAGCTACGGACAACGAACACAATTGCATTTTATTGATGGCAATTTGAATGCACAGAGATACCGTAACGAGATCCTGAGGCCCATCCACCGCCATCACCTCATGTTTCAGCAAAATAATGCACGTCCCCATGTCGCAAGGATCTGTACACAATTCCTGGAAGCTGAATGTCTCAGTTCTTCCATGGTCTGCATACTCACCAGACATGCCACCCATTAAGCCTGTTTGGGATGCCCTGGATCGACGTGTACAACAGGGTATTTCAGTTCCCGCAAATATCCATCAACTTGGCACATAGCCATTGAAGAGGAATGGGACAAAATTCCAAAGGCCACAATCAACAGCCTGATCAACTCTATGCGAAGGAGATGTTTCGCACTGCATGAGGTAAATGGTGGTCACACCAGATACTGAATGGTTTTCTGATCTACGCCCCTATCTATTTTTTCCATGACCAACAGATGCATATTTGTTTTCCCAGTCATGTGAAATCCATAGATTAGGGCCTAATTCATTTATTTCAATTGACTGATTTCCTTATATGAACTGTAACTCAGTAAAATCTTTGAAATTCTTGTTTATATTTTTGTTCAGTATTTGATGGTATGCTTGAAACAAGTTGGTATTACAGACCGGGTCAGGGATAAATTCAAAATGTCAGTGAAGACACTTGTCAGCGCAAGCTCAGAGTATGTGTCCTGGTATTCCATCTGGCCCCATGGCTTTGCAAAAGTTAACTTACAGTGGCTTGCGAAAGTATTCACCCCCTTGGCATTTTTCCTATTTTGTTGACTTACAATCAGGAATTCAAATGGATTTTTGAGGCGTTTGTATCATTTGATTTACACAACATGCCCACCACTTTGAAGATGCAAAATATGTTTTATTGTCAAACTTGAGCATGCATAACTACTGTATTCACCCCCCCAAAGTCAATATTTTGTAGAGCCACCTTTTGCAGCAATTACAGCTGCAAGTCTCTTGGGGTATGTTTCTAAGCTTGAGACATCTAGTCACTGGGATTTTTGCCCATTCTTCAAGGCAAAACTGCTCCAGCTCCTTCAAGTTGGATGGGTTCTGCTGGTGTACAGCAATCTTTAAGTCATACCACATTTTCTCAATTGGACTGAGGTCTGGGCTTTGACTAGGCCATTCCAAGACATTTAAATGTTTCCCCTTAAACCACTCGCGTGTTGCTTTAGCAGTATGCTTAGGGTCATTGTCCTGCTGGAAGGTAAACCTCTGTCTGAAACAGGTTTCCCTCAAGAATTTCCCTGTATTTAGCACCACCCTTCAATTCTGACCAGTTTCCCAGTCCCTGCCGATGAAAAACATCCCCACAGCATGTTGCTCCAACCACCATGCTTCACTTTGGGGATGGTGCTCTCGGGGTGATGGGAGGTGTTGGGTTTGCGCCAGACATAGCATTTTCCTTGATGGCCAAAAAGCTCAATTTTAGTCTCATCTGACCAGAGTGCCTTCTTCCATATGTTTGGGGAGTCTCCCCCATGCCTTTTGGCGGACACCAAACGTGTTCGCTTATTTTTTTCTTTAAGCAATGGCTTTTTTTCTGGCCGCTCTTCCATAAAGCCCAGCTCTGTGGAGTGTACGACTTAAAGTGGTCCTATGGCAGATACACCAATCTCCGCTGTGGAGCTTGTGCAGCTCCTTCAGGGTTATCTTTGGTCTCTTTGTTGCCTCTCTGATTAATGCCCTCCTTGCCTGGTCTGTGAGTTTTGGTGGGCGGCCCTCTCTTCGCAGGTTTATTGTGGTGCCATATTCTTTCAATTTCTTTATAATGGATTTAATGGTGCTCTGTGGGATGTTAAACGTTTCTTATTTTTTTTATAACCCAACCCAGATCTGTACTTCTCCACAACTTTGTCCCTGACCTGTTTGGAGAGCTCCTTGGTCTTCATAGTGCCGCTTGCTTGGTGGTGCCCCTTGCTTAGTGGTGTTGCAGACTCTGGGGCCTTTCAGAACAGGTGTATATATACTGAGATCATGTGACAGATCATGTGACACTTTGATTGCACACAGGTGGACTTTATTTAACTAATTATGTGACTTCTGGAGGTAATTGGTTGCACCAGATCTTATTTAGGGGCTTCATAGCAAAGGGGGTGAATACATATGCATGCACCACTTCTCCGTTTGAATACAAATATATATATATTTCAGTAGGTGAATTTGGACTATTTTGTGTATGTCCATTACATGAAATCCAAATAAAAGGCCATTTAAATGACATGTTGTAATTTGAATGCTTTTGCAAGGCAATGTATTTAAAGGTCTTTCTCACATCGGCTACGGAGAGCGAGATCCCACAGTCATCTTTAACAGCTGGTGCTCTCATGCATGGTTCAGTCTTGCTTGCCTCAAAGCAAGCAAAGAAGGCATTTAGCTCATCTGGTAGGCTTGCGTTGCTGGGCAGGTTGCGGCTGGGTTTCCCTTTTTAGTCAGTGATAGTTTGCAAGCCCTGCCACATCTGTCGAGCGTCAGAGCTGGTGTAGTAGGATTCGCTCTTAGTCCTGTATTAACGCTTTGTCTGTTTAATGGCTCATCGGAGGTCATAGCAGGACTTCTTATAAGCGTCCGGATTAGTGACCCGCTCCTTAAAAACAGCAGCTCTAGCCTTTAGATCAATGCGGTGGTTCCCTGAAATCCATGGCTTCTGGTTGGGGTATGTGTGTACGGTCACTGTGGGGATGACGCTGTCGATGCACTTATTAATGAAGCCTGTGACCAATGTGGTAAACATCCTCAATGTTATCGGATGAATCCCGGAACATACTCCAGTCTGTGCTAGCGAAACAGTCCTGTAGCTTAGCATCCACTTTATCTGACCACTTTTTGCTTGTAAGCAGGAAGCAGGAGGATAGAGGTATGGTCTGATTTGCCAAAGGGAGGGCGAGGGAGGACTGCAGCTCCACTATTTGGTCATCATCACCATACACATTTTGTTCATATTGATTTCTTCATATATTCTTTAGCAACTGATAACATCATATAAGACAAGACAACAGATACGAATATCATCAACAGAAGTATGGCCTGCCATGAATAGTGTTTAAATCTATAAACAAACTGAAACAAGAGCTGTTGGAGATTCAGATATCTGCAAAAATATTAGTGTAATGGAAACCAATTAGGTGAAGGGAACAAAACCTCTCAGGAGAGGGAGAGAGAGAGCAAGGACCAGAGCGGAATGGGAACGGATGACTCATGGCTCACGCATCATCCGCATAAGCACCAGATGGACTGAGAAAGATGGGCTATGAGATCTGTCTTGCTATTCAAACGTTACACTCTTAGAAAAAAAGGTGTTACATAGAACCTAAAAGGGTTCCTCGGCTGTCCCCATAGGAGAACCCTTTGAAGAACCCTTTTGGTTCCAGGTAGAACCTTTTTGAGTTTCATGGCGAACCCTTTCCTCAGAGGGTTCTACATGAAACTCAAAAAGGGTTCTACCTCGAACCAAAAAGGGTTGTCCTATGGGGACAGCCGAAGAACCCTTTTTTCTGCGTGTAGCAACAAAATAACCAACTGGAGGCTACTTGTTTTGCTTAACCCATCACTGCATGTAACAGAGAGAGAGATAAAGAAAGAGAAATTGTAAAGTACAGTACAGATACCCCCAAAAACTACTTAAAGCTGCAATGTGTAACTTTTTGGGCGACCTGACCAAATTCACATAGAAATGTGTGTTACAGGTCTCTCATTCTCATTGAAAGCAAGTCTAAGAATCGGTAGATCTGTTCTATGTGCGATAATTCTATGCTTCCTGTTCTTAAGCTTTGTTTTTGCATCTTTTACTTTCAGTTTTGTACACCAGCTGAAAATAATATATTTTTGGTTATGGAAAATATATTTCACAGCGGTTTATATGGTACAATGATTCTCTAAACTATACTTGCTTGTTTTGTTACATAAACTGAAATTAGGCAAATTATTGTAATTTTAGCAACCAGGAAATGGATGAGCAATTTCTGCATAGTGCATCTTTAAGTAATACTACTAAGTAGTTTTATTAGTTACTTTACACCACTGTATGTGTGTGTGTGTGTGTATGTATATATGTGTTTTCCATTTCGATCACTGACCCCTTGGCTTGATTCCTACCCCATTCTGGGTTTCTAAAGTGATCAGACTGTGAAAGTCCCCATCCCCAACACGGCCCTTTGAATAAAATGTGATGCTCTGCTTTATCTATCCAGTCTTTTGATATTTATGGGAGAAATGGAGATGGTATAACCTAGAGAAGTAGTCAAGGAGATAAGAACCGATAATGAAACCAGAGGCTTATTCATTACACCGATTCTGTTACAAAACGTTTCTTAAACGGAAACAAACGGAACGAAACAGGGAGGGACTTATCTGGATTTGTCCGATAGAAACTATAGTTTTAGTTGCAAGTGTTTGGACTAATGATTACACAGCCTAGTCTCATAGACTAGACGTAACATAGTAAATGTAAATTTGAGAAACTGAAATTGATATGTTACATTTGGTATGGTTACATAAGACATAAGGTTACTTAAGACAAAAACAAAAGGCAAGGGGTTTGTTGGGATGGATGGATGGGTGGGCGTATAATGCAAACTTCTAGCAACCCAATGTCTAGCAACCCAAAGGTTACGTGTTCGAATCTCATCATGGACAGCTTAAGCAATTTAATTAGCAATTTTGCAAGTACTTACTGCTCTTTTGCAACTTCTTAGCATGTTAGCTAACCTTAACCCTAACCTTAACCCCTCACCTAGCCACCTAGCTAATGTTAGCCCAAACAAATCGGAATTTGTAGCATATTGTTGTGTTTTGCATCTGTTGGCGTTAACAAACCATTAACGTACCCTCCTCACAGCATCTAGCTAGTCTGCCTCACCAGTTAGCTTGCTAATGTTAGTTCAACTTAACTATACTTAATGGATGCTCTTTGTGTATTCTGGTCAACTCCTCGTTGGTGGATGGTGGCAGGGGCTGAAGGACACAACTACCTCCTCTCTTTTGTGCTGTTTATTAAGAACTTGTCATACAACACAGACTGACTAGCTCCAGCACAAAAAAAGTATACTGAACAAAAATATAAACGCAACATGCAACAATTTCAAATATTTTGAGTTACAGTTCATATAAGGAAATCAGTCAATTTAAATAAATAAGGCCCTAATCTAAGGATTAAGGGGTGCAGCCATTGGCAGGCCTGAGAGGGCATAGGCCCACCCACTTGGGAGCCAGGCCGACCCACTGGGGAGACAGGCCAAGCCAATCAGAATGAGTTTTTTCCCCACAAAAGTACTTTATCACAGCCAGAAATACTCATCTCAGGAAACATGGGACCAGCACAGGAGCAGTATTTGACTCTAGTGACAAAATTAAGGAAATTAGAACGGGGGAGGGGAGTATTTCGGAAAGGCCATTTTCTAGAGTCAAATACTTTGTGGCACATACTACTGGTCAACATGATTCTGAAGTGTGCCAGGCCTAGCTGTCCCAAAATAGGGGGGGGGGGGTCGGCAGGAAAGAAAATGGGCTTGCCGATAATTTCCTTAATTTTGTCACTAGTCAAATACTTTGTGGCACACATCAAATACTTTCTATAGAACAAACTTCACGTCAGGATAGGCAACCGAAATTAATAATTAATGTATGTGTGTTATATTAAACATAGACGAGGGAGTAAAATGTAGGCAAGCAATAAACATTTCAGAACAACTACTAGTCGAATAAGACATGGGAGAGATGACGAATTTTAATAATACACTTGAAACAATTAGCCAAATCGAAAACTTCTACTTGTGCCTACCCCGCGATAAAACCGCCATAAAAACGTGATCATTGACAGCTACCTTGAAGGACACAAATAAAACATGCTTTCTGCTACTAAGATCGGTGAAATGTAGGCTAAACTGACAACGGAGTGAAGAGCAGAAATCTCAACTAGCTCGCAGCAATGAAGAATTGGGTGCGTGCGCGTTCACGCGGGGGTTCTGTCAGGTGGAGATTTTCGGCACAACACCGGCAATCTGAAGTTTAAACTGGGGCCTGTTGCACAAAACTAGGATAAGGGATTAAGCCAGGATATCTTGGTGATCCTGGCTCAATTGATCCGTAATCCGGTTGCACTAAAGATGGATAGGGGGCAGGAGGATATGTTATGGTATAAATTACCATGGAGATTTATTCTGTGGAGCTAGCCTGCTCCAGACCAGGCTAAATTCCAGGATCTATTTAATCTCATCCCTAATGTCAGTCAGCAGTCACCACAAATGGAAACCAATAGTTATTTCACTGCTCACTATACATTGTTATCACATAACTAGACCCACTGTCATTATTTAAACGTTTGTGATCATTAATTTCAATGATTTTGGATAAAAAATAATTTTTAGATTATGTTGCTATCATTAGATAATTTACAGTTTCCCATAGACTATAAGGCTATATATAAAATGATAGAATATTAGGGCCACAGAGGGGAAAAAAACACAAGTAATAATATTGTAACCGGTTGTTTTAAAGGAGGACAGTTGTTAAAATGACAGATGTGGGGCATTTCGTGAAATTGTACTTCAGTATGGTTTCATAAACAAAGACATGCTGATGTGCCAGAATATTAAGTATCACATTGTCATAAGTATCAAAACTGTAAAAACAATATGTAGCTTTTCTGCAGAAAGAACCAGCCTCATAAATTTATGACTTTATCCTTTTTCTTCAGTGTGGCCCTAGTACTCTGTCATATAAACAAATACACATTCCATATGAATATAAAAACACAATGTGTAACATTATGTTCCTTTATTGAATAAGGACAAAACAAAGCAGGTAAACCATCAGCTCCTTTCGAAACTGAAGTCACAGTGACTACAAGATGGAAAGCACAGAATCCAAGCATATTATACAAAATGATACATACACATTCAAAGGTCTGTATATAACACACCCTGCATGTCTGCACACTAAAATAAATGCAGGACAAATCCATACACATCAACTGAACAGACAAATGAATGGATGCAGTAGCCTCCCTGCAGCCTTGTATTACACACAGTATACCGCACAAACATCATAAGAGGCCAAATTCGTAAAAAAACGAACCCAAAAAAACCCCAATTCCTCTGCCACCGCAGGACATATTTAACCAAAATTGAAAGCACACATACTAAAATAATTCAACACATATTGGTCCCTCAGCAGCCGACCACTGTCGTCATCAGGGAAGATTGCCGGATTGTCCCAGTCCATGGCTGGTGGCACTCTGGGGGCCCTCTCCTTCCTCAGGCAGGCCACATTGTGGAGGACAGCACAAGCCACAGTAATATCACATGCCCTAACAGGGCTGACCCTTAATTTGTGAAGGCAGTGAAAGCGTGCCTTCAGGAGGCCAAAGGTCATTTCAACTCTGGCCCTGGTCCTGGCATGGGCATGGTTGTAGGCCTGCTGTGCTTCCTGGGGGTCTGTGAAAGGTGTCAGGAGAAAAGGCTGGCAGCCATACCCCCTGTCTCCCAGCAGCACACCAGAGAATTCACCTGTCAACACAAAATCTCATCATTACTACCTCATAAACACAGTGATATTCTTGACACAGCCATGATGGTTATAAATAGGGGTTGTGTGGCTTACCTTGTGATAGGCACTGATAGATTTCAGAGGCCCGAAAGATTCTGGAGTCATGGACTGAGCCAGGCCATTTTGCCACAACATTGCTGATCACACAGTCAGCATTGCAGACCATCTGAAATCATAAGATGAGGAATATTACACCAATCAATGCACATCACTGGCAATGCAGAGTGTTCGTCAATGGACAATATCAAAAAGTTATGTTCACCTGAACATTAATGCTGTGAAAGGATTTCCTATTCACAAAATCGGCCTCATGGGCACCTGAGGGGGCTTTTATCCTTATGTGTGTGCAGTCCACTGCACCAATGACATTGGGGAAACCTGTCACACAAAGTAATGAGTATCCTACTATGTGTTAACAGTTGTCCTGTAATTTGTAGATCCTCTTACCTGCAATCCTATAGAACTCCTCTTTGATGTCACAGAGTCTTCTGTGGCCAGGGAAGGAGATGAAGACATCTGCTAATGCTTTGATAGCCAGACACACACTCCTTATTGTGCGGCAAATTGTGGCCTTGTTCAGCTGTTCTGCATCCCCCACTGAGTACAGGAAGGCTCCACTAGAAAAAAAGCGCAAGGCCACACAAACCATTTGCTCCACACTCAGTGCATGGCTCCGTGCAGTGCGGTGCTTAATCCTGGGACCCAGTAGTCTGCATAGATACCTGATGCCATCTGCAGAAAACCTGTATCTTTCATATAGATGGTCATCAGGGAAGGCCAGTGGGTCCAACCGGTCCCTGAAGACCCTTTCTCGCCTGAAGGCTCTCCTCAGCACAAGTGCTTCTTCATCCACCACATCTCGCACGAATGGGCATGCCATTGTCAGAGCAGAAAGGAACACACAATTTTGGGCCTTCATATAGGCTAGTGGCCACACCTGGTGCTGGGGGGGTGGGCAAAAGAGGGCGATGCCTTATAACGATGACTTGGTTGTACTGATTGCTGGGAAAATAAAAAAAACCTTAGAAAGATGCCACCGTCCTGTGTGCTCACAATAAGAGCTCATATGTCATGGCTCACTTGACTTTACGAGAATATACCTAATTTTTATTTTGAGCTGTGTCATCTTCTTGGAGCTGGGGGAGGAAAGAAAAATAATGATTAATACATTTGTGTTACAGTTAGCATACAGTGTACATTGAAGGCATATCTCACCTCCCTCTCAAGTTTTTTTATTTCAAGGTCCAGTTTCCTAATTGTCCTCTTTTTTATTTCGGACTCCAGTGCAAGATTTTCCATCTTTTTCTTCTTGTACTGAATGTCTATGTCTGCCAGTTCTATTTGGCGCCGGAGGTGGTTGCCATACAACTTTCTGATAGCTTGTGAGCTCTGTGAACACAATACAATTAGCGCAGCTGGAATTTGGCAGGATGTGGTGTCCTTTTATTAATACGCACTATGTTGCCAGGCTGGTTTTCCCACTGTATAGCATCTGGGTCCTGTAAAAGAAATTAGATTTTTTGATTTTGATGAGGACTCCTCACCATTGTAGAGTAAATAGTACTTTCACAGTCTTAACATGATACCTCATGCCTTCTGGAATCCAGAGAGATGGTCTCCTCCTCATCATCGTCGTCTCCATCATGTGCTGTTGCTGCTGCACTGGGGCCTTCACCCTATCACATTTAATCGGATTCATATTGAAGCTAGTAGACAAGACATGCCAGGCCTACAGTATGCCTTTGATGGAGTACTCACTGGATCAGCATCGTCTGGTGCTTGTGCTGGTGGCTCTAACAGGAACACAGTGCTGCCAGACACTGCAAGGCAATAGGTAAACCAAAGTCAGACAGTCCAAATTGATTCAATATGAATGTGGTTGTATCCCATGTAGAGATGGAAGGACATACCTTGAATGAAGCGGGTGGCATCTTGGGAGGAACCTATGCTCGTCTCTTTCCCCCCAGGGATCCCCTCTAAGACGGGCCTGCCTTTATTTAGCTCCAAGGCCATGTCCTCTGCTGGGGTAAGGTCAGCCTTTGGTGACCCACCACCCGTGCCTTGTCTGTGGGTATTCTTTTTCACTGCTAAAACAGTACAGACAATGTGTGAGCAGGCACCTTCTGGGTACAATATATGCTTGTGCTTTGTTAAATATTAGTCAGGGACCATACCATTCTGCAGAATGTTCTTGTATTTGATTTTGACCTGCTGCCATGTCCGTTTTGGCCCGTTCATGTTTAATCTACACACACACACACACACACACACACACACACACATTTAATGGAGTCACACTGCAAAAAATTACTTGGTATTTTTGTCTTGTTTTCAGTAAAAATATCAAAAAATCTATCATAGCTTTATACAGTGTGATGGAGTTACTTTACACAATTTCACTCATATCTGCAGTGCATTTCAATTAAAAATTTAACCGTTTCATAATTACAGTACAACTGCATTTTTGGAGATGTGAATTAAATATTTGAATTGTAATTGTGATGTTTCAGCGGAGCGGTGACTGTGTAATTGTGCACTACTTACGCATTCAGGCGGTCTGCAATACTTTGCCACGCTTTTTCTCTTTGCTTTATCACTGTGGCGGTGTTGCCTTTCTTCTTAATTATATATTTTACCTCCTCGTATGCCTCCATGAGGATTTGTGCTTCCGACGGGGAAAAGTACGCGGCTCTAGTTGCCATGGTAAATCAGTTAATCTGTGATCTGTGGCGGGGTCTATTTGAGTGAGCCGTGAGCGCGCACCTATCCAGGATTGGTTTCACCTGGCTTAATGAATCCGTGTCTGCTCATCCTGGCTTGGTCTTTGTGCAACCAATTAAGCCTGGACGCACATGTTTTGGCTTCATTGAGCTCAGCTGAGTCATTTATCCCGGATGTCTTAATTCTACTTTTGTGCAACAGGCCCCTGGTGTGCAAACAATATAAACACAGAGCTCTCATCTGATTGGCCAGTAAGCCATCAATCACAGGCGTAACAAGATAGGGATCTCCACTCATAACAATATCATACGTTTTGCAAATCGGCACATATTGTACGTATTACAGTTCCTAACACATCATATGCATTGTATTTCGTAAGATACCACACAACATGAATGAGGTACATCCACAAATAAATACATACCATACGAAACTTAACATATCATAGCCTACTAATTGGAGTGGTCCAGAGTTACATTGACTATTTTAAGTTTACTCCTGAGTCAAGGCTGTAGCACACCCTATGTTTTATGTTGAAACAGCACGCTCAGGCTCGGTGATGTCAATACAGCCGTAGGTAGGCCTAATGCGTCGGTAGTGCGGTATACTTCCTGGTAAAATGAACTCTTTTCTTTGAAAGAACTTTGACTTAAAACTTATTTTTCAGATAAAGACGTATGGCATATGCCACGCAATTTACCCAAACTCCATCTTGCTCGTTAAAAAGAAAGACAATATCATTAATAGTCTGAAAATGGGAAGCACGGTGATGGAGTCTAACAAGAAGGATAACTCGAAGAAAACCTCGAAGAAAAAGGGAATACTACGCATAAATATGCCAGTAAGTTCCTCATTTATATACGTTGTTTGAGATCTATTTGTTACTGTGGCATTGTGTCAAGAGCAGATTATGTTGGCGTTTATTATAACAGTGAGGTTAATGCAGTAGGCTACGTTAGTGTGTTTGGGCCACAATGTTGCAAAAGATATTGCAACTTTAGGTATGCGCGGGTATCAGCGTTGTTACTGTACGTCAATCCACATGGGCATATTTTCCAATTGACAGCATCTAGTCCTCACATTTGAGGTCATGTTCAAAAACAACACTGCTGTTTTATTTTATTAATATCTTAACACACCAGCATTGTTATTTTCCATTATTGCATGAACTGGAATATTAGAAACATAACAGGCTGATCACGTCATTAGTTAGCCTACTTTTATCATGTTTAAATGGAAGTTAGGAGTACGAGTCGGCTTGTGGGCAATAACATATCTGTTAACATTTTGTTGCATGCGAAGAAGAAAAAATATACAAAAATTGTTAGAAAAGGAAGCTAGGCAAATAGCTGGAAGGAAACACTGATCTGGTCTCTCTCTGCTCTAAACCACCAAGTCATGATTCATGATGGGTGCCCGCATCTTAACTAGGGCCAACACGGAGGAGAGAGCGGAGGAGTCATGATTAATTGGATTTCAGAGTATTATTCTGGTTTCTCTCACATCATGTTCTCTCTGCTCAAGTTAACGAAGTTACTCGCATTAGCATCATATCAGCCTGGTTTAACCTGAAACAATGCTGAACAGTGTTCCGTCTGTTTTTTTTAATATTTTTTTATTTAACCAGGAAAAGCCCATTGAGACCCAGAGTCTCCTTTTCAAGGGAGACCTGGCCAAGAAGGCAGCAACAATCAATGCATTACAGAATTAAAACATACAACATGATCCAGCCCCCCCCCCCCCCCCAAAAAAAGCATTTACACACCTCCATAACAGTCTCCATCAATATTTTAAATTCATTCCGTGGCACTAACATGTCTAAATGAAGCATAGATTGTAGACTATTCCATGCCTCTGGTGCGCAAGAAGAGAAGGCAGTCTTGCCTAATACTGTGAATGTCCTGGGGACTTTATGTAGCAACCACCTAGCAGGTATGGTAACTGCTGGTGGTGAAGGAGACCAGACTACAGGGGTAAAGAGGGAGTTTACCCAAAAGGGCTTTGTTGATGAACACATACAAATGTAGCTTTCTGCGCATATAAAGTGAGGTTCAACCTATCATTTGATACAAGGTGCAATGGTGGGTGAGTGACTTGGCATTTGTAATAAAGTGCAAGGATGCATGATAAACAGAGTCCAGTCTCTGTAAGGTGGAGGAGGTTGCATGCATATACAACAAGTCACCATAATCAATTACAGAGAGAAAAGTGGCCTGAACAAGCTTCTTTCTAGCCATTAGTGGGAAGCAAGCCTCATTACGAAAATGAAAACCCAATTTCAATTTAAGCTTCCTCACAAGATTATCCATATGAACTTTAAAGGACAACTTGTCATCAAACCATATACCTACAGTTGAAGTCGGAAGTTTACATACACCTTAGCCAAATACATTTAAACTCAGCTTTTCACAATTCCAAGCATTTAATCCTAGTAAAAATTCCCTGTCTTAGGTCATTTAGGATCACCACTTTATTTTAAGAACGTGAAATGTCAGAATAATTGTAGAGAGAATAACTTATTTCAGCTTTTATTTCTTTCATCACATTCCCAGTGGGTCAGAAGTTTACATACACTCAATTAGTATTTGGTAGCATTGCCTTTAAATTGTTTAACTTGGGTCAAATGTTTGGGTAGCCTTCCACAAGCTTCCCACAATAAGGTGGGTGAATTTTGGCCCATTCCTCCTGACAGAGCTGGTGTAACTGAGTTAGGTTTGTAGGCCTCCTTGCTTGCACACGCTTTTTCAGTATTGCTCACACATTTTCTATAGGATTAAGGTCAGGGCTTTGTGATGGCCACTCCAATAAATTGACTGTGTTGTCCTTAAGCCATTTTGCCACAACTTTGGAAGTATGCTTGGGGTCATTGTCCATTTGCGACCAAGCTTTAACTTCCTGACTGATGTCTTGAGATGTTGCTTCAATAAATCCACATGATTTTCCTTCTCATGATGCCATCAATTTTGTGAAGTGCACCAGTACCTCCTGCAGCAAAGCACCCCCACAACATGATGCTGCCACCCCGTGCTTCACGATTGGGATGGTGTTCTTCGGCTTGCAAGAGTCCCCCATTTTTCACCAAACATAACGATGGTCATTATGGCCAAACAGTTCTGTTTTTGTTTCATCAGCCCAGAGGACATTTCTCCAAAAAGTACTCTCTTTGTCCCCATGTGCAGTTGCAAACCGTAGTCTGGCTTTTTTTATGGCGGTTTTGGAGCAGTGGCTTCTTCCTTGCTGAGCGGCCTTTCAGGTTATGTCGATATAGGACTCGTTTTACTGTGAATATAGATACTTTTGTACCTGATTCCTCCAGCATCTTCACAAGGTCCTTTGCTGTTGTTCTGGGATTGATTTGCACTTTTCGCACCAAAGTATGTTCATCTCTAGGAGACAGAATGCATCTCCTTCCTGAGTGGTATGACGGCTGTGTGGTCCCATGGTATTTATAACTGCGTACTATTATTTGTACAGATGAACGTGGTACCTTCAGGCGTTTGGAAATTGCTCCCAAGGATGAACCAGACTTGTGGAGGTCTACAATTGATTTATTTTGATTTTCCCATGATGTCATGCAAAGAGGCACTGAGTTTGAAGGTAGGCCTTGAAATACATCCACAGGTAAACCTCTAATTACCTCAAAATTATGTCAATTAGCCTAATAGAAGCTTCTAAAGCCATGCCATCATTTTCTGGAATTTTCCGAGCTGTTTAAAAGGCACAGTCAACTTAGTGTATGTAAACTTCTGACCCACTGGAATTGTGATACAGTGAAATAATCTGTCTGTAAACAATTGTTGGAAAATTTCTTGTCGTGCATGAAGTAGATGTCCTAACCGACTTGCCAAAACTATAGTTTGTTAACAAGACATTTGTGGAGTGGTTGAAAAAATAGTTTTAATGACTCCAACCTAAGTGTATGTAAACTTCCGACTTCAACTGTAGGTATTTGTAGGACGACATTTTTTCAAAGGATAAGCCACCAGATGTGACAATGCTAACCTTCTCTGGCAGAGTTCGAGCTCTGGTAAAGATCATGAATTTTGTTTTTTGTACATTCAGATGTGTGTGTGTGTATATGTGTTTGCCTAGTTATGTGTATGGGTGTGTGCACTTGTGTTTAAATGCTTTCGACTGAAAAGCAGTCTTGAGCTCTTCAACAGCCTGAACCAGAGAAGGAGCACATGATTATATGACTTTATCATCTGCATATACAGTGCTGTGAAAAAGTATTTGCCCCCTTCCTGATTTCTTATTTTTTTGCACATTTGTCACACTTAAATGTTTCAGATCAAACAAATTTAAATATTACACAAAGATAACCCAAGTAAACACAAAATGCAGTTTAAGTGATGATTTTATTTAAGGGAAAAAAGCTATCCGAACCTTCATGGCCCTATGTGAAAAAGGTAATTGCCCCCTAAACCTAATAACTGGTTATGCCACCCTCAGCAGCAACAACAGCAATCAAGTCTTTCACATCGCTGTGGAGGAATTTTGGCCCACTCTTCTTTGCAGAATTATTTTAATTCAGCCACATTGGAGGGTTTTCGAGCATGAACCGCCTTTTTAAGGTCATGCCACAGAATCTCAATCGGGTTCAAGTCCGGACTTTGACTAGGCCACTCCAAAACCTTCATTTAGTTTTTTTTTAAGCCATTCAGAGGTGGACTTGCTGGATCATTGTCCTGCTGCAGAACCCAAGTGCGCTTCAGCTTGAGGTCATGAACTGATGGCCAGACATTCTCCTTCAGGATGTTTTGGTAGAGAGCAGAATTCATGGTTCCATCAATCACAGCAAGTCATCCAGGTCCTGAAGCAGCAAAGCAGCCCCAGACCATCACACTACCACCACCATATTTGACTGTTGGTATGTTCTTTTTCTGAAATGCTGTGTTACTTTTACACCAGATGTAATGGGACGCACACCGTTCCAAAAAGTTCTACTTTTGTCTCGTCAGTCCACAGAATATTTTCCCAAAAATATTGGTGATCATCAAGATGTTTTTTGCCAAAAGTGAGACGAGCCTTTATGTTCTTTTTGGTCAGCAGTGGTTTTCGCCTTGGAACTCTGCCATGTTTGCCCAGTCTCTTTCTTATGGTTGAATCATGAACACTGAGGCAACTGAGGCCTGCAGTTCTTTAGATGTTGTTGTGGGTTCTTTTGTGACCTCTTGGATGAGTCGTCGCTGCACTCTTTGGGGAATTTTGGTAGGCCGGCCACTCCTGGGAAGGTTCACCACTGTTCCAAATTTTCTCCATTTGTGGATAATGGCTCTCACCGTAGTTCGCTGGAGTCCCAAACCTTTAGAATGGCTTTGTAACTCTTTCCAGACTGATAATGTCAATTACTTTGTTTCTCATCTGTTCCTGAATTTCTTTGGATCGCAACATGATGTCTTGCTTTTTGAGATCTTTTTGCTTACTTCACTTTGTCAGACAGGTTCTATTTAAGTGATTTCTTGATACAACAGGTCTGGCAGTAATCAGGCCTGGGTGTGGCTAGTGAAATTGAACTCAGCTTTCCAAAAAATGTGATTAACCACAGTAAATTCCTGATTTAACAAGGGGGGGCAATTACTTTGTCACATAGGGCCATGAAGGTTCGGATAGCTTTTTTCCATTAATAAATAATTCACTTAACTGCATTTTGTGTTTACTTGGGCTATCTTTGTGTAATATTAAAATTTGTTTGATCTGAAACATTCAAGTGTGACAAATGTGCAAAAAAATAAGAAATCAGGAAGGGGGCAAATACTTTTTCACAGCACTGTAGATGTAACTTGGCTGGTTCCAATCATTTCCCAAATCATTAATAAAAATTGAGAACAACACAGGAGCTAAAATGGAACCCTGGGGCACACCTCTATTAATCTCAAGAAAGCTAGACTTGTAACTCCTTCCAGTTCTCCACTGCCAATGACTGGAACTGTAAAAGGAGGCCTGCCAGGGAGGGCCACACAAAGTGATTGGCTAAGCGTCTGCTTCTCGCTCCCCAACACATTCAAATCACCATACCCACATCTGTCTCACTCTGTCTTCGTATACACACTCACAATATATGCCATACAACTCTCCTTCCGTGGCCTCCAACTGCTCTTAAATACAAGTAAAACTAAATGCATGCTCTTCAACCGATCGCTGCCTGCACCTGCCCACCCGTCCAGCATCACTACTCTGGACGGTTCTGACTTAGAATATGTGGACAACTACAAATACCTAGGTGTCTGGTTAGACTGTAAGCTCTCCTTCCAGACTCACATCAAACATCTCCAATCCAAAGTAAAATCTAGAATTGGCTTCCTATTTCGCAACAAAGCATCCTTCACTCATGCTGCCAAACATACCCTCGTAAAACTGACCATCCTACCGATCCTCGACTTCGGCGATGTCATTTACAAAATAGCCTCCAATACCCTACTCAATAAACTGGATGCAGTCTATCACAGTGCCATCCGTTTTGTCACCAAAGCCCCATATACTACCCACCACTGCGACCTGTACACTCTCGTTAGCTGGCCTTCGCTTCATACTCGTCGCCAAACCCACTGGCTCCAGGTCATCTACAAGACCCTGCTAGGTAAAGTCCCCCCTTATCTCCGCTCACTGGTCACCATATCAGCACCCACCTGTAGCACGCGCTCCAGCAGGTATATCTCTCTGGTCACCCCCAAAGCCAATTCCTCCTTTGGCCGTCTCTCCTTCCAGTTCTCTACTGCCAATGACTGGAACGAACTACAAAAATCTCTGAAACTGGAAACACATCTCCCTCACTAGCTTTAAGTGCCAGCTGTCAGAGCAGCTCACAGATTACTGCACCTGTACATAGCCCATCTATAATTTAGCCCAAACAACTACCTCTTCCCCTACTGTATTTATTTATTTTGCTCCTTTGCACCCCATTATTTCTGTTTCTACTTTGCACTTTCTTCCACTACAAATCTACCATTCCAGTGTTTTACTTGCTATATTGTATTTACTTTGCCACCATGGCCTTTTTTGCCTTCACCTCCCTTATCTCACCTAATTTGCTCACATTGTATATAGACTTATTTTTCTACTGTATGTTTGTTTTACTCCATGTGTAACTCTGTTGTTGTTGTATGTGTCGAACTGCTTTGCTTTATCTTGGCCAGGTCGCAATTGTAAATGAGAACTTGTTCTCAACTTGCCTACCTGGTTAAATAAATAAATAAATAAAATAAACAATGGCAGTCAAGGACTAAAGCTAACTGGCTAAAGTTGGTGAGCTTGCTAGCTACTTCTAGACACAAATGAGAGAACACCTCACTCTGACCATTTTACTCACCCTAGCAGAGGTGGTTAGGTTGTTTACGGGTTATCTAGAGCGTTGGTGAATGTAACTGTGCTGTTGGAAACAATGAATTTACAAATGAGAGTGTTCTGAAATCGGAGTAGATAGCCAGAGTGAATTTAGGAACGCACCCTTTGATTCCTCAGAGACAAAATTGATTACTTCAATAGCTGACCATGATGATACATTGATGAACTATACTGAACAAAAATATAAACGCAACATGTAAAGTGTTGGTCCCATGTATCATGAGCTAAAATAAAAGATCCCAGAAATGTTCCAGATGCACAAAAAGCTTATCTGAATTTGTTTGCACAAATTTGTTTACATCCCTTTTAGTGAGCATTTCTCCTTTACCAATATAATCCACTCACCTGGCGGGTGTGGCATATCAAGAAGCTGGTTAAACAGCATGATCATTACACAGGTGCACCTTGTGCTGGGGTCAATAAAAGGCCACTCTAAAATGTGTAGTTGAGTTACACAACACAACGCCACAGATGTCTCAATTGGCATGCTGACTGCAGGAATGTCCACCAGAATTGTTGCCAGAGAATTTTATGTTAATTTCTCTACCATAAACCGCCTCCAGTGCCATTTTTCGAGAATTTGGCAGTGCATCCAACCGGCCTCACAACCACAAATAACGTGTAACCATGCCAGCCCAGGAACTCCATATCAGGCTTCTTCACCTGCGGGATCGTCTGAGACCAGCCACCCAGACAGCTGATGAAACTGTGGGTTTGCACAACTTAAGAATTTCCGCACAAACTGTCAGAAACAGTTTCAGGGAAGCTCATCTGCGTGCTTGTTGTCCTCACCAGGGTCTTTACCTGACTGCAGTTCGGCATCGTAACTGACTTCAGTGGCAGATGGCACACAGCATGTATGGCGTCGTGTGGGTGAGCGATTTGCTATTGTAAACATTGTGAACAGAGTGCCCCATGGTGGCGGTGGGTTAATGGTATGGGCAGGCATTACCTACGGACAGTGAACACAATTGCATTTTATCGATGGCAATTTGAATGCACAGAGATAACGTGACGGAATACTGAGGCCGATTGCCGTGCCATTCATCCGCCGCCATCACCTCATGTTTCAGCTGTTGCGGTGACCATATTGCCACACCGGAGGTCACGAGTCATGAAGGCAGTCAAATTCCACATGACGTTTATTCACTGTAATTAGGCTTCTCCAAGCTCTGATGCTGGTCATTAGTAGCCTACCAAACTTGCTAACTGCCTGGTACTCAGCACTCTATTGTCCCTCTAATCACTCTGACATCAATGCAAATGTAATCGAAAATCGAATCAAAAACTTAATGAGAGCCCATGACCTCATGTTGCGCATCATTTCTATATCAATCAAATTGATTTCTAAAGCCCTTTTTACATCAGCCGATGTTACAAAGTGCATTACAGAAACCCAGCCTAAAACCCCAAACAGCAAGCAATGCAGATGTAGAAGCACAGTAGCTAGGAAAAACTCCCTAGAAAGGCCGGAACCTAGGAAGAAACCTAGAGAGGTACCAGGCTCTGAGGAGTGCCCAGTCCTCTTCTGGCTGTGCCGGGTGGAGATTATAACAGAACATGGCCAAGATGTTCAAACGTTCATAGATGACCAGCAGGGTCAGATAATAATTATGACAGTGGCAACAGGTCAGCACCTCTGGAGTAAATGTCAGTTGGCTTTTCATAACCGATCATTCAGAGTTAGAGACAGCAGGTGTGGTACAGAGAGTCCAAAACAGCAGGTCCGGGACAAGGTAGCAGTGAACAGGTCAGGGTTCCATAGCCGCAGGCAGAACAGTTGAAACTGCTGCAGCAACATGACCAGGTGGATTGGGGACAATAAGGAGTCATCAGGCCAGGTAGTCCTGAGGCATGGTCCTAGGGCTCAGGGCCTCCGAGAGAAGACAGAGAAAATAAAGAATTAGAGGGAGCATACTTAAATTCACGCAGGACACAAACTGACCCTAGCCCCCCCCGACACAAACTATTGCAGCATAAATACTGGAGGCTGAGACAGGAAGGGTCGGGAGACACTGTGGCCCTGTCCGACGATACCCTCGGACAGGGCCAAACAGACAGGATATAACCCCACTCACTTTGCCAAAGCACAGCCTCCACACCACTAGAGGGATATCTTCAACCTACTACCCTGAAACAAGGCAGAGTATAGCCCACGAAGATCTCCCCCATGGCACGAACCCGAGGGGGGCGCCAACCCGGACAGGAAGATCACGTCAGTGACTTAAGTGCATAGATGACATGTATTTTTTGGTGCATGATAATGGTCCATTCTAAATCCAAACAAATTTCACACATACACTAAATAATATATGTAAAGATTAAATCAAGAATAGTCTGTTGGGTGACTATTAATTAGCCTATCACTTGTGAATTATATATTATCACTTGTGGATGATGCCCACCTTAGGAAACAATGCCTTTTTTTGCCACTTTTTAGAATCATAGTCATTAACCTCATGTAGCCTAGCCCATAGGCCGATATGTTTTGATAAGGCGTGTATCACAACTAAACTGGCCAAATAAAAATTAAGCACATTACTCTGCTTTACAAGGGGTGTAGAGCCTAACTGGCATACATACGCTGCACGTGAGTTTCAAGTTTGGGGAAGAACATTTTCACCATGAAAATGCACCTTTATAATAAAAGCATTGCATGCAAAATTGCATTTGCGGTCACTTTTTTGATAATGGTGTTTTCCACTAATGGAACATTTCAAGCTTATAGCCTACTACCATGTGCGCATTGCTGCGCTTATAATGTGAAGAAATAGCCTAATAATTTATCAATATTTTAAACTAAATGTTCTAATCTGTTGCATCAGCCACATTGCGTAAACATTTTTTTTTTTTAATGCTAGTGGTTGTATTAATTTGGGATCTATCGCATCCCACAACTGTCCCAGACTGTTTGGAATATTTATTTCTCACACAGAACAGAATAGGTCGATGTTTGTACTGTGGGGGATAGTAGATTGACATAGGCCAGTGCTTTTGCTGTTCGTTAGGCCTACTCATCTTGTTGGCTGACGAAAAGTGAATGTGGACAGTTATTCCAATATCTTCAATATGCACCTCGGATAAGGACGCGCACAGTTGCGTCCCGGATGTGTCCGTCTTCACTAGAATAGAAGCCTGTGAGAATGACCTGATCACCGTTGTGCCCACAAAAGGCATGGATTTTGTTAGAGTGCATTACGGCCACACGAAGGGGGTGCAGTCGGGAAATTCTAGGCATTATCAAGTGCTTGTAAAATTGTGAGTAACTGATGTAGCGTGTATATCCTGCGCAAAAAAAACTAAGCAGAGCTCATGCCTTTTCAAGCAACTTTTTCAAATCATAATTAGAGTCGCATGATGCAGCCTTACAATGTATAAACATCTAAACATATAGCCCAACGTTTGTAGAACTAAAGTTACATTAATAACTCAAAATTGAGCATAGAGGAATGAATACCTATTTCTTTGTTAACCACTCAACACAGAATGTGCGCACTCCCCTCATTGTTTGGGAAAAAATATATTTTCTTCAGCTTTGTTCAATTGTATTCTTCATACTATAAAATAATGCCACATAATTCTAAGAAAATCTTGTCGGCTAAATGAACTAGTGTAGCCCACAGTCAATTGGCATAGCCAGATCAGGAACTAACACGAGGACAACTCACAGTATGCTATTCTGTTCATCTGAAATAGACTACATTTTCATCATATCATGCTTTTTTTTTTAGACCTGTCTAAAATGAATAAGGGATTTATTGTGAAGGTGTAGGCTATATTACATGGATTTATTAGACTTTTTCAAATGTAGATGTTCCAATGGTCTGCATCAGTGGGCTAGCCAGGAGATGCTAAACGTGTTTGTTAATTAACGGTCGATTACCGTGAGACCGACAGTTATTTGCTTGACAATCACTGGCTGACGAAATTTCATGACCGCCACAGCCCTATCCACACCCCTACATTTTTTTAAAAGGCATCTGTGACCAACGGATGCATATCAGTATTCCCAGTCATGTGAAATCCATAGATTAGGACTTAATGATTTTATTTACATTGACTGATTTCCTTATGAACTGTAACTCAGTAAAATCTTTGACATTGTTGCATGCTGCAATTACAGTGCATTCGGAAAGTATTCAGACCCCTTTACTTTTTCCACATTTTGTTACGTTACAGCCTTATTCTAAAATGTATTAAATTAAAGTTTTTCCTCATCAATCTAAACACAATACCCCATAATAACCCCAGAAGCGAAAACAGGTTTTTAGACATTTTTGCAAATCTATATAAAAAAAACAAAAAACATACCTTATTTACATAAGTATTCAGACCCTTTGCAATGAGACTCAAAATTGAGCTCAGGTGCATCCTGTTTCCATTGATCGTCCTTGGAGTCCACCTGTGATAAATTCAATTGATTGGACATGATTTGGAAAGGCACACACCTGTCTATATAAGGTCCCACAGTTGACAGTGCATGTCAGAGCAAAAACCAAGCCATGAGGTCGAATGAATTGTCTGTAGAGCTCCAAGACAGGATTGCGAGGCATAGACTTTGGAAATCTGGGGAAGGGTATCCAAACATTTCTTCAGCATTGAAGGTCCCCAAGAACACAGTGGCCTCCGTTGTTCTTAAATGGAAGAGGTTTAGAACCACCAAGACTCTTCCTAGAGCTGGCCGCCCAGCCAAACTGTGCAATCGGAGCTGAAGGGCCTTGGTCAGGGAGGTGACCAAGAACCCAATGGTCACTCTGACAGAGCTCCAGAGTTCCTTTGTGGAGATGGGAGAACCTTCCACAAGGACAACCATCTCTGCAGCACTCCATCAATCAGGCCTTTATGGTAGAATGGCCAGATGGAAAAGGCACATGACAGTCCGCTTGGAGTTTGCCAAAAATCACCCAAAGATTCTCAGACCATGAGAAACAAGATTCTCCGGTCTGATGACACCAAGATTGAACTCGTTGGTCTAAATGCCAAGCATCACGTCTGGAGGAAAACCTGGCACCATCCCTACGGTGAAGCATGGTGGTGGCAGTATTATGCTGTGGGTATATTTTTCAGTGGCATGAACTGGGAGTCTGAACAGAGCAACGATGAACAGAGCAAAACGAGATCCTTGATGAAAACCTGCGCCAGAGCGCTCATGACCTCGGACTGGGGCGGAGGTTCACCTTTCAACAGGACAACGACCCTAAGCACAGCCAAGACAATGCAGGAGTGGCTTTGGGACAAGTCTCTGAATGTCCTTGAGTGGCCCAGCTAGAGCCCGGACTTGAACCTGATCTAATATCTATGGAGAAACCTGATAATAGCTGTACAGCGACGCTCCCCATCCAACCTGACCGAGCTTGAGAGGATCTGTAGAGAAGAATGGGGAAAAACTCCTTAAATACAGGTGTGCCAAGCTTGTAGCATCATACCCAAGAAGACTCGAGGCTGTGCCAAAGGTGCTTCATCAAAGTACCGAGTAAACAGTCTGAATTATTTAAGCTTGCATTTTCTGTGTAAAGGCAATGTCACCCAACATCTGCAGCTCATGTTATTGCGGGTGCTGGGTGCATGTTGCTGCAGCTCATGTAAGTATTCTTTGGATGATATCCATCATTGTAGCAGTCCCGTGCCCTTCCAGGAGTATTGTATGTATGGATTAAAAAATACCTCTAGACATGTATATACACATCTGCTTTTCCATGCAATTACATTGGTTTATTGCTACTAAATATTTCCATTTCACCTTTTGAAACCTGATGATTGGCATGCACAACTTGGATGCTCAACACTGATATACAATTATCAAAATCTCCCTACCATCATATCTAAGCCAATATGACACCCAAACAACTTGATTGGAGCTACACAACAAACTCCCTGCCTCTCGTCATGAGCTGTCTGTCCATTACTGAGAACTACATACCGGATTTTTAACAGGGTCGTTAGCATTAGGGTCGTCAGACAATATTTTTGCCCAGAATTAGCACAATATCCAGGCGCCGGTTAAGAACGAGACTACAGCGTCCCTAAAGTGACCTTTAGACTTGCCACCGTTCAGACTGAATACGTTTGTAGGGTCAACAGTTTTGATTACATTTATAATTTATCATTCTCACATGCTAATTTCTGTCCATTAAGAACCAACGATGTGCTACCTCTCTGTAGCATTTCTGACAATGCTAACTTCTTTTTTTAGCTGAAGCTCAGAGTTCTAAACACCGGTCGGTTGCTCGGCAACAACGCCGCTGCTTGCACCAGGTTGCCAGTCATAAGAAGTGTATGCTAATTAACCTGGGCTACTGTAAATAGCTAGGTAGTTATATGGTGGTATTCAAACTGAGGTTAATAAAAAAAATGCATACAGATATTTTGATTAGCTAGTCAACGTTAGCTAGCATTCAAGAGGGTTAACACAGTGTCAGGTTACTTTTCAGTGTGTTCCCACAAAATCTGAAGTTGCCATCCACAAATAAAAAGTAGTCACAGTGCACGAAGGAAAAACAAAATCAGAATCATTGAGGTTCAGTTCATCTCGCCCGGGCGCCTGTGTAGGCGTGTTTGCACCAGTTGTAGGTAATTGCATTCGATTTGGAACAGGGCTGCCTCCCAGGCGCGAGCCAGGCTCCCCGCTCTGTCCGACGGTGAAGTTGGCTCAAAACAAGGGATGTAATTAAGCACGTGCAGTAATGAGTAGGATTTGTGTTCATACATGCAAAATGTATTGCTTTTGATAAAAACGCTTTATCTGCCTTCCCTCCTCGCTTTCGCCCGAAGACTTGACTGGCCATAGACCGGTGTACCCCGGGCAAGATTATTCGAACACGCTCTCTGCTTGCTTAAATTGTGTGCCATGTTATGCACAGTCAAAAGAAAATGACATGCTTGCTAACTTGGTTAGCTATGTTGAAAAATACTAATTTAATCACAAGTCAACTGTTTTAGACTATTATATTTAAACCAAGCAAGATAAATAAACATTCAATCAGTACTGAGTGAATGTACAAAATCATTTTGGAACGAACACTTCGACTTCATCTAAATGCTCCGTCGAAGTCAATGTTTTAGGAACATGGTTCGTAGTGTAATGGTTAGAGTTTCCTTCCGTGGATCTGAAGATTGTGGGTTCGCCTCCCGTAGGATACATTTTTACCATTATTTTGTTCATAGTTTTGACAGCCCCCTCCCGACACACACTTATTTTCATTTATTAGGTGGCTCTTAAAAGAGCCTTTCGGTTCGTGAAGTGGCAGTGAGTGTGGTATGCGTTTTGCTAGAACGGAGGGGAGACCAGCTCTCAGACTCTCAAGGAAGAGGTCGATGCACGCCATCTCTATGGTACTGCCCAGGGACACAGTGCTTTATGGCAGAGTGGCGGATTGTGGACATGTGGCTGTCACGGAGAAATACAAGCTGTTCCATGTGGAGCTGACGAACGACGTATGCCAATTCAATTGCACCCAGTACACAGGGTACTTCGCACACTATCAATACTTAAAATGTACTGTAGCTACTGTAATAGGTCAAAACTGTGTGCTGGAAAACACATTAGCATCACTTTCCTTTTTTGGCTTCAGACCAATGCCTACTTCTCACTTAAAACCGTTTTTTGTTGTTTTTAATACAGTATGAGGAAACCCAATCCTTGCTATGAGGAAGAATATAGGGTAAATATATTTCCTGGTTATGTCAGGCCCCAGTAGTGGTTTAACATGTTTCTCCTCTTTTAGAGGTTAACATGTCTTGGCGGATTTTAAAGTGTTAAAGATTGAACCTAAAACTGTAAATTACAGTAAATGGACCAATCAATCACTGTCTGGGCGTAACAAAGAGAGTCAAAATTGGCTAAAATGTTGACTACACTTAACTTGTTGACAAGACGTATTGATGATGGTGTTGAGAAAGAAATGCTGCATGTCATAACATGCCAGTTTGTTATTCTGAGGCATGTCCTGAATGTTGTGAGCAGCCTTTAGTATTATCTCATTGACAGTTTGACACAAGCCTTCCCTGTCTTTCTGCAGGACCTTAGGGCTTTTACCTCCCCCATACTGGATGCTGAGTCTGGTGGCTCGGAAAAGGATGGCTCTCCTAAGGTAAATTGTCTTCTCTTCATACTCGTGTTTACACACAATGAAGTTACTCTTGACTAACAGCGTTGTGATTCTCACCTTTTACCTTTCATTTTTATAGTTTTAAGTTACATTTACATTTTTGTCATTTAGCAGACGCTCTTATCCAGAGCGACTTACAGTAGTGAATGCATACATTTCATGTATTTTTGTTAATTTAAAAAAAATAAAAAATTGTACTGGCCCCTCGTGGGAATCGAACCCACAACGCTGGCGTTGCACACACCATGCTGGCGTTGCAAACACCATGCTCTACCAACTGAGCCACAGGGAAGACATCGTGTTTGGACACGGGCAGTGAGACAGTCAGACAATCATTGTTCCCGGAGCCCTCTGCTGTAATGAAAAGGGCTGAGGGGAGGGAGTGTCGTGGGACTGCTAAAGAAGTGGGTGGACGTCTGACAATCACCTGTGAAAATAGATCTCACATGACAGTGGGTTTGTAGAAGTCATGGTAGAGGTCCCTCTGGACATATGATGGTTGCTCTGCAGAAGCTCAGGGTTATACTGAAAGATCAGACCAAACAGGATGAATGCAAGGTAATCATCAAATTAAATTTGATCAAATCACATTTTATTCATCACATGCTTCGTAAACAACAGGTTTAGACTAACCGGGAAATGCTTACTTACAGGCCCTTCCCAACAATGCAGAGAGACTGAAAATAGAGAAATAATATAAAAAAGTAATGACACATAATAATAACTACACAATGAGTAGTGATAACTTGCCTATATACACGGGGTACCAGTACTAAGTCAATTTGCACGGGTACAAGGTAATTGAGGTAGATACAGTGCATTCGCAAAGTATTCAGACCCCTTTACTTTTTCCACATTTTGTTACGTTACAGCCTTATTCTAAAATGTATTAAATTAAAGTTTTTCCTCATCAATCTACACACAATACCCCATAATGACAAAGCAAAACAGGTTTTTAGACAATTTAGCAAATGTATTAAAATAAAAAACACCTTATTTACGTAAGTATTCAGACCCTTTGCTATGAGACTCGAAGTTAAGCTCAGGTGCATCCTGTTTCCATTGATCATCCTTGAGATGTTTCTACATCTTGATTGGAGTCCACCTGTGGTAAATTCAATTGATTGGACATGATTTGGAAAGGCACACACCTGTCTATATAAGGTCACACAGTTGACAGTGCATGTCAGAGCAAAAACCAAGCCATGAGGTCGAAGGAATTGTCCGTAGAGCTCCGAGACAGGATTGTGTCGAGGCATTTATCTGGGGAATGGTACCAAAAACTTTCTGCAGCATTGAAGATCCCCAAAAACACAGTGGCCTCCATCATTCTTATATGAAAGAACCATCAAGACTCTTCCTAGAGCTGGCCGCCCAGCCAAACTGAGCAATCGGGGGACAAGGGCCTTGGTCAGGGAAGTGACCAAGAACCCAATGGTCACTATGACATAGTTCCTCTGTGGAGATGGGAGAACCTTCCAGAAGGACAACCATCTCTGCAGCACTCCACCAATCAGGGCTTTATGGTAGAGTGGCCAGACTGTTCACTCCTCAGTAAAAGGCACATGACAGCCCGCTTGGAGTTTGCCAAAAGGCACCTAAAGGACTCTCAGACCATGAGAAACAAGATTCTCTGGTCTGATGAAACCAAGATATAAATCTTTGACCTGAATGCCAAGGCTCACGTCTGGAGGAAACCTGACACCATCCCTGGGGATATTTTTCAGGGACAGGTAGAATAGTCAGGATCGAGGGAAAGATGAACAGAGCAAAGTACAGAGAAATACTTGATGAAAACTTGCTCCAGAGTGCTCAGGACCTCAGAAGACTCAAGGCTCTAATCGCTGCCAAAGGTGCTTCAAGAAAGTGTGGAGTAAAGGGTCTGAATACTTATGTAAATGTCATATTTCAGTTTTTTATTTTTAATACATTTACATTTTCTAAAAAACTGTTTTTGCTTTGTCATTATGGGGTATTATATGGGTTGATGAGGGGGAAAAAATTATTTAATCAATTTTAGAATAAGGCTGTAACAAAATGTGGAAAACGTCAAGGGGTCTGAATACTCTCTGAATGCACTGTATGTGCATATAACTATGAATAATGTGAATAGGCAACAGGATATATAATGAACAGTAGCAGCAGTGTATGTGATGAGTAAAACAAAAGTTTGTGTGAAAAGGGTCAATGCAGATAGTCAGGGTAGCTATTTGGTTAACGATTTAACTAACTTTTTAAGCTGTTCAGGGTCCTGTTGGTTCCAGACTTAGTTCATCGGTACCGCTTGCCGTGCGGTAGAAGAGAGAATAGTCTATGACAGGGTGTTTAACTTATTTAAAATAGTAGAAAGTATGCTAAGTGTCAAAGACTATCAGAGATTTTTAGACAGCTTCTTGGTTGTGCAAGCTCTGGCTAGATTTGGCTCCTATGGTTGTGAGTTTGGCAGTGATTTGGTTTTACCTCATTCTTTTTCTATCATGTTTTTTCTACCAACCCCTTAGACTGCCTCCTTGCACTTCCCCACCCACAGTCTCCAAACATGGTTGGATCAAATACAGGAAATTGATCCCTGCAAAGCAAGCTTCCTCTTTCCTCACTGTCTTTACATTGTCTGAGTCAGTCTTTTCGTCCTTTCACTTATTTATTTTCCCAACAACCTCAGTCTTTTCTCCGAATTCTTAGGATTTGATTGTTCTCTCTTTTTCAACTGTCCAGAGTATGTAGTGAATGAACCACCTGTCTTTCCTCGTGTTTTGAATGAGCTGATAAATCTGCTGATAAAACTCTCCAAGGTGACTCGCTTGCCTAAACACGTTCTTTCGCAAGAAGTCACTGCTAAATGAATAAGGGGGAAACTGTAATGTGATAGCTCTGACTACATATGGTTTCATATCTCACACAAAGAGAAGTGGCTTCACCCAAGCCCTGAACATCTCTTTTACAGATGGTGATATCAAGCCTTAGAAATTCCACTCAGGCTCTAATGCAGAATACATCCAACAGAGACATTTTGTGAATCATTTTATGCTGATGATGGATGTTGTGGTTTCTTTGACTGTAGTCCATAAAGCCTCTGCCATAGTATTTCCAGGTGTCATCCGCTTGGCTGTATAGTGACACATTGTACACAAGGTATTTGCATGAGTGTATGTAAATGAAATTCCCTCATCTCCTTTCTTCTATCTCAGGGAGAGGTCTGCTGCCACTCTGCCAGCCTAACTAAAGGACTCTTTGTGAGGGGTGGTGCTGCTGGTGTCAGCCAACCATCTAGTCCCATGTTTGCCCCTGCACACTCCCAGTCTCGGACCAGTCCGGGCTCATCTAGAACCATCTTCCCCTACCCCTCCACCCACCGCTCACCGCCCAAGTCGCCCTGCCGCCTCAACTTCAGTGGTATCTTCCGCTCTTCATCCAACTCATCGTCCAACTCTAGCATCAAGCTCTTCTCTAGGACAAGGAAAGGTAATACAAATAAATGTATTTCAAAGAGCCGACTGTGGTTTCCTGTATTTACATGCTGAAAAACCTCAAGACAGGAAGTTATCAGCATTATTTTGATCTTAGAATTTGATTCTGACAGAATTATCTGTTACTGAATTATGTGCAGATGCACTGTTGTAATAATATGGAATAAATAGCATGACAAACACAGGTAGCTCTTAAAAAGAAAATGGTCTCAACACTAAAACCCTATACAGTCACAGCACATTAGTGCTAAAAATCCCTGCAAGAGCTGTAGGGGGCAGCAGTCCCCTCCTGGAAAGCAAACAACGCAAACATCATCTCATTGCCTTGTGCTGAGAATATTCTGGGTCTTTAGCTTAGAGAGGGCCATACCATATTATTAGAGGACTAGACAGATGGGCTTCCTTCCTCGTTTAGTCTCGTATCATCAGTGTCACGGTCAACAACTTCTTCTTGGGGTAAAAATATAGAAAGTGACAGAAACAAATAGGACTTAGTTTTGACTTTTGATTTCTGGCTTTCATGGGTGGACTCTAAAGCAAGCATGTCAGATTGAGTTAATGTATTGTGCTGCTGGCCTCTGGGATTCATTGAACTAGAGTCCAAGCACATTTTGTCTAACTGATGTTAATACCATTTTCAGAAGGACAAACTTATATTGTTATAATTACAAAATTACATAGAGTCAAGAACACAAAACAATGGTAATACTTTTGTAAGGGCTATTTTACCAAGAAGGAGAGTGGACCCCAGAGTGAAGGAAAAGCAGCCAGCAAGTGCTCAGCATATGTGGGAATTCCTGGTTTGAGATAATGCCATGAGTGTGCAAAGCTGTCATCAAGGCAAAGGGTGGCTAATTGAAGAATCTCAAGTAAAATATATTTTGATTTGTTTAACACTTTTTTGGTTACTACATGATTTCATATGTGTTATTTCATAGTTTTTATGTCTTCACTATTATGCTACAATGTAGAAAATAGTAAAAAAGTATTTGAATGAGTAGGTGTGTCCAAACCTTTGACCGGTAGTGTATTAGGCTTGCCATAACAAAGGGGTTGAATACTTATTGACTCAAGATATTGGGACTAGATGAAATTTGTGGTGACATGGGTAGCAAGAAAATACCCTCCCTCTGTCTAGAAACTTATTGCAGGTTTTGAAAATCAGTTTCTTACTTTTAATCCTACCCTGTGATGTCACCGATAAGCATTTTATTTCTTTAACCACAGATAATAGAAATGTGCCATTTCCACATATGTATACACTGGTATGATGCTGGAGATCAGGTATTCCCATTCTGGGGTACGCGTACCCTTGCAGGGAATGCCTGACAGTGCAATGCCATCGGGGGTACGCCAAATTAAAAATGTGATTCACATCAACAACAAAAAATACAAATTATATATTAAAAAAAAACGGTACATTTATATTTTCCAACGGGGCTATACATTTGTGAGTTTTTTTTCCTCGCCCGAGTAGCCTCGTTTCACTGCCAAAAATTAAATCAAACCATCTAGTGTTCAGCGAAATAACAACACAATGTCAAATACAGGTAGAGCGAGAATAAAGACGACTTTCGAGTACCGTAATTTCCTGACTATTAAGCGCACCTGAATATAAGCCGCACCCACTGAATTAAAAAAAAAGTATTATTTTGAACATGAATAAGCCGCACATGTCTATAAGCCGCAGGTGCCTGCCGGTACATTGAAACAAATGAACTTTACACAGGCTTTAACGAAACACGGCTTGTAACAAAAATAAATAGGCTTTAACGAAACACGGCTTGTAACAAAAAATAAAAAAATTAGCAGTAAACAGTAGCCTACCAAGAAAGTCATTGGTCACTATCTTCCTCCTCCTGTGCACTGAAACCATCTCCTTCGGTGTCGGAGTTGAATAGCCTCAGAATTGCTTCATCTGATATTGGATCGTTTTCATTGTCGCTCTCGTCACTTTCATCCGGAGGCAAATCCCCCACTGAGCCCTCTTCAACACGCAGCAGTCCAGCCTTTCAAAACCCGTTGATGATAGTGGATTTTTTGACAATGCTCCACGCTGTCAGGACCCACTGGCAGACTTGACCATAAGTTGCTCTTCGCATGCGGCCTGTTTCTCCCCACTTGTCATCCAAGCCTCCCACTGAACATGGAGCGCCACCTTCAATGCACGATTTACACTGATGTCGAGTGGCTGCAAATACTTTGTTGTGCCCCCAGGAATCAGGGTGACAAAATGACTACCGTAATCAGAATGATGGGAAGTTTGAGAGCGCTCGATTTAATCTAAACAGTAAACCAAAAAGTTGTTTGACCTTAACCCGTTCGGCAATTTCATTGGTCTAATGAAAGCTTCATGCCGCCAAAAAACTGAGCACGTCACAGAATGTGAAAAATTGAAAGCGGGAAAAATCCATATATTAGCCGCGTCATTGTTTAAGCCGCGAGGTTCAAAGCGTGGGAAAAAAGTTGCGGCTTATAGTCCGGAAATGACGGTAGTAAGACATGTTTAAAAAGTAACAGATACCATTAATAAGAAGCGGCTAGAAGCATCTTATATGGTGAGCTACCAAGTGGCTAGGACAGGCAAGCCCCATATTATTGGAGAGGACTTAATTCTTCCTGCTGCCGCAGATATGGCAGGGTCAAAAGGCCAAAAAAACAATACAAACAATGCCTTCATCAAACAGTGTTTCACGACGCATCAGTGACATGACAGGAGATGTTTTGAAACAATTACTGCTTCGCATACAAGCCAGTGAATTATATGCGTTACAGCTGGATGAAACAGATGCTGCGGGCCTGTTACGTTTATGGGGGGTCAATTAAGGAAGACATCTTCTGGAAACCAGGACAACATAAAATAATATTTTTAAAGTACTGGACAGCTTTGTGACATCAAATGGTGTTTGGTGGTCAAGATGTGTTGGTATCTGTACTGATGGCGCAAAAGGTATGACAGGGAGACATAGTGGAGTGGTAACGCGTGTGCAAGGAGTTGCTCCCGACGCCACTTGGGTACACTGCAGCATCCACCGAGAGCCTCTTGCTGCCAAGAGAATGCCTGAGAGCTGAAAATAAATTTTGGACACCACAGTGAAAATGGTTAACTTTGTTAAAGCAAGGTCCCTGAACGCTTGTGTATTTTCTGCATTATGCAATGATATGGGCAGCGACCATGTAATGCTTTTAAAACATAGAGAAATGCGCTGGTTATCAAGGGGCAAAGTATTGACACGTTTTTTTTTTTTAAATTGAGAGACGAGCTTAAAGTTCTCTATTGACCATAATTTTCACTTGTCTGACCGCTTGCATGATGACGAGTTTCTCACATGACTGGCCTATCTGAGTGATGTTTTTTCTCGCCTGAATGATCTGAATCTAGGATTACAGGGACTCTCCGCAACTATATTCAATGTGCAGGACAAGATTGAGGCTGTGTCATGAACACGAGGGGAGACAGAGCTGGTTTCAAGTGCAGGGTGCAGCAGGTGTTTAATGCAAAGGACCACAGGAGGAGGCAGGTTGCTGGGTCCAGGGGCAGGCAGAAGGTCATACACAGGGGGTCCAAAAGGGCAACAGTACAGGCAGGGAAAAGGCTAGTAACGTAGTCCGGGAGGTCAGACAATAGGTAGATAGACTAAAGTACAGGCAGGGAATAGGCAAAGGGCGTCGTTTGTGAGGCATGCAAAAACTATCATTCACGGGAGCAGTAAATCACGGGAAAAACAGAGCTCTGAAAGACGTGTCACAAAACAAACAATACCTCACAGTGATGGGGTGCAAAGAACTGAACTAAACAGTGTGTGATAATGACAGGTGATTAGAGTTCAGGTGATTGGGAACTGGAGAGTGAGCTGCGTTCAGGGGATCTAGGTGTTTGAGGGTGTGAGTTGGAGAGTGAGCTGCGTTCAGGGGATCTAGGTGTTTGAGGGTGTGAGTTGGAAAGTGAGCTGTGTTCAGGGGATCTAGGTGTTTGAGGGTGTGAGTTGGAAGCAGACGTTACACTATGATTAAGAAGTTGGAGCTCTTTTCTGTCTGCATTAACAAGGACAACACACAGGTCTTTCTATCATTGTATGATTTTTTTTTGTATGAAAATGTGATATAGCTTACGGACAATGTCAAATGTGATATAGCAAAGCACCTGAGTGAGTTAGGTGCACAATTACGCAGGTACTTTCCCGAAACGGATGACACAAACAACTGGATTCTTTATCCCTTTCATGCCCTGCCTACAGTCCACTTACCGATATCTGAATAAGAGAGCCTCATCAAAATTACAACAAGCGGTTCTGTGAAAATTGAATTTAATCAGAAGCCACTGCCAGATTTCTGGATTGGGCTGCGCTCAAGAGTATCCTGCCTTGGCAAATCGTGCTGTTAAGACACTGATGCCCTTTGCAACCACGTACCTATGTGAGAGTGGATTCTCGCCCCTCAATAGCATGAAATCTAAATACAGGCACAGACTGTGTGTGGAAAATGATTTAAGACTGAGACTCTCTCCAATACAACCCAACATTGCAGAGTTATGTGTATCCTTTCAAGCACACCCTTCTCATTAATCTGTGGTGAGTTATTCACATTTTTTTATGAACAAATAAGGTTTTATATGTAAGATGGTTAAATAAAGATTACAAATATTGATAATTATTATTTGTGCCCTGATCCTATAAGAGCTCTTTGTGACAGCTCACACTCATTCTTATGTTTAATAAATGTATCGTATAGTGTGTGTGTGGCAGGCTTACGAAGATGGCAAAAAACAACATTTGAGAGTGTGCTGACCCTGGTGCTAGAGGGGGCACGCAGCTGGAGGTTGAATGTTTGTAGGGGTACGGGACTATAAAAGGTTTGGGAACCACTGCTGTAGATAATGAATATGAGGTTGAAAAGTGGCGGAATTGCCCTTTTAAGCTCTTCATTGACAGTACTGGCATAGTTGATGGTCTAATGAAAACTAGTCTGTTGTGCATAGAAATATTTTGCTTAGAAGGCGAGTCATTTTCCCTGGCTGGGATTCACCCATTCTTCCCAGCTCATATCAAATCGAATTGTATTTGTCACATGCGCCGAATACACTAATAAACTAAAGTAAACAATTCAATTAAAAGTAAAACGATAAAATAACAATACAGAGGCTATATACAGGGGGTACCGGTACCGAGTGAATGTTCGGGGGTACAGGTTAGTTGAGGTAATTTGTACATGTAGGTAGAGGTAAAGTGACTATGCAAAAAAGCCTCTATGAAGTGGCTTGTTTGGCAGTTTATAGTGAAATGCTTCATCTGGGGCCTTAGCTTGGGGCAAGCTCTGTTTCTTCCTGGAGATTGATATGGGTCACCAACCACACTGAAACTCATATTCTGACTGTAGACACTACTCTTCAAGGTTCATGGCAACCAGTTGCCACAAGGGTGTGCTATATCCCCTGCTCTTTCCTTGCTCTGTTCCATCCCTCACATTATGAGAAGTTGTTTGGAGCTGGAACCATGAATGTGTTTTGGATGTCAGAGAAAATATATTATTCTTAAGAGTCCATATGCCTGGCATACATTGGATTTTTGGTTTTATGCTATAATATAATAAGCTATTTGTCGTTCAAGGTCATTTTAAAAATGATTTATGTTGTCATTGAATCAGGTTGATGCCTGTCTGTTCCAATGCCATCCTGGCTGGATTTGTCTCCCGCAAATATAATCAGAATGTCCCTCAGTTTTACAGCTTTTTTACATGTTGTTTACCATAGTCTGGACATTGTCACTCCCTCCCCGTGGCAGACAACTGTAGCTCTTTCATGCCTTTATCTGGAAATGCCCAAACAGACTTGTATCAAGCTCTTCAGGCAGGCAGGCAGTCTGCATCTTTCTTTCCCAAGTTCTGTCACTATCTCCCCTTCTCCTGCGTACTGTAAAATATGGTCAGTAAATTAAGGAAGTGGGTAGTTTTTATAAATTGCCCCCAATTCACTGAGACCCATGAGAATATAGTATAAAATGAGACTACATTGAAAGTGAAGTCTAGAGAAAGAAGAAGAAATGCTCATGAAGTATTTTTCTCCCTAGTTTATGCAAGCCAAGCGTGAAAACAATGGAGGTGTCATAGGTAAACACAGGAGCAGGAAGTCAAAGCTAACACCCTGACTGCATCTCCTCATTCATGCTCTGCTGAACTGTTTATTGACTTGTTTGGGCTGATCAGTTGCATAACCATTTTGAATGGATCTGGGGTAGTGGAGAAGGCAGTCAATAGTGTCATAACTTACTGGGTCATCGCGGGGAATCGTGGGGGGTGATAGTGTATTGAGTGGAACCCGTCTGATCAGATAAATCTACAGCTGCCAGCCCAGGGAGAGACCATGGGGCCTCCCTTTAGTCAGCTGAGGATGGTTGAGGTGATTTGTGACTGGGCTCAGCACTCTTTTTAAAGGTCAGTCTTAATGAGTTAGCTACAGTACTGGGACAGTGATCTGACCTAGCTGTCTCTCTGTTAGGCAGGTGACGTGGTCTGGGGAGTTGACAAATCTTACACAACCTCCATGAGTCACGGCAGGTCATGGAATTTGAGCTTACGGTAGGGTTTCCCAAACTCGGTCCCCGGAACCCCAAGGGGTACACGTTTTGTTTTTTGCCCTAGCACTATACTGCTGATTTGAATCAGATGTGTAGTGTTTGGAGAAAAAAACTAAACATGCACCCCTTGGGGTCCTGAGGACAGAGTTTGGGAAACTCTGGGATACAGTAATTGGCCAGGCCAATCTACACGGTCACCGACATAACCGTTGGGGGGAGGATTGGCGCGCATCAGACTCAAAAGAAGCACGTGGCTTTTCTCTGCAACTTCACTATTACACTTCATTATTATCAGTAGCAATTCATTATTATTATTATTCAAGTTATTACCTTTTAAATATTATTAGTCTAGTATATTAATTAAGAAATGTCAGATTGGAGTGGAATTACGAAAAAATACATATTCCGATCTTGACGCACTAAACTATTCACACCAAGTCCGATGCGTTTCCCTCGAATTAACAGAACAATTTACAGACAAAAACAAAGCCTATTTATCAGCGTTGATTAGTCCATAAATTATGAAAAGATTCCGTAACTAATTATATCATGCCAGGTTGAACAGGATTTTTTAATTTATTTAACCCCTCCACTACCCCCCATACCCCCCCACCCCCTCTTCGGAGGACAAATATCTTTTAGTGGTTTTTTTGCAGCTTTTTTGCAACATATACACTACCGTTCAAAAGTTTGGGGTCACTTAGACATTTCCAAATTGATCAAATCAAAGTTTGTCACTTGCGCCGAATACAACAGGTGTAGACCTTACAGTGAAATGCTTACATACAGGCTCTAACCAATAGTGCAAAAAAGGTATTAGGTGAACAATGGGTAAGTAAAGAAATAAAAAAGACAGTGAAAACAGTAGCGAGGCTACATACAGACACCGGTTAGTCAGGCTGATTGAGGTGGTATGTACATGTAGATATGGTTAAAGTGACTATGCATATATGATGAACAGAGAGTAGCAGTAGCGTAAAGAGGGGTTGGCGGATGGTGGGTGGCGGGACACAATGCAGATTGCCCGATTAGCCAATGTACGGGAGCACTGGTTGGTCGGCCCAATTGAGGTAGTATGTACATGAATGTATAGTTAAAGTGACTATGCATATATGATAACCAGAGAGTAGCAGCAGCGTAAAATAGGGGTTGGGGGGCACACAATGCAAATAGTCCGGGTAGCCATTTGATTACCTGTTCAGGAGTCTTATGGCTTGGGAATAAAATACAGTGTAGACATTTTTAATGTTGTAAATGACTATTGTCACTGGAAACGGCTGATTTAAAAAATATATATCTTTTTTTAATGGAATATCTACATACGCGTACAGAGGCCCATTATCAGCAACCATCACTCCTGTGTTCCAATGGCACGTTGTGTTAGCTAATCCAAGTTTAGAAAACCATTTTGCAATTATGTTAGCACAGCTGAAAACTGTTGTCCTGATTTAAAGAAACAATAAACTGGCCTTCTTTAGACTAGAGTATCTGGAGCATCAGCATTTGTGGGTTTAATTAGAGGCTCAAAATGTCCAGAAACAAAGAACTTTCTTCTGAAACTCGTCGGTCTATTCTTGTTCTGAGAAATGAAGGCTATTCTATGCGAGAAACTGCCAAGAAACTGAAGATCTCATACAACGCTGTGTACTACTCCCTGCACAGAACAGCGCAAACTGTCTCTAACCAGAATAGAAAGATGAGTGGGAGGCCCCGGTGCACAACTGAGAAAGAGGACAAGTACATTAGAGTGTCTAGTTTGAGAAACAGACGCCTCACAAGTCCTCAACTGGCAGCTTCATTAAATAGTACCCGCAAAACACCAGTCCCAACGTCAACAGTGAAGAGGCGACTCCAGGATGCTGGCCTTCTAGGCAGAGTTCCTCTGTCCAGTGTCTGTGTTCTTTTGCCCATCTTAATCTTTTCTTTTTATTGGCCAGTCTGAGATATGGCTTTTTCTTTGCAACTCTGTCTAGAAAGCCAGCTTCCCGGAGTCGCCTCTTTTATTTTCTTCTCTTTTTTCACCTTTATTTAACCAGGTAGGCAAGTTGAGAACAAGTTCTCATTTACAATTGCGACCTGGCCAAGATAAAGCAAAGCAGTTCGACAACATACAACAGCACAGAGTTACACATGGAATAAAACAAACATACAGTCAATAATACAGTAGAAAAATAAGTCTATATACAATGTGAGCAAATGAGGTGAGATGGGAGGTAAAGGCAAAAAAGGCCATGGTGGCAAAGTAAATACAATATAGCAAGTAAAACACTGGAATGGTAGATTTGTAGTGGAAGAAAGTGCAGAGTACAAATAGAAATAATGGGGTGTAAAGGAGCAAAATAAATAAATACAGTAGGGGAAGAGGTAGTTGTATGGGCTAAATTATAGATGGGCTATGTGCAGGTGCAGTAATCTGTGAGCTGCTCTGACAGCTGGTGCTTAAAGCTAGTAAGGGAGATGTGTTTCCAGTTTCAGAGATTTTTGTAGTTCGTTCCAGTCATTGGCAGCAGAGAACTGGAAGGAGAGACTGCCAAAGGAGGAATTGGCTTTGGGGGTGACCAGAGAGATATACCTGCTGGAGCGCGTGCTACAGGTGGGTGCTGATATGGTGACCAGTGAGCGGAGATAAGGGGGGACTTTACCTAGCAGGGTCTTGTAGATGACCTGGAGCCAGTGGGTTTGGCCAACGAGAGCGTACAGGTCGCAGTGGTGGGTAGTATATGGGGCTTTGGTGACAAAATGGATGACATTGTGATAGACTGCATCCAGTTTATTGAGTAGGGTATTGGAGGCTATTTTGTAAATGACATCGCCGAAGTAGAGGATCGGTAGGATGGTCAGTTTTACGAGGGTATGTTTGGCAGCATGAGTGAAGGATGCTTTGTTGCGAAATAGGAAGCCAATTCTAGATTTTACTTTGGATTGGAGATGTTTGATGTGAGTCTGGAAGGAGAGCTTACAGTCTAACCAGACACCTAGGTATTTGTAGTTGTCCACATATTCTAAGTCAGAACCGTCCAGAGTAGTGATGCTGGATGGGTGGGCAGGTGCAGGCAGCGATCGGTTGAAGAGCATGCATTTAGTTTTACTTGTATTTAAGAGCAGTTGGAGGCCACGGAAGGAGAGTTGTATGGCATATAGTGTGAGTGTGTATATGAAGACGGAGTGAGACAGATGTGGGTATGGTGATTTGAATGTGTTGGGGAGCGAGAAGCAGACGCTTAGCCAATCACTTTGTGTGGCCCTCCCGGGCAGGCCTCCTTTTACAGTCTGCTGACACACGTGCTATATTAAAGAGACACCACCCACAGCTGCACCTGACAATTTACAGCAACCAACGCCACTACTAGGGCTCTGCAGAGAGAGAGAGAGGGAGGGAAAGCAAAATAGAGCAGGGGGAGAGAGAGAGGTGGAGCAGAGTGAAATTCAGCAGTGTGAAAGGAGACCAGAGAGACATTGAGTGAGCTGAAGGGGGAGGCAGAGAGATTCTGCCTGTGTGCGCTGTGCTACGCTGTGCATCATCACTTGGGAGTGTTGGACTTCGTCTCACAGAGGATGTGTGGAATTTCCAGCTTTCTTTCCCTTTGTGTTCTCCAGCAAACGTGTGAGCTGCCACAGACATCAATTCCCTGAGAGGGGAACCTACTTCGCCTGCAGCCTCTGCTGGGCTCTGTGGACTCAATGAGACATTTTCTGGATGAGGTAACAGAAAGAACAGATCCTTAACTTACAAGCATGAAGGACGGCCGTGTCGAAATAACAGATAACACATCAATTGAACGGAGAAGAGGCATCTCTTAACCAGGAGAGGAGATCTGCTCATGAGAATAAAGACAATCCTTCATCTAAGATAGCCTATCGACTGAAGAGGGCCCTCCACTTCCTCCTTGGAATAAGGTCCAGCTCTTTCCAGAAAACTAACACAAGGCCATCCAGAGCTAAAAGAGTAGCCTCGCTCAAACGACTGATTCAATAAGCACCTGACTGGTTAGGAAAAACCCTTTTCCGAACAGATCTTCAGTTTCAGTTTGGCACAGATTTTGTCATCTTTGACATAGATCTTTAACTTTATTGTATTTACAAACAGAGTAGCAGGAGTAGCTCTCTCGTCACTCTTCTGGGGAGTGGTGGTGGTGCCCTATAGTTGTGACCGGTCCCTATCCTGGATGGTCATGGTCCGTATTGGGTGCTGAACCCCCGCTTGTGTCCATGAAGAGGTTTGGCAGCCTGAGGAGGAGTAAGAAGCGGAAGGAGCAGGACCTGCTAGCGGAAGGAAGACGCCAGTCAGAGCCACCATGTCTGCCTGGTAATGTCTTGTGCTGTTCACACGATCACACCACTTCAATTGTCTATAAAAGTGTCTAACTGCGTAGTATACACTGAGTGTACAAAACATTAGGAACACCTTCCTAGTATTGAGTTGCACCCCCTATTCCCCTCAGAACAGCTTTAATTCGTTGAGGCATGGACTCTACAATGTACTGAAAGCATTCCACAGGGATGCTGGCCCATGTTGACTCCAATGCTTCCCACAGTTGTCACGTTGGCTGGATGTCCTTTGGGTGGTGGACCATTCTTGATACACACAGGAAACTGTTGAGTGTGAAAAACCCAGCAGCGATTGCAGTTCTTGACACACTCAAACCGGTGTGCCTGGCACCTACTACCATACCCCGTTCAATGGCACTTAAATATTTTGTCTTGTCCATTCACCCTCTGAATGGCACACATGCACAATCCATATCTCGATCCATGTCTCTTTAACCTGTCTTCCCCCTTCATCTACACTGATTGAAGTGGATTTAACAGGTGACATCCAGAAGGGATCATAGCTTTCACCTGGTCAGTCTACGTCATGGAAAAAGCAGGTGTTCTTAATGTGTTGTATGCTCAGTGTATGACGGGCCAGAAGACTGAAGACAGTATATGTTGAATATATTATCCTTCCCTCAAGGTCTCTTTAGATTCTAACCATTCCACTGCAAAATGGCGTAGTGTTACCAGATACACTAGTATGCTCACAACATGTCATGAGTGTACACTGTATCTGTATAGTTGTTGGCTAACTTTTAATTGTGATTGAAGACGGCGACAGAACATGATGTCTAGTCTGACGTATCAGACAGCCATCATGGATTAGCAATCACAATCAGAATAAATGGAGCAGTTAAATGGATCCTCTATTGATACAGTAGTAGTACAGTATAAACAGCATCCATTTTGTAACAAGTACAGTAAGGTAGACATCACCCGGACCCCCTGCTGATCCAGACAGTAAAAACAGAGCATCCATTTTGTAATTGGCACGGCAGCTACATATAGGGGCTGCTGACAGCTCGGAGGTCTTAACGGCCAGTGTCCCTCAAATACATTTGTGAATTTGTACATTGTACAGTGAGGATATGAGACGGTAAACTAACATGTTTGCATGTTTTTTCATTCAATCTAATTCATCGTGATTTAAGAGTACTCTCGTGCTACATAGAATGGTAATTGATAGTCCTGCTGCTTGAGCTGGGGGATAATACGACACTGTTATTTTTGACCCACATCTGTTAGTCTCTATGTAATCATCGCTGCTCTGATTTGGAACGTTAAACTTTATGAAAATGACGGTGTCTCTCCTTCAGGAGTGTCAGGGACAGGGTCATCACACTGGATACATGGGGTTTTATGAATGTTGCCTTTGGGACATTTCACTGGATGCTTGGGGCGTACGGACAGTGGCCCTGAGTGACACTGCCATGAACTCCACAGCTCCTGATTTAACCCTAGTCTGACCTGGGATCAGTGGAGGAAGAGGTCAAGGCCCAACTGTCATTATGATGTGAACCTGTATGTGGTGCTCAGTTTATTTTGTTCTGGCCCCATACTGTATGTGGTGCTCAGTTTATTTTGTTCTGGCCCCATGCTGTATGTGGTGCTCCAGTTTATGTTGTTCTGGCCCCATACTGTATGTGGTGCTCAGTTTATTTAGTTCTGGCCCCATACTGTATGTGGTGCTCAGTTTATTTTGTTCTGGCCCCATGCTGTATGTGGTGCTCAGTTTATTTTGTTCTGGCCCCATGCTGTATGTGGTGCTTAGTTTATTTTGTTCTGGCCCCATGCTGTATGTGGTGCTCAGTTTATTTTGTTCTGGCCCCATACTGTATGTGGTGCTCCAGTTTATTTTGTTCTGGCCCCATGCTGTATGTGGTGCTCAGTTTATTTTGTTCTGGCCCCATGCTGTATGTGGTGCTTAGTTTAGTTTATTTTGTTCTGGCCCCATGCTGTATGTGGTGCTTAGTTTATTTTGTTCTGGCCCCATGCTGTATGTGGTGCTCAGTTTATTTTGTTCTGGCCCCATGCTGTATGTGGTGCTCCAGTTTATTTTGTTCTGGCCCCATGCTGTATGTGGTGCTCCAGTTTATTTTGTTCTGGCCCCATGCTGTATGTGGTGCTCCAGTTTATTTTGTTCTGGCCCCATGCTGTATGTGGTGCTCCAGTTTATTTTGTTCTGGCCCCATGCTGTATGTGGTGCTCAGTTTATTTTGTTCTGGCCCCATACTGTATGTGGTGCTCCAGTTTATTTTGTTCTGGCCCCATACTGTATGTGCTGTTGCCAAGTCTTCTATGGTTACAACAGGACAATAATAGAAAAGTTTGGCATGTCAACAATATAAGAGTTGTCTACACTACAGCACGTACAGTATGGCACCAGGCTAGAAGAGTTGTCTACACTACAGCACGTACAGTATGGCACCAGGCTAGAAGAGTTGTCTACACTACAGGACGTAATGTATAGGACCAGGCTACATTTTGGTGCTGTGTTTATCATACACGGATTGCACAGTGTGATGAGACCACAGCCATAAGTAAATATATCAGTAGCACTTTACTAAAAGCCAACAGGTGTAATGCATTTTGACGTGGTTTAAATGCAAGATTTCAGCAGCATGTATGACCCCATTTATAAGGTTATTATAAGCTCGATTTAAACAATTTACACACATAGATGTGAGGTCTGATGTGAGGTCTGATGTGAGGTCTGATGTGAGGTCTGATGTGAGGTCTGAGCTCACATGTCATGTAGTGTGGGGGAAAGGGAAAGGGGGAATGTTAAGGATTTACAAAATGTACTACTCTCGCACAATCACACACACAAACAAACACAAACAAACACATGTATTACACAAGGGTGATCAGGGATGGTTGTTGCTGTGTCTCCCTAAGGAGTTTGTGTGAGTCCCACAAACCCCTTACATACAGTGCCTTCGGAATGTATTCAGACCCCTTGACTTTTTCCACATTTTGTTACATTACAGCCTTATTCTAAAATTGATTAAATAAAGAAAATCCTCAACAATCTACATACAATACCCCATATTGACAAAGCGAAGTAAGTTTTTAGATATATATATATATATATAAGATCTTATTTACATACACTACCGTTCAAAAGTTTGGGGTCACTTAGAAATGTCCTTTTTGGAAGAAAAGCAATTTTTTTTGTCCATTTTAAAATAACATCAAATTGATCAGAAATACAGTGCAGACATTGTTAATGTTGTAAATGACAATTGTAGCTGGAAACGGCAGATTTATTTATGGAATATCTACATATCTGCCTAGAAGGCCAGCATCCATATCTCAGACTGGCCAATAAAAAGAAAAGATTAAGATGGGCAAAAGAACACAGACACTGGACAGAGGAACTCTGCCTAGAAGGCCAGCATCCCGAAGTCGCCCCTTCACTGTTGATGTTGAGACTGGTGTTTTGCGGGTACTATTTAATGAAGCTGCCAGTTGAGGACTTGTGAGGTGTCTGTTTCTCAAACTAGACACTCTAATGTAACTTGTCCTCTTGCTCAGTTGTGCACCGGGGCCTCCCACTCCTCTTTCTATTCTTGTTAGAGACAGTTTGCGCTGTTCTGTGAAGGGAGTAGTACACAGCGTTGTATGAGATCTTCAGTTTCTTGGCAATTTCTCGCATGGAATAGCCTTCATTTCTCAGAACAAGTATAGACTGACAAGTTTCAGAAGAAAGTTATTTGTTTCTGGACATTTTGAGCCTGTAATCGAACCCACAAATGCTGATGCTCCAGATACTCAACTAGTCTAAAGAAGGCCAGTTTTATTGCTTGTATAATCAGCACAACAGTTTTCAGCTGTGCTAACATAATTGCAAAATAGTTTTCTAATGATCAATTAACTAACACAATGTGCCATTGGAACACAGGAGTGATGGTTGCTGATAATGGGCCTCTGTACGCCTATGTAGATATTCTATAAAAAATCTGCAGTTTCCAGCTACAATAGTCATTTACAACATTAACAATGTCTACACTGTATTTTTGATCAGTTTGATGTTATTTTAATGGACAAAAATGTGCTTTTCTTTCAAAAACAAGAACATTTCTAAATGACCCCAAACCTTTGAACAGTAGTGTAAGTATTCAGACCCTTTGCTATAAGACTCAAAATTGAGTTGCAACAGGTGCATCCTGTTTACATTGATCATCCTTGATCCTTGAGATTTTTCTGCAACTTAATTGGAGTCCACCTGTGTAAATACAATTGATTGGACATTTGGAAAGGCACACACCTGTCTATATAAGGTCCCACAGTTCACAGTGAATGTCAGATCAAAAACCAAACCATGATGTCGAAGGAATTGTCCATAGAGTTCCGAGACAGGATTGTGTCGAGGCACAGACCTGTGGAAGGGTATCAGAGAGCACAGTGGCCTCCATCATTCTTAAATGGAAGAAGTTTGGATCCACCAAGGCTCTTACTAGAGCTGTCCGCCCAGCCAAACTGAGCAATTGGGGGAGAAGGGCCTTGGTCAGGGAGGCAACCAAGAACACAATGGTCACTCTGACAGAGCTCTAGAGTTCCTCTGTGGAGATGGGAGAATCTTCCAGATGGACAACCATCTCTGCAGCACTCCACCAATCAGGCCTTTATGGTAGAGTGGCCAGACGGAAGCCACTCCTCAATAAAAGGCACATAACAGCCCGCTTGGAGTTTGCCAAAAGGCACCTAAAGGACTCTCAGACCATGAGAAACAAGATTCTCTGGTCTGATGAAACCAAGATTGAACTCTTTGGCCTGAATGCCAAACGTCACGTCTGGAGGAAGCCTGGCACCATCCCTACGGTGAAGCATGGTGGTGGCGGCAACGTGCTGTGGGGATGTTTTTCAGCGGCAGGGACTGGGAGACTAATCAGGATCGAGTCAAAGATGAACGGAGCAAAGTACAGCGAGATCCTTGATGAAAACCAGCTCCAGAGTGCTCAGGACCTCAGACTGGGATGAAGGTTCACCTTCCAACAGGACAACGACCCTAAGCACACAGCAAAGACAACACAGGAGTGGCTTCAGGGAAAGTCTCTGAATGTCGTTGAGTGGCCCAACCAGAGCCTGGACTTGAACCCGATTGAACATCTCTGGAGAGACCTGAAAATAGCTGTGCAGCAACACTCTCCATCCAACCTGACAGAGCTTGAGAGGATCTGCAGAGAAGAATGGGAGAATCTCTCCAAATACAGGTGTGCCAAGCTTGTAGCGTCATACCCAAGAATACTCCAGGCTGTAATCGCTGCCAAAGGTGCTTCAAGAAAGTACTGAGTAAAGGGTCTGAATACTGATGTAAATGTCATATTTCATTTTTTATTTTTTTTGCTAACATTTCTAAAAACCTGTTTTTGCTTTGTCATTATGAGGTATTGTGTGTAGATTGATGAGGGACAAAAAACATTTAATCAATTTTAGAATAAGGCTGTAGCGTAACAAAATGTGGAAAATGTCAAGGGGTTTTTATACTTTCCGAATGCACTGTACATCAGACAGCCAGGTCAGATCATATTGCTGATACACTCAAAACCACAGTCTCACAACCCAACATGGCTGACAGCCCAGTCACCCCTTTCAAACTCCTAAGGGAAATCTGCCACTCACCACTGCAGATCAGAAACACTGATTGCTTAATGTTGAGGCCCAGCAGTATTGTGACACCTGCCTTCCTCCTTAGACTTAATGGGAAGAACATTGGCCAATATGATGCCGTCACAGTCTTGGTTCACCATTGCCCTTCTCTACACAAAGTTTTCAAAATGTAGTGTGACACAATCTGACATGCTGAATTAGATGTCGATTATTGGGTGTTTCAGTTAACCAACTGAGGGGCCAGTCTGCAAAGTCCAATGGGCCAGTGCTGGTCTATGGACTAGACGCAGGGGTGGGCAACGAGGGCCTGATTTGGTGTCACACTTTTTCTCCATCCTTAGCAAACACAGCTGATTTTAATCAAATGTCATTCTAAACTGAAGATCATGATTAGGTGATTATTGGAGTCAGGTGTGTTAGCTGGGGCAAAACTGTGACACCAATCAGGCCCTCGAGGACTAGAATTGCCCACCCCTGGAGAGGTTAAGAAACACTGGTATAGATGACTCCAATACCCCGTGTGGTGTATTCCCCCTCCCCTCCCTGCTGTCCCCCTGTGTTATCTTCTCCTGTGGAATGTGCCACAACAGCGTAGCTAAAATAAGACACCAAAACAACTGAAGAGTTGGCTGGTATTAGCCAGCTAAATGTCAGGAGATAGCTGGACTGGGCAGACGTGTTTTTGTGTGACACGATGAATGCCTGTGCAGATTTATCTTTATCTTAAGTTGAGCTTTCTTTAGATGGTATAGCGGTTTACTATTTACTTTTGAATGTTGAATGTAACTGCCATTTTAGTATTCAGTCCCTTTTATTTGAACGCAGTATTTGCATCTCTGGAGAAGCAGAAGTCAGTGTGTGCGCTGTATGGTTTACTAGGGGTTTCTATACACAGCCATAAAATTAGAAGTATAACAATTACTCTAAAGAGAAGGTAGTGAATTAGTTTGTATGCCGCCAATCCAAAACCATGACATCGGGTTTATAAACTGATATACAAAACAACAATAGATGCATCGATTCATTCTTTTCAATTAAAATTATTAGATATATTTTCGCTACAAAAAGACTGCTCAATATATTGGGCAATGAACAGTCAGCCCTGTGCAGACTCTGCCACGAGGAAACAGAATCAATAGTTCATCTCTGTTGGTACTGTCCTTGGAGTCAGGTCCAGAAGGGGTTGTTAAGTCATGTCTGTGTTCAGATGGACCAACAACAGTACTATAAGGAGATCTGAAAAACCATGATCAATCAATGGGAAATATGATTATACTCTTAAAAGTAAAGTATTTATTTTTAGGGCAATCTCTGTAGAAATGGTACGAGTAGAGAGGTTCAAGACCCCGTAAGACAGTAAAATATAAGGATGTATTGCAAAGTAAAATGGTAATATACCGGGAAAAATGTGTTAAGTCTAAAGATATCAGTGGGGGGAATTAAGATTAGAGGGATTGGTTGATTTGAGTCCAGTAGAAATAGGAGGAGGCTATATGTACACTGAACAAAAATATAAACGCAACATGAAACACTTCCGGAGCGAGCAGTCGCACTTCGCTTCGCTCCACAGGTAATATTACACTTCTTTACATTACAACGGTTTGGTTTGTTTGATCTGAGCAATTTTTTCTTAGCTATCAAAGATAATTGTGTAGTTTAGAGTAATTATCGAGGCCCTACCTCACCTCGCTCATCAACTCATCCTTGACCGCTGGCTACGTCCCTTCCGTCTTCAAGAGAGCGAGAGTTGCACCCCTTCTGAAAAAACCTACACTCGATCCCTCCGATATCAACAACTACAGACCAGTATCCCTTCTTTCTTTTCTCTCCAAAACTCTTGAACGTGCCGTCCTTGGCCAGCTCTCCTGCTATCTCTCTCAGAATGACCTTCTTGATCCTAATCAGTCAGGTTTCAAGACTGGGCATTCAACTGAGACTGCTCTTCTCTGTGTCACGGAGGCTCTCCGCACTGCTAAAGCTAACTCTCTCTCCTCTGCTCTCATCCTTCTAGACCAATCTGCTGCCTTTGATACTGTGAACCATCAGATCCTCCTCTCCACCCTCTCCGAGCTGGGCATCTCCGGCGCGGCCCACGCTTGGATTGCGTCCTACCTGACAGGTCGCTCCTACCAGGTGGCGTGGCGAGAATCTGTCTCCGCACCACGTGCTCTCACCACTGGTGTCCCCCAGGGCTCTGTTCTAGGCCCTCTCCTATTCTCACTATACACCAAGTCACTTGGCTCGGACATATCCTCACATGGTCTCTCCTATCATTGCTACGCAGACGACACACAATTAATCTTCTCCTTTCCCCTTCTGATAACCAGGTGGCGAATCGCATCTGCATGTCTGGCAGACATATCAGTGTGGATGACGGCTCACCACCTCAAGCTGAACCTCGGCAAGACGGAGCTGCTCTTCCTCCCGGGGAAGGACTGCCCGTTCCATGATCTCACCATCACGGTTGACAACTCCCTTGTGTCCTCCTCCCAGAGTGCTAAGAACCTTGGCGTGACCCTGGACAACACCCTGTCATTCTCCACGAACATCAAGGCGGTGACCCGATCCTGTAGGTTCATGCTCTACAACATTCGCAGAGTACGACCCTGCCTCACACAGGAAGCGGCGCAGGTCCTAGTCCAGGCACTTGTCATCTCCCGTCTGGATTACTGCAACTCGCTGTTGGCTGGGCTCCCTGCCTGTGCCATTAAACCCCTACAACTCATCCAGAACGCCGCAGCCCGTCTGGTGTTCAACCTTCCCAAGTTCTCTCACGTCACCCCGCTCCACCGCTCTCTCCACTGGCTTCCAGTTGAAGCTCGCATCCGCTACAAGTCCATGGTGCTTGCCTACGGAGCTGTGAGGGGAACGGCACCTCCGTACCTTCAGGCTCTGATCAGGCCCTACACCCAAACAAGGGCACTGCGTTCATCCACCTCTGGCCTGCTCGCCTCCCTACCTCTGAGGAAGCACAGTTCCCGCTCAGCCCAGTCAAAACTGTTCGCTGCTCTGGCACCCCAATGGTGGAACAAGCTCCCTCACGACGCCAGGACAGCGGAGTCAATCACCACCTTCCGGAGACACCTGAAACCCCACCTCTTTAAGGAATACCTGGGATAGGATAAAGTAATCCTTCTAACCCCCCCCCCCCCCCAAAAAAGATTTAGATGCACTATTGTAAAGTGGTTGTTCCACTGGATATCATAAGGTGAATGCACCAATTTGTAAGTCGCTCTGGATAAGAGCGTCTGCTAAATGACTTAAATGTTAAATGTTAAAGTGTTGGTCCCATGTTTCATGAGGTGAAATAAAAGATCCCAGAAATGTTCCATATGCACAAAAAGCTTATTTCTCTCAAATTTTGTGCACAAATTTGTTTACATCCCTGTTAGTGACCACTTCTCTTTTGCCAAGATAATCTTTCCACCGGACAGGTGCGGCATATCAAGAAGCTGATTAGCTGTCCCGTGTGGCTCAGTTGGTAGAGCATGGTGTTTGCAACGCCAGGGTTGTGGGTTCGATTCCCATGGGGGACCAGTATGGAGAAAAAATGTATGAAATGTATGCATTCACTACTGTAAGTCGCTCTCTATAAGAGCGTCTGCTAAATGACTAAAATGTAAATGTAAATGATTAAACAGCATGGTCATTACACAGGTTCACCTTGTGTCGGGGACAATAAAAGGCAACTCTAAAATGTACAGTTTTGTCACACAACACAATCCCACAGATGTCTCAAGTTTTGAGGGAGCGTGCAATTGGCATGCTGACTGCAGGAATGTCCACCAGAATTGTTGCCAGAGAATTTAATGTTAATTTCTCTACAATAAGCTGCCTCCAATGTCATTTTTGGAGAGAATTTGGCAGTACGTCCAACTGGCCTCACAACCGTATGGCGTCGTGTGGGCGAGCGGTTTGCTGATGTCAACGTTGTGAACAGAGTGCCCCATGGTGGCGGTGGGGTTATGGTAGGTGCAGGCATAATCTACAGACAGCGAACACAATTGCATTTTATCGATGGCAATATTGTGAAGAGATCCTGAGGTCCATTGTAAGTGTCACGTTGTATAATGATTGGAGAAAGGCGCAGGAATACGAAATATGGTTTTTTATTTCACTACCCAAAATAGCGTACGTCATAAACATGAATAGGACGAAGCCCAAAACAAACACGTGTGTGTGTGTGTGTGTGTGTGTGTGTGTGTGTGTGTGTGTATATATGTATATATAACACAGGGCTGTGACCCAAACAAAGAGCGAGGTGTAAACCTCTCATAAATACACGGGACGAGACCCGTAATAACAAGTCCACAGTAACACGCAAGCCGATACAACAGAGCACAGGTACTCACAAGACCAACGGACATGGAACAATAAGGAACAGAGGGCACATATATACACATACTAATCAGGGGGAATGGGAACCAGGTGTGCGTAATGAGACAAGACAGTCCGGGGTTGGTGGTGATGATCCAGTTCAGTGACGTCTAGAAAGATGGTGACGTAGACCTCCGGAGCTGGTTAACAGAATGAATAAATAGCTTCCATTACTCTACTCAGCAAACTGGATGCAGTCTATCACAGTGCCATCCGTTTTGTTACCAAAGCCCCTTATACCACCCACCACTGCGACCTGTATGCTCTAGTCGGCTGGCCCTCGCTACATATTTGTTGCCAGACCCACTGGCTCCAGGTCACCTATAAGTCTATGCTAGGTAAAGCTCCGCCTTATCTCCGCTCACTGGTCACGATAACAACACCCACCCGTAGCACATGCCCCAGCAGGTATATCTCACTGATCATCCCCAAAGCCAACACCTCATTTGGCCACCTTTCCTTCCAGTTCTCTGCTGCCAATGACTGGAACGAATTGCAAAAATCGCTGAAGTTGGAGACTTTATTTCCCTCACCAACTTTAAACATCAGCTACCTGAGCAGCTAACCGATCACTGCAGCTGTACATAATCCATCTGTAAATTGCCCACCCAATCTACATCCCTATACGGTTTTTATTTTATTTATTTTTCTGCTCTTTTGCACACCAGTATTTCTACTTGCACATCATCATATGCTCATTTATCACTCCGGTGTTAATCTGCTAAATTGTAATTATTCGCTCCTATGGTCTATTTATTGCCTACCTCTTCATGCCTTTTGCACACACTATATATAGACTTTCTTTTTTTCTACTGTGTCATTGACTTGTTTATTGTGTTATTGCTTGTTTATTGTTTACTCCATGTGTAACTCTGTGTTGTTGTCTGTGTCACAATGCTTTGCTTTACCTTGGCCAGGTCGCAATTGTAAATGAGAAATTGTTCTCAACTTGCCTACCTGGTTAAATAAAGGTGAAATAAAAAAAGAAAAAAAAGAATATATATGTGTGTGTGTGTGTGTGTGTGTGTGTGTGTGTGTGTGTGTGTGTGTGTGTATACAAACAAACAAACATACATACATACATACATACATACATACATACAGTTGATGTCGGAAGTTTACATACACTTAGGTTGGAGTCATTTAAAATGTCTTGTTAACAAACTATAGTTTTGGCAAGTCGGTTAGGATATCTACTTTATGCATGACACAAGTCATTTTTCCAACAATTGTTTTCAGACAGATTATTTCACTTATAATTCACTGTATCGCAATTCCAGTGGGTCAGAAGTTTACATGCACTAAGTTGACTGTGCCTTTAAACAGCTTGGAAAATTCCAGAAAATGATGTCATGGCTTTAGAAGTTTCTGATTGACTCAAATTATTAGCCTATTGGAGTTGTGGATGTATTTCAAGGCCTACCTTCAAACTCGGTGCCTCTTTGCTTGACATCATGGGAAAATCAAAAGAAGTCAGCCAAGACTTCAGAAAAAAATGGTAGACCTCCACAAGTCTGGTTCATCCTTGGGAGTAATTTTCAAACGCCTGAAGGTACCAAGTTCATCTGTACAAACAATAGTACGCATGTATAAACACCATAGGTCCACGCAGCCGTCATACCGCTCAGGAAGGAGACGTGTTCTGTCTCCTATAGATGAATGTACTTTCGTGCGAAAAGAGCAAATCAATCCCAGAATAACAGCAAAGGACCTTGTGAACATGTTGGAGGAAACAGGTACAAAAGTATCTATATCCACAGTAAAAACAAGTCCTATATTGACATAACCTAAAAGGCCGCTCAGCAAGGAAGAAGCGACTGCTCCAAAACTGCCATTAAAAAAGCCAGACTACGGTTTGCAATTGCACATGGGGACAAAGATCGTACTTTTTGGAGAAATGTCCTTTTGTCTGATGAAACAAAAGTAGAACTATTTGGCCATAATGACAATCGTTATGTTTGGAGGAAAAAGGGGGAGGCTTGCAAGCCGAAGAACACCATCCCAACCGTGAAGCACGGGGGTGACAGCATCATGTTGTGGGGGTGCTTTGCTGCAGGAGGGACTGGTGCACTTCACAAAATAGATGGCATCATGAGGTAGGACAATTATGTAGATGTATTGAAGCAACATCTCAAGACATCAGTCAGGAAGTTAAAGCTTAGTCGCAAATGGGTATTCCAAATGGACAATGACCCCAAGCATACTTCCAAAGTTGTGGCAAAATGGCTTAAGGACAGCAAAGTCAAGGTATTGGAGTGGCCATCACAAAGCCCTGACCTCAATCCTATAGAAAATGTGTGGGCAGAACTGAAAAAGTGTGTGCGAGCAAGCCTACAAACCTGACTCAGTTACACCAGCTCTGTCAGGAGGAATAGGCCAGAATCCACCCAACTTATTGTGGGAAGCTTGTGGAAGGCTACAAGAAATGCTTGACCCAAGTTAAACAATTTAAAGGCAATGCTACCAAATACTAATTGAGTGTATGTAAACTTCTGACCCACTGGGAATGTGATGAAAGAAATGAAAGCTGAAATAAATCATTCTCTATACTATTATTCTGACATTTCACGTTCTTAAAATAAAGTGGTGATCCTAACTGAACTAAGACAGGGAATGTTTACTAGGATTACATGTCAGGAATTGTGAAAAACTGAGTTTAAATGTATTTGGCTAAGGTGTATGTAAACTTCCGACTTCAACTGTATATTGAATTGCAATGTTTTCCACCAGATCCTCCAACCAGTGGAGGGGTTGGTTTAAAAAAAAAAGGGTGATCAGAAATAATGCAAGCAAAGTTATTTGATAGACTAATCTGTCTGCTAGCAAAAACAACGGTTTATTTATGTTTCTGCTGTGTAATGCAACCTGGGAAGTGGTCGTTTTTCAGATCAAACCATTAGTTTGCTTGAACAATTTACATTTGGGTTCAAGTAATCCCTAATCACCTCCGCTGTTACGACAGTGTGCTTTCATAAGGCAGTTATGACTTATAGGTCTATAGGTGATTGTTAGATAAGTGAGGGGTGACTTGAATGTCAAAGTGAAGTTGTTGATAAGTTACTGGAGATGAGCAGAGTCCCATGGCGGTCCCATGGTCGAGTGGAGGAAATGTGAACCAGCCGGTACGCATCACTCACGTCACTGGCCTCAGAAATATGTCAGCAGGGTGGGGCTAGGGCCATGTGTGTGGGTGTCATATGTCAACCCGTTCCCCGTGCTCGGACGTGACTGCTGAGGGGCATGTGAGGGCTGTCATGTGATCAAGCGACAGCCTCGACCTGACAGACACTGCCAGAACAGGAGTCTGCTAGCCTCTCAGGCAGCTGTCCAATAATACAATGGCCAGAGTGAATGATATATCACTGTTAGTACTGTATGGTATACTGTACACTAGATACAGATAACTGCCAAAATAAAGGGAACACTTGAGTAAATGAGGGATACAAAGTATATTGAAAGCAGGTGGTTCCACACAGGTGTGGTTCCTGAGTTAATTAACCAATTCACATCCCATCATGCTTAGGGTCATGTATAAAAATGACCAGTTGCCCATTTATTTTGGATACCATGGCTAAAAGAAGAGATCTCAGCGACTTTGAAAGAGGGGACTCAAAGGAGAATAGGGGTTTAAAGGGTGTGTGTGCGTGTCAGTCAGTCACCAGATCTCAACCCTATTGAAAACTTATGTGAGATTCTTGAATGGTGCCTAAGACAGCATTTTCCATCAACAAAACACCAAATGATAGAATTTCTAGTGGAAGAATGGGGTCACATCCCTCCAATAGAGTTCCAGACACTTGTAGAATCTATGCTAAGACGCATCGGAGCTGTTCTGGCGGCTTGTGGTGGCCCATCGCCCTATTAAGATGCTTTATGTTGGTGTTTCCTTTATTTTGGCAGTTACCTGTATCTTTTCACTGATTTATGATATGATACACATCAAGGCTGGGTAATGGCACAGTGGTAGTAGTACATGAAGCTAGGAATAGAGGAAGGAAGGATCGATAACTATATTCCACTCTATTGTTAATTGCCAGAATACATTGATTTGTTTGAAATTTGAACCAGCTTTGGATACATTTTTTAGGTGTTCCAAGATGTTCTCTGATACTGTGTGTTGGTCCAACCCGTTCCTGACAACCTACAGTACATTCAAATAAGTCTACTGTAGTTGTCATAGGACTCACAAGCTTTGCTTGCACTGCAGTGATCCACTGAAATCAATTGATTGCTGTTCTTTAGGGACAGGGTGGGCTGGATATTTTCATTATTTTCTTGGCAGGTTTCCAGGCCCTGGCAGCACTTAACCACACATGATGTGAATGGAAAATCCCATCAGCAAGCTCAACTCAGATGATTCATCTGGATGAATCAAGTACTATTGACCCATCAGCTTTGCTGATGATAAATGAGGATACTTAATGATATTCCAATCAATATTGTTCTGAAAAGCAAAATATCTTGGAGCCACTCCACTATTACAGTATCATGTGACAAGCACATACTCTGTTGAAAGGGTACAGTATATCCCAATCAGAAAGGCCACACTTGAGTAGAGATTGACTGTGAACATTGCAACAGCACTACAGGAGATGTCTAGGGAAACTCCATTTATAAATGACAGGCCAGTGTAGACCAGTGCTAACTGCTAATCCTTTCTCTGGTCCTTGTTTTTCCTCCACAGTCTCCGGCATCTCGTCTTCCCCCACCCCACCCAGCACCCCCACCCAGGCCCCTAGCCAGTCCATGCTGTTCCCCCAGGAGGTCCACCAGAGTGTCCCTGAACGTCTGGGCCGCTCCCTCTCATCACCCCCACCAGACACCGGACAGCGCCTCAGCCTGCCCGCCTCTGCCAAGCCCCCCATGTCCTCCTCTCCGATACCCTACGCCTTCCCACTGACCCAAGCTACCTCACAGCCAGTGAGTGGTACCTCTTTCTACCTACTACACCAACTGCTGGTTTAGGCTGTTTGTTAGTGGCAGTGATAATTGATAGTGCAGTGAAGCAATATTGCAGCGTTGCCGAGGAAAAGTGGTGTAAGGGAGAAGCTAATGTGATTTTCTGAGTCTCCAAGTTCCCAACCTTTTTCCCCCAGGGCCCCCTTTTTCACATTGTTTTATCCCCCCCCCCTTTCGATAATTGTTATTAAATACAACACCAGCTTGATTTTTTTATTATTTGTGGGACCTAGGAAAATGTTGTTTTGAAAATAAATTCTACATAGTTTAACAAGACTAATGTCTTTAAGGTAAGATAGTACTTTATTAATCTCTCACAGGAACATTTTTATTGCACCAGCCAATACATATATTACCAATAAATACACCATAAAAACACAACAAGAACACACAGACACTAAGAGCAGCACATCATCGATGAATATAAAAACGAAGTGTTCGTGTTAAAAAGCCTCATAGCATATGGTAAAAAGGATTTCCGAAAACGTTTTGTTTTGGACCTGGGTAAAAAAAAAATCTGTCTGCCATCAAACTTCAATGCTCCGGACAGATACTGTGGAGGTGGCTAGTGTTAGCCTCTATACTGCTGAGCTTTTAGAGGAGCCTCTTATCCAGGATGGGCTCTAGATTGTCCTGGTGGGTGCTAATGGTAGATCCAGTCTTCTTGATGATTTTGTTCAGCCTGTCTCTAATGGTGTTACCCCCCCGAGCAGATTACGCTGTAAAACAGGACACTAGACACAACGCTATTAAAAAATATTTGGAGCATTTTTGAGCAGACCTCAAAGGATCTGAGCTTCCTTAAAAAGAATAACCTTTACTGAGCTTTTTGAAAAACCATGGAGGTGTTCTCTTTCCACTGCAGCTTATCGTCAATCACCACCCCCAGGTATTTCTACGAGTCCACAGTGATGACCACAGGAGATGCGCTCCTTCTTCCTCCTAAAGTCTATCAACCAGCTCTTTGGTTTTAGACACATTCAGCTCCAGGTGGTTTTAGATGCACCGTGCCACAAATGAGGATATTTCCTCCCTGTGTAGGGAGTCGTCATCCTTCGTGATGCTGCCTATAATTCCTGAATCATCTGAAAACATTTTGTAGGTGACAGGAGGCTTGGGTGAGCCGGCTGTCTGCTGTGTAGAGGGGGAGGAGGAATGGTGATAGAACCTTCACTTTTGTGGCACCTGTGTTAGTGATGATGGTTTCTGAGACAGAGTGGTTCTGTTGTCTGACCCATTGCGGCCTGTCAGTGAGGTAGTCCATGAACCAGGTGATGGTGGAAGGATGTAACTGTAACCTGTGGTTCGCAGGCTAGAAGATTGGCCTGGATATTGTTGAGTGCACTGGAAAACACTAATAACATAATGCGGACTGCTCTCTCCAAGTGATCATATGCTTTATGCACCATGAACAGCAGTGCATCTTCCACACCTATCTTGGCCTGGTTGGCAAACTGCAGGGAGTCAAGAAACATGCTGCTCAAGTTGCGCAAGGACCACTCTCTCAAACACCATCATCAACTGAGAAGTGAGTGCAACAGGCCTGACGTTGTTTAGGCCCTGTCTCTTGGCGTTTTTGGGAACAGGCACAATGCAGGAGGATTTCCACTGTGTAGGTACAGTAGAGGTAGACAGTGACTGTATTTGTATTTGTATTTATTATGGATCTCCATTAGCTGTTGCCAAGGCAGCAGCTACTCTTCCTGAGGTTCAGCAAAATGAAGGCAGTTATACAATTTAAAAAACATTACAATACATTCACAACAGATTTCACAACACATTAAATGTGTGCCCTCAGGCCTGTACTCTACTACCACATATCTACATCACAAAATCCATGTGTACATGTGTGTATAGTGCGTATGTTATCATGTGTGTGTATGCCTGTGTCTCTTCATAGTCCCCACTGTTCCACTAAGCTGGGTGGACACTACACGACTTTCAAAATCCTAACATTGCTGAGCCTCTTACTTTAAATTACCGTCTTTCCTCAAATCACATCAAATCAAATTGTATTAACCACACCCGCCGAATACAACAGGTGTAGACCTTACAGTGAAATGCTTACTTACGAACCCCTAACCAACAGTGCAGTTTCAAAAAATACGGATAAGAATAAGAGATAAAAGTAACAAGTAATTAAAGAGCCGCAGTAAAAAATGGAATAAATAACAATATATACAGAAGGGGCGCCGGTTAGTTGAGGTAGTATGTACATGTAGGTAGAGTTCATTAAAGTGACTATGCATAGATGACAACAGAGAGTGGCAGTGGTGTGGAGCAATGTGAATAGTCTGGGAAGCCATTTGACTAGATGTTCAGGAGTCTTATGGCTTGGGGGTAGAAGCTGTTTAGAAGCCTCTTGGACCTAGACTTGGCACTCCGGTACCGCTTGCTGTGTGGTAACAGAGAGAACAGTCTATGACTAGGGTGGCTGGAGTCTTTGACAATTTTTAGGGCCTTCCTCTGACACCGCCTGGTATAGAGGTCCTGGATGGCAGGAAGCTTGGCCCAGTGATGTACTGGGCTGTTCTCACTGCCCTCTGTAGTGCCTTGCGGTCAGAGGCTGAGCAGTTGCCATACCAGGCAGTGATGCAACCAGTCAGGATGCTCTCGATCGTGCAGCTGTAGAACCTTTTGAGGATCTCAGGACCCATGCCAAATCTTTTTAGTTTCCTAAGGGGGAATAGGCTTTGTTGTGCCCGCTTCACGACTGTCATGGTGTGCTTGGACCATGTTAGTTTGTTGGTGATGTGGACACCAAGGAACTTGAAGCTCTCAACCTGCTCCACTGCAGCCCCATCGATGCTCGGTCCTCATTTTCCTGTAGTCGACAATCATCTCCTTTCTCTTGATCACATTGAGGGAGAGGTTGTTGTCCTGGCACTACATGGCCAGGTCTCTGACCTCCTCCCTATAGGCTGTCTCGTCGTTGTCGGTGATCAGGCCTAACACTGTTGTGTCATCAGCAAACTTAATGATGGTGTTGGAGTCGTGCCTGGCCGTGCAGTCATAAGTGAACAGTGTGTATAGGAGGGGACTGAGCACGCACCCCTGAACGGCCCCTGTGTTGAGGCTCAGCGTGGCGAATGTGTTGTTACCTACCCTTACAACCTGATGGCGGCCCGTCAGGAAGTCCAGGATCCAGTTGCAGAGGGAGGTGTTTAGTCCCAGAATCCTTAGCTTACTGATGAGCTTTGAGGGCACTATGGTGTTGAACGCTGAGCTGTAGTCAATGAATAGCATTCTCTCATAAGTGTTCCTTTTGTCCAGGTGGGAAAGGGCAGTGTGGAGTGCAATAGAGACTGCATCATCTGTGGATCTGTTGGGGTGGGTCTAGGGTTTCTGGGATGATGGTGTTGATGTGAGCCATGTCCAGCCTTTCATAGCACTTCATGGCTACAGACGTGAGTGCTACGGGTCGGTAGTCATTTAGGCAGTTTACCTTGGTGTTCTTGGGCACAGGCACTATGATGGTCTGCTTAAAACACATTGGTGTTATAGACTCGGACAGGGAGAGGTTGAAAATGTCAGTGAAGACACTTGCTAGTTGGTCAGCGCATGCTCGCTGTACACATCCTAGTAATCCGTCTGGCCCTGCGGCTTTGTGAATGTTGACCTGTCTAAAGGTCTTACTCACATCGGCTGCGGCGAGTGTGATTCCTGTAGTTTTTTGTGTGTTGCCTACGTAATGGTGCACACACTAAACGATCTGGCACAGATGGTAATCACACACTACAAGATTCTTCACTTGGTCGTGAGGACTCTCGATACCATGCTGTCTGGCAAAATCTATGATGTGATTCGATTTACGTAGCTACAAGCTGTTGCTCAAAGCAGCCTCATAAACATTCAGTCAGACGTTCACGCTTGCCATACAGCGTTGAAATATCTAGCCAACATTTTGAATTGAATAGCATTGCTTGTGAACTTCAGAGTTGTAACGATTTGTCACTTTGGCTTTGTTTTGAAGGCAAGTACAAATAAATCCTAGTTGTAGTCATCAGTCCTGCTCGAGAGTCTACACATTCTGGGTGAAGCTAAACAACGTCATCTCACTGGCTTCTTCTCTGGCGAGCTCTCATTGGCTATTGCCGATTACCGTTCTCAAAACATGTCGTTGCATATCTCACGCTACAAGAGCGTTGCAGATTTTGTGCCAATTAAAATCAAACCTGTTTGAAAATATCAGGACGTCTGGGGCTGCTCAAAGATGAAATGCGCCTTTTACCCGCTCACATTAAACGAGCGTCAGTAACGGCCGCGCGCCCCGAGTTGGCAACGACAAAAGGATTTTGTCTCCGATCTCACAAACTTGTCTGGGACAGCTAAAATGCCGGCCAAAATCATGTAGTGTACACCCGACTTAAGGTGTATTTTTATCTGTTTTTTACTGCTTGCATGAGTTACTTGATGTGGAATAGAGTTGCATGTAGTCATGGCCCCATGTAGTACTGTGCACCTCCCATAGTCTGTTCTGGACTTGGGGACTGTGAAGAGACCTCTTGTGGCATGTCTTGTGGGGTATGCATGGGTGTCTAAACTGTGTGCTAGTCGTTTAAAAACAGACAGCTCGGTGCATTCAACATGTCAATACTTCTCACAAATACAAGTAGTGATGAAGTCAAGCTCTCCTCTACTTTGAGTCAGGAGAGATTGACATGCATATTATTAATGTTAGCTCTCTGTGTACATTGAAGTTCCAGCCGTGCTGCCCTGTTCTGGGCTAATTGTAATTTCCCTTGCCCTGCCTTGTTGAAAGTGTTGTTAAGAAGGAAGAGCAGCCCTTTATTATAGACAGACCTCTCCCCATTTTAGCAACTTGTCTGCTTTGACCATGACAGTTTTCAATCGTGGCAGTTTAGTCTCCTCAACTTGCTCAATTTCCACATTATTCATTACAAGATTTAGTCGAGGTTTAGTGTTTAGTGAATGACTTGTCCCAAATATTTAGGACTAAGTTATTTCTTGCCACCCATTCTGAAACTGACTGCAGCTCTTTGTTAAGTGTTGCAGTGATTTCACTTGCTTTGGTAGCTGACGTTGTATGGTGTATCAATTATCCCAGTCATTACAAAGATACAGCTGTCCTTCCTAACTCAGTTGCCAGAGAGGAAGGAAACCGCTCAGGGATTTCACCATGAGGCCAATGTTGACTTTAAAACAGTTAGTTTGGCTGTGATAAGAGAATAACTGACGATGGATCAACAACATTGTACTTACTCCACAATACTAACCTAAATGACAGAGTGAAAATAAGGAAGCCTGTATAGAATTCAAATATTATAAACCATGCATCCTGTTTGCAATAAGGCACTGAAGTAAAACTTCAAAAAAATGTGTCAAAGAAATAAACTTAATGTCCTGAATACAAAACATTATGTTTGTGGCAAATCACATCACTGAGTACCACACTTCATATTTCCAACCATGGTGGTGGCTGCATCATGATATGGGTATGCTTGTCACTGGCAAGGACTAGGGAGTTTTTTAAGATAAAAAGAAACTGAATAGAGCTAAGCACAGGCAAAATCCTCGAAAAACCTGCTTGTCTGCTTTCCAACTGACAATGGGAAACAAATGCACCTTCAGTAGGACATTAACATTAAACACAAGGCCAAATATACACTGGAGTTGCTTTCCAAGATGACATTGAATGTTCCTGATTGGCCTAGTTACAGTTTTGACTTAAATCTTCTTGAAAATCTATCAAAGATTTGAAAATTGCTGTCTAGCAATCATCAACAACCAACTTGACAGAGCTTGAACAATTTTAAAAAGAATAATGTGCAAATATTGTACAATTCACATGTGTAAAGCTCATAAAGACTTACCCAGAAAGACAACTGTAATCGCTGCCAAAGGTGATTCTAACGTGTATTGACTCAGTGGTGTGAATACTTATGTAAATTAGATATTTATGTATTTCATTTTCAATACATTTGCTAACATTTCTAAAAACATATTTTAACTTTGTCATTATGGGGTATTGTGTGTAGATGGGTGAATATTTTTTTTATACATTTTGAATTCAGGCTGTAACACAACAAAATGTTGGGGGGTATGAATACTTTCAAAAGGCACTGTATTTGATTGATTGAGGATGTGATATATTTTTTAAACTAATACTTCAAGTAACTGTCTGTGTGTTTGAGCTATTGCACACACTACCCTGACAGTGTAAGTCAATATTTCATCACCATCCTTGGTTTTATTGTTGCTTCTTACACCCTAACCCTCACAATTATAAGACTGTGAGCCATAAGTATCGCTCTCTTTCTCTCTAATATTGATAATTTCTCGCAGTCTCTCCTCACCGCTCTCTCTCTCTCTCTCCTCACCTCTCTCTCTCTCAACACACACTAGGCTCTCCTCTTACCATAATCAAAGGAATGACTTCTCTCCCAAATCCAATCTGGAAGCGTGTTAATGAAACAGCCCTCCATCTCTAGAATTTAAATCCCCATGTTTACCTACAGCACGTTCCCTTCCCTGTTCCCTGTGGCAGTGCAGCAGCAGCAGATTGGGATGGGATTCGTGCCTGTGCTGATGCGGGGTTAGGCTGAAAATTGCTGTGTCACGATGAGGTATAGGGTGACTCTGGGGTTGGTTGGACATCCCAGGGGTGAGCTTTCAGGGCTGTTTCTTCTACTGCACTGGATTAGGGTTTAATCAAGGGGCTAGGGGAGATGAGGAAACTTTTTTTTTTTTACGATTTTGAATCCTCATATGCTGCAAAGAGCACAGTATGGCTTGGCTCATGGTACGTGCCATGATGAAGTGTTTTGTAGGATAGGGAGGAAGGCAACTTACCTCATTGACATTTGCATGTTAGCGCTGTACACAGACTTATTTTGTTATAGGATTATTTTGCTGCAGCACAGCCTCTGTCTCTGCACAGTGTCTTAGTCATTGTGCAGCAGCCAGCCTACTTCATCCCATTCATCCCTTGTCACATGGATTTTTTTAAATGCACTATCCATATACGTAAATAATTCTCTATTATGCAAATTGCTGCATTTTAATGTCCTGCAAAAAAAAATTATGGGCATAGAGAAGGACAGGAATCCTTGGCTTCTGGCTGCTTGGCAACATAAGGGATTTCCTAATATGGTGAAAAGCCTTGGTTGTTTTGCATATAGGATTCTAGTGCGTGTTCATAATAATAAATGAAACTTGAACGAATTGCCCTGTCGTTCACAATCCACAGAATGCGCAGAAAAACATGCTTCCGAGCAGATACACTGTCACGCGTAGCCTATGTCAGTCTGTTTTAGAAAAAAATATTTTTGCCTTGTTTTTTTATCCAGAAGAGTTGTACACTCCTATGTAGTATGATCCTACTGTAGGCATTGGCTGCATTGATTGCAGCAAAATAGATTTAGGAATGTTCCACTAATACTGAGTTAAGGGGTGTGTAGTCTACTAATAATGTGCCATTACAGTTACTGGCAGGCACAGAGCTCCAGATATGAATTGCCCACAGTCTACAGTAGAAACTTGGACAAGGGCAATTGAGTGAGTTGCACGCAGTACGTATTTTGTCATTGTCAGACAGACGGGGCTTGCTTTTCTTAATGTTGGCTTTGCGCAAAGATTTTTAGCCTACTGTCAGTCTCTCAAAAAGATAGATGATTTTGTCATGGTGTAAAGTGCCAGCAGTTATTGAATGTATATTGTTATTTTAATCTTAACTTTGCCAAACGGCGAGTAGGTGTGCGCCTGAAAGCGTGCGACTGATGTCATATTGTGGTTGGTTTGGAGCGCGTTCTTGACTGTCTTATTCTTACAGAATTTCTACGGTTTATTCGAAGGCATGCTGGAGAAACTTGAACTAGACGATGATGGTGTTGGTAAGTGCATTTACTTAGTAGACTAGTCTACATTTTCATTTTACTTGATGGTTTTACATAGCCATTTATTTCAAGTTTTTGCTATTTTATTTGCATATAGTTGAAGACCAGGGCTCAATATGGAATGCAGGATGCTGATTTGTAAAGTGCTGGTGTGAATTGTAATGTGAATATTAATTCCATTACATTGGTGACACCGGTTGCTATTCACGGAATATGATGCTTCATAGGATAAATTACTCCGTTTCTGCTTATTTTACCAATACAACAAGTGTCATCCTGATTGCAAAATCACAATCCTTCACATGTAAGTCTTATTATGCAAGATGTATTTTGATCATAACCCAATGATTGCCTGGTGATAGCGCTAAGCCGTTTGCAGTTCTGTCAGCGTGCGCTGTTGGAATAAGGGATTCCCCCAGCCCAAGAGGTGGCATCATTGGTTCAGTATGAATATTGAGATTATCCGATATACACATTTAGTGTGAATATTTGTGTCTGTCTTTCCAGCTGCTGAACCAGACAGTGATATTTACATGCGCTTTATGAAGTCCCATAGCTGCTATGACATCGTTCCCACCAGCTCCAAGCTGGTTGTGTTTGACACTGGACTGCAAGTAAGTAAGCCCAGCTCCTCCACATCACTACACTTTGACATCACGATGGACCTATCATGGATAAGGGACCATATTCAAAAAGCACTTCAAAGTAGAAGTGCTGATCGAGGATTCTTTTTCCCTTTTAGATCATAATGGATAAGATTACATGGACACGGGGGACCTGATCTTAGATCAGCAATCTGAGACACTTTCTGGCCAGGCCCAGACAGACACACACACACAGGGTTGAGAATTCACAGACTATGTAAAGATAAATTTGAGTAGGCCTGACTATAACCTAACTTTGAGCATCAGTATAGCATTTGTTTATCTTCCTAGGTTTGTCCGCTGAGGAACATTCTTATGGCTATTGAAGTGTCTCATTGGTTAGAAAGGCACTGAGAGCGGTTTGGTTAATGTTCCATGAGGAGAGCAATGCTATTGCTAGTGCTAATGATTTGCCTCATAAAATGGTTAAACAGTAATCAGCCACTGAATCTATTAAACTCAAGGTTTTAGTTCCCTTATCTGAGGATGAAACCCATTAAAACCAGAATGCTGTAGTGTTTTATTTGGATTTCAACGGAACACTTCCACATTTGTACAATATGTACAATACCACCTTCAGAAACTTGCCATCCATGTGTTTTTGTGTATGATTGTGGTCTTTTCTCACAGGTGAAGAAGGCTTTCTTTGCCTTAGTGGCCAATGGGGTGCGTGCTGCTCCACTGTGGGACTCAGAGAGGCAGTGTTTTGTGGGTAAGAAACACCTTTTGTGTATGACACACGTTCACATGAAATGCATTCACGCTTAATGCATTCACTGATGCAAACACCTATATCCACCAATGAATGCGTATCAGGGCCGTAGCCAGGGTCTGAGATTTAGTCAGGCCCGGGAAGAAAGCTGAAACTCATTTTAATGCATTTCTATACAATTTAAAAACTCTAAAATGCTAATTCAAAGAACAGCAAAAACAAGCAAAACCCCAGCCATTATCACATTGGTTGCTGTAGCTTCGTTCACCTCAGTCGATCTATAAACACATAGCCTGTTAGCTATACAGTTAGCCACTACACATTAACTCACATTAACTCAGCACCGGAATTAAAAACGTTTTTGTTGTTGCAGTTTTACAGCTAATTTCCTACAATTCTACACATATTGCCATGACTTATCTGAGTGAGAGTGACTAACAAAATCAATAGGGTCCCTGCAGGCCCTGTCGGTAATTCGTCCATGATTACTACACGTTTAGATGGCTGGCTAGACTCACTAGACTAATTTACCGATCTAAAACATGTTAGCTGACATGGGCTAATTGAGTGACTGTCAGTGAGTGACGCAACAAGAGGAAAACTGATGATGCACAACCAAGTTTTGAAATTGCACCTTGTGTATTCTACTATTCTAACTCTCAAGTTGAGACGCCAACTGAATTCCTAGTTTATATACTGGTACTATATATATATATATATATATATATATATATATATATATATATATATATATATATATTATAGTACCAGTCAAAAGTTTGGACACACCTACTCATTCAAGGGTTTTTCTTTATTTGTACTATTTTCTACATTGTTGAATAATAGTGAAGACATCAAAACTATGAAATAATTCATATGGAATCATGTAGTAAGCAAAAAAGTGTTAAACAAATCAAAATATATTTTGTATTTGAGATTCTTCAAAGTAGCCACCCTTTGCATTGATGACAGCTTTGCATGCTCTCAACCAGCGTCATAAGGAAGTCACCTGGAATGCATTTCAATTAACAGGTGTGCCTTGATAAAAGTTCATTTGTGGAATTTATTTCCTTATTGCGTTTGAGCCAATCAGTTGTGTTGTGACAAGGTAGGGGTGGTATACAGAAGATAGCCCTATTTGGTAAAAGACCAAGTCCATATTATGGCAAAAACAGCTCAAATAAGCAAATAGAAACCACTGTCCATCCTTACTTTAAGACATGAAGGTCAGTCAATCCTGAACATTTCAAGAACTTTGAAAGTTTCTTCAGTGCAATCGCAAAAACCATTAAGCGCTATGATGAAACTGGCTCTCATGAGGACCGCCACAGGAAAGGAAGACCCAGAGTTACCTCTGCTTCAGAGGATACGTTCATTAGAGCTACCAGCCTCAGAAATTGCAGCCCAAATAATAGCTTCACAGAGTTCAAGTAACAGACACATCTCAACATCAACTGTTCAGAGGAGACTGTGTGAATCAGGCCTTCATGGCCGAATTGCTGCAAAAAAAACACTACTAAAGGACACCAATAAGAAGAAGAGACTTGCTTGGGCCATGAAACACGAGCAATGTACATTGAGATTTTTTTTGCTTCCAACCGCCGTGTCTTTGTGAGACGCGGTGTGGGTGAATGGATGTTCGCCGCATGTGTGGTTCCCACTGTGAAGCATGGAGGTGGTGGCGTGAGGGTGCTTTGCTGGTGACACTGTCAGTGATTTATTTAGAATTCAAGGTGCACTTAACCAGCATGGCTACCACAGCATTCTGCAGCGATACGCCATCCCATCTGGTTTTCGCTTAGTGGGACTATCATTTGTTTTTCAGTAGGAAAAAGTCATAGACTGTTCTCTACTACCGCATGGCAAGCGGTACCGGAGTGCCAAGTCTAGGACAAAAAGGCTTCTCAACAGTTTTTACCCCCAAGCCATAATACTCCTGAACAGGTAACCAAATGGCTACCTGGACTATTTGCATTGTGTGCCCCCCAACCCCTCTTTTACACTGCTGCTACTCTCTGTTAATCATATATGCATAGTCACTTTAGCTATACATTCATGTACATACTACCTCAATTGGGCCGACCAACCAGTGCTCCCGTACATTGGCTAATCGGCCTATCTGCATTGTGTCCTGCCACCCACCACCTGCCAACCCCTCTTTACGCTACTGCTACTCTCTGTTCATCATATATGCATAGTCACTTTAACCATATCTACATGTACATACCACCTCAATCAGCTTGACTAACCAGTGTCTGTATGTAGCCTCGCTACTGTATATAGCCTCACTACTGTTTTTCACTCTTTTTTTCTTTACTTACATATTGTTCACCTAATACCTTTTTTGCACTATTGGTTAGTGGTAAGTAAGCATTTCACTGTAAGGTCTACACCTGTTGTATTCGGCGCATGTGACAAATACACTTTGATTTGATTTGACAATGACCCAACACACCTCCAGGCTGTATAAGGGCTATTTGACCAAGAAAGAGAGTGATGGAGTGCTGCATCAGATGACCTGGCCTCCACAATCATCCGACCTCATCCCAAATGAGATGGTTTGGGATGCGTTGGACCGCAGAGTGAATGAAAAGCAGCCAACAAGTGCTCAGCATATGTGGGAACTCCTTCAAGACTGTTGGAAAAGCATTCCTCATGAAGCTGGTTGAGAGAATGCCAAGAGTGTGCAAAGCTGTCATCAAGGCAAAGGGTGGCTACTTTGAAGAATCCAAAATCTAAAATATATTTAGATTTGGTTAACACTTTTTTGGTTACTACATGATTCCATATGTGTTATTTCATAGTTTTGATGTATTCACTATTATTCTACAATGTAGAAAATAGTAAAAATAAAGAAAAACTCTTGAACGAGTAGGTGTGTCCAAACTTTTGACTGATATATGTATGTATGTATGTATGTATGTATGTATGTATGTATGTATGTATGTATGTATGTATGTATGTATGTATGTATGTATGTATGTATGTATGTATGTGTGTATGTGTATATATATATATATTCTGGACTCTGACATTGCTCTTTCTGATATTTATTAGTTTCTTTCTTAAATTGTTGGAGTTTGTGTGTATTGTTTTGTATTGTTATGCATAACAATGTATACTGCATTGTTGGAGCTAGAAACATAAGCATTTCGCTGCACCTGCGATAACATCTGCTAATTATGTGTACGAGACAAATAAAGTTTTATTTGATTTGATTTATAGACCACATGAATTTAGACCACATTAACCAAATTCAATAAAACTTGCTAAATTGCAATTTTGGCATGTCCCTCTGTGCACACTCTGGGACTTCTATGAAGAGTTTTACCCACTTAACCCCCAAATTTCTCCAACTTTTCACCATCACTCTAAAGCCTTAGTTATTATGTTGCTTGAAAATGTCATTTCTGCAGATTATTATTATTTATGTCATGTGATTAGTGATTGATCTAATCACATGAAACGTCTGTCCCTCATTTTAAAGTCAACCCTGTTACGTGAACTGAACTCTCTTTTTAATATGGTGAAATTATTCCTTTTTAAAATCTTTTTTTCAAAAGAAACGTTGAACATCTAATAGTCAAACTAAAGTGTAAAAGCCGGTGAGCTGGTTCTACTCTTTTTGGCCATTTTCTGGTGTTTTGTGGTGTAAAACTGAATGGGTCGAGCACAACACATCAACTCCTTGTTACCCATAGCTAGACAGGCCACACATGTTTTATCAATACATTTCTTTTAATTTTGCATTCAATTGCCCATCCCTGTTGTACATAACAAGCTTCCATTCCCCCTGTCACGAGGGGACTCATGGCTGATTTAAGATGAAATCGTCAACCCGAATACTTTATTTGAAACTTAGGCACTTACTATAGTCATTTTTATTTACCCTGTTGAGATGGGAAAACGTGTTTTTTAATGAAGTTGTACGTGTGCTCTTTATGACAGAATGTACAGAATTGGTGAACTATTTATTATTTAGATGAAGCTATATTACCCAAAAGGTACACTCATTTGGTGGAACGACCCAGAGTCAGTTTTGTTATGAGTCATGGCCAGTCGAGCGTGATTTGTTGACATGAAGTCCGTTAGCAACCTAATGCTTCACAACAGCTTCATGACAACTGCTAGTCATTATGAAGGCATACATCTCTTCTCATTTCAGGAATGTTGACAATCACAGACTTCATCATCATACTACACAGATACTACAAGTCACCGTTGGTAAGTTTGAGTGGACAAAACCATGTGCGTTATGTTTGTTCGACATGTGAAACCGATGATGGATTTCTGTACTGTGTTTTTGTAGATATTAATATAGTTGTGTTGTTTTATAGGTGCAAATATATGAGTTGGAAGATCATAAGCTTGAGACGTGGAGAGGTATGTAACAAGCTCTGGTTTATATTATGACATGAAATGACGTGTACCGAACATTGAACTCGCATCGTTTTCCCTTTCCACAGAAGTATATTTGCAAGAGACATTCAAACCTTTAGTGAACATATCACCTGAATCAAGGTAAGGTGTTGCTGCATAACAATGGCTATTATACAGTTGTGAATGTGTGTATGACTGTTTGCCATGTATGTGGTTTGAATATACATACCTGCAAAGAAAACGCCCGCATTTTCTTTTAATGTGCGTTTTTGTCTCTGTCTTTGAAGCATATTTGATGCAGTGTATTCCCTCATCAAAAACAAGATCCACCGTCTGCCTGTCATCGACCCTGTTACGGGAAACCCACTTTACATCCTCACGCACAAGAGGATCCTCAAGTTCCTCCAGCTCTTTGTAAGTCTAAAACCATTACTGACAACCTGACGTTAGGTTTTATGATAATACACACTAGTCCCATTGGGGAAGAATATAAGAAAAACTGTCTTTCTTGAAACAATAAACTGACAACTGTTTTACTTGAACACTGCCCTTGGAGTTGGAGAAGGTGAGAAGAGAAACCGAAAGTGTCTCTCTCGCTGTGTTGTGTTGTTCCAGGTGCGCGAGATGCCCAAGCCAGCCTTTATGAAGCAGACCCTGGGAGAGCTGGGCATCGGCACCTACAAGAACATAGCCTTCATCCACCCTGACACGCCCATCATCAAGGCCCTGCAGATCTTTGTAGAGAGGAGGGTGTCTGCCCTGCCTGTGGTGGACGTATCTGGTACATGTTACTGTAAAACACCTTGAGACAACTGTTGGTCAAAGATGCTTTAAAGGGTCATTTGATTGATCCATTGATTTTAGATTCAGTTTAACTCTCGTGGTGAAGCCTAATGGTTATTTTTCAATCTCCTCACAGGGAAAGTGGTGGATATTTACTCCAAATTTGATGTCATAGTAAGTGGTGGTTTACTAAATATTGATGATGTTAATACAGCTTGGTAATCGCGTGACTTCCCTCTTAACAATATATTGTGAATATTTTCCTTCTAAAATACATCCATATGAGTGTGTCTATGTATCATGTGTGTAGAACCTGGCAGCAGAGAAGACCTATAATAACCTAGACGTCACCGTGACCCAGGCCCTGAGGCATCGCTGGCAGTACTTCGAGGGGGTCATGCAGTGCCACAAGCTGGACACACTGGAGACCATCGTGGACAGGATTGTCAAAGCGGAGGTGAGTTCTAACACACACGCCTCTCTTCCTCTCTTTTTCTCTTTCTCTCTAACTTTGTGTGTGTGTGTGTGTGCGTGCTTGTGTGCGTGTGTCAGGTCCATCGGTTGGTGGTGGTGGATGATCGCTCGGCCATCGAGGGCATCATCTCCCTGTCTGACATCCTGCAGGCCCTGGTGCTCAGCCCAGCAGGTATAGACGCTCAGCATTCCTAACTACCCTCGTCCTACACCTGGACCCTGAGCTCCCTCCCTACCTCCCCACCCTGTCCTGTCCCGCCCTGTACCTCTCACACAGGTAGGACACAAACACAAACTCTGGTCCTTGCTGGTTGGCACACACATGTGGATGGCACGTGCCTGTGCTCGTGAGCTGTCCTGTATTGCCAACTCGTTATGGTGTAGTATGGGCTTGGCTGTGTGTCTGTGTCTTGACTCTGGGCCATGTCCTGTCCTTTCCTCCTACCCTCAGATTAAAATCAAATCAAATTGTATTTGTCATATGCGCCGAATACAACACGTGTAGACCTTACAGTGAAATGCTTACTTACAAGCCCTTAACCATCAATGCAGTTTTAAGAAAATACCCCCCAAAAAAGTAAGAGATAAGAATAACAAATAATTAAAGAGCAGCAGTAAACAACAATAGCGGGGCTATTTACAGGGAGTACCAGTACAGAGTCAATGTGGAGGCTATATACAGGGGGTACCAGTACAGAGTCAATGTGGAGGCTATATACAGGGGGTACCGGTACAGAGTCAATGTGGAGGCTATATACAGGGGGTACCAGTACAATGTGGAGGATATATACAGGGGGTACCGGTACAGAGTCAATGTGGAGGCTATATACAGGGAGTACCAGTACAGAGTCAATGTGGAGGCTATATACAGGGGGTACCAGTACAGAGTCAATGTGGAGGCTATATACAGGGGGTACCAGTACAGAGTCAATGTGGAGGATATATACAGGGGGTACCAGTACAGAGTCAATGTGGAGGCTATATACAGGGAGTACCAGTACAGAGTCAATGTGGAGGCTATATACAGGGGGTACCAGTACAGAGTCAATGTGGAGGCTATATACAGGGGGTACCAGTACAGAGTCAATGTGGAGGATATATACAGGGGGTACCAGTACAGAGTCAATGTGGAGGCTATATACAGGGGGTACCGGTACAGAGTCAATGTGGAGGCTATATACAGGGCGTACCGGTACAGAGTCAATGTGGAGGCTATATACAGGGGGTACCAGTACAGAGTCAATGTGGAGGCTATATACAGGGGGTACCAGTACAGAGTCAATGTGGAGGATATATACAGGGGGTACCAGTACAGAGTCAATGTGGAGGCTATATACAGGGGGTACCAGTACAGAGTCAATGTGGAGGCTATATACAGGGGGTACCAGTACAGAGTCAATGTGGAGGCTATATACAGGGGGTACCAGTACAGAGTCAATGTGGAGGCTATATACAGGGAGTACCAGTACAGAGTCAATGTGGAGGCTATATACAGGGGGTACCAGTACAGAGTCAATGTGGAGGCTATATACAGGGGGTACCAGTACAGAGTCAATGTGGAGGCTATATACAGGGAGTACCAGTACAGAGTCAATGTGGAGGCTATATACAGGGGGTACCAGTACAGAGTCAATGTGGAGGCTATATACAGGGGGTACCAGTACAGAGTCAATGTGGAGGCTATATACAGGGGGTACCAGTACAGAGTCAATGTGGAGGCTATATACAGGGGGTACCAGTACAGAGTCAATGTGGAGGCTATATACAGGGGGTACCGGTACAGAGTCAATGTGGAGGATATATACAGGGGGTACCAGTACAGAGTCAATGTGGAGGCTATATACAGGGGGTACCAGTACAATGTGGAGGATATATACAGGGGGTACCAGTACAGAGTCAATGTGGAGGCTATATACAGGGGGTACCAGTACAGAGTCAATGTGGAGGCTATATACAGGGAGTACCAGTACAGAGTCAATGTGGAGGCTATATACAGGGGGTACCAGTACAGAGTCAATGTGGAGGCTATATACAGGGGGTACCGGTACAGAGTCAATGTGGAGGCTATATACAGGGGGTACCAGTACAGAGTCAATGTGGAGGCTATATACAGGGGGTACCGGTACAGAGTCAATGTGGAGGCTATATACAGGGGGTACCGGTACAGAGTCAATGTGGAGGCTATATACAGGGGGTACCGGTACAGAGTCAATGTGGAGGCTATATACAGGGGGTACCGGTACAGAGTCAATGTGGAGGCTATAAACAAGGGTTACCGGTACAGAGTCAATGTGGAGGCTATAAACAGGGGGTACCGGTACAGAGTCAATGTGGAGGCTATAAAGAAGGGTTACCGGTACAGAGTCAATGTGGAGGCTATAAACAGGGGGTACCGGTACAGAGTCAATGTGGAGGCTATATACAGGGGTACCGGTACAGAGTCAATGTGTGGGGACACCGGTGTCAAGGTAATTGAGGTAATTATGTACATGTAGGTAGAGTTATTAGAGTGGCTATGCATAGATAATAACAGAGTAGTAGCAGTGTGGGGGGGGCTCCTCTGTTGTCTTGGTATTTTGTCTGCTTATAGTTTCAAATAATAAAGAAGAATGATAATTGATGTAAGATAAAGTGTTTGCATTTCTGTGCTTTGGAAGGAAATGCATTTGCTGCTGCAGCCATAATGCATTTGGAATTTGCTGGTGCATCAGTTCCCAGAATGAAAAATACAGTGAGCAAGGCTCATCATCAACTCAGATGTGAGACGTGATGAGAAAGAAACATGGAGCATCTTGCACAACTCTCTCCCTGAAGCAAAGAAGACTACTATTGTTATGTTGGGCATTAGTCTGGTCCCAGATCTGTTGGTGCTGTATAGGCAACACCTATTGTCATTGCTATGCCATAACAACAACCATAAGAGTTGTCTATACAGCACAATAAGATCTGAGACCGGACTAGTGGGATGTGTTTTTGTGTTCTCACATGTCTGTCCTCTCCTCCCCTAGATGCCTGCAGAGAGGAGGGCCTGCTGGAGTGAGAGGGGAAAAGCTGTGGGGACCACTGAGGTTGAAGGCTGTCATAAAACTTAGTATTCTACTTCTATGGCTTCAGACATGGGGCCCAGAGCCCTTGGTATTGATGCCCTAGACTTTGAAACCAGAAGGCTGGGCTGGACTTCACTGGACTGGATTGGACTGATACAGGGATGTAAAAGGGCTCTAATGCCTGAGGACCAGCATCTCTTTGTCTAAATGGAACTGGGCTTCATTCATTGTGGGAGGGTTATAGTAGGGTGGAATGATGACACAGGGTGAGGTTGAGCCAGTCTGGAGACTGTATATGAGAGCTATGTATATTTTGGTTTTGCTCTGTATCATGCTGCTCTGTCGTTGTTCCAGCAACAATGCCTATGATATTGACAGATATGGTCAAAGCGTCTTAGACTTGATGATACACACTTTAGGAGAAATGACAGGTTTTCATGCTTTACCTTGTAATGGTGGGAGGGGTTGTATTTTTATATGAGTAATATGCTGTGAAGAGAGACGGAACATAAAAAAAAGGCCTTATTTTAAGACGTGTTTTGCCTGCTTTATGTACTTGCAAAGGAAAATGGCAGATTCTGACCTGCTCACTACTGGTCTTCTGTGCTGTGGCCAGAGTACACAACTCTGACAAAACTCATCTCTGGTCTATTACTGGAAATAACAACGTTTTGAAGAAAAGTGCCAGAGAAAGCTTTATTTTTTATTTTTAAATCTAAGTTTAAAACAAATTATGTTAAGCTGACTAGTTTAATATTCTTTTTGTAAATATAACGTGGCAGGAAAATGTTGTATTCAAAGAAAATGTGTATTCAGAGCAAGATGACTGTACATGTGCAAGCGATAAATGACACTATAACAGTTATAAATGTTGTTCTTTACTTTTCTAAAAGCAGCAAAATAAACAATGACACTGTATTTTTATGTAATGTGTGTTGCTGCATATGTTCTTTTTTATGGTACATTTTCAACACATATTTAACTGTTTTATATTGAGTGAGCAAGAAAGCCAAATTAAAAGTGCTTGGGTAAATCAATTTGATATAATGGTAATCCTGAATACATTGATTGATGTAATATTTTGATAACCGCCATACACATTAATCATTTAATGTCATACAGTATAACACATTTCTTATGCTCTTCTCTGATGGAACTTATTTGATTGTCATGGCTATAACGCCTTCAATGATAATCATCGTTGCTTTGGATGTCTGAACACTGCCACCATCTAGTGGTGTGGCGCTGCACTGCAGGCATATCTGCACCTGTTCTAAGATTGACCATCACGCGTGTCCTGAGAGTACCCTTAACTTTGATGGCACCATAAACATATTTAGTCTGTGAGGCTCAGAGGAGACCAATGTCAGTTTGTGTTTTCCCCCTCGTCTTCGAAGCTTCATGCTAGAAACTATTGGAGGGCTCTGACAGAAATAGTTTACACATTAGGAAGTTGCTTCCATGATTTTAATATTTAAAGTGAACAAAATGTCTTCGGGCCATACACAGATCAGCAAACACCACCAAGGTGCCCCTCAAAAGCTGTTCTACTTCAGCTTTCAAGCAAAGGATACTCCCAAAACATTTCAAAGCATTTATTAAACACCAGCCACAAGATGACGGTGTAATATAAGCAGTATGAGATGCTAATGCTGCATTCATAACCAAGTTTACCACATACGACTGGGAAAATCCACTTCAACGCCACTCCAAGTCGTAATTACTAGTGGGTAACTCGTCTATTATCCCTGACTTTCCACCTCTCCAAAAAGTGACCTCTGACGTCACCTATTAATTAAATTACTATTGATAGCAGCATTTCGGCAGTTAAATGTAACAACAAAACATTATTTATTTAAAAAGATATATTACTATAGTTTACGAGCCCTCATTTGTTTACAAGCATAATAGCTGTACTTTTAGTTTATGGTTGACGCAACTTGTTGGCCATTAGCCAATCAGCGTTTCTCGAGATCAAAGCATGTGAATGCGTCCAACTGGCATATACGACTTCACAACTGGTAATTACAGTGCCTTCGGAAAGTATTCAGACCCCTTGAATTTTTTCACATTTTGTTAGGTTACAGCCTTATTCTAAAATTGATTAAATTGTTTTTTTCCTCATAAATCTTCACACAATACCCCATAATGACATCACAATACCCCATAATGACAAAGAAAAAACAGTTTTTTAGAAATGCTAGAAAATGTAAATACCTAATTTACATTAGTATTCAGACCCTTCACATAGTACTTTGTTGATGCACCTTTGGCAGCGATTACAGCCTCGAGTCTTCTTGGGTATGACGCTATAAGCTTAGCACACCTGTATTTGGGGAGTTTCTCCCATTCTTCTCTGCAGATCCTCTCAAGCTCAGTCAGGTTGGATGGGGAGTGTTGCTGCACAGCTATTTTCCGGTCTCTCCAGAGATGTTAGATCAGGTTAAAGTCCGGGCTCTGGCTGTGCCACTCAAGGGCATTCAGAGGCTTGTCCCGAAGCCAGTCCTGTGTTGTCTTGGCTGTGTCCTGTTGGAAGGTGAAACTTCACCCCAGTCTAAGGTCCTGAGCGCTCTGGAGCAGGTTTTCATCAAGGATTTCTCTGTACTTTGCTCCGTTCATCTTTCCCTCGAGCCTGACTAGTCTACTAGTCCCTGCCGCTGAAAAACATCCCACAGAATTATGCTGCCACCACCATGCTTCACAGTAGGGGTGGTGCCAGGTTTCCTCCAGACATGACGCTTGGCATTCAGGCCAAAGAGTTCAATATTGGTTTCACCAGACCAGAGAATCTTGTTTCTCATGGTCTGAGAGTCTTTAGGTGTCTTTTGGCAAACTCCAAGCAGTCTGTCATGTGCCTTTTACTGAGGAGTGGCTTCCATCTAGCCATTCTACCATAAAAGCCTGATTGGTGGAGTGCTACAGAGATAGTGGTCCTTCTGGAAGGTTCTCCCATCTCCACAGAGGAGCTCTAGAGCTCTGTCAGAGTGACCATATGGTTCTTGGTCACCTCTCTGATCAAGGCCCTTCTCCCCCTATTGCTCAGTTTTTCCGGGGAGCCAGCTCTAGGAAGAGTCTTGGTGGTTCCAAACTTCTTCCATTTAAGAATGATGGAGGCCACTGTGTTCTTGGGGACCTTCAATACTGCAGACATTTCTTCCCCAGCTCTGTGCCTCGACACAATCCTGTCTCGGAGCTCTTGGGACAATTCCTTCGACCTCATGGCTTGGTTTTTGCTCTGACATGCACTGTCAACTGTCTGACCTTTATATAGACAGGTTTGTGCCTTTCCAAATCATGTCCATTCAATTGAATTTACCACAGGTGGACTCCAAGTTGTAGAAACATCTCAAGGATGATCAATGGAAACAGGATGCACCTGATCTCAATTTCATGTTTCATAGCAACGGGTCTGAATATTTATGTAAATAAATAGTGTCGTTTCACGGCACTCCAAATGAGACAAGATGTTTTGCTCCAATTTTGCTCCAAATTCACCAACAAAACAGTATTTATTTATAGAAATGACATGCCATGTATTACCAGGCAGTAGATACAGGCATCTGCTAGTCTGTGTGTGGAGTAAGAATGGTACTGTAATCTCAATGGATCTTCTGGACTTTACTACAAAGGTAAAACTATTCTTTTTCTGGACACTGGTCTTAGATCAGTTTTACCCCCCTCTACTAACCGGCAGTGAGGAGGAAATCTCGCCAATACCTTGTAGCCTTAAAGCAAGAGGGCTTATCGGCTTGCTGGCCCCTTCCTGAACTGACAGCCCATCACACATGCACACACTGGACGTTCCCTTGAAAGTGTATGGGTGATTTAAAATTCTCCTTCTTCGGAGTGTCATGTATTTTATATGCATGGAGAGAGAGGAGTGTTCTCCTTTCATTCTTTCTCTCTCCCCTTCTGTCTCTCTTTCTCTTAGCATTAGTTTTACTGAATCATGCTTTTCAGTAATTGTGTGAAGGAGCACATGACCCTGGCCTTTGAAGACAAATGTGATATGAATGATGAGGGGAGAGTGTGTAAAAACCAGGCCTCGGGGCATTTGATTTTTACACTCGTCGCATTTAGCTGCACGAAAGAGCAGTCGGAGGGGGCGAGGACTGACAAGCTCTAGGTTTCGGAGGGTCGGCTTTGATGTCTTGTGGGGTGCGGTTGCTGTTCCTCTGCAGAGCCCCTAAGAATGGGAGGATGTGGGTCTCAGACAGCCATGTCGACCCAGCCACCCGTATGCACTGACTAGACAGCACATAGCCACACAGACAGGGAAAAGCACTATGATCACACCTCTGATAAAAGTCTCTCTCTCTTTCCCTCACACTCCCTCTCTTTCCCTCCCACTCCCTCTCTCTCTCTCCCTCCCTCCCTCTCTCTCTCTCCCTCCCACTCTGTCTCTCTCTCGATCGATAGATGTAGTAGTGCACAGACATGGTGGATGAAATATTTGAGACAATTAAAAAGAAAAATGTTAGTCACAGAGAGTTATTCCATAAATGTAATATAAGAAACACCTTCCTAATATTGAGTTGCATCCCCTTTGCCCTCAGAATAGCCTCATTTCGTCAGGGCATGGACTCTACAAGGTGTCAGAAACGTTCCACAGGGATGCTGGCCCATGTTGACTGCAATACTTCCCACAGTTGTGTCACGTTGGCTGGACGTCCTTTGGCTGGTGGACCATTCTTGATACACACGGGAAACTGTTGAGCATTAAAAACCCAGTAGTGTTGCAGTTCTTGACACACTCCAACCGGTGCGTCTGGCACCTACCACCCCGTTCAAAGGCACTTAAATCTTCTGTCTTGCCCATTCACCCTCTGAATGACACATATACATAATCCATGTCTCAATTGTCTCAAGGCTTAAAAATCCTTCTTTAACCTGTCTCCTCTCCTTCATTTACACTGGCTGAAGTGGATTTAACAAGTGACATCAATAAGGGATCATAGCTTTCACCTGGATTCACCTGAGTTGACTTTGTATTTTACTCTTAATTAATTATGCACTGTCTCTATGCACACTCACAGGGCCCTACACACTACGCACACTGATACTCCAACACACATACAAACACTCTATCATTTGCTCACACACATAATATGCACATACATTTCTACTGACTCTACAAACACCCACTCACATACAATCATCATATACACTGCTGCTACTCTGTTTATCATGTATCCGGTTGCCTAGTCACCTTAACCCTATACATATCTACCTCTATCGATACAGTATCCTTACACATTGTAAATATGGTACTGGAACTGACCCTGTACATAGTATGCTTACTTACTTTATTGTGTTCTTCTTATCTTTATATCTTGTGTGTTTTTGTTCTGCCTTGTTATTTTTGGAATTACATTGTTATTGATTACTGTATTGTTGGGTTTAGAGTTTGCAAGAAAGGCATTTCACTGCACTTGTGAGTGCCATTAAAACTTGAAACTTGGTCAGTCATGGAAAGAGCAGGTGTTCCTAATGTTTTATACACTCAGTGTACTGTATATCACAAGCCAAAACAATACCAGACCACATGCAGAAACACACATCTCAGACTGCAGGAAATATGTGGTTTATTGGGAACAACATGATCCCAGCTAGCTTATTGTGAGTACATACTTAGCAGTAAACAACGGTAATGCATTTTCTTTCACCTTTTTAAGTGCCACAGGCTGAGGATTCTATTTACAACGCTACAACCATGGTGTCAGGTAGGCTACAATCATTTAAACAGAATTACAGAAGGGAACATGGAAAACCATTACACATCTTTGAATTATGAACAAGTTAATGACTAATTATCTAAAGGTCTGGACAAGACTACAGTACTGAAAAAAAGGTTTTTCTATTTTTCTATGTACATATCCATTGAGGGTTTATCATGAGTAGGGGGGATTCACAACTAATGTTATTGTAGAAAAAGAATAGTACCCATGGTTATGATGATAGAATCTAGCAGGTAAAAAGCACAAGATGTGGAGGCTGTTTTCTGCCACTACATAAACTTGAGAAGGAATTCATAATTATGTTAACAATTACCATACATACATATCACTAAAGCACAGGTTACCATATATACAGTTGGGTGCATTCGGGTGCTACAGTATCTACTGAAACGTTATGAACAACACCAAGCAGGCTAATATTTACTTGTGCCCCAAATGATGTCCTATTTCCTACATAGTGCACTACTATTTACTGGAGCCCCACGGGCCCTAGTCAAAAGTGATGCACTATCAAGGGGATAGGCTGCCGTTTGGGACGCATTCAATGTCTTTACAACAACCCTTCCACAGATAGACTGCAAAATCTGACTCTGACACTCTTTGAAAGGAGTAAAAGTGAATTGGCATGTGTTTATCTCTTCATGCTACATCTTCATATTCTATTAACACAACGTTACTTACAGGTTAACTTTGGTTTACAGCTTTCTATAACGATACTGTATCTGTGTGGCAGTTTGAAGCTGTGAGTTAAGTTAAATCAGGACTATACAGTTTAGCAGCGTTAAGCCAAAATGAACACGTCTTACACAGAAAGTCACTATTCAATGTTACGTTCGATACAATAGCAGCCCCAAATAGTGTATTGTTCCATTAATAAAACTAAAGATACAATTTCTCTAGACACTTGAGTGTCTCCATGATCTTAACTTGTTGTCCCATCTATGATTTAAATATCTGTGTTCTGGTACCGCTCAATAAATAAAAATCAGAAGTTGGTATATGTAACATTGTCCTATTCTGATATACAGTAAATATGGGTACACATAGTGAATATTAATTCTGTGAAAACGTCAGATTACCTTCTTTTTTTTGCATTGATGTAAGAAGACATTAATGAAGAATGAGATTTTTTTTTGATTTTTTGTTAAAACAAGTGACAGTCTACACATGACAGTCTACACATGACAGTCTACACATGACAGTCTACACATAATTTAGATGATTCAACAACATGCTCTTTACACTTATCTACATAAACATGTGTGTGTGTGTGTGTGTGTGTGTGTGTGTGTGTGTGTGTGTGTGTGTGTGTGTGTGTGTGTGTGTGTGTGTGTGTGTGTGTGCGCGCATGTGAAAGAGAGAGCAAGAGAGTACATATTATGGATAGTAAGGGCTATATTCAATCCAGATCTCCAAAGTTCAGCGCAAAAGCCCAATTGAAATTTAAAGGTAATGTTCCCGCATTGGCGGAGACTGCATTCACGGTAAACGCTGTATATGTCGGCTCAATCAGAAAATACCTTTACGTTTCTGTCACGCCATCTGTATCGCTTCAGCGATACGGATTGAATAGAGCCCTAAGCTTTTCCGAGACGCTAGACAAACACATAAAACATTATTGGAAATGATTGTTTACTCTGAAGAGATGTTGTGCTCTGTGCCAGCCGGTGCCAACCTCACAAAGGGTGCTCAAATATCTCAGTTACTGGGAATACAATGGACACCACTTCACTCGAACACAGTACAGAGTCTCTGTGTCCAACAGGGATTTTTCTTGCTGTGAGAGTTTGATACGGTTCGAGATACTGTGAGAGGTGCACACTGGGATTTACTGTGTCTCCAACATGGTCGTCCTAAATGTGGAATCAACCATTAACGTGGCCTGTGGGGAGGGCCTCTTGTCCCCTAGCTAGGAGCCCAGCAACAGCAGCAGCTGGAGGACACATGTTCTAGGAGAATTGGCGGTTTGGTTCAGTCCCCTTATAGCAGTGGCTTGGCTTGGGTGAGGCCATGAATTCTGGTCAGACATACTGTACAGGCAAGGGGGGAGAGAGAAACCAAGAGAGATAGAGAGAAAGATAAAGAGAACTACAAAGAGAGGCAGCCAGAGACATCCAAAATGCTGACACAGTGAGTGAGTGACGTGAGGCCAAACTGATCCATGCCTTTCTGGGAGAGTCAGTTCTTCCTGCAGGCTGTAGTGGCTGTAGTGGTGTGTCTAGCTTCTGGAGAGGGAGGCTCACTGTCACTGAACCTATGGAATGAATCCACCTCTTGTGTTTGTCCCCAAGCATTGTCTGTTCCTAAAACTCCTTGTTCTCTTTCTGTGTGCCCACATTGACTCTCTTCTCTGCTCCCTCTTTTTCTTTCTCACACGTTCTCTTTCTTTCTCTGTATTTACCTCTCTCCCTCTATCCCTCTCTGATCTCGACTAAGCCAGAAACCCAGCTAGGTGGGATCATATTTTTCACTTTCTGTCAGTAACATCTGATTATTATTATCTGACCCTGCTGGTCATCTATGAACGTTTGAACATCTTGGCCATATTCTGTTATAATCTCCACCCGGCACAGCCAAAAGAGGACTGGCCAGCCCTCAGAGCCTGGTTCCTCTCTAGGTTTCCTCCAAGGTTCTGGCCTTCCTAGGGAGTTTTTCCTAGCCACCGTGCGTCTACATCTGCATTGCTTGCTGTTTGGGGTTTTAGGCGGGGTTTCTGTGCAGCACTTTGTGACATTGGCTGATGTAAAAAAGGGCTTTATTAATACATTTGATTGATTGATTTGATTGATAAAACAGGGGTTTGGGCTGCCAAACGCTAGAACTAACCTGCTTTTCACTCCTTCAATGCCTCCCTCTATCCTCTCTTATTACATTTCATATGGGTCAAATGCAAAAAAAGAGGCTCCAATCCACAGTCCAACAGCTCTCTCTCAGATCTCTGCAGAGCAAGCTGCATCTGTGGCACCTAGATGACGTTCTGATGAGACCTTGTATCTATACATGTATGTATAACGATGCTGTGTGTTCAGAGTTGAGTGATGCTCCAGGTATATTGCAGTGTAGAAGCGGTGGGTGGAGAGACACACCGTTCTGGTGAGCGGCGAACTCCTCCCATTATACATTCAGAGCTGCTGTTGTGTGGAGGAAGTCCTTTGAAGGTGGGTTGAAGGGGGTACACAGAGTGCACACAGTTCAAAAAGGGCTCCTCGCCCTAACAACCTGGGTCGGGGCCATCACCTTGGTGCAAGCGGTTGAATCATCAATGTCCTTGCACTCCTATTAGTAAATCCTTCAAGGGAGGCCTGAGGTGCAATATATACTTTCTTTTGCCACCCCGACACATGCTACACAAATCTACACGAGCACACAAAGGTTTCATGCTACAACTAGTAGTCCGAACAAAAACGGCACATGCCAAACCCGCCCCTCCTCTCCTCTCTTGTCAAGCCCTCAGTTGTCTCTCCAATCTTTCTGTGATTACAGTTAAACGGCGCGGCTTTCATTACATGTTTTCTTCTGTGTGGGCAGTGACTCTGTTTCCTGCTGTTGTTTGATTTGCATCTTTGTTTTTGAAGTGAGGGTTAAGAAAGAGGGAGTTTTTTCGAGAACAGGGAGAGAAAGAGAAAGAGAGAGGCTTTGAAGACATGCAGGTTGGGGATTCGGGATCGTCTCGGAGGGGGCAGGGCTGCCTTTGAAAAGAGAAAGTAGCAAAAGAGGGAGGGAGTACAAAAAAAGAGGGAGAGAAAAGGAGAACTCCTTCACTTCTGTGTAAGGTATGCTCCGATGGTAAGGCTTGCGGCCCCCAGTGCAGCCAGGCCGAAGACGGTCTTGATGGACGGCCACGAACAGAACACAGAGTCCCTCTGTCTGTCATAGAGCTCAACAAAGGCCTCCTGAGAGAAAGAGACAGAGAGAGAGACAGAGTTAATACAAGCAGTGTGTGTATTCTTGTGTTCAAAGCTAGCTGGGGGGTCTCCTTTGGAAGTGCCTGCATATCTAAACCCCCTTGGATGCCATCCAACTCCAGTGTTATTACATGCAGGAAGCCAGATCCATTTCAAACCAGCTCCCCTCACACCCGTAACACCCCTCGTGCTCACCCCCGCAAAACTCTGAGGGCCCCTCATAAACACAACACACACACACGAATGAACGCACACACACACCCTAGAGTACTCATGGACACAACCCAAGACAAACACTCCACATGAAAACATACACTGCGTCCTATTGATGTCTTGATGCAAGCTACAGTACACTGTATATGGTCATTCATTAATGGAAAGCACTGCATAACAGCTGTGATGCTCCATAGATGCTTCATGGTCCTACAACAGTCTGTTACCGGTGTAACTGCTTCTCCATAATCTCAATGAATACAGCCTGTTATAAAACGATCCCATATGTCCTTATTGTGTACAGTAGGATATTCACCCTGGCTTAATGTATTTATGGCCCATGTGCTGCTGTATGAGGAAATCAAGATGTCCATTTAGAAGCCTTCAGGCCTTGACAGTGAGAACAGCTAGATGGGAAGTTAGAGTATAGAGATCCCCCCCTTGAAGACCCCATAAATGGTTGGTGTTGATTAACCTGTATCTAACTGGTCAACCCAAGAAGGAGTGCACCATTGGCTATAGGAGGGGTCTGAGGGTTGGGGGGTGCAGGAAACATGATATTGTAGTGTTTTCCTCAGAGCTGAAGGGGGGCCATGTTGTTTATGCCCCTGCCCTATATTAAGTCCCTAAACCTAGACCGGTAATACATTTTTGTTACAGCAGTAGCACTAACCCTAACCATAGACTGCCTTAACATTGATAATCATATAAACAATTCATTTGAGATACAATGGATTATAGGTACAAAATGCACACCCATCACCTCAATAGTGGAGTACTACTGTAGTTTGGCTGGTAACCTGATTATGGGTGAATTCAATTGTTAAGTTCAATTCAATTCTACATTATTAGTCCCCTGAGGGCCAAATTCTTTTCAGTCCGTCTCGATTAGATCAAGGCTACATTTACCTACACAAATTATGTTATTTACTATTTGTAGAGCAAGACAAATATATGTTTGTTTCAAAATTGCCCTTGATCAAATAGAAAGATAAACTGGGCCATCTTCTATGAACAGTGTCACACTGTTAGGGAGTGTAAGAGAATATTTCCAGTAAAGCAAACCAAGCCTCACAGGATGACTAAAAAAGGCAATCTATTTCAAATGGCTACGGAAGACAAAAGTATTTCCTGCCTCCCTCTTCTCTCCCCCTTTCCTTTCCTGTAGCATTCCTGAGGCCAGGGGCCATTGAGAGTCAGGATCAGATCAGCAGTTTCTTCACTTTAGGTGCTCTGTTATCAAAACACACAACCATTCCTAGTCAGATACTGTTCACTAAACCAACAGACATTTCTCCTATTGTTGTCATTGTTAGCATTTTCTTTGTTGTTGCTGAAATGAGCACAAAATGAAAAAGGAGCTAACTGAAAAGGCATGTAGGTCATTCTCTGTCTCCTTAAATGCCCCTCTCCCCCCTCATTGATCAAATCAAATCAACGTTTATTTGTCACGTGCGCCGAACACAACAGGTGTAGACCTTACAGTGAAATGCTTACTTACAGGCTCTAACCAACAGCGCAATTGTTAAGTAAAAAAAAATGTATTAGGTGAACAATAGATAAGTAAAGAAATAAAAACAACAGTAAAAAGACAGAGACAAATAACAGTAGCGAGGATATATACAGTAGCGAGGCTATATACAGTAGCGAGGCTATATAGTATATAGCGAGGCTATAACAATAGCGAGGCTATATACAGGCACCGGTCAGTCGGGCTGATTGAGGTAGTATGTACATGTAAGTATGGTTAAAGTGACTATGCATATATGATGAACAGAGTAGCAGTAGCGTAAAGAGGGGTTGGCGGGTGGTGGGTGGCGGGACACAATGCAGATAGTCCGGGTAGCCAATGTGCAGGGGCAACGGTTAGTAGGGCTAATTGAGGTAGTATTTACATGAATGTATAGTTAAAGTGACTATGCATATATGATAAACAGAGAGTAGCAGCAGTGTAAAAGAGGGGTTGGGCGGGGGGCACACAATGCAAATAGTCCAGGTAGCCATTTGATTACCTGTTCAGGAGTCTTATGGCTTAGGGGTAAAAACACTGTTGAGAAGCCTTTTGGTCCTAGACTTGGAGCTCCGGTACTGCTTGCCATGCGGTAGTAGAGAGAACAGTCTATGACTGGTGTGGCTGGGGTCTTTGACAATTTTTAGGGCCTTCCTCTGACACTGCCTGGTGTAGAGGTCCTGTATGGCAGGCAGCTTAGCCCCAGTGATGTACTGGGCCATATACACTAAACTCTGTAGTGCCTTGCGGTCGGAGGTCGAGCAGTTGCCGTACTAGGCAGTGATGCAACCAGTCAGGATGCTCTCGATGTTGCAGCTGTAGAACCTTTTGAGGATCTGAGGACCCATGCCAAATCTTTTTAGTTTCCTGAGGGGGAATAGGCTTTGTCGTGCCCTCTTCATGACTGTCTTGGTGTGTTTGGACCATTCTAGTTTGTTGGTGATGTGGACACCAAGGAACTTGAAGCTCCCAACCTGCTCCACTACAGCCCCGTTGATGAGAATGGGGGCGTGCTCGGTCCTCCTTTTCCTGTAGTCCACAATCAGAGACCTGGCACCACCCGGCCAGGTCTCTGACCTCCTCCCTATAGGCTGTCTCGTCATTGTCGGTGATCAGGCCTACCACTGTTGTCTCATCAGCAAACTTAATGATGGTGTTGGAGTCGTGCCTGGCAATGCAGTCATGAGTGAACAGGGAGTACAGGAGGGGACTGAGCACGCAACCCTGAGGGGCTCCAGTGTTGAGGATCAGCGTGGTGGATGTGTTGCTACCTACCCTCACCACCTGGGGGCGGCCCATCAGGAAGTCCAGGGTCCAGTTGCAGAGGGAGGTGTTTAGTCCCAGGATCCTTACCTTAGTGATGAGCTTTGAGGGTATTATGGTGTTGAACGCTGAGCTGTAGTCAATGAATAGCATTCTCACGCAGGTGTTCCTTTTGTCCAGGTGGGAAAGGGCAGTGTGGAGTGCAATAGAGATTGCATCATCTGTGGATCTGTTTGGGCAGTATGCAAATTGGAGTGGGTCTAGTGTTCTGGGATAATGGTGTTGATGTGAGCCATTACCAGCCTTTCAAAGCATTTCATGGCTACGGACGTGAGTGCTATGGGTCTGTAGCCATTTAGGCAGGTTGCTTTAGTGTTCTTGGGCACAGGGACTGTGGTGGTCTGCTTGAAACGTGTTGGTATTACAGACTCAATCAGGGACATGTTTAAAAAGTCAGTGAAGACACCTGCCAGTTGGTCAGCACATGCCCGAAGCACACGTCCTGTTAATCCGTCTGGCCCCGCAGACTTGTGTATGTTGACCTGTTTAAAGGTCTTACTCACGTCGGCTACGGAGAGCGTGATCACACAGTCGTCCCGAACAGCTGATGCTCTCATGCATGCCTCAGTGTTGCTTGCCTCGAAGCGAGCACAGAAGGGATTTAGCTCGTCTGGTAGGATCGTGTCACTGGGCAGCTCGCGGCTGTGCTTCCCTTTGTAGTCTGTTATAGTTTGCAAGCCCTGCCACATAAGACGAGCGTCGGAGCCGGTGTAGTACGATTCAATCTTAGCCCTGTATTGTCGCTTTGCCTGTTTGATGGTTCGTTGGACGGCATAGCAGGATTTTTTATAAGCTTCTGGGTTAGAGTCCCGCACCTTGAAAGTGGCAGCTCTACAATTTAGCTCAGTGCGAATGTTGCCTGTAATCCATGATTTCTGGTTGGGGTATGTATGTACAGTCACTGTGGGGACAACATCCTCGATGCACTTATTGATGAAGCCAGTGACTGTGGTGTACTTCTCAATGCCATCGGAAGAATCCCGGAACATATTCAAGTCTGTGATAGCAAAACAGTCCTGTAGCTTAGCATCTGCTTCATCTGACCACTTTTTCATAGACAGAGTCACTGGTGCTTCTTGCTTTAATTGTTGCTTGTAAGCAGGAATCAGGAGGATAGAATTGTGGTCAGATTTACCACATGGAGGGCGAGAGAGAGCTTTGTACGCGTCTCTGTGTGTGGAGTACAGGTGATCTAGAATGTTTTCCCCTCTGGTTGCACATTTAACATGTTGACAGAAATTAGGTAGAACTGTTCTAAGTTTCCCTGCATTAAAGTCTCTGGCCACTAGGAGCGCTGCCTCTGGGTGAGCGGTTTCCTGTTTGCCTATTTCCTTATACAGATGACTGAGTGCAGTCTTAGTGCCAGCATCAGTCTGTGGTGGTAAATAAACAGACACAAAAAGTATGCCAATTCTCTTGGCAAATAGTGTGGCCTGCATTTTATCATAAGATACTCTACTTCAGGCGAGCAAAATCTAGAGACTTCCTATGATTTCGGCACCAGCTGTTGTTTACAAATATGCACAGACCGGCGCCCGTAAAACTGCTGCCATTTTATACCCATCCACCCACCAACACACACACCCTTCCATCCTTCTCAGCACAGGTATTATTTAGTGTGCGGGTGCCTCAGTCAGACCTCCTACTGTGAGGAACGTTGTACAGCTCCTCTGCTAAAAACATCGGCTGCCTGTTGCCCTTCTTTTCCCACCTACCCACCACAGGAAAAACTGTTTGCTGCGACAACACAGACTGGTTGCCACCGGTTGCCACTACTAGCCGTTGCATGATACCTTCCTGACCATGGCATGATAATATTATGGATAGCTAGACAAAATTGCAAAAAGGAAATGTGCATCTATAGCAGCAATAAATGATATAACATGTGGGGTTCCGAACAATGGATAATTCAAATGCAACAACTGACTAGACATTCCATTTAGAAAACCCCAGAATGGTACTTTGTGTAATAACCTGAGACAGGGAGCACCAGGGGTTGATGGGTAATGGAGTTGATGGGTCAGTCAGGTGGACATCATGAGACCGTGGCGTGGTACATCATGCTCTAATTCTCTAGGTCAGCTCTCAGACACCAGTTAGTTTCTCACCATTACAGATAACATGTGACTACTGTTGAAAAACAACAACTAGAGGTCAGTTTCTCTCTCGCTCTCTCTCTCTCTCTCTCTCTCTCTCTCTCTCTCTCTCTCTCTCTGTCCTTTTTCCAAATGCAAGGTCAGAGGAGACAGGGAAAGGGCCTTTAGCTTACACTCAGATAGTGAAATATCATTCTGCTATCCATGCAAGAACAAAAACAAGACAAGTAGTTTGCCCTTCACCAAGACCATCTGCTAGCTTAAGTAGGTGAGTGACTGGGGAATCAGTCCAATGTTACATACAGTCTTTCAGCGCTGAAGTTCACCTAGAGTGCTTCGTTGATCAACACACACGGGTGCCAAGAATCAAACAAAAATCCAGCCCAACCTTCTATCAGGCCCAGTAAATCTTTTTTGCTTTATATTTATGACAACATTCACATTGTCACGTAACAAATCCCTTGGAGACCCACAGCAGCACTCTCTGGGAAAAAGCAGAGAAACAAAATGAGGGGAAAAGAGGATCACTGGCTGCCACAGGCATGAGCGGCACCATGTAGCCACAGTGTCATGGTTACCCCTGTAGCTTGCCACATCTCCTGATGCTATAATATAAGCTTGACGACCTGAGATTGACTTTTCCCACCAGCAGGGCTGTCTTTTCTTGACCTCTGATTTGCTTTTCTCATGATACAGAGCTTCAGCATTGTCTCTTAGAGAATGTCCCTCTAGACGGAGTTTAACTCTACTCTCCCCAATAGGGGAACAGGAAATTCCGAAATTCCACTCCAGTCCTGGGTATCCTGGGCTTCTCCTGTTCGTTATTGTGAATGGATAATTTGCCTACACTTGCCTTGTGTGTGGGAAATAAGCAGTAGCCCTGTATGCTTGGCTGGCCTCTAGTCTCCACCCTCTCAGACAGACAGTTGATTAAAACACCACCAGGCAGCAAGGCCTTTGCCAAAACAGATAAATTATTAGGCAAGTTATCTCTGTTGTTTGGCTCACTGGCTAATTATGGCCAGCTTGGGAGTTCTCCTCTCCTCATTACGACCACAGAAAAGGAGGGATGAGAGAAGGCGGGATAAGAGGAGGAGGGATGAGAGGAGGAGGAGGAGGAGGAATGTGGGTTAAAGTTCAGACATTAATTAAAGTGCCTATATATTGTGGCTTCAGAGCAACAGCCGCTAAGCCAAGCGTGTCCCAATGCTGTGGGTCTACACACCACACCATAAACATACTGTTTAGTACACTGCAGACACACTCAGACACACTACACCTCTCAGCTCCTACAGTGTCTTCTCTACGGAGGATCTGGCTGTTTACCCCCAAGCTAATTCATCTAAGACAAAACTCTTACTAAAAGAAGGGGGGCAGAGAAAAAAAAGAGTCAGAGTAGGGTAAGTGTAGAAATACAGAAAAACAGAAACCATAACAAAGCCTATAGGGGAGAATCTCTCATTGAATATTGTGCTACATTTGTTTATTGATCAAGCAGGAAATCCTGCCTGTGTCTGTCTAGTTCTGTTTACCTAAACAGACGCAGCTCTATACTATCCATTCCAATCCAGACACAATAGGTGACAAGATGGCAACCTTGAGTCTGCGGCGACAAGGTCGCTCGGTGTGTGTAGCGTCTCTGGTGTCACCCATCGACCTGCTGCCTGCTGGAAAACAGATGACTGAGGACTTTTCAGACACACACTCATTACCCAGAAATCCCCTAGCGTCAGCAGCACAGGCCCAGGAACAAGGGACACTGTCTGAGTCCTTGGATAGCATCGATATTACACACAGAAGCAAACTGATACCCTGGCTATATAAAGTGACAAAAAAAGAGGTGAGCTATCTGTCGATCAGTCAGAAATCCACATTAAGTTGGGGTGGAAACAACAAAATAACTAAGACCATTTTTTTTGCATAGCTACCAAGGCATAGAGGGAATATTTAACGGTAAGAAAATAACTACTGTACACTGCTACTGTAGAGATGCCTGCTGAAGACAATGACATACTGAAAAACATGTTTTGCATAATGACAATATCCTACCAACGGGACATTAAAAACTGTAATATCTTATGTTTCACCAAGTCGTGCCTGAACGACGACATGAATAACAAAAAGCTGGTGGGTTTTAAGCTTTTCAGCAGGATAAAACAGCGGCCTCTGGTAAGACAAGGTGTGGCGGTCTATGTATATTTGTAAACAACAGCTGGTGCACAAAATCTAAGTCTCGAGGTTTTGCTTGCCTGAGGTAGAGTATCTCATGATAAGCTGTAGACCACACTATTTACCAAGAGAGTTTTCAATTGTATTTTTCGTAGCTGTCTACATACCACCACAAACTGATGCCGGCACTAAGACCGCACTCAATGAGCTGTATACAGCCATAAGTAAACAGGAAAATGCTCACCCAGAGGCGGCGCTCCTAGTGGCCGGGGACTTTAATGCAGGAAAACTCAAATCCGTTTTACCTCATTTCTATCAGCATGTTAAATGTGCAACCAGAGTGAAAAACACTCTAGATCACCTTTGCTCCACACACAAAGACGCGTACAAAGCTCTCCCTCGCCCTCCATTTGGCAAATCTGAAAGTAGTCTGATGAAGCAGATGCTAAACTACAGGACTGTTTTGCTTTTTACACCTGGACAAAAGGAACACCTATGTGAGAATGCTATTCATTGACTACAGATCAGCGTTCAACACCATAGTGCCCTCAAAGCTCATCACTAAGCTAAGGTCCCTGGGACTAAACACCTCCCTCTGCAACTAGATCCTGGACTTCCTGACGGGCCGCCCCCAGGTGGTAAGGGTGGGTAACAACACATCCGCCATGCTGATCCTCAACACGGGCGCCCCTCAGGTGTGCGTGCTCAGTCCCCTCCTGTACTCCCTGTTCACTCATGATTGCATGGCCAGGCATGACTCCAACACCATCATTAAGTTTGCAGATGACACAAAAGTGGTAGGCCTTATCACCGACAATGACGAGACAGCCAATAGGGAGGAGGTCAGAGACCTGGCCGTGTGGTGCCAGGACAACAACCTCTCCCTCAACGTGATCAAGACAAAGGAGATGATTGTGGACTACAGGAAAAGGAGGACCGAGCATGCCCCCATTCTCAAGATTGGGCTGTAGTGGAGCAGGTTGAGAGCAGGTTGTCCACATCACCAACAAACTAACATGGTCCAAGCACACCAAGACAGTTGTGAAGAGGGCACGACAAAACCTATTCCCCTTCAGCAGACTGGAAAGATTTGGCATGGGTCCTCAGATCCTCCAAAAGGTTCTATAGCTGCCCCATCGAGAGCATCCTGACTGGTTGCATCACTGCCTGGTATGGCTTCTGCTCGGCCTCCGACCGCAAGGCACTACAGAGGATAGTGCGTACAGCCCAGTACAACACTGGGGCTAAGCTTCCTGCCATCCAGGACCTCTATACCAGGCGGTGTCAGAGGAAGGCCCTAAAAATGGTGAAAGACTCCAGCCACCCTAGTCATAGACTGTTCTCTCTGCTACCACATGGCAAGCGGTACCGGAGCGCCAAGTCTAGGTCCAAAAGGCTTCTAAACAGCTTCTACTCCCAAGCCATAAGACTCCTGAACATCTAATCAAATGGCTACCCAGACTATTTGCACCCCCCCGCCCTATTTTACACTGCTGCTACTCTCTGTTTATTACCTATGCATAGTTTCTTTAATAACTCTACCTACATGTACATATTACCTCAATTACCTCTACTAACTGATGTCCCCACACATTGACGCTGTATCGGTACCCCCTGTATATAGCCTCGCTATTTTTATTTTACTGCTGCTCTTTAATTATTTGTCACTTTTATTTATTTTCTTTTTTCTTTTTCTTTTTTTTGGTTGGTATTTTTTCTTAAATCTGCGCTGTTGGTTAAGGGCTTATATGTAAGCATTTCACTGTAAGATCAACACCTGTTGTATTCGGCGCATGTGACAAATAACATTTGATTTGATAATACACAGGTAACTGCCAAAATAAAGAAAACACCAACATTAAGTGTCTTAACAGGATGTTGGGCCAACATGAGCCAGAACAGCTTCAACACCTTGGCATAGATTCTACAAGTGTCTGGAACTCTATTGGAGGGATGCAACACCATTCTTCTATAAGAAGTTCTATAATTTGGTGTTTTGTTGATGGTGGTGGAAAACGCTGTCTCAGGCTCCGCTCCAGAATATCCCATAATCATTTGGGTTTAGATCTGGTGACTGAGACAGACATGGCATATGGTTTACATCGTTTTCATGCTCATCAAACCATTCAGTGACCACTTGTGCCCTGTGAATGGGGGCCTTGTCATTCTATGGGGGTTTAGACATGGTAGCCACAATAATGGCCAAAGTAATGGCCTGCCCAGCATTTTTATACATGACCCTAAACATGATTGAATGTTCATTGCTTAATTAACTCAGGAACCACAGCCTTCCTTCATGAACTGGCCTCTGTAAAATGGTATAGAATCAGCTTGATCCCCTCTGTCGAAGACGCTTGGACCTTCTTTTTTTATATTTTCAGTGGTATTGTGAACAAACAGGCCCCCATAAAGAAAACAATAATTAAAAACAGGTTCAGCCCCTGATTCGACCGTGATTTTGCAGAGTTACTCCACCTCAAGAATTGCATTTCGCGAAAGGCTCGGCACATGCATACTCAGGCTGACTGGCTCTCGTTCAGGCAAATGAGAAATACGTTTACTCAGGCTATCTGGAAGACCAAAGTTAGTTATTTTAAGGAGCAGTTCTCTCTCTGTGGGTCTAACCCCAAGAAGTTCTGGAAAATGGTGAAAGACCTGGAGAATAAACCCTCCTCCTCACAGCTGCCCATGTCCCTTAATGTTGATGATGTGGTTGTTACTGACAAGAAGCACATGGCTGAGCTCTTTAATCACTACTTCATTAAGTCAGGATTCCTATTTGACTCAGCCATGCCTCCTTGCCCATCCAACATTTCCTCATCTCTCACCCCTTCTAATGCGACTATCCCCGAAGCTTCTCACTCTTTTTCCCCTGCCCTACAAAGTTTCTCCCTGCAGGCAGTCACTGAGTCCTAGGTGCTAGAGGAGTTCTAGGAACTTGACCCCAAAAAAACATCTGGGTCAGATGGTTTAGATCCTTTCTTCTTTAAGGTTGCTGCCCCTATCCTCACCAAGCCTATCTCTGACCTTTTAACCTGTCTCTCCTCTCTGGGGAGGTTCCCATTGCTTGGAAGGAAGCCACGATTCGTCCTTTATTTAAAATGGGAGATAAAGCTGATCCTAACTGTTATAGGCCTATTTCTATTTTGCCTTGTTTATCAAAAGTGTTGGAAAAATGTGTCAATAATCAACTGACTGGCTTTCTTGATGTATATAGTATTCTCTTTGGTATGCAATCTGGTCTCCACTCAGGTTATGGATGTGTCACTGCAACCTTAAAGGTCCTCAATGATGTCACCAATGCCCTTGATTCTAAGCAATGTTGTGCTGCTATTTTTATTGACTTGGCCAAATCTTTTGATATGTTAGACCATTCCATTCTTGTGGGCTGGCTAAGGAATATTGGTGTTCCTGAGGGGTCTTTGGCCTGGTTTGCTAACTACCTCTCTCAAAGAGTGCAGTATATAAAGTCAGAAATTCTATTGTCTCAGTCACTGCCTGTCACCAAGGGAGTACCCCAAGGCTCAATCCTAGGCCCCACGCTCTTCTCAATTTACATCAACAACATAGCTCAGGGAGTAGGAAGCTCTCTCATTCATTTATATGCAGATCTCATACTCAGCTGGCGCCTAACCCGGATTGTGTGTTAAATGCTCTACAACAAAGCTTTCTTAGTGTCCAACAAGCTTTCTCTACCCTTAACCTTGTTCTGAACACCTCCAAAACAAAAGTCATGTGGTTTGGTAAGAAGAATGCGTGAGGTGTGATTACTACCTCTGAGGGTTTAGAGCTTGATGTAGTCACCTCATACAAGTACTTGGGAGTATGGATAGATGGTACACTGTCCTTCTCTCAGCACATATCAAAGCTGCAGGCTAAAGTTAAATGTAGACTGGGTTTCCTCTATTGTAATCGCTCCTCTTTTACCCCAGCTGCCAAACTTACCCTGATTCAGATGACCATCCTACCCATGCTAGATTATGGAGACATCATTTATAGATCAGCAGGTAAGGGTGCTAGATGTTCTTTACCATTTGGCCATCAGATTTGCCTCCAATGCTCCTTATAGGACACATCACTGCACTCTATACTCCTCTGTAAACTGGTCATCTCTGTATACCCGTCGCAAGACATACTGGTTGATGCTTATTTTTAAAACCCTCTTAGGCCTCACTCCCTCCTATCTGAGATATCTACTGCAGCCCTCATCCTCCACATACAACACATGCTCTGCCAGTCACAGTCTGTTAAAGGTCCCCAAAGCACACACATCCCTGAGTCGCTCGTCTTTTCAGTTCGCTGCAGCTAGCGACTGGAACGAGCTGCAACAAACACTCACTGGACAGTTTAATCTCAATCTCTTCATTCAAAGACTCAATCATGGACACTCTTACTGACAGTTGTGGCTGCTTTGCATGATGTATTGTTGTCTCTACCTTGCCCTTGCCCTTTGTGCTGTTGTCTGGGCCCTATAATGTTTGTACCATGTTTTGTGCTGCTACCATGTTGTGTTGCTACCATGTTGTTGTCATGTTGTGTTGCTACCATGCTGTATTGTCATGTGTTGCAGCCTTGCTATGTTGTTGTCTTAGGTCTCTCTTTATGTAGTGTTGTGTTTTCTCGCTTGTCGTGATGTGTGTTTTGTCCTATATTTACATGTTATTTAGTTATTTATTTTAATCCCAGCCTCTGTTCCTGCAGGAAGTCTTTTGCCTTTTGGTAGGCCGTCATTGTAAATAAGAATTTGTTCTTAACTGACTTGCCTAGTTAAATAAAGGTTAATTAAAAAAAATGTAAATACTTTTAAAAACACCTGTGTTGAAGCACCTGCTTTCAATACAGTTTGTATCCCTCATTTACTCAAGTGTTTTCATTATTTTGGCAGTTACCCGTACCTGCTTCCATTAATGGCAATTATCATTGCTTGTCTTACCATGATTACCTATGATAAAGCGACAATATTGTATGAATAAATTATAATATCATGTATGTGTTTTAGGTAGTTGATGCACTGCTGCTGGAAAAAAATCCCATGGAGCAAGTGAACTACAAACAGACTATCTGCAAAGAAAATAGTATTGGACTCGCGGTAGCGCCGCAACGCTGGCTAGCGTGTTAGCTCGATTTGGGCCTACCCCCACATCAAAGATAGTTAGCGTTGCTAGCTAACAACTCAGAATAATGACCAAACTCACCGCTGGATGTGTTAATTGTCAACAACTGACCCAGAAAATAGCTGAATTGGAGGGTAGTGTCTATTCTTCATCAGATTAAAGAAGATAAACAGCTGATTGACTCTTTGATTGAGTCCGACAAAAATGTTGTGAACGAAGCCACTTGCCCATGGCTTGTCACCGCGGCCTCGGAGGAGCCTGCGGCTGTGAGACGTGCTTTGGTCCCGCTGGAAGAGCCTTGGCCATTACCGGGAGCTGTGCTCGAGCACCCGGTCTGCTCCACTCCCTCTGCTCTGCCTCAGGAGCCATGGATTACTGTACGGAAACCAAAAAACCTTGGCAGGAAAACGCCAAGGCAAAGTGATGCCTTGGAACTGGGAAACAGATACCGGGTATTGGAAGAGTCGGAGATTACAATGAAACAGCTCTATAACTAGCCCCAAACAACTTCCTAGGAGGAAGAGATAACTCAAGAGAGACACAACTTTAAAAAAATGTTTACCAAGCAGTAGTCCCACTGTCCTTATTGTGGGCTCATCTATGATCCAAAATGTTTCTATTAGGATAGCAGAGACCATCTGTTACCCGGGTGCCCGGATCCAGGACATTGACTGTATGATCCTGCTACTCATTAGTGAACACCCAACTGCTTCAGCTATCACTGTCCATGTAGGGTCAAATGATATTAAACTACAGGAATCTGAGCAACTTAAAAAGGACTTTAAATCACTGATTCATACTGTACTTAAATCAGGTAAACAATGCATTATTTCAGGTCCATTCCCGTCTACACGCTCTACGGATAATCATTTCAGTCTTATACGCCAGCTACACATCTTGCTTAAAGGTTATTGTTGTTCAATAAGCATACAATATGTGGACAATTTTACAGCTTTTCTACATCAACCAAATGTATTTCTCCGGGATGGATTACATCTGAATAGGTATGGTACAAGCATTCTCTCCTCAAACCTGGCTCTCACTATAGCCTCATACAGGGCATGTGTGTAGTGGGTGCGTGCTGGTGGCAGGGAAGTCAGGCGCAGGAGAACGAACTTGGTATAAACGGAGTCGTTTAACATGTGCTCACAAAACTCCAAAAACCAAAATAATAAAAGTGGGTACAAAACCCGTCACGCACCAGAACATAACTTGCACATCACATACAAACAAACAATCACCGACAAGGACATGAGGGGAAACAGAGGGTTAAATACACAACATGTTGATGAGATTGGAACCAGGTGTGATGGAAGACAAGACAAAACCAATGGAAAATGAAAAATGGATCAGCGATGGCTAGAAGGTCGGTGATGTCGACCGCCGAACACCGCCCGAACAAGGAGAGGGACCGACTTCGGTGGAAGTCGTGACAATGTGAGAATTGACAATATATAGCCATGGGGGTTGATACTTGGAATTGGTCGATTCCCCATCAGACTATACTCACTGCTCCCCTCATAGCTTTAAATAGCTCTACAGGTGCTGCAAACATGGATGAAACTTTTGATGGATTTTATGTTATTGTTACACTACTGTCAAGGTACCGTGTTGCCACTTCCTCATACAGGCAGAGGGATACAGTTAGAAGTAATCTCATCTCCATCCAACTCAGGCCTGTCAGTAGCTACACGATGAAGCATCGCTCATCTAATATTACCTTGAATGCTCCATCTGATATGAGCTCTCGAAATAGTGGCCTAGGAATTATTCATTTGAATGCTAGAAGCTTGATCCAAAAGCTAGATTTGATTGAAATACTGGTCTCACAATCACATGCTGACATAATGATTATATCTGAATCCTGGCTGTCCAGGATTCAGATTCCAGACTCAGATGTTCTGTTAGCTGGGTATAATGTCTACAGAGCAGACAGAGTGGGTAGAGGTGGATATCTGAATCCTGGCTCTGTGTCTCTGTTCCAGACTCAGATGTTCTGTTAGCTGGGTATAATGTCTACAGAGCAGACAGAGTGGCTAGAGGTGGAGGTATTGCCATATATGTTAAATGCAACCTAGATGTCACTGTGTCCATTTCAATTTCTGTTCCGAAACATTATGAATGCTTAGTTCTAAATGTGGTCCTTGGTCATAATGCTCTATTAACGCTAACGCTAGCGGGAGTTTATCGCCCACCCTCAGCTCCGGTATCTGCTCTATGCAAATTAGTTAATGTCTAATTATGCAAACTCTGAATTATTGATTATCAGAGATCTCAATCTGGACTGGCTGATGCCAGCATCATTTAAATTAAAATACATTTGTAACAAGCTAAATCTTACTCAACTAATAACTATACCTACCCATCCTAATCCAAAAGACCCCAGAAAATCTACATTAATAGACCTTATCTTAACAAATACACCTCACAAATATATAGCTAGTGGGTTATTTTCTAATGACATCAGTGACCACTGCCCTATTGCGTGTATCAGAGATACTAGGCTAAAAAACCCTGACCCCCGTATAATTCAAAAGAGAAACTATAAACACTTCTCAGAGCAAGCCTTTATCCATGACCTTTATTATTCAGAGCTTTTATCCGTAAACTGCATAATGGACCCAGTTTTAGCGTTCTCTTTCTTTTCATAAATTTTTACCTTTATGGCTAATAACCACGCCACGTTAAAGCGACTTAGGGTAAAAAAAAACAACTAATCCTTGGTTCTCCTGTGATTTGAAAATCCTTTTTCTGCAAAAGAATCAAGTATGGGCCTTAGCGAGGAAAACTGGTGAAACAGCTGATTGGCTGCTTTTTAGGCAATTGAGAAATAAATGGACCGGAGGAATAAAAAAGGCAAAATCTAGGTATTTTCTTGATGCTATGACAGTCTGCTGGTGATCCCGCTAAATTCTGGAAAACTGTTAACTCACTCGCAAATTACATCGGAATCTGGGATCATCAGTGACTGAACTGAAATGTGTGATGTTTTTAATAAGCATTTTATTTCTGCTGGTTTTCTTTTTGAAAGAAAAAATGGCCAACATGATCCTGACCGTTCTATTGTTTCAGTCCCTCGACCTTCAGCTGATGTGGAAAACAGTAAGCCATTTTTTAATTTTCAAAAAGTCACAGAAGATGAGGTCTTATCTGCACTATCTGCTATAGATTCTAAGAAATCATTAGGCGCTGACAATCTGGATCCATATTTACTCAAGTGTGCGGCACCTATTATTGCTGGTGTAGTGACGCATATCTTTAATCAAACATTTGTCGTAGGAATGATTCCTAAATCTTGGAAAACAGCTTTTGTTTTACCACTCCTCAAGGGAGATGATGGTAGTGAATTGGATAATTATCGGCCCATCTCTAAGCTCTCCTGTTTGGCTAAAATTCTAGAGTCATTGGTGAATAGGCAACTACAATATTTTTTAACTGTTAACAATACTCTTTCTAGTAATCAATCTGGCTTCAGACCTAAACACAGTACTATTACGGCCACTGTACGTGTTGTAAATGACATTACTAATGCCCTAGATAACAGAAAGTACTGTGCCGCCTTGTTCATAGATTTATCTAAAGCTTTTGACACTGTAGACCAAGCAATAATTTTGGGTAAGCTGTCGTCAATAGGACTGGAATTGGATGCCTGTCGTTGGTTTCATGACTATCTAAAGGATAGGAGTCAGGCTGTTAGAGTCGACGGCATCTAGTCGAAGCCATTGGAGTTGGTTAAAGGGGTCCCACAAGGTTCTATACTTGGTCCATTACTGTTCACTCTCAATATCGGTGATGAGATAACAATATCAGTGATGAGATAAGAAAGTATCAAATTAATTTATATGCTGATGACACTGTCATGTACTCTATCGCTTCAACGGCTGACCAAGCATTATCACTATTGGAGACAGATTTTAAAATATTACAAGGGTCTTTTATACAGCTGAAACTTGTTTTAAATGCAAAGAAACCACATTTTATGATTTTTAATAGGTTCAAAAAGTTGGTTTAAAATACACTTGCACTTACGAGCTTAGATGGTTCTCGAATTAATCAGGTCTCTGCATATAAATACTTAGGGATATGGTTGGATGATAAACTGTCTTTTAAAATGCATATTGACGAACTTTGTAAACGGTTAAAAATCAAGCTAGGCTTCCTCTATATGAACAGGACATGTTTGTCCTCTACAAATAGAAGACAAATTGTGCAAGCTACTTTTATGTCTGTTATAGATTATGGAGATATTATTTACATGCATGCTACGGCATCAACACTTAAATCGCTGGATGCTACTTATCATTGCGCACTTAGGTTTATTATGGGTGCTAGCTACAGAACTCACCACTGTGTTCTATATCAAAATGTGGGTTGGACTTCGCTGTCCATGAGATGAGAACAACATGCTCTCGTGTTTGTCTATAAAGCACTTCTGAATAAACTACCTTCTCATTTATCATCACTCATCAATATTAGAATTAGAATTCCTGAAACCAGGTCTCAAGCATGGATTACACTTGAGGCCCATGCGATTTCCACAGAGTTGGGTATGGCTGCCTTTTCCTGTTATGCTCCTTGCCTATGGAATAGCTTGCAGACTAAACTTAAACTTGAGACTCTTGTCCCCCTTGCCCATTTTAAATATTTATTGGAGGATTTTTATTTTTGTATTGCTTGTAACTGTTTCGTGTCATGCAAGTTCTTTTACTGTTAGGGTAATTACCTATGTGTAAATGTAATCTGTTGCTGTATTCTTTTGTGTTATCTGTGATCATTTTGTTTGTCTTGTTTAGTTTTTTAATCATTGTACCTAAACTGTATGTGTAAACATGCATACGCAGGGCCCAGCTGTAAAAGAGACCTTGGTCTCAGTCTGTGTTCCTTGTTGAAATAAAGGTAAAAAAAAACTCTCCTGCCTCCAAAATAACCTGCAAATGGCCCTGCTGATTCTCATAAATATTCAAATATGTCAGCAGCATCGGTGTGTTTACAAAACAGTGAGCGCCCACGGGTCTTCTCCTTCTCTCCTGGAACATGTAACGTGATAGCCCAGTAAATCACCATAGGCTGTCAATGACAGTTCTCATTTTGATCATCTCCATTAAAAATTGTTTAACTCCACCAGCAGGCCAGGAGAAATCTATTTTCTACGCTTTATGCATGTGACATATTGTTTTACAGGAGTCAGGAGAGGAGTAACTCTCTAGGCCTAAAGCACATTCTGGATTTATGTTGTTCAGTGCTCAGAAAACAAGAGTGAAATCAGATCCTATTAAGGTAGGTGGATGACAGACATAGCTGGCTCTTTCATTATCTTATCAAATGTATTTATAAAGCTGTGTTTACATCAGCAGATGTCACAAAGTGCTTGTACAGAAACCCAGCTTAAAACCCCAAACAGCAAGCAATGCAGATGTAGAAGCACGGTGGCTAGGAAAAACTCCAAAGAAAGGCAGGAACCTAGGAAGAAACCTAGAGTGGAGCCAGGTTCTAAGGGGTGGCCAGTCCTCTTCTGGGTGTGCCGGGTGGAGGCCAGATCGTTCTTCAAGGCGTTCAAACGTTCATAGATGAAGAGCAGGGTCAAATAATAATCACAGTGGTTGTGGACTAGAGGTTGCAACAGGTCAGCACTTCAGGAGTAAAATATCAGTTGGCTTTTCATAGCTGAGCATTCAGAGGTCAAGACAGCAGGTGAGGTCGAGACAAAGAGAGACACCTTCACGAGTGCAGTCTCAGTACTATGATGGGGTCTAAAACCAGACTGGAGCCTTTTGTAATCCATTATTTGTATCCATTAATAGTATTTTTAATTTTTCGGGTCAAGGTTTTGGTTTTTCAGGAGAGGCTTTATTACTGCCACTTTTAGTGAGTTTGGTACACATCCGGAGGATAGGGAGACATTTATTATGTTCAACATAGGAGGGTCAAGCACAGGAAGTAGCTCTTTCAGTAGTTTAGTTGGAATAGGGTCCAGTAGGCAGCTGGAAGGTTTAGAGGCATGACTATTTTTGTGAATGTGTTGAGAGATACAGGATTAAAAAACTTGAGTGTCTCCATTGATCCTAGGTCCTGGCAGGTCTGTGCAGACTCAGGACAACTGAGTTTTGGAGAAATACGCAGATTCAAAAAAGAGTCCGTAATTTGCTTTCTAATGATCATGATCTTTTCGTCGAAGAAGTTCATGAATTCATCACTGCTGAAGAGAAGGCCATCCTCTCTTGGGGAATACGGCTTTTTAGTTAGCTTTGCGACAGTATCAAAAATACATTTTGGATTGTTTTTATTATCCTCAATAAGGTTGGAAAAGTAGTCTTTAAAAGCTAGTTGGAAGACTTACAGTTCAGTGGAGCGTCATTTCCGTTCCAATTTTCTGGAAGCTTGCTTCAGAGCTCGGGTATTTTCTGTATACCAGGGAGCAAATTTCTTGTGAGAAATATTTGTTGTTTTTAGAGGTGCTACTGCATCTAGGGTGTTACGCAAGGTTACATTTAGATCTTTGGTTAGGTGGTTAACTGATTTTTGTACTACAACGTCCTTGGGTAGGTGGAGGGAGTCTGGAAGGAATCTTTGGCTTGTCCGAGAACTTATAGCGTGACTTTTGATAATCCTTGATTGGCGTCTGAGTAGATTATTTGTTGTAATTACAAACGTAATAAAATGGTGGTCCGATAGTGCAGGACTATGAGGAAAAACATTTATATCGACAATATTTATTCCACTGGAATTGTACAAATATTGACATTTTTTATTTCTACAAATAACCTTTATTAGCCTTGACTGAACTCCAGTATAATTTGATTATAGTGGATCCTGTATTGTTATAGAATCCATTGTATGAGACATCTTTGAGCAATGTAACCATGTGGATACCTTTAATTTGATACAGTTGAAATATTTTAAAATGAGATGCGCTGAAATGAAAGCAACTTTCGATTATAGCGACCTTATGTTTGATCTCTCAAACAATGTAAAGTATGTTTAGATAGGTGAAATCTAGTGCTAAGCGTGTTGATTATTAATCCGAGGGTACCCTGCTATTGACACACTTATTTAATTATGCAAGAGAACAGGACAACAGTAATTAATGAGGCAGTCTAGACAGCACAGGTGTGTACAGGTAAGGTAGTCAGAGAAGGTGTTTGGTGGTTGCATCCCTGTTCCTCCCCTTTATGTTAAGGTATCATATATGCAAATACGCCCAGGTATTTATGCAAATAAGGCACACAAAAAAAAGATACAGTCAGAACATTAACCTCTTGACGGTCGCCTAGGATAGGGGGCGCCACAGCGCATTTTGAAAACAATTCGTGCCCATTTTAAACGGCCTACTACTCAAACTCAGAAACTAGGATATGCATATAATTAATACTTGTGGATAGAAAACACCCTAAAGTTTCTAAAACTGTTTGAATGGTGTCTGTGAGTATAACAGAACTCATATGGCAGTCAAAATCCCGAGACAGATCGAAACAGGAAGTGGAATTCTGAATTGCGGACTCAACTTCATCACGTTGCCTATTAATCACACCGTGAGCTATGGTTCATTGAGCACTTCCTATTGCTTCCACTAGATGTCCCCAGTCTTTACAAAGTGATTTGAGTCTCCTACTGTGAAAACTGACAGAATGACACGCTGTGGAACATGGTCACACGGAGAGGGCCATCACCATTATGACGCCGGCGCCCCTAGCTACCCTCCCCTTTCGAAACGTTTTGAAACACAATGCAATCGTCCCCCTCGAATCTTATTGGAGCTCTAGTTGAAAAAGGCCCTAAAGATTTATGTTATACAACGTTTGACATGTTTGAACGAACCTAAATAAGAAAAAAATGCATTTTGTTGAAAGAGTAGCCCCGTGCACGTCGGAACTTTTGGTGCAGCCTTCAGAACGCGCTAACAACAACAAGCTAATGGAACATAAAGGATGAACTTTTTCGAACGAAAATACATTTGTTGTGGACCTGGGATTTCTGGAAGTGCCTAAGGATGAAGCTAATCAAAGGTAAGGGATTATTGACAATAGTATACAAGACTAGATTTGATATGCGATTGTTCCAAGATGGCGCTGACCAGTATTGCTAGCCTATTGTTCTGAGTATCGCATCCCCTTTTATCGCAAAGTGTGATTACCCAGTAAAGTTATTTTTAAATCTGGCATTACAGGTGCTTTCAAGAGATATTCATCTATAAATCTTAGAATGACAATATTACATTTTATAAATGTTTTCGAATAGTAATTTAGTAAATTGTAGCGCTGTTTCATCGGATGCATTTGAGGGAAAATAGTTAGTCAACGTTACGCACCGATGTAAAATGCTGTTTTTATATATAAATATGAACTTTATCGAACAAAAGAATGCATGTATTGTGTAACATGATGTCCTAGGTGTGTCATCTGATGAAGATTGTCAAAGGTTAGTGCTGCATTTAGCTGTTTTTTGGTTATTTGTGATGCATGTGGTTGGTCGGAAAATGGCTATGTGGCTACTTTTACGATATACTCCTCTAACATAATCTAATGTTTTACTTTTGCTGTAAAGCCTTTTTGAAATCGGACAACGTGGTTCGATTCAGGAGAGGTGTATCTATAAAACGATATAATTTGAAAAAAAAATTGAAAAAAAAAAAATTATTACATTTTGTGTGCTTTTAACCTAAATTTCTCCCTGATTGGTAGTTACAGTATGACCTTGTCTCATTGCTGCAACTCCTCAATCGGCTCCGAAACATGACCCGCCTAGTCACACTACTTCTTAACACACTACTCACTTAACACGGAAGTGAGCCGCACCAATGAGTCGGAGGAAACACCGTTTGACTGATGACTACAGTCAGCTTGTAGGTGCCTGGCCCACCACAAGGAGTCGCGAGAGCACGATGAGCGAAGGAAAGCCCCCAGGCAAAACCCTCTCCCCTAACCTGGATGGCACTGGGCCAGTTGTGTGCTGCCCTATGGGAATCCCGGTCACGGTAGGCTGTGACACAGCTTGGGAACCCCAGGCTGTAGTGGCGCCTCAGTAATGTGATGAGGTGCCTTAGACCGCTGGGACCATATATATATACAGTAAATATATATACACTTCTGTTCAAAAGTTTGGGGTCACTTCGAAATGTCCTTGTTTTAGAGTGTCTAGTTTGAGAAACAGACGCCTCACAAGTCCTCAACTGGCAGCTTCTTTAAATAGTACCCGCAAAACACCAGTCTCAACGTCAACAGTGAAGAGGCGACTCCGGGATGCTGTGTGGTGAACGCAATCATTAGCTCAGGCCAATGAAAAGATGGGAGACACAGACTATACAATATTAGGTGGAAATATAATAGTCTATTAACAGTATAGGCTATTAAATAAACCTTCCAGTGACACTGACTCACCCAAAGACAAAGATAGCATGAATATGTATACGTTTTGTCACTGGTGATGGGCGATGTGCTCATGCCAATATCTCTAGGCTACTATGAAAACTGTTTTGGTAGGTTCTACAGACAGATTAGACTAGTCTTCTCTTTTCAGTCGTAGGCATTTGCTTCCCAAACAACGTTTTTTCCCGCGACTGTATTTAGAAATTTACGAAAAGACGATTGTAGCTGTTGTTCACTGACATCCGCAAGCATAGAAACATAATCCATACAACGGACGTGCCCATCAAGTCAGGACTGGCAGCCATTGTGAGTGTACTCTTGAGTTTACCAGTCAAATTGCCAGGGTGAGAGGTTCCGAGGCCCTTCTATGGATTATATTTCTATGGAGCTTGCTGCCCAAATTGTGTCCCTAGTATTTTGAATAATTGTATTGATTTCTGTACAAATTTATCAGAGGGTGCTGCAGCACCTCCAGCACCCCTACTTCCTGCAGCTATGCCACTGCTAGTCTCTCTCACTGCTATAAATAACAGCAGGCTGGATGGCCAGGTCAGGGCTGAGGGCAGTTGCTGCCGAATCTAATAAAGCTGCTCTCTCTCATCTCCCCATCTCTGGAGCTTTGGCTGTTTAAAAGGCCAGCGATGATGTGTGAGGAGGAAAGGAGAAAATGGAACAGAACAGGGTAGCTGAGTCACCATGTACTTCCCCCCGGGGGAAGGGGGGGAGGATGAGTGAGGTTGGGGGTGGTGGTGTGGGCATGAGTACAGGAAGACTGCCACTTTTTGTGTATTTTGCTGGATGCCCAGCAGAGTGGATGGACTGATAGCTTGCTTTGCGATGACGTCTGTTGGCTTTTACAATCAAACCATGGGAACCACCTAAAATCAGTCAACTATGGTCTCTTTGCCTGGGTTAGGTGCATGAACTTATTTTTTATTTTTTATCATTCACTTGGACAAGTGAAAGCAATCTTGGAAAGAGGTACTCAGTACACCAAAGTGGTATGTGTGGTATCTGAATCACTAGACGTCATAAATTGTTCAAGAAATGATTAGAAACAAGGTTCTAGAGCTAGAGCTGCTTGTTCCCAGTTCCACTCTGCACTCCTCATTTCCTGCCAACTCGCTATCAGCCTAAATTCAGGAACGATAGCACAACAAGGGGGCTGGATCCAAAATGATTGACACAACACCGCGGCAACTGAGTGAGCGTGGGAGCCAACCCAGCCATGGCCAAGCCCCAGTGTAGTTCAGATGGAGGGCCTGATACGGCCTCACAGACCGTGGGAACTAGAAGATTCCCAGGTGGCCTGTGGCTTCCGTTGTGACAAGTACGCCCTGTGGGAGAAGTACATTTCCTGTGACAGGGGCTCCACCACACTCTCCTCATGCCTTTAAGGACTTATCCACTAATCCCGGTCCGTCCTTCAGACCACACAGCACACCGTCCCCGTATGCTTCTCTTGTATGGTCATTGATGCGTATTACACAACTTATAAGCAGTAACAGTGCTAAATGTGGACACCTAAAATAAATCACGATTTCGAGGCCCCTGACTTATGGGAAACAATAAGTGTTCTCTGGCTTAATCTAACTTAGCAGGCATAAAATAAACACCTGAGCGGAGTTCCCACATCCGGTTTTCAGTGGATAAGGAAGCTAAGTTGAATTAGCTGTATTCCTGAAAACCGGACGCATCCGGTTGTTAGCAACTCCGCTAAGAGTGCCCCTGGCTAAACCCTCAGTAGATAATTTGCTGTGAGATCACTTCCTGTGGGGCAAGTGTGGAGATGACATCACTGTCTGGTTTGAGGCTGTATGCTTTCTCTGCTGCAATAAGCCAGCCATGGTCCATGGCCAAATCAAAGAGGCTGTAATATGTTCCTGTAACTAAGGGAGGCCTCCAGGCTAGCTAAACACTCAAACTAATACCATGGAGAAAGGGTGGAGGCACAGCTGGAGTGAGCTCGAGCTAGGGTGGGCTATGATCTGCTAGAGTGTTTAGGGTTTGTAGGCCTACCTATAACCAGTGAGGCTAGCAAATAGACTACACATGCAGTTCACATTCAAAGATAGCTTATGCAACTTAATACAAACAGCTTGTAATATACAGTACCAGTCAAAAGTTTGGACAGACCTACTAATTCAAGGGTTTTTCTTTATTGTTTACTATTTGTAGAATAATAGTGAAGACATCAAAACTATGAAATAACACATATGGAATCATGTAGTAACCAAAAAAGTGTTAAACAAATACAAATATAACTTATATTTGAGATTATTCAAAGTAGCCACCCTTTGCCTTGATAACAGCTTTGCACACCCTTTGCATTCTCTTAACCACCGTCATGAGGTAATCACCTGGAATTTGTGGAATTTATTTCCTTCTTAATGTGTTTGAACCAATCAGTTTTGTTGTGACAAGGTAGGGCTAGTATACAAAAGACAGCCTTATTTGGTAAAAGACCAAGTCCATATTATGGCAAGAACAGCTCAAATAAGCAAAGAGAAACGACTGTCTGTCATTACTTTAAGACATGAAGGTCAGTCAATATGGAAAATGTCAAGAACTTTGAACATTTCTTCAAGTGCAGTCGCAAAAACCATCAAGCGCTATGATGAAACTGGCACTCATGAGGACCGCCACAGGAATGGAAGACCCAGAGTTACCTCTGCTGCAGAGGATAAATTCATTAGAGTTACCAGTCTCAGAAATTGCAGGCCAAATAAATGCTTCACAGAGTTCAAGTAACACACACATCTCAACATCAACTGTTCAGAGGAGACTGCGTGAAGCAGGCCTTAATGGTCTAATTGCTGCAAAGAAACCACTACTAAAGGACACCAATAATAAGAAGGGACTTGCTTGGGCTAAGATTCACGAGCAATGGACATTAGACTGGTGGAAATCTGTCCTTTGGTCTGATAAGTCCAAATTTGCGATTTTTGGTTCCAACCGCCGTGTCTTTGTGAGACGCAGAGTAGGTGAACGCATAATCTCTGCATGTGTGGTTCCCACCGTGACACATGGAGGAGGTGTTATGGTGTGGGGGTGCTTTGCTGGTGAAACGGTTTGTGATTTATTTAGAATTCAAGGCACACTTAACCAGCATGGCTACCACAGCATTCTGCAGCGATGCACCATGCCATCTGGTTTGCGCTTAGTGGGGACTATCATTTGTTTTTCAACAGGACAATGACCCAACACACCTCCAGGAGAGTGATGGAGTGCTGCATCAGATGACCTGGCCTCCACAATCACCCGACCTCAACCAAATTGAGATGGTTTGGGATGAGTTGGACCACAGAATGAAGGAAAAGCAGCCAACAAGTGCTCAGCATACTTGGGAACTCCTTCAAGACTATTGGAAAAGCATTCCAGGTGAAGCTGGTTGTGAGAATGCCAAGAGTGTGCAAAGTTTTCATCAAGGCAAAGGGTGGCTACTTTGAAGAATCAAAATTTGTTTAGCCCTTTTTTGGTTACTACATGATTCCATATGTGTTATTTCATCGTTTTAATGTCTTCACTATTATTCTACAATGTAGAAAATAGTCAAAATAAAGAAAACCCCTTGAATGAGTAGGTGTGTCCAAACTTTTGACTGGTACTGTATGTTTTTTATACACACTCAAAAGGTAGTGTGGTGTTTGCTTACCATAGTAAATGAAATCAAGAGTAAGTTACTTATATTCCCTCCGTTTATGAGGTTTGGTAAGTAGCCCACATGATCATCATCCAACAAAGACTTGTAAGTCAGTGTAGGAGAAAGTAATAGCTAGAACATCAAAGATAGACAGCCGCTGTATCACTGAGTGTCTCCTTTCATTACAGCGATGTCTTGTAATGCAGAGCAAGCCTGTAATGATCTCTCGTCAGTTTTGGCAACAAGATAGCAGAGGGAGCAGTTTACCTGATGTGACTGGTGTACATGAGGCTGTGGTTTCAGGTTCACCTTTTGGGATCTGTAAATGAGAGAGGCCACCGTCTAGGATGAGGTTCTAGGATCTCAGATGACCAGTTATTGTCAGGTAAAACAATAATCATCATGAAGTAGGCTCTCCCTCTGGAACAGCTTTGATGTGGTGAGGAGATGAGCTGAGATTCACTAGACCTGTTTCTGAAATGGAACCCTATTCCTTATATAGTGCGGGCCCTGGTCAAAAGTAGTGCACTAGGAATAAGGGAAGGGAATTTTGGAAAGCTGAGGGTCTGCCCACAGAAGTTGGCGATTTCCCGCAGACTGGGATTCTGGAATGCGTGACAAAGCTGTCTCTCCTTCTCGGAACATGAGGTCATAGTCAAACGGGGGATGGGGGAGTAAGAATGTGTTTCACATAAAACAATCTTCAGACTGAGTTTCAACCTGCCAGTGTTTGCTATGCCCTTCGGCCCTCTTTCTATGCTATCTGGAAAGACATAAGCTTGACCAAAGCAATACTTATTCAGTTGTCCAATATTGACAGAAACTCTGTTAACATCAGTGCAAACGATGTCCATAATGCCAAAGCAAACAAATTCTATGTTCCTTGCTAAAACAAAATACCTCACCCCCCCCTCGCCTTCCGCCTGGGAAACAAGGGATAAGTTCACCAACCACTCTCACTCTGTCTTCAGCAACCAGCTGATTTTAATCCCAGGCCAAGGGAAAGGAATGAGAAAAATGCATTGATATGAGGAGACAAACAACTCAACTGTGTGTCTGAGCTGAGGGGGCTGATATGATAACTATTCACCCTTTAGATAAGCAAGTCTTACTGCCTTCCTCCCTCAGATGAGTTAGCTAGCTTGCTGTCCATGAAGAACATCGCTTAGCTAACCACTACAGCAGAATTACACAATAAAACATGATACGCTCCAGTTCAAAGCAGGCCAACACTCCTCGATGGTCTGGTTTGGTGTATCAAGAGAATAAAAAGCAGCAAGGAAAGAAAGTTACACTACACTGAGTACATATTTGACTCTTATTTCCTTAGCCTTGGTGCAATTTTCTTCTGCTGCAACCAAAAACCTGAATAGTCTTCTCCCTTTGGTTAGAAATTTCTCCATTAACTACTCATTGGAGCGAGCATAACACAATTTAAAGGAGCCTATCGGGACAGTGACCTTCAATGTCTATGTGAAGAGAGTCATAACGGAAACAGGCCCAGCTCGTCTGATGAATGACAATAAATGGTCTATTGTGACATTATAAGTCTAGTGTGAAGAAGTGTGGAGAGCTAGCTAACAGGGTGGGTGTCACTTTCACAATAGAGTGAGGTTTGAAGCATTTTCTCAACAGCTCCCTGCTCCCTGTTAGACACGTAAGAATCCACGGGATATGTCAATGGATTGGCAACAAACTGCCTATTGGCTGTCTATTTAGAGGCCAAATAAAGAGCGCTAAAACTGAGAACATCTTGCAAAAACTGAAAATATCTCAACTAAAATGTTTGCTTTTCTCAGACCAAGTGTTAATTCAAATTGCTTCCTAATTTGGAGAACTGAAATTGAGACTGCATTGGGTCCACAATAAATTTTCTGATTATAAGTCATAATGTGTTAATGTAATTATTGCCAGTTTGTTATCAGCAGATGAAACTGAGAGGAAACAGATGACTCGTGTCAGATGACTTTTGACATTGAAAAACAAGTTGGACATACAGTACATTACACAACCCACTAGGCACACACTGGTTAAATCAATGTTGTTTCCACGTCATACCATTGTATAGACAATTCATTTACGTCTGTGCTCAGTGAGAAGTGTGTTCCAATTCTCTGTTTTGGCATCAGTTAACCATATACTGCCACCATTTACCCTGAACCTATATGCCGTCCCTTTCTGGCTGTGCCAAGCCTTTACCCTGGTATTAAGCCATCCATCTCTCACTGGCCATGCCACCCATTGCCCTGGCATGGCACAAGCTGTCTCTTTCTGGTCCCGCAGCTTGTGTGTCTGGATGCTTGGCAGAGGGCTGCCCCTCCCTAGGCAAGAGGACCACAGTGCCTGTGTGATGTGGTGGAGGATGGAGCTCCTGTTTAGCCTGTGGTCCTGTAATCCTGTAATTAAGCCACTATGAATGTCAGGATGGATGGATAGATAGATAGTGGGATGATAGAACAAGCCAAATGAGTAGCCAACTGATGTTGTGTGTTTTCTCTAGTCAGAATATAAATCAAAAGATGTGTCATGAGCTCCTTGAGTGTTCTGTACTGTGTTCTGTACTTGTGACCTAACGCACGGCCCTCTGGGAAGTCAACAACATTTAAAAGAGAAAGGATATTGGTTTCTTTCTTCATTACATTGGTTGTTTTTCCTTTGAAACACTGCTGCTCACCACTAAGTGTCATAAAATAGCTGAGAATATAAATTAAACCCTTTTATGGGTCTTATTACTGACTTAATGAACTTGTCTTGGTAATATTCATGGCCGTAAACCCTGTCTAGACGTGTCTATGGGCTGTTCGTATTCTTCTTGTTTGGTCCTAACAAGCAAACAGGGGCACTTCATAACTGGATCTAGTTATAACAAGGCTGTATGAAGTTCCTCTGTGTCTTAAGCCGCATGCTGAACAGACCAGTGCAACATAGAGGGGACAGGTAGTGCTGCCATCATCATAATACTGCAGTGGCAGAGTCTATCCCCTCCACTCCTCCACCCTCCTCTTGACAATGGCAAGAGTCCTAGATTAAATATGCACTATGCAGAAATTGTTCTGCCATTTCCTGGTTTCTAAAATTCTAATAGTTCGCCGAATTTCAGTGTAAGTGGCAAAACAAGCAAGTATAGTGTAGAAAATCATTGCACCATTTAAACCACTGTCAAATATATTTTCTATAAGAAAAAATATTGTATTTTCAGCTGTTTGAAGCTGGTGTACAAAACCCGAAATGAAAAGACGCAAAAACAAAACTTAACAATGGGAAGCAAAGAAATAGTGCACATAGAACAGATCTACAGCTTCTTAGACTTGCTTTCAATTAGAATGACATATCTATAACTCACATTTCTATGAGGATTGGGTTGGGTTCCCAAAACGTTACTTACATATTGCAAATTTAACATAATCTACACCCTTCAGAATAGAGCATAGTGGAGAGATTCACATCAGTTGCTCTAAATGCAGTAGACATCTTCTAAGAGCCTGAGGGTACCAACAAAAGGAATGTTCTCTTCTTCAATCTGATAGGATCTACTTGTACTGTGGGTGAGCAAAGACATGCACAAGAAGTTTACGTGAGTGGAGTTTACCTGATCTCTGTACTATAACTTGGTGTACTGTTGCTGTACCGGGAAGCTTTCATCTCTTTGACATCACACGTACATCACTTTCCCCACACTTCAAAACCAATCAGCCGCCATCAAAGGTTACTGTCAGAGGGGGGAGGGGGGAAAGCCCGCCAGAAATCACAAGCTGCTACTGTCACCATGCCAAAGCTGCCAGCTTAAAAGTGCTAAAATGCTCATCTATCGGTCCCAAGGTCTTTCTCATACAAGCATTGACATTCTTTCCTCTGTATTTTTTTCAGTCCGAAGGAGAAAAAGGGATCGTTCTAGCCTCCATTTAACATTCCTGTGTAACACAACTTGAAGGTGAATGTTTTTGCAAGGTTAGATGCATCCTCCTTAATGACACCAACATTAATCTCTCAAGTTGTCAAATCAATCAATTAAGCAGTCAATCAGTCAATCACCTAAAAAGTCACAGTGATTGACCTAGTTTTGGCCATCAACGATAACCAATTTTCTGGAGGAGAGTTTCCTCTATTTCATGAAATCACATGGAGAAAGAGCAGAAAATGATTTCTTCAGATGTCCAAGTACTGCACAACACTACCGTGTTAATTTACCAATCACCCCAATGTCTTTTGGAGGCATACTCTGTTCAGTATTTCAAGGAAATGTCAATAATGCCATGCTGTTTGGTAATGGCCAGTGTTGCCCAGTGGCTCGTGGGATTTCCCCAGCAGTGAAGGCTGGACTGGGCTGTCGTGGCTGTCGTGGAGCTGTATCGCCATGGGGCCATCTGCTCCCCCCCCCCCATGGCTCACATGTCACTCTGTGACAAGACAACATTATTGATTCACACCACTACATCCGCTTCTGTGTGTGTGAACGGCTACTATTTGGTCAGTGAACCTCAACAACGGTTTGGCTCACTCTTCATGCCATTGTGTCCCTGAGAGATCATGGAACGGCTATGATAAGGCACATATTATTGATTGTACATTGTACAGCGGTAGCCAATAGCCATTGTTGCCCTAGAAATAATGAAAAATCTGACATTTTCCCTGCCAGCCTTTTTGGAACAGGTCCCAAAATATCTTGCGTAGCCAGCTACTGGGCAGAACCATTCAACCTTCCCCACATTGATATATAATGGGACTCGTTGGAGTTTGCCCAGTGGCAAAGTCAACTTGCGTCTCAATAGACATCTCATTATCTAGTTCCAAGCGTAGCTAGAAATATAGAACAACCTTTTTATCTCCAACTTCAAATAGTTCATTAAAGGCACATAGATTATTTTAAGTAGGTAGGGTTTCTGTGTTGTTAGTGGTAGTGGTGCCACGATACCGTGCAGTGTTTAATTCTTACAATTAAAGTGCGAAGGGGAGCAGTAACAGAAGTAATAGCAGTAATAGAAGCACATCTATATTTAGAGGCCTCTCACATGGCCCTGCATTTTTCAAGGATCTGTACTGTCACCTGACACTGCAAGCCAGGTCTTGAGGTAATAAGCGTGTGTGTGTGTGTGTGTGTATGTGTGTGTGTGTGTGTGTGTGTGTGTGTGTGTGTGTGTGTGTGTGTGTGTGTGTGTGTGTGTGTGTGTGTGTGTGTGTGTGTGTGTGTAAGGTATCTCCCCATCACTACATCAGCAGCCCTGGGGCTCTATTTGATGGACATCCATTTAGTGTCAAGAGTTTATGGTGCCCATATATTATTCATCCATGGTAGTGCCTAAGAGCAGAACAGCACGGCATAATGGAACAATAGGTCAATAGACACAAGCACATATAAACAACCAGGTTAAATACATAGTGCTCTTGACACACACACACAGAAAAAGACACACAATCTACTGCTCTGGTGGTCTGTGTATGAACTATTCATGGCCTGGCCTGAAGTGTTTGTCCACAAATGAACAAACCGTCCAGTGCCGTCCACACCCTTGGCTGTTCTGGTCACTCAGGAAAGCTACACCCAGGACCTCTCTCATTATTTATGTAGTCAGTTCCTGAGCTGCAGACATTCCAATGACTCTCCTGAGAAGAGCCAGAAATAAGCACAGGACAGGAGGGGTGTGGAGGGCCTGGGGGAGAAGAGAGGAGGCAAAGGACCAAAGGCCATATCCTCTCACTCTTAACATGCCCTAAACATGCCTACAGAAACAGTCACTTTAACAGTAATACCCATTCAGTTAGATAGAAAGTGTGGGTTATATATGAGAGCTCATGTCAGAGTTAATCTGGGGCTCGGGTGACTGTCATAAATTGATAAAAAGGTGTCCTTCAAACAGTTCTATGTTTTTGATTGATTTACTATGTAGCATTACGTCATGCAGGAGTTAGTGAAGTCATGTCAGGGGAAATATATGCAACTGTATCACTCAGTGACAAACCCAGTAGGGCTTGTTGCCCCTCCTAGCAGCAGTAGAAAGGGTAGTGAGGAGAAAAGAGAAAGAGAGTGACTTCAACAGGCCTGAGAGTGCACTGTAAAAAAGGCTACTTAACCAATTGCTTAATCAGCATTATTCTGTGAATTGAGAAGACTTCAAAAGGACAAACATTTGAGTTAATGTGTTAAAGTTTGTGAGATGCAGAGTAGGTGAACGGATGATCTCCGCATGTGTGGTTCCCACTGTGAAGCATGGAGGAGGAGGTGTGATGGTGTGGGGGTGCTTTGCTGGTGACACTTGTCAGTGATTTATTTAGAATTCAAGGCACACTTAACCAGCATGGCTAACACAGCATTCTGCAGCGATACGCTATTCCATCTGGTTTGAGCTTAGTGGGACTACCATTTGTTTTTCAACAGGACAATGACTCAACACACCTCCAGGCTGTGTAAGGGCTATTTGACCAAGGAGAGTGATGGAGTGCTGCATCAGATGACCTGGCCTCCACAATCAACCAACCTCAACCCAATTGAGATGGTTTGGAAAAGCAGCCAACAAGTGCTCAACATATGTGGGAACTCCTTCAAAACTGTTGGAAAAGCATTCCTCATGAAGCTGGTTGAGAGAATGCCAAGAGTGTGCAAAGCTGTCATCAAGGCAAAGGGTGGCTACTTTGAAGAATCTCAAATGTAAAATATATTTTGATTTGTTCAACACTTTACTACATGATTCCATATGTGTTATTTCATAGTTCTGATGTCTTCACTATTATTATATTATAGAAAATAGTGAAAATAAAGAAAAAGAAGGTGTGTCCAAACGTTTGACTGGTACTGTATATATATATATATACATTTCTTTCCTACATTTTCTCCTCTCCTCCGCTCCTGACTGGAATTGAAATATAATTAATAGAAAGGGCATCCCCATTCAAGTCAATGATGGCATAATGGGTGGACTGATGACCATTGTACCCATAGGAGCAAAGCAGGAAGTAAAATATGTGCTAAAATGTGTGCTGTGATCTGTTAATTCAACTCAACCATCATTAGAAAAAATACATTCCATTGCATGAGCCACATCAGTTAACATCATTTGAATGAACATTCTACATTACCATGGAAATTATTGCGTCACAATACCAGGCAGCCATAAATGTGGTAAAGGAGTCAATGGAACGTTCCATTGACCAGTCAACAAATCTGATCTAACAAAGTCGATATTCGTTAAATCTGTCATGATTTATGTATTGTAACAGGCCCACAATGTGCTTACATCCCAGCTGCTGGCAAACGCACGAAGGTGCTGTTTGAATGAATGCTTACGAGCCTGCTGCTGCCTACCATCGCTCAGTCAGACTGCTCTATCAAATATCAAATCATAGACTTAATTATAACATAATAACACACAGAAATACAAGCCTTTGGTCATTAATATGGTCGAATCCGGAAACTATCATTTCGAAAAAAGAAACGTTTATTATTTCAGTGAAATATGGAACCATTCCGTATTTTATCTAATGGGTGGCAAGTCTAAATATTCCTGTTACATTGCACAACCTTCAATGTTATGTCATAATTATGTACAATTCTGGCAAATTAATTACGGCCTTTGTTAGGAATAAATGGACTTCACACAGTTCGCAATGAGCCAGGCGGCCCAAACTGCTGTATATACCCTGACTGCTTGCACAGAACGCAAGAGAAGTGACACAACTTCCCTAGTTATAAGAAATTCATGTTAGCAGGCAATATTAACTAAATATGCAGGTTTAAAAATATAAACCTGTGTATTGATTTTAAAGAAAGGCATTGATGTTTATGGTTAGGTACATTGGTGCAACGACAGTGCTTTTTTCGCAAATGCGCTTGTTAAATCATCACCCGTTTGTCGAAGTAGGCTGTGATTCGATGAGAAATTAACAGGCACCACATCGATTATATGCAACGCAGGACACGTTAGATAAACTAGTAATATTATCAACCATGTGTAGTTAACTAGTGATTATGTTAAGATTGATAGTTTTTTATAAGATAAGTTTAATGCTAGCTAGCAACTTACCTTGGCTTCTTGCTGCCCTTGCGTAACAGGTAGTCAGCCTGCCACACAGGCTCCTCGTGGAGTGCAATGTAAGGCAGGTGGTTAGAGCGTTGGAATAGTAACCGGAAGGTTGCAAAAACGAATCCCCGAGGTGACAAGGTAAAAATCTGTTGTTCTGCCCCTGAGCAAGGCAGTTAACCCCCGTTTCTAGGCCGTCATTGAAAATAAGAATGTGTTCTTAATCTGACTTGCCAAGTTAAATAAAGGTGTAAAAAAAAATAAAAAATTTAAACGGCAAATCGGTTGCCGATTACCGATTGTTATGAAAACTTGAAATCAGCCCTGATTGATCGGCCATTCCAATTAAATCGGTTGACCTCTACTTTATATCATTAACATTTCATTCGTTATTTTTCCATATTTTCTCATTGTTTCTGTGATCATTTTTTTTTTTTTATTCAATGAAATTCTTTAAGAATCCTGTGTAGTATTTTTGTATTTTCATACTTTGTGCAAGGCAATTGATAAGCATTAAACGCATACACTTTCACCAGATGTATGGTGTTTCCTCTGACGCAAAATGTTTTTTTTTGTGGATGGGTATAATTTGTATGTATAAAATAGTAATATTTAAAATGACTAAATCAGGTAATTTTGTATAGATTTATTTCAATTTGCATCGGGCCACTTCTGGGGAGATTCTGGTAAGATGCCGGCAAAGTCGGCTGAATTCTGGTAGATGGAAACAGCCCGATGTACTTGGGCTGATTCTGGGCAGTCATTCATTTTGATTCTTGTTAACCAAAACTATAGTTGGTTAACAAGAAATTTGTGGAGTGGTTGAAAAACGAGTTTTAATGACTCCAACCTAAGTGTATGTAAACTTCCGACTTCAAATGTATAAACAATAGCCTAAATGTAGACTCATTTTGCTGGAGGGCAATGAGTAGACTTGGGATCTTTACCCCATGGCCCTTTCCCATATGGGTTTCCATTGCAATTCCACTGTTTTGGTCGAGTTCGATTGACCTCTTTACCACATCTATTGCGAGTGTACCTGTGACTTTAACAGTGAAATTGGCAGGGTTAGAGGTTCTAAGTTCTATTCATTCTATTTCTATGTGTGCTGCTGCTGCATTGTTGGGGGTGTTTGTTGCCTAGGAAACCGAAGACTCGTTTGTTTGTTTCAGCAAGGAGCAACAAAGTTTCATCACTTTGTTAAGAGTCCATGTTATGGCCGAAACAGACTCAACCGCACGAATGCCCAGCCATCCCATCTACAGTCGGCTGTTCGTTCCACACAACAACGTTCCTTTTTTTAACGGTTATATCCGTTGTTCATGACGGTCTTCATCCATAACCGTCAGTTACATGGATATACGGTAATTGTGCCAGCCCTAACTTAATCAATTATTTAATCGCATTATTATGTGAGTTGAGTAGACTTCAAAAGGACGAGAACATGAACTGATGTGTTAAAGTGTGTTTACTCAACACACTCTGCTTGAGTCAGCCGAATTTGAACAAGCTTGTTGAGTAAAATTACAAATTAATGTTTGCTCAAAACAACTGAAAACCATGCCCATCATTATCATATTTCCCAGCATGCTCTCTTGCAGGTAGATTTTTCATTATTGTTTGTTTCAATACCTGTTTTTGCATGTAATTTGTTTGGTTGATTAACCTTATGCTACACAAACATAAATGATGTACATTTTTCTTTACTAATCCAATCTGTTAGTAGTTGGACTTATTGCACTCGGTACTGAAATGGCTGTTTAAGTTGATATGATTTAAGTAGTTTCATTAATAAATCTTCCTTGCCCTGGCAGTCATTCTGGATGCAGGTTGTGGGTGATTAAATAGTTCCAATTGATTGTTATCCTCTCTCTGCCTAGATTCCAATAGGAATTACACATTACTTTGCAAGCCAACATAACGTGACTTGCAGGCTTGATGTGGCCTGTAAACCAGTAGTTTCAGACCACCATGTTAGGGTGTAACTAGGCCCTTAAAGAAAGGCCTGATGATATATGTAAGGTATTGCCATAAATAATTAGATTTTAAAGATAATATATTCACTTAGGCAGTAAAACCATTGAATACAACAACCATGACTCTGTCGCTAAGAAATACAGTCATGGGTGGTAACTACAATTCACTTAAAAGGCAAGGCACTCTGGGAAATATGCAAATAAGGTAAAATTAGGGCTGCACCATATATCGGTAAGCATATCGGAATCGGACGATATTAGCTAAAAATGCCAACATCGGCATCGGCCCGATGTCTAATTTAACGACGATGTGCAAAACCGATGTCAATGCTGATGTGCATACCTATATAACATAGGTAGATGACGTAATGACACCACGGAAAAATATAGCGCTACACGTGCAACACAGCATTCCTAACCCAGTCCACAATGTCTGCTGTGTGGATCGAGCAGTCAACAAGTCGAGCAGTCATTTGAAAGAGTAAGAACATTTCAGCAAGACAACTCAAAGGCAAAATCCATTAACGCCAAGATAATGGAATTTATTGCCTTTGACAATCAACCATTCTCTGTAGTGGATAATGTTGGCTTTCGCAGACTGGTCGAGCACCTCGAGCCCTGGTACACACTACCAAGTAGGCGCTATTTTTCAGATGTTGCCCTACCGGAGTTACACAGTATTGTTGAAACTCACATCCATGAGCTACTTGCTATGGGCATCACAGCTATTAGCTTAACGACTGACATTTGGACCAGAGATGTCAGCACCATGAGCATGCTGAGTCTGACAGCACAGTTAGTCGATGAGGATTCGTACTGATGAAAGCCGCATTGCATGCTCAAGAATGTGCTGGTTCTCATACTGCTGCTGCCATTTCAATGGCATTTGAGAACATGTTTGAAACTTGGAAACATGAACACAAACCTAGCTCCATTCGGACAACTGATTCGAGAAATCAGCTCGTCAACTGCGTCTGCATCAGACATGATACCATCTGTCATGGCATTGAAACACCTGCTGTGAACAAGCGATTTGGTGGCATTCTCTCTGAGCCTCTTTACTGGGTCGCCACCATGCTCGATTCTAGGTACAAGGACCGCTACTTCGATGCAGACAAAAAAACAGGGTTTACGTGAAATATTAGACACAGCTGAGCTGGACAAGATGGAAATGGACACAGTGACAGTGTGCACCGTGGAATAGAGGCCACAGACAGACAGAGCTGAAACTTCACTGCTTGACATGTATGATGAAATCCTGGTTGAGAATGAAACGACTGAACATATGAACAACGACACAGCACAGCAAGTAAGTGAAAAATCTAGGTTTTGATGATGTTTTACTGGTAATGGGGACATACAGTGGAGGAAAAAAGTATTTGATCCCCTGCTGATTTTGTACGTTTGCCCACTGACAAAGAAAGGATCAGTCTATAATTTTAATGGTAGGTTTATTTGAACAGTGAGAGACGGAATAACAACAAAAATATCCAGAAAATCGCATGTCAAAAAATGTTATAAATTGATTTGCATTTTTATGAGGGAAATAAGTATTTGACCCCCTCTCAATCAGAAAGATTTCTGGCTCCCAGGTGTCTTTTATACAGGTAACGAGCTGAGATCAGGAGCACACTCTTAAAGGGAGTGCTCCTAACCACAGCTTGTTACCTGTAAAAAAGACACCTGTCCACAGAAGCAGTCAATCAATCAGATTCCAAACTCTCCACCATGGCCAAGACCAAAGAGCTCTCCAAGGATGTCAGAGACAAGATCGTAGACCTACACAAAGCTGGAATGGGCTACAAGACCATCGCCAAGCAGCTTGGTGAGAAGGTGACAACATTTGGTGCGATAATACGCAAATGGAAGAAACAAAATAACTGTCAATATCCCTCGGCCTGGGGTTCCATGCAAGATCTCACCTCGTGGAGTTGCAATGATCATGAGAACGGTGAGGAATCAGCCCAGAACTACACGGGAGGATCTTGTCAATGATCTCAAGGCAGCTGGGACCATAGTCACCAAGAAAACAATTGGTAACACACTACGCCCTGAAGGACTGAAATCTTGCAGCGCCCGCAAGGTCCCCCTGCTCAAGAATACATATATATGCACATCTGAAGTTTGCCAATGAACATCTGAATGACTCAAAGGACAACTGGTGAAAGCGTTGTGGTCAGATGAGACCAAAATGGAGCTCTTTGACATCAACTCAACTCGCCGTGTTTGGAGGAGGAGGAATGCTGCCTATGACCCCAAGAACACCATCTCCACCGTCAAACATGGAGGTGGAAACATTATGCTTTGGGGGTGTTTTTCTGTTAAGGGGACAGGACAACTTCACCGCGTCAAAGGGACGATGGACGGGGCCATGTACCGTCAAATATTGGGTGAGAACCTCCTTCCCTCAGCCAGGGCATTGAAAATGGGTCGTGGATGGGTATTCCAGCATGACAATGACCCAAAACACACAGCCAAGGCAACAAAGGAGTGGCTCAAGATGAAGCACATTAAGGTCCTGGAGTGGCCTAGCCAGTCTCCAGACCTTAATCCCATAGAAAATCTGTGGAGGGAGCTGAAGGTTCGAGTTGCCAAACGTCAGCCTCGAAACCTTAATGACTCGGAGAAGATCTGCAAAGAGGAGTGGGACAAAATCCCTCCTGAGATGTGTGCAAACCTGGTGGCCAACTACAAGAAACGTCTGACCTCTGTGATTGCCAACAAGGGTTTTGCCACCAAGTACTAAGTCATGTTTTGCAGAGGGGTCAAATACTTATTTCCCTCATTAAAATGCAAATCATTTTATAACATTTTTGACATGCATTTTTCTGGATTTTTTTGTTGTTATTCTGTCTCTCACTGTTCAAATAAACCTACCATTAAAATTATAGACTGATAATTTCTTTGTAAGTGGGCAAACGTACAAAATCAGCAGGGGATCAAATACTTTTTCCCCCCACTGTACGTAAATGCCAACAAAATAACTTTTTGGTCAGTGTGTGAGTGCATTTCAACTATTTAACTATACTAGAATGCTTAAAAGGCTGCTAAAATGTTCAATATCGGTTATCGGTATCGGATGTTTTGGCAAGGAAAATATCGGATATCGAAATCGGCCAAAAATGTCATATCGGTGCATCCCTAGATTGAATATATTCTCAAATTGAACTGTATGTTCACTCAACATAAAATTCTATGTTGGTTCAGCTATATGCCCAAATGTTGAGCAAACTCACAATCCTATTGCAGCTTGATGCATTACAGTTTTTTACAGTGTGTATTCATGTCAGAGAGACCTGGCTCTATCAGTGGGAAATGTTTTTGAGATTACAGCATCTGACTCTTTCTCTCTCTTTCTTTCTCTCTGCTGATGAGTGTAAACAGAGTGGCAGATGTTGAGCGACTAATGCCCAATCAAACTCTGCTTTCCGCATTACACTCCGCAGAGGGGTACAACAGAGGGGGTAAATTTGGCTGCTCCGGCAAAGCTCATACATGCTTTTTAAATCTCCCTTATACAACCCCAGTCCTATAGTCCACAAGTCCACATCATCCCAACATTTAACAATAGTTTTGGGGTTGATTTATGGTTAGAAAGCATCTGGATCTGTTGATAGCTGTATCAGGCTTCTGAAACACCACCGATCATCTCTGGCTAATGGCTGCTCGTTCCCATTCCTCCATGACATCAACCTAAAACGTATCAACCTCTGCAGTCCTCTGGGGCTTGGATGGGCAAGAATGGACTCTATAAACCCATCTGTCAGGATGAAAGGCCGATGGCACCAAATAACACTCTATTCCATATATAGTGCACAACATTTGACGAGAGCCCTAGTCAAAAGTTGTGCACTATTTATGGAATAGTATTCCATTTGGGATGCACCCAGTTCTCCATTGTCAGCTCGGAGCAGGAGAAACAGGTTCTCCCTTCCATCCTGTGCAGACATGTCACCCTGATGGAGATTAATGACTTCCCAACTGTCCCTGTTCCCCTCATCCCCGAACAGAGGGGGAAAGGGAGAGGAAGAGAAGAAGGGGAGCAGACAGACCATATGCCCACAGCAGCACAGTATCCTAGCAACACCTCCCCGCTCAACCTCCTTATCCTGATTTTGGTAGTACCCTCTCCAGGACTGACCCAGTCAAATTTGTTCTACATTATTACAACAAACACCTGCCCTTAGACAAGACCACCTGGTTCACAGTACTCCTTAGACGACCCCATCCGTGGTGTTTGGACTGGCCCGGGGGACTTCTTCCTGTCTCCCACCCTCCAATCACCTGCCTCTAACTCCCTCATGATGGGTCTTCCAGGTGCTCTCATCCATCCTCTACCCCTCCTCCTACTGTAAAAGCCAAAACAAAGGTAGTAATTAGAAGTGATATCATCTTTTGCACATCTATCACGCCAGTGTTTAATGACCATACTGTAATAATTTCGCCACTATGGCCTATTTATTGCCTCACCCCCCTTAACCTACCTCATTTGTACACACTGTATATAGACTTTCTCTATTGTATTATTGACTGTATGTTTGTTTATTCCATGTATAACTCTGTGTTGTTTGTGTCACACTGCTTTGCTTTATCTTGGCCAGGTCGCAGTTGTAAATGAGAACTTGTTCTCAACGGGCCTACCTGGTTAAATAAAGGTGAAATAAAAAATTAAATTAAAAGAAGTGAGAGTGGAGTTCAGTGTCTTATATAAATTTTGTGAACCAGACTTTAAAAAATCATAGGCCTATGTTAAGCTTAACCCATTTCTGTTGCAATTGTGTTAACTGTAGGCCTGGACAAGCTGTGTGACCTGTGTTGTATTTTAGCAGAGTACATTTTGGCCAGACTCCCCTCCACCCCCTCAGCTAGACCACTCCCTGAGGTTAAGTGTGTCAATTCAGAAGGAAGTTGGCAGTCGTCTGCCATCCAGGGCACCACTATCCAATCGCTCATTATTTACTGAAAGTCCCACAAATAAACACAGGTGTACCTCATCCACACGTGGGTGGACACAGGGCCCAAACATTATGTCTACTGTATGTGGCACTGTCTGTCTGTCTCGCTCAGAGACCTTATTATCCAATCAAAATAAAGGCCCTTTTAACCAGCTGCAATTACTCTCGCCACAAAAGACAGGAAATAGTGAATTTATCCAGGTGAAAAAAGGAGGACAAAAAAGGCACAAAGACAGGAAAGGACAACACAACACAAACTTAAGAGCTATACAGGGACCAAGGTGAATCTGGAGGAGTTGGGGTATGTGGGAGAGTAATGATCATGACAGAATGTGAGCCATCCCAACCCAGATGGATTACAAACAATTGAGACCTTGTTATAGTTTTTGTTTTGGGGAAAGTATATATTCGGCACATGCACCGGTGATTTCAGACTCAACAACGGCCAGTGACCCATACCTATTTAGAGCTTTGAGACTGTCTCCAAAATAACAGGAAGCATGCGAGTGGCTGATGGACATGTTTTCCACACCACGCTCATGTGTCTAAATGTCACTAGGTTAATTAACTTCCCACTTCTCTCTGTTTTTAGAGGAGAGGAAAACATCAACATGCAGATTGAATTACCTCAGAGTAAGACACACAATGGCACAATGTTCCCTACTTATGGCTGGTGACACTATACTACCTCTGTTAGTTAATATTCCACATTCATTCCAATACCTTTTAGAACATTCAGTATCTACCTTTGACCTGCAGGGGAACACTAACCCGGTTTGGAATATACAGTATGGTGATCTTTATAGACACCTATATTGCTCAGTATATACAGTGTATTCGTAAAGTATTCAGACCCCTTGACGTTTTCCACATTTTGTTACATTACAGCCTTATTGTAAAATTGATTAAATAGATTTTTTTCCTCTTCAATCTACACACAATACCCCATAATGCCAAAGAAAAAACAGGTTTTTAGGAAATTTTGCAAATATATTAAAAATTAAAAACTGAAATATCATATTTACATTGGTATTTTGACCCTTTACTCAGTATTATGTTGAAGCACCCTTGGCATGTTGTGTTAGCTAATCCAAGGTTATCATTTTAAAAGGCTAATTGATCATTAGAAAACCCTTTTGCAATTATGTATGCAATTTGTAAGTCGCTCTGGATAAGAGCGTCTGCTAAATGACGTAAATGTAAATGTAAAATGTAAATGCAATGTTAGCACAGCTGAAAACTGTTCTTATAAAAGAAGCAATAAAACTGGCCTTATTTAGACTAGTTGAGTATCTGGAGCATCAGCATTTGTGGGTTCGATTACAGGCTCAAAACACCAGTCTCAACGTCAACAGTGAAGAGGCGACTCCGGGATGCTGGCCTTCTAGGCAGAGTTACAAAGAAAAAGCCATATCTCAGACTGGCCAATAAAAAGAAAAGATTAAGATGGGCAAAAGAAGACAGACACTGGACAGAGGAACTCTGCCTAGAAGGCCAGCATCCCGGAGTCACATCTTCACTGTTGATGTTGAGACTGGTGTTTTGTGGGTACTATTTAATGAAGCTTCCAGTTGAGGACTTGTGAGGCGTCTGTTTCTCAAACTAGACACTCTTAATGTACTTGTCCTCTTGCTCAGTTGTGCACCGGGGCCTCCCATTCCTCTTTCTATTCTGGTTAGAGACTGTTTGTGTTGTTCTGTAAAGGGAGTAGTTCACAGCGTTGTATGAGATCCTCAGTTTCTTGGCAATTTCTCGCATGGAATAACCTTCATTTCTCAGAACAAGAATAGACTGACGAGTTTCAGAAGAAATGTCTTTGCTTCTTGCCATTTTGAGCATGTAATCGAACCCACAAATGCTGATGCTCCAGATGCTCTAGTCTAAAGGCCAGTTTTATTGCTTCTTTAATCAGGACAACAGTTTTCATCTGTGTTAACATAATTGCAAAAGGGTTTTCTAATGATCAATTAGCCTTTTAAAATGATAAACTTGGATTAGCTAACACAACGTGCCATTGGAACACAGGAGTGATGGTTGCTGATAATGGGCCTCTGTACGACTATGTAGATATTCCATAAAAAATCTGCCATTTCCAGCTACAATAGTCATTTCCAATATTAAGAATGTCTACACTGTATTTCTGATCAATTTTATGTTATTTTAATGGACAAAAAATGTGTTTTTCTTTAAAAAAAACAAGGACATTTCAAAGTGACCCCAAACTTTTGAATGGTAGTGTATATAGCATTCTGTTGGTGGCAAGAATTTTATATAATAATTTCAATTGAAAAACTCTATGTGTTGAATCAAGTGTTTTTTGTACCAGTTCATAAACCATGTACCATGGAATCGCTACATCGAAAATCTCTTCCCATTTATTTTGCAACCTGTATGGTGTAGCTGTCAACATTTTTGTCCTCAAACGAAACTGGTATTTTTTTATATTTATGCCAATTCCTTTCAGCCAATTTGTATCTTTAATATATGGCAGGCAAACAAGTTCTCTACCTTCTCCCTTTTCCACTTGCCTCCTCCATTTTTGTGCTAATGCTGTAATCAGTTGGTTGTAATTTTGGATTGAGCAGATATTCCCATATATTTTCGATAGCTGCATATGTGACATAACTCCTCCGTTTATTTTCATTGAATATATCATTCATAAATATATTTAAATTTTTAAATGTTTTATTAATCAGTATATTTGAGTTTAACCATAACATTTGTTGTAATATTTGTTCTATCTTTTCTGCAGGAGAAAACTGAAATTGTAACCAGCTTTGTATGGCTTGTTTAAGAAAGGGTGATTCTTAAAAATATATATATTTTTAATTATTTAGGCGGAAATGAGAAGCTGTAATCTGTATAAAGGCAAAAAAAACATTATTGAACAAAGGATGAGCCTTAATAATCTACTGGAGAACATTTTGGGTTTAAGTATAACTTATGTATGAGTGAAGCTTTTAGTGAGAGGTTTAAAGCTTTAATATTTCATAATTTTAGCCCCCCAAACTCATATTCATTATATAAATAGGCACGTTTAATTTTGTCTGGCTTAACATTCCAAATAAAATGAAATATTTATGCTCATATGATTTAAAAAACAAGTCTTCTGAAGTAGGCAATGCCATTAGTAAGTAAGTAAACTGTGATAGGAGCAAAGAGTTAATCAATCTGATTTTTCCATAAATAGACAAGTATTTACTCTTCATGGTTGCAGAATCTTATCTATTTTTGTTCATTTATAAGTTCATTTATATTTTTTGAGATGTGAATACCAAGTATGTCTACTTCACCATCCGCCCATTTTATTGGTAAAACTACAAGGTAGTGTAAACACTGTATTTTTTAACAATCCAATATGTAATATGGTACACTTGTCATAATTAGGTTTTAGTCCAGAGAGGCTAGAAAAGTGGTCAAGATCTTCAATGAGACTGTACAGGGATCCAGATTGCAGACTTAAGAAAAAACTTGAGTCATCGGCATACATTGACACTTTTGTTTTTATCCCCTGGATTTCTAACCCCTTGATGTTCTTCGTTGATCTAATTTTAATAGCTAATATTTCAATGGTCATAATAAATAAATATGTAGACAACGGACAGCCTTGTTTTACTCCTCTTAAAAGCTCAATACTTTCTGAGAAGTAACCATTATTTACTATTTTACATCTGGGGTTGCTGTACATAACTTTAACCCATTGTATAAGAGATTCACCAAAATTAAAGTAAACCAGGCATTTATATATAAATTCTAGTCATACTTTATCAAATGCATTTTCAAAATCTGCTATGAAGACCAGGGGTGGTATCTTTGATGTTTCATAATGTTCAATTGTTTCAAGTAATTGTCGTATATTATCTCCAATATATCGTCCATGTAAAAAAACCTGTCTGATCTGGATGAACAATATCTTGTAAAACCTGTTTTATTCTATGTGCTATGCATTTCACCAGGATTTTCGCATCACAACATTGAAGTGTAAGAGGCCTCCAGTTTTTTAAATGGACTGGATCTTTATACTTACCACCTGGGTCCTGTTTTAGTAGTAATGAAATCAGAATTTGTTGTTGAGTACCTAAACGTCTACCATTTTTATAGGAGTAAATAAAACGTGCTAATAATGGATATTTGAGTACATCAAAAAAGGTCTGATTATACCTCTACTGGTATACCATCAAGCCCTGATGATTTTCCAGACTGAAAAAAAGTCAATTTTACATTATTATTATTATTATTAGGAAATAAATCCTTAAAGTTAACATCATTCAGTGGAAATGGAGGAGAATGAAAAGAAAGCATGCTTAAACTATTTTGCTTCCTCTTTCAAAATGTAATTTGGTGAATCATGGATGACTCCATCATTTGTAACGAGTTTCTGTAAATTCTTTTTGATAGCAAATCTATGTTGAAGATTCAATATACACTGCTCAAAAAAATAAAGGGAACACTTAAACAACACAATGTAACTCCAAGTCAATCACACTTCTGTGAAATCAAACTGTCCACTTAGGAAGCAACACTGATTGACAATAAATTTCACATGCTGTTGTGCAAATGGAATAGACAACAGGTGTAAATTATAGGCAATTAGCAAGACACCCCCAATAAAGGAGTGGTTCGGCAGGTGGTGACCACAGACCACTTCTCAGTTCTTATGCTTCCTGGCTGATGTTTTGGTCACTTTTGAATGCTGGCGGGGCTTTCACTCTAGTGGTAGCATGAGACGGAGTCTACAACCCACACAAGTGGCTCAGGTAGTGCAGCTCATCCAGGATGGCACATCAATGCGAGCTGTGACAAGAAGGTTTGCTGTGTCTGTCAGCGTAGTGTCCAGAGCATGGAGGCGCTACCAGGAGACAGGCCAGTACATCAGGAGACGTGGAGGAGGCCGTAGGAGGGCAACAACCCAGCAGCAGGACCGCTACCTCCGCCTTTGTGCAAGGAGGAGCAGGAGGAGCACTGCCAGAGCCCTGCAAAATGACCTCCAGCAGGCCACAAATGTGCATGTGTCTGCTCAAATGGTCAGAAATAGACTCCATGAGGGTGGTATGAGGGCCCGATGTCCACAGGTGGGGGTTGTGCTTACAGCCCAACAGGACGTTTGGCATTTGCCAGAGAACACCAAGATTGGCAAATTCGCCACTGGCGCCCTGTGCTCTTCACAGATGAAGCAAGTTCACACTGAGCACATGTGACAGACGTGACAGAGTCTGGAGACGCCGTGGAGAACGTTCTGCTGCCTGCAACATCCTCCAGCATGACCGGTTTGGCGGTGGGTCAGTCATGGTGTGGGGTGGCATTTCTTTGGGGGGCCGCACAGCCCTCCATGTGCTCGCCAGAGGTAGCCTGACTGCCATTAGGTACCGAGATGAGATCCTCAGACCCCTTGTGAGACCATATGCTGGTGCGGTTGGCCCTGGGTTCCTCCTAATGCAAGACAATGCTAGACCTCATGTGGCTGGAGTGTGTCAGCAGTTCCTGCAAGAGGAAGGCATTGATGCTATGGACTGGCCCGCCCGTTCCCCAGACCTGAATCCAACTGAGCACATCTGGGACATCATGTCTCGCTCCATCCACCAACGCCACATTGCACCACAGACTGTCCATGAGTTGGCGGATGCTTTAGTCCAGGTCTGGGAGGAGATCCCTCAGGAGACCATCCGCCACCTCATCAGGAGCATACCCAGGCGTTGTAGGGAGGTCATACAGGCACGTGGAGGCCACACACACTACTGAGCCTCATTTTGACTTGTTTTAAGGACATTACATCAAAGTTGGATCAGCATGTAGAGTGGTTTTCCACTTTAATTTTGAGTGTGACTCCAAATCCAGACCTCCATGGGTTGATAAATTTGATTTCCATTGATTATTTTTGTGTAATTTTGTTGTCAGCACATTCAACTATGTAAAGGAAAAAGTATTTAATAAGATTATTCCATTCATTCAGATCTAGGATGTGTTATTTTAGTGTTCGCTTTATTTTTTTGAGCAGTATATATATATATATTTTTTAATTTTTCACAATTTTCCATCCAATTCGCTTTATTTTTGTAATACATTACACTTGATCATTCTTGAATAAGTACCTCCATTTCTTTTTGTTTTTCCTCTAATTTATTTTGTGCCTCTATAGTAGTTTTCCATTACCATTACCTGCGCTGTTACTTCTCCTATTTCCTTTATTAGTCTAATCTCTTTAGACCTAAACTGCTTATGTTTTAATGATGAGTATTGTATTGAATGGCCTCTAAAAGTACATTTAAAAATAAGAGGATCTGCTGTACCTATGTTGTGCAAAAAAAGTCAATTATTTAATCAATAGGCTTCGATTACATTTTCAATATCCCCGTCCACGTGGACATTCTGTAAGAGTTATATATATGGAGGTCAATTAGATGGTGGTCCGATGCTATTCGGTCTCCTATTAATACTTTTCAAACTTTTGATGCCAGCAAGAATGAGACTAGGAAGTAGTCAAGATGACTCGCTTGATTAAGCCTTCTCCATGTATATCTCACTAGGTCAGGGTTTTTCAGCCTCCATATATCCACTAGTTCTAATGTATCCATGATCTTCCTGATCTCCTTAAGTGCTTGAGGGTGACAGTTTGTGGTGTGATTTTCTTTACGATCCATTGAGCTACTTAAAACCGTATTATAATCTCCTACCATAATAATAGATTAATTCGTTGCTTGTGAGCTCAATAGATTATTATATATATTTAGGAAGAAGTGTGGATCATCATTATTTGGCCCATATAATTCATTAGCCAGATCTGTTTTTGATCCAATAGCATATTTAAAATAATCCATCTTCCTTGCGGATCTGTTTGCACAGTTTGCACAATCAGTTCAAAATACGTATTAATTAGTATAATCACTCCTTTTGAATTTCTTTGCCCATGACAAAAATATATTTCTCCCTCCGAGTCCTTTTCCCACCCTACCTCATCTATATTCGTAGAATGAGTTTCCTGTAAACAATAGATATTATATTCTTTCTCTTTTAGCCAGGTAAAAATCTATCTTCTTTTGTTATGATCTGCTAAGCCATTGCAATTATACCTGGCTATATTTATTTCCCCACTTACCATAATGGTACCAAAGTTTCAACTATACTTACCACAACCAGTGTTTGTAAACTTACCATTAAAAAGCACCATGATGATTAAGTGTCCATATAGCTGTACCATAATATTTGCACTGTTAAGCATACTGTAGCTGCAACTTTGTAAACCTCCAATTGTCCTAATATTTCACCCACTAAAACCTTCCCCCATATCTGGGTCTGTTGTCACTAAGACCATCTCCCTGACTCATGACGCACATTTACATCCTAAGGTAAGGCCTTGGCTGCCAATTGGTGTAAGCCAGATGGAAATAACGTAAATATCCTAAATATCTACTAGGGTGCTTTTTAAGAGAACTAACCAAATAACATGGATAACAGTCAGAAATTATTTTATAGTAACAATAATAGATAATATTAATAGAAATAACCACAGAAAAATCGTATAAATGCATGCTCATATTTAGAGAGTCCTAGCAAGGCTATATGCATGTCAGCCCAGCCTGCTCAGTTCATTGGATTCAATTGTTCGAAATGTTTTGAAAAAATGAAAAGAAAACTACCTATATCCATCGCAAGACCAGTTCTTAATGTCCATCACATGCGAGACATATTTCATGTAGTCCTCATTATATGCTGTTTTATTCCTACAAAAAAGGAAGAGGGAAAAAGGAACATTAATTCTAACGGCCGCTAATGGCTGCAAGTAAAAATGTGTCTTAGGCATCACACTACCCATAAAGGAATACCCAAGTTTAACTTACAATAAACTCTGACACAGCCATGGCACGATAGCCAAGAATACATGCAGTACTGACAATCCAGAGCAAGTAAACCTGGAAAACCAACCCTCTCTCCACCCATACACATTTTGTATTTTGCTCTAACACCTTGGCTGTTTTTTTACAGCTAGGCCAATATCATTATGATCAAGAATATAAAAGGTAGCATAAATAGCTTATATATAGAAATATATAATATACCTCTCACTTAGAGAAGAGCTTCCAGTGATGGAAAAAGTACCCAATTGTCATACTTGAGTAAAAGTAAAGATACCTTAATAGAAAATGACTCAAGTAAAAGTGAAAGTCACCCAGTAAAATACTACTTGAGTAAAAGTCTAAAAGTATTTGGTTTTAAATATACTTAAGTAACAAAAGTAAATGTAATCGCTAAAATGTAATTAAGTATTAAAAGTAAAAGTATAAATCATTTCAAATTCCTTTACTAAGCAAACCAGATGGCACCATTTTCTTATTTTTTTGAATTTCCGGATAGCCAGGGGCACACTCCAACATTCAGACATAATTTACAAACGAAGCATGTGTGTTTAGTGAGTCCACCAGATCAGAGGCAGTAGGGATGACCAGGGATGTTCTGTTGATAAGTGCGTGTATTGGACAATTTTCCTGTCCTGCTAAGCATTGAAATGTAACAAGTCAGGGAAAATGTATGGAGTAAAAATAACAATATTTTCTTAAGGAATATAGTGAAGTAAAAGTAAAAGTTGTCAAAAATATAAATAGTAAAGCAAAGTACAGATACCCCCAAAAAACTACTTAAGTAGTACTATACAGTATTTTTACTTATGTACTTTACACCACTAAGTGCTTCCATAAGCCAGTTATTGTGTTAGTTCTACCGTTAACTTTAATCAGTTTATCCCCGTGTTAACCAGCCCGCCACACACTAATAGAGACAACAACCCTGTTGACAATACCTAATCCATTTGACGGTGTGTATCGGAACAATAATAATCCTTTACATTTTTTATATTGAGATACATTTTTTCAATGTAAAGGGTAATAACACCAAATATTTGAGGATCGTATAGGCCTACTCCAATAGAGAACCTATGCAGGTTTTTAATTCTATAATCCTTTATCCTAGCCCTACATTAGATCTATTCATATTTACTATAAAGTTTCATTTTGAAAGGTAATTGTTCCAATTCACAGCCTCGAGTCTTCTTGGGTATGACACTACAAGCTTGGCACACCTGCATTTGGGGAGTTTATTCCATTCTTCTCTGTAGATCCTCTCAAACTCTGTCAGGTTAGATGGGGAGCGTCACTGCACAGCTATTTTCAGGTTTCTCCAGAGATGTTCGATTGGGTTAAAGTATGGGCTCTGGCAAGGCCACTGAAGGACATTCAGAGACTTGTCCCGAAGCCACTCCTGCGTTGTCTTGGCTGTGTGCTTAGGGTCGTTGTCCTGTTGGAAGATGAACCTTCGCCCCAGTCTGAGGTCCTGAGTGCTCTGGAGCAGGTTTTCAATAAGAATCTCGCTGTACTTTGCTCCGTTCATCTTTCTCTCGATCCTGACTAGTCTCCCAGTCCCTGCCACTGAAAAACATCTCCACAGCATGATGCTGCCACCACCATACCTCACCGTAGATATGGTGCCAGGTTTCCTCCAGACGTGATGCTTGGCATTCAGGCTAAAGAGTTCAATCTTGGATTCATCAGACCTGAAAGTCCTTTAGTTGCCCTTTGGAAAACTCCAAGCGGGCTGTCATGTGCCTTTTACTGAGGTCTGGTTCCGTCTGGCCAATCTACCATGAAGGCCTGATTGGTGGAGTGCTGCAGAGATGGTTGTCCTTCTGGAAGCCCTGTCAGAGTGACCATTGGGTTCTTGGTCACCTCCCTGACCAAGGCCCTTCTCCCCCGATTGCTCAATTTGGCCGGGCTGCCAGCTCTAGGAAGAGTCTTGGTAGTTCCAAACTTCTTCTATTTAAGAATGATGGCGGCCACTGTGTTCTTGGTGACCTTCAATGCTGCAGACATTTTTTGGTACCCTTCCCCAGATCTGTGCCTTTACACAATCCTGTCTCGGAGCTCTACGGACAATTCCTTCGACCTCATGGCTTGGTTTTTGCTCTGACATGCACTGTCAACTGTGGGACCTTATATAGACAGGTGTGTGCCTTCCAAATCATGTCCAATCAATTGAATTTACCACAGGTGGACTCCAATCAAGTTGTAGAAACATCTCAAGGATGATCAATAGAAACAGGATGCACCTGAGCTCAATTTCAAGTCTCATAGAAAAGGGTTTGAATACTGATGTAAATAAGGTATTTCTGTTTTTGTTTTTTTACATTTGCAAAAATGTCTAAAAATCTGTTTTCACTTCGCTATTATGGGGTATCGTGTGTAGATTGATGAGGAAAATGTTTATTTAATAAACTTTAGAATAAGGTTTTATCGTAACACAATGTTGAAAAAGTCAAGGGGTCTGAATACTTTCCGAACGCACTGTACCTAAGATGTCTGAGAACACCACATAACATGAGCTGAATTACAACATATGGGAATTTCACCCCCTGAAAAGTAAAACTATTATGATAGTGTCTGTTTGCATTGTTCAAGTGTGTCAGCTGGATCTCTGCAACATTCTTAATTTAGCATGAACAGTATTTGTATTTATATTACATTTACAGAATTTCTGTGACATTTTTCTGTCATGACGTGAAGCTCACTCACTTCTCTATAGCCTCTGACGTCACATCAGAGACCACATTTTTTGGATGTGCAATTTTCGCCACTGATCACAAAGCCCTGGCAAAATGACCCAGAAAATTGTTTATATATACTTTCCCATAATCCTGAATTATCCATTTGATTAAAAGATTCCCTTCAGTTCCCATGGATATGGCACATGAAACCCCGTCGTCTCAACCTCAGTCTTGAAACATTACTGTTTATGCTGACCTACATACAAAAGTACATAGTTAGACTAGGATGTCGGGTATTAGGCTCCAGAGACCTCTCACACACAGACAGACATGGCAGGCACAGCCCGATCCACCATCCCATGCACAAATTTCAAGAGACCAAAGGACTCCAACTGAACCGAAATGCACTGAAGGGTGCACGTTACATGTTAAACATACAACCTGGCTCTAGTCTGTGGCCCTGTACTCCTGGGGGCCCCTCTCTCCTCTCTGCTTCTCTTTGATATGTGGCACAACCTGACACCTTCAGGGGCAGAGGAGACTCAAGGGGAAAGTTAAACGCTCCATCCTTTAGAGATGAAATGCTCCACATAAATCATTGATTAGCCTTCACCCCTCCCATACCCACCCCCATCTACCACCTTGCTTCCGGCTAGATAGCTGAAACGGTGCAAACGCATGTTATTTTATCATTAATAGCACTTCTGCCAATTAGGGACACATTTTTGGCAGTTTGGCCTTATAGATGTAGAGCTGTAGAGGACAGCAGTCGTAAAGGGGTGGCCACATTGTTCATCTTCAGAGGGGAAATAGTAGTAACAAAAGAAAAACAGAACAGAGGATGTTGTGTGGCTGGTAGTGGTGGATGTGCATACTCAGATATTTGGTGATAAATGCATTGTGTGTGTGTGTGTGTGTGTGTGTGTGTGTGTGTGTGTGTGTGTGTGTGTGTGTGTGTGTGTGTGTGTGTGTGTGTGTGTGCGTGCGTGCGTGTGTGTTTGGTGTGTGTTTGTGTGTTACTGTGGATCTAAATCAAGTATCCAAAATGTGTGAGTGCGTGTGTACAGTATAGATTTAGTATGGGGATCTCATAGTTTTTTGGTCATGTAGATCTCTGACAAGTGGTCTTCATCTCTTGTCCCGTCTCGCCCGGGGCTGGTAGCCTACACTATTAACTTGATGTCACCCTTTCCCCTGACGTGTGTCTGTTCTGCTCTGCCCTGCCATGGATGTGGAACTACACAGATATAATGGTCCTATCCTACTAGTGCCTCAGCCGCTCTGTGTGCAGTACAGACTGTTCTATGCTGATAGTGTGTCACAGACATCTATGTGTGAAAGCAGTATAGTGAATAACAGCAGTATAACAGGCATATAACCTAGGCTATAGGACAAAATAAACAAAATAACATTGAATTTGTTTTATTGTCACATACACCGGTTACGTGCAGTGAAACGTTTGGTTTTACCCCCCACCCTGGAACTACAAGGCATCTGCCACTGATGGCTACAGTCGACGGAGGCGGGTTTGAGCGTAGGGAGGTGTGACAGCGACGGTAATATTTCATTGGCCAGACATGCTAGACAAACAGCCAGAACATCAAATCAGGAAGACTAGTCAATTATGTCGTTCATATCCAGACGTTCCCTCCGCATCATGCGTAGGCTAATGTAAACTAAAGCAGTAGGTTACACATACCCATCCCCCGTTCTCCTGAATCCAGCTGAGCAGTGGTCCATTTAGATACTCTGTCATCCACACCGCGATGTGATCCACCTGCGACGTCATCTCCTTGTTCACGCATTCCACGCATATTGTGCCCCCGAACTCGAAGAAGGCGATAATCCGTCCCCAGTTAACCCCATCCCTGAACAGCTCGTCTATCACCTCTCTAAATCTCCTCTCAGCCGTGGAGGATGTGAGATACAGCTGGTGTGACATCTCTGCGAAGTCGGGCTGGTACAGTCTTTCGAGTTCGTCCCCGGCCTCACGCAAAACTCTGTGAATAGCTGCATGCGGGTCCGGTTGGGAGAGCCATTTGGAAAGACTAGGGACGCTGCCCGGGCCGGCGTTATTGGCCCCGTGGCACCGCCGTGCCAAACCCAGCCGAGGAGAAATCATCGACCCATTATTAGCGGCACCTTCCTCCTCCTCGGCATCCTCGAAATCCCACGCATATCCTCGTTTCAAGAGTTTGTGACAAATGTACTTTTCCACTATAAAGCGGTTGTCGTCGTTTGCCATTATGATTGCCACTGATGACCTCCAAAATCCTCGTTTTTAAGAATAATACATCATAATTGTAGATATGCACTGCATCGCACAATACATCAGATCAAACGAAAAGTGTATTTCTGAGAAAATGTTCTGGTCAAGTTTTTATGATAGCCGCCTACAATTGAACGGTGCAAAACGAAACACTGGAAAGGGAGCGATGTGCGTGGATTGAAAAACGGCCCCTTCACCCAACTAGGCTGAAACCGTGAAAAGTCCAAATATAAACCACGTCAGAATTTCCAAATGTTCCCAATTGTGCTCTCAAAACAAATATTCGAAGCGTTGGTCAAAAAGTGGCGACAGTTCCCTTCTCTGAATACTCCAAATCTAGACAGCCAGAAATACGGAAGAGATAAAAAATATTCTCCATATGCACATAATGTACACTACAAATACATGACCGAAAATCTACATATGAAGGTCAACGTCGCATGCATCCAGAATATGATACCGAAAACTATTCCAGCGGCGTTTCACGCATTCAGAGAGACGTTTTGAGTGAGGAATGTATCCCACAATTGCTGCCTGTTGTACACTCTTTGCTGCTGTGCTGGTGAGGTATTTCTTGTGTCAGGGGCGTTTCTAGGATTTGAAGACATTAGGGGCTTAGCCCAAAGCCAGTAGGGGGATCCGGGGGCATCCTACCCCGGTAAAAAAAAAAAAAGGAATTTCAAGAGCTAAATGCATGAATTTGGTGCACTTTGAGATGAACATTGAGACATTAGAACATTGAGAGATTAGATATTTTTCAAGTAACTTGCACTTTCCCTCCTGCCACAGCAGACACTGCCTGTACTTAATTACAGAAACTATGTGGGTCTCTCTACTGAGTCTCCCTACTGGAACATCCCCTGACTTTTTCCAAATTTTGAAGTTTAAAATTTAAGTTTAAAAGCCTGATTAAATTTAGATTTTGTGTCACAGGCCTACACACAATACCCCATAATGTCAATGTGGAATTATGTTTTTAGACATTTTTACAAATTAATTAAAAATGAAAAGCTGAAATATCTTGAGTCAATAAGTATTGAATGAAATCATCAACAGTATCCAGATCCATTGGATGTAGTGATCACAATATAGTAGCCATATCGAGTAAAACCAAAGTTCCAAAGGCTGGGCCTAATATAGTGTATAAGAGGTCATACAAGAGGTTTTGTAGTGATTCCTATGTTGTTGATGTAAATAATATTTGTTAGTCCGTGGTGTGTAATGAGGAGCAAACAGACATTGCACTTGACACATTTATGTAATTGCTTATCCCAGTTACTAATAAGCATGCACCCATTAAGAAAATGACTGTAAAAACTGTTAAATCCCTGTGGATTGATGAGGAATTGAAATATTGTAAAGGCAAAAGGAATGGCAAATAAGTCTGGCTGCACAACCAATTGACAAATTTACTGCAAATTGAGAAATCATGTGACTAAAAAGAAGAAGAAACTACACTATGAAACAAAGGTAAATTACATAAAGAATGATAGTAAAAAAGCTTTGGAGCACCTGCAATGACATTTTGGGAAAAAAGGCAAACTCAGCTCCATCATTCATTGAATCAGATGGTTCGTTCATCACAAAACCGACTGATATTGCCAACCTCAAGATTAGCACATTTAGGCATGACATGCCAGCAACAAACGCTGACACTACACATCCAAGTATACCTGACCAAATTATGAAAGACAAGAATTATAATTTTGAATTCCATAAAGTGAGTGTGGAAGAAGTGAAAAAGTATTGTTGTCTATCAACAATGACAATGCACCGTGTCTGACAACTTGGATGGCAAATTACTGAGGATAATAGCGGATGATATTGCCACTCCTATTTGTCATATCTTCAATTTAAGCTTACAAGAAAGTGTGTGCCCTCAGGGCTGGAGGGAAGCAAAAGTCATTCCTGCTTACTAAGAATAGTAAAGTCCCATTTACTGGCTCAAATAGCAGACCAATCAGCCTGTTACCAACCCATAGAACATTTTGTTTTTAAACTGTGTTTGGCCAGATAGAATGCTATTTTATAGTAAACAAATTGACAACAGACTTTCAACACACTTATAGGGAAGGACATTCAACAAGCACAGCACTTACACAAATTACTGAGAGAAATTGATAATGAAATGATTGTGGGGGCTGTTTTGTTACACTTCAGCTTTTGACATTACCGATCCTAGTCTGCTGCTGGAAAGTCTTTTGTGTTATAGCTTTACATCCCCTGCTATATTGTGGATAAAGAGTTACCTGTCTATCAGAACACAGAGGGAGTTCTTTATTGAAAGCCTCTCCAACATAATCCAGGTACAATCAGGAATTCCCCAGGGCAGCTGTCTTGGCCCATTACTTTTTTCAATCTTTACTAACGACATATCACTGGCTTTGAGTAAAGCCAGCGAGTCTATGCATGCAGATGACTCAACACTATACACGTCAGCTATTACAGCGACTGAAATGACTGCAACACTTAACAAAGATGTGCAGTTAGTTTCAGAATGGGTGGCAAGGAATAAGTTAGTCCTATATATTTCAAAAACTAAAAGCATTGTATTTGGGTCAAATCATTCACTAAACCCTAAACCTCAACTAAATCATGTAATAAATAATGTGTAAATTGACCAAATTGAGGTGACTAAACTGCTTGGAGTAACCCTGGATTATAAACTGTCATGGTCAAAACGTATTGATACAACAGTAGCTAAGATGGTGAGAAGTCTGTCCATAATAAAGTGCTGCTCTACCTTCTTAACAGCACTATCAACAAGGCAGGTCCTACAGGCTACTGTTCATTCGTGTGGTCAGGTGCCACAAAGAGGGACTTTGGAAAATTGCAATTGGCTCAGAACACTGCAGCACGGCTGGCCCTTGGAAATACACAGAGAGCAAACATTAATAATATGCATGTCAATCTCTCCTGGCTCAAAGTGGACATGTTGAAAGCACCGAGCTGTCTGTCTAGCACACAGCTCAGACACGCATACATACCCCACAAGATATGCCACCAGAGGTCTCTTCACAGTCCCCAAGTCCAGAACAGATTATGGGAGGCGCACAGCACTACATAGAGCCATGACTACATGGAACTCTATTCCACATCAGGTAACTTATGCAAGCAGTATAATCAGTTTTAAAAAACAGATGTGTTATAGATATGTGTTAGTGGAGTATGGGCCTGAGGGCACACACTTAGTGTGTTGTGAAATCTGTTATGAATGTATTGTAATGTTTTGAAAATTGTATATCGGCCTTAACATAATAAATACAAAAACAAATACAAAAGTATTGAACCCCTTTGTTATGGCAAGCTTAAATAGGTTCAGGAATAAAATGTGCTTAACAAGTCACAAAATAAGTTGCATGGACTCACTCTGTGGGGAATAATAGTGTTTAACATGGTTTTTGAATGATTACCTCATCTCTGTACCCGACACACATACAATTATCTATATGGTCCCTCAGTCAAGCAGGGAATTTCAAACACAGATTCAACCACAAAGACCAGGGAGTTTTTCCAATGCCTCTCAAAGAAGGGCACCTATTGGTAGATGAGTAAAAAAAATATTAAGTAGACATTGAATATCCCTTTGAGCATGGTGAAGTTATTAATTACACTTTGGATTGTGTATCAATATACCCAGTCACCACAAAGATACATGGTCTTGCCTAACTCAGTTGCTGGAGGGGAAGGAAATCGTTCAGAGATTTCACCATGAGTCCAATAGTGACTTTAAAACAGTTACAGAGTTTAATGGCTGTGATAGGAGAAAACTGAGGATGGATAAATGGCATTGTAGTCACTGCACAATACTAACCTAAATGACAGAGTGAAAAGAAGGAAGCATGTACTGTACAGAATAAAAATATTCCAAAACATGCATCCTGTTTGCAATAAGGCACTAAAGTAAAACTGCAAGAAATGTGGCAAAGAAATTCTGAATACAAAGCCTTAACTTTGAGGCAAATCCAACCACTCTTCATATTTTCAAGCATGGTGGTGGCTGAATCCTGCTATGGGTATGCTTGTCATCAGCAAGGATTATGGAGTTTTTTTTCATGATAAAATGGAATGGAGCTAAGCACAGGCAAGGCAAAATCCTAGAGGAAAACCTGGTTCAGTCTACTCTCTGCCAGACACTGAGAGATGAATTCACCTTTCAGCAGGAAAATAACCTAAAACACAAGGCCAAATCTACACTGGAGTTGGTTACCAAGAAGACAGTGAATGTTCCTGAGTGGCTGAGTTACAGTTTTCACTTAAATCTGCTTCAAAATGGTTGTCTAGTAATCAACAACCAATTTGACAGAGCTTGGATAATTTTTTTAAGAATAATGTGCAAATATTGTATAATCCAGGTGTGCAAAGCTCTTAGAGATTTATCCAGAAATATTCAAAGCTGTAATCGCTGCCAAATGTTATTTTAACATGTTGTACACTCAGTGTATTTCTGGCATAAAAATGTCTCTGTAAAACGTTACTTCATAGCTCTAGTGATGTGTGGTCATGACACTCATATCAGACTGAAACGTCCCCCCCCCCCCCCGGTTTGTTTAAAAAAATGTTGGTTACTACATGATTCCATATGTGTTATTTCACAGTTTTGATGTCTTCACTATTATTCTACAATGTAGAAAATAGTAAAAATAAAGAAAAACCCTTGAATGAGTAGGTGTTCTAAAACTTTTGACCGGTTGTGTGTACAATAGCTACTGGCTGCCCAGGCTGTTCTGTTCCCCTCATGGAAGATGAATGTCCACTACTCAAACAGGATATGTAAAACCTCACATTCACCCACAGTACACACAGTAGCCCCCCAATAGCCACCCGGCTGCACACACCCACTGTACATCAAAACTGAACCACTCCGTAATAGTACGGAGTGGTACAAAACATCCACTCCACTTCTGTAAACACAGGATTGATCAACTGTAACCATAGGTTGTGTATGTATCTAGGCTGTGCAACCCTCGGCAACTGAATAATGTAAGCTCATAATCCAAACAAAGCAAACACAGATACACAAATACATTTTTTACATTTTGGTCATTTAGCACAGTGGTTCTCAAACTGTGGGGCGTGCCCCTGGGGTTGGCGGGGGTGGGTGGAGGTCCCAACTAGTCCATGTCAGCTAATGTTTTTTAGCCCATAGATTTTGTGGTTTGAGTCAACTCAAATATCACATGAATTCACATTAGACATGGCAAAATGTCAAGAATTGAAAAGTTAGTTTTAAAACTACAAAAATGTTCTCTGCACCCCATTACAAAATGTGTAGAATTGCAGGAAATATGCTTTAAACCTGAAGATCTCCGTCAACAAGAGGGGTGTGAACAGTTGGTGTCATGAACAGTGCTTGTGGCCATAGAAATAGACATGGAGTGTGCACACGCACAGGGGTGGTGCGGAATGTTCCCCAATGCTGGAGGGGGGGGGGGGGCCTGAGTGAAAAGGTTTGGGAACCCTTGATTTACAGTCAGTGCATTCAACTAAGTATACTTATACATATGGTATAGGTTAGGTTCCATACCAGTGCAATAACAAAGCCTAAAAGCTTTCAAAAGAGGCCTATGTGTTCAGTAGCCTACTGAGTGCAGGAAAAATAAACATTTAACCTAAAACAGAGAACTAGATGGGCATTGGAAGGAGGAAAAACCACACCTAGAACTAAAACAGGACACATTGTGAAAGAAAAGAGAAAAGATAAGAGAAAATGACATATTCCAAAGTTATTTATTTTGTTTTATTATGAAAGAAAATAAGACAAAGCAACATTGTTCCACTCCTTACATTTTTATTTTCAATGGCACACAAGGTGAAATTCTTACCCGTTTGGCAAAAACAAAACAGAACAAAACACAACCAATAAAATGGGAACGGAAGCGGAATGCATCATGATAATATTCAGTAGTACTGCACTTATAAACTCTATATAATCTTTTAAATATCTCTGGACGACACCAACGAATGGGAAAACTCGGTTGTAGTGTTTTAACATATTGTGAGCATAGGCTTAATTTGCATAGCTTAAGTGTTAAAACAAAATAGCTTTTTCCATGAACTACATATTATACCAAATGTCTATCAACTACAACATGAATGTGTTGCTAAAAGCAAAAAAAATGTACAGATGATAAAATGACAGGTAGACACCCAAACTTTGCTGGACAGTGACAGTATACCTTGAACCAATGTCAAATGAGAACCTCAGAGTTGAATCAAGCATTCACTTCGACATTTTGGGTTTGAGTAAGGCCTTTTTGTAAAAAAACTAAACTGGAATTGACAACAACAAAAAACCACGGTAAAACAGTTGGCATTTTCATAGAAAAATCATATCAAATTAACTGGTAAACCACAAGAGGCTTAAGTCAAGTTTCTTTCTGTGGATGAATTTGATTATTTTAGCATTAACATCTGTAGTTCTCTCTTAAGGCTTGGAATGGGTCCCCACAATTGTAGTGCTTGACTGCATTACAAACTATTTCTAGGATAGAACAGAGAAGCAACATCAAACAAAAATAAATCTCAAATAGTTGCATTGTACTTATAGAAATTGTCTCTTAATACATTTTGGCATTCAAATAATGGTGGATTTTCAAAAAATGATGTATATTTTCTGATTTGTAGCGTATTGTTTGTATTAAAGTTAAGTACATTCTCCCCACAGTTGATCGATGGAAGGAAGACTTGCATGAGGACTTCAGGAGGGATCTGTGAATACTTACCGAGACAAATAACAATCAGATAGGAACGTATAGGATAACGTCCACAGTGACTGTGCATGAAATGTCAACTTAGATAACACAATAGCACACAGCTCCTCTATGAGCTTGCCAGTCCCTCTTCATCTCTTGGCCCCTATATAAAATACAGTTCTGGCGCCCTCTCTAGGCCTAAGGGGACTTTGCTCGAACCTGCGAGTCACACCCCACGCCTTGTCCTGACACCATCCCATCAATCTTAAGGAGGCAAAATATGTACACAGATCACACATACAAAGACCCTCAACCTCAAACAGGAAAGAGTGGATCAGTCTGTCATCAGCTGTTAGTGGATTTGTTCTTCTACTACATCGTATGACTGTCCCATGCCGACCTTTTACGTGCTGCTTCTACCTCAGGTAAAAAACACACAAATAAGATGACGTGAAAGTGACAGGCAAATAAGAGGAATACATTACAGAGGAGGTTTTTCTTTTTCCCCCAACCACCACCAGTGTCTAATGGCTTTTCTCTCTCCCTGGAGTAGGCTTGGTCAGTGTAGTCATTCAAACACATTGTAACATAACACTGCATTAAAATCTCTCCCATCGGCTTCTTCACACAGCCCCTACATGCACGGCACACACAAATTCCTTTGTATTTCCACATACAATCTCTGTACCTGAAAATGCCTTGGATGTTCATTTCCGGAAAGCAAATTACATTTTTGCATTGCCCTCCCTCATTACTGTTTTTGTTTTATTTAACCTTCATTTAACTAGGCAAGTCAGTTAAGAACAAATTATTTTTTACAATGACGGCCTACCCCGGACGACGCTGGGCCAATTGTGTGCCGCCCTATGGGACTCCCAATCACGGCCAGATGTGAATCAGCCTGGATGCGAACCAGGGACTGTAGTGTCGCCTCTTGCACTGATGCGCAGTGCCTTAGACCGCTGCGCCACTCAGGATCCCAAAATGACTGTTAAGTAATGTAAAATCACCTCTAAGTTTAGTTAATGCATCCACAGCATGGGCCAAAACACCACACTACATAGACAGCACATGGAGGGGCACAGGTTAAAACAGAGTGAATATAGAGGAAAGAAGCCCTGCCTGCAAAAGAAAAAAAGCTTTGGAAGGCGGAACAGAATGCTTTTGGTGAAGATAAAGTTTAAGGTGATTAAGCTAGCTTACTCAGAATGGTCTGCATGGCATACATTATTGTTTGCGTTGGTATTCTGTCAGATTCTTGGTAAAGGAATTGCAGGTCAACATGCAGACATAACCTGTCAGACTGGCTATCCCTTACTTACCTCTCTGCGTGGAAGAGAAAAAAAAGTAAATATCAATGGAATAATGACAAAATGGCTGCCACGAATGGTATGTGTTACATCATCGGTCAAGTGGAAAAGACATCCGCCATCTTCTTTACTTAGTTATTATCACTGGTGGATGAGATGACTGGCCATTTAGCCTACCCAGGGTTGTGCCCTCTAGGGGGGGAGGGGAGGGGAGGGGAGAGGAGTGGTGGCTCGGTTGGGTTCTTCAGTGACTATGACTCGGGGAGAATGGAGCGGCGGGGGAGGGGGTGTATGAGGGAGGAGGTTGGGGTGGGTGTGTTACTCCCTCTTGTCCGCTGCTTTGGACTGCTCCCTCTCGATCATACAGCGACGCACAATGCTGTCGAAACTCCCCAGGTAGAACAGAGCGACGGTCCGGAACAGCCCCATGGTCACAATCTGCACAGAAGTCACATTAACATTATGAGCCCTAGTCACTATTCACAATCACCAGAGTTAGACAGGAACAGACAGTTTTGGGACAATCTATTATTATGTTATAATCATATAAAATATGACTTAATTCTATCTCTCTGGTTATAATAGATGTGTAATAGATACAAAATTGCTTTGGTAAGTTGATTGTTAAGGTTTAGTTAACACATGTTTACCAAAAGACCCCAGAGTAATATTCTGGGTGTTTGGTAATGGGACCGTGACAGTACCATTCCTGTACTGTTGTTACCTGCTGGAGGCCCTCTGTGATGGAGGTGACAGGTGACATTCCACAGGTGAGAGCCGAGAGCATGTAGCCGTCAGGCCCCACAGAGCTGTTGAAGTTCCCCTGCTGTAGGGGTCACAAAGACATGGCCGTCCGAAAAAAACGCTTCATCACACTTCTAGAGAGCAATTCTCTCTATGGTCCTGACTGGAAGGGATTGTACTGATAAAGCTTTTTGTGTTGGCCGAAGGCAGAGTAAATGTGATAGCGACAGTTGTTGAGAATGCAGTCTCTTACCACGGCATCCTTGACCACGGTTTTAGCAACCTGCTCCGGCTGAGTCACCCCAGACGTCTCGGAGATCAGCCTGGTCTCTAAAGGCTATGGAAGGACCAAGAGAGAAAATATAATGCGAGGCGACAGAGTAAAAGACTAAAGAAGAGAACATTTCCACTTGTTCATAAGGAGACTTACCTTTGTCCTATTCTCCTCTGCTAGTCCTGGTGTGTCAGTGTCAGGGGGGTAGGCAATTGTCACATAGATATTATATGGCTTCATCTGCATGGAGGAGTAGAGGAAAGAGTACATTCAATTAGCCACAAAGAGACCTTTTGGCCTCCAATGTGGGTAGGAGGAGGAACTATATACTACTCACTTCCATCTGCAAGGACTCAGCCAGACCACGAAGGGCAAACTTGGACGGGGAGTAGGCAGTGTAGCCAAACAGGCCGATCTGGCCAGCCTGGGAGGAGACAAACATGATGCGTCCCATCCTCCGCTCCTTCATAGTGGTGATTACGGCCCGTGTGGGATACACACTGCCCAGGTAGTTCACCTCCATCAGACTCTGTTATAGACAAGGGAAGGGTTAGGGTTATTCATGATGTATTATTATTAATAATAATAAAAGCTGAGCAATACCCATACTACTAACAATAGCCCTGCAATATGTTGTGTGTTATATTTCTGTGCAGTTTCCAGAGTAATAGCATTTCTCTGGAGGGAGGCCTAATGAATTCAGATCTTAACGAGGCCTGTGACCAGCAGTGGAATGCCAGGATGAGAAGGAGCTAGGCTAGCAGCACCAGCAAAGCCAGGCTCCTTCCAGGAATTGGAATGAAGCCCAATAAATATACTGAACAAAAATATAAATGCAACATGCAACAATTTCAACGATTTTACTGAGTCACAGTTCATATAAGGAAATCAGTCAATTGAAATAAATGAATTAGTCCCTAATCTATGGATTTCACATGACTGGGCAAGGGTGCAGCCATAGGTGAACCTGGGAGGGCATAGGCCCACCCACTGGAGAGCCAGGCTCAGCCAATCAGAGTTATTCACCACAAAAGGGCTTTATTACAGACAGAAACACTTCTGTTTCATCAGCTGTCGGGGTGGCTGGTCTCAGACGACCCCGCAGGTGAAGAAGCCGGATGTTGAGGTCCTGGGCTGGAGTGGTTACATGTGGTCTGCGGTAGTGAAGTCGGTTGGACGTACTGCCAAATTCTCTAAAATGACGTTGGAGGCGGCTTATGGTAGAGAAATGAATATTAAATTGTCTGGCAACAGCTTTGGTGCACATGCCTGCAGTCAGCATGCCAATTGCACACTCTCTCAAAACTTGAGACATTGTGTTGTGTGACAAAACAGCACAATTTAGAGTGGCCTTTTATTGTCCCCAGCACAAGGTGCACCTGTGTAATGATCACGCCGTTTAATCAGCTTCTTGATATGCCCCACCTGTCAGGTGGATGGATTATCTTGGCAACGGAGACATGCTCACTAACCGGGATGTAAACAAATTTGTTTTGAGAGAAATAAGCTTGTTGTGCGTATGGAACATTTCTGATAACTTTTATTTCAGCTCATGAAACATGGGACAAACACTTTACATGTTGAGTTTATATTTTGTTCAGTATACATTAGGATGTGAACAGCCACACACACAACCTCAATTTACCCTTGGTCATTATCTTAGTATTGTAACAATCCCTTCATGCACACACTTGTGAACACACACACGTACACACACAATCTAATTTTCCTTCGGTCATTATCTCTGAATCTGGACAATCCCTTGACTGTGAGAGAGCGAAGAAACCTGCCACCTCTTCAGCCTTGAGTTAAACCGCTCTCTCATTCTTCCACTGCAATCCAATCTGCTGCAGACCTAGACTGCATTCTCATCTAGCCTTTTGGTTTGCTAACTGCATCTTTAAACTAAAAGCTGAACCCTTGATCCCACCTTCAGACACACATCAAACCCATTGACTCTTCAATCTGGGAATCTAAAGTCTTGTCTCATTGCCTATTCAGACATCAATTGTTTTCTGAAGCACATACTGTAGGTGTTTGGTTTCTGTGTTCACCCTTCCAGCCCTGTCTGTCTGTTCCCCTGGTTAGTTACAGTAGCCTCCCCAACCTGCTAGTTACCTACTCACTCTGAAGCGCTCCACCTCCACCTCCTCAAACTTCCCAGAGAAGGACGTCCCAGCACAGTTCACCAGCATGTCCACCGGACCAAGCTTCTCTTGACACTAAATGGATATCAAATTACATTGACATTGTCATTTGCAAATAATTATACAAAAGTTGAAATCACCAAAGTTCCCTCAAATTATTTTCTGTAACTGAGCAAATTTCAGGTCTGCTGAGCGCAAACTTGAACCTTGAAAATTCGGTGCAACTTTTGGTACACGTTTACTGTGAACAATGAGGCTGTACCTGCTTTAAGTTACAGTTATAACAGTGGCCAAGTAGGCTACTGTAGCTATTTGATCATAATGTAGGCCTACCAGACTGGCCTACCATCAAAACAATGGAGAAAATGCATCCCATAACATTTTAACATGGAAATAGCTGTTCTATCCTTCAGCGTACAGTAGCAGCCAATGTGTTGTGTTCAATGTAGGCCTACATTCCATGAGACTTTTGAAAAAATCCTGCAGGGCTTATCCACTTGTCCTTCAGACCAGGTGACTGAAAATGTTGTGTCGTTTAATGCAAGAAACCACTTTATAAAATACATTCATTATTATTTCCATACCATTATTACAGAGAATCAGACAAATGATTCTACCCTCTGCCTATTGGTTACTTAGCTTATTCAAGACTGTCTCAAAATACAACACTACCCTTTTAGACAGAAAAATAATTATTTACTTGACATCTTTACCTGACTTTACCTGCATGTGTTTTGTGCCCTTGTAGGAAGCAACCACTCCCCCATTGCTGACTAGAAATTAGCTATAACTGGGATAATAACTCACTTACTAAAAAATAATATGAACAAAATGTGCACACGTGGCTAAATGCAGCTCGCTTTGATCTCAAAACAAGTGCATCTACTTGCGAACACTCATGCTGTGAACACAGTCCAGTTCAAAGTGAATGGCACAGATCCACATATGGCAATGGTCTATTTGCATATAGGGATACGGCATCTCTGGTTATGGCCCACCGGATTGGTAGAGTATAGGTTGTGCCTGTCAATGCAATAGAATCCTACTCCAATGTGCTCTGCCTACAAGAAAATCTCTTGCATAGTTAGCTGTGTTTCGGTATGTTGCATTTAAAGTGTCTGATATTACGTTGATTGGAACCCAATTCTCACAGTAGAGGGAAACATTGATAGTGTTAACTAAAAGGTAAAACCTAGAAGGTTGAGTGAAGTTCAATCACGTGCTTCTCTGCGTGGGCTGATATTTCCTCTCCGAAGCAGTCCCGGGAGAGCTGTGCTCCTGCGAACAACTTAGAGGGAACATTGCCTATCACTTGTGATTTACCTGCTTAATCACACTTTCCACCTGTCCGTAGTCCTTGGACACGTCAACTGATATGCAGAGCACAACCTGAGTGGAAGAGGAATAAGAATACCAAAACAGTCAGTGCTCGTGTAAGAAGTTGCTAATGTGATAATTTGGGTCAATATTTTATAATTTACTTGCATCCAAAAAAAGCTACAAAAAAAGAGCATTGTCTTTCTTCTTCCAGGTTGTACTAAAACACGTAGCTACGTAATACATACCTGCTTGTCATTAATCGCACATTTCTCTACTTCTTTTTTCGCTTGAACCAATTTACTCTAAAGAAAAAGACAGAAGGCTTGATAAATGTGCTGTCTGGGTGAAGAACAGGGCAAAAGAGTCAAGGACATTGATGTTTTGTTTATTTCTGCTAACCTCGTCTCTTGCCACTAGTGTGATGAAGGCTCCTTGTCTGTAGCACTCCATAGCAATGCTTTTCCCTATTCCACTGGAGCCTCCAGTGACCTGCAGGTTAAGAGGTGGTAGGTGAGAGAGGAGGGGCATTCCTTCTAAAGTTAAATACAAGGGCTGTGCCCTGGGGGTCAAAGTCCAACATATATAGGTAATTATAAACTGGGTGGTTTGAACCCTGAATGATGACAGCTGTGGTATATCAGACTGTTATACCATGGGTATGACAGCACATGTATTTGTACTGCTCTAGTTACGCTGGTAACCAGTTTATAATAGCAATAAGGCACCTCGGGGGTTTGTGTTATATGGCCAATATACTATACCCTCTCGTGCCTTATTGCTTAATTATAATGTGACTTTTGCAAGTTAGTACATGTGTTTCTTTTACACAAATGTCCTGGTTTTGACTAGCTTTGACTACCTACAGAAGCAAACCACAGATGCCAGTATTGAAATACTAGTTTTCACTTCTAACTAGAAAACTGATGTGTTACTATCTCAATTCATTGCCGTAGACGAGATGTGTGATCTGTTGCGTGCACGCGCAGTTTCTTAGGAAATATATTCACCTGCAACACCTACCGTGCAATGGTTACAACAATGTTCACTTACCACGACGTGGGCCCCATTTAATTTGAGAGGTTTTGGGCTAATCAAAGGGGATATCATATACAACAGCAACACGAAGGCAACGATGAATGCAGCAACGACTAGGAGCATGATAAAAGGCAAAAGGAGCCACCAGGAATTGAAGAAAAGCCAATCCGTGATCGTTGAACTCAACCCTTCCTCATAGGACATGGGTGAAACTGCCAGTTTGGTTAGCTTGGTAGCTAACGTTCGCTTTTGGACTCAGTAGGAGCGAATCGCGGGGGCTGGTCAAAGGGGTGGCGATGAAACACAGAGGAGGAGTTTTCTAGCAGTATATTTGGCAGCGAGTCAGAAGCATTTCTCCTAAGACCAATTGCTGTGGTAGACCCACTGAGTTACAAGGTGGATATTGCACTCTGTTCCTGCCTAGCTGCAACATGAACCAAAAACAAATCGACCGCTGTAAAACAGGTAAGAGTAACAAAGTACTTCCGGGTCGCGGATTTTTTTGAACATTTTTAAAACAAGATTTTCTTCCTGTATGCTTTGTAAATGCACAGTACGTTGTGACGCAGTAAAATGGGAGTTCAAACTCAGCAGTATTTCTAGGTTCAAAATCCACAACGTTTAGACTCAGAGGACCGTCTCTGCGCATTTTGCGGCCCAGAAAGAGTGGCCAATCAGCTTAAATCCAGTCGTTTTTTTTTCATGTTGGACATGCATATTACACCCTACACCATTTTCAGTACGTTGTGTCACTTCTTGTTTCCAAATCCACAGTTCTGTGGGTTTTATGCTGGACAACAACCCAAAAAGTTGTATTGCCGCCACCGACTGGACGGGTTAAAACTAAAACAAGGTAAAAGGAAAATCCATACGTGATAGTGAAACTAACTTTATCCACCCAAATAGCAATAGTACTACATTGACAAAACAAAACTCCGTCTTCCTTCTTTCAATTCTCCAAATCTCGCTTCTCGGGCTCTACGACTTGTGATAATATTCCATGTAACTGCTTCGCAGAGAAATCTTTCAGCACCAGGCTCCGCTCTCACAATGATATCTATCTACCTGGACCTTCTCACCACCTTGGCAGTAGCATTTATCACCATAGCTATAAAGGCCACAAAGTCCACCTTAACCTTTAAAATGTCAGGGTCCTGTTGGTGAAGGCCTACACCACCATGGACTCGTCAAGTGCACCATTCACACCATCAAGCCTTTTAACAGCTGCTGCATATGATATGCTCTGGATAGACTTTGGCCACCTTATTCTCTTTCACCCTTATGGGGCATTTGAAAAATGTGGCTTCATGGTTCCCATCACAATTGCAACATGTCACTTTCATAACACATAATGTGATCTTTTCCACAAGTTGAACATCTCGGCTTCTCCCTTCTGCAAACACTTGAAACATGAGCAAAAGCTTTACAAATATCACACTGCATTGGTCTTGGGATAAATGCTCTGACTCTGTAGTTAATATACCTTAACTGCATTTGAGTAGGGAGAGACTCCATACCAAAAAACAAAAGAACAGATACTCTTCACTCCAGGAATATTTTTCATTTCTTCAACATCTATTTCCCATGAGACACTCCAGATATAACCCCCTTGAGGAGTGCCCTGTTTCTAAGAAACACACACGACACTTCAAACTTATTAAATCGGGTGAGATGCAACACACGTTTCTTTCTGATCCTCAGAAGCACAACAAATCTAAACCAGCCTGCCTCTCTTCATCCTAACACCCTTCACTCTACCTAGCACTCTGTCCACCAGTATGGCTATCTCAAATGGATTCCTCAGATCAGTAATTCGATCATCTGCTCCTCATTTACAAACCGTACTCCTACAAGATATGAAGTGACATTATCATCACCGTACTCTACTTTTCTCTGTTTTCCTTTCTTTTTTACAATATTCCAATGCTCCTTGATTCTACCGCCATTAGAATCCACTTCATCATCCACTTCCGGCATCTTTCTGAATAGACGCGTTGTCTAAAATCCCAAATCCACAGTTTATACCTAGAGGAACGTCACTGCTCATTTTGCGGCCCTTAACCTGTCTGGGATAGGGGGCAGTATTTTCACGGCCGGATGAAAAACGTATTTAACCAATTTAAACAGGTTACTACTCTGGCCCAGACACTAGAATGTGCATATTTTGGATAGAAAACACTCTGAAGTTTCTAAAACTGTTTGAATGGTGTCTGTGAGTATAACAGACACCATTCAACTGATGCTGATATAATTGTGTTTTCTGAAACCTGGCTCAGCAAGTCTGTTCTTGATACGGATATTTGTATAACTGGTTACAATGTTTATCGCACTGATCGGGTTAAGAAAGGTGGGGGTGTGGCTATATATGTAAAAACGAAATTCCCTGTAAGTGTGGCAAAGTCTGAAACTATTTGTAAACAGTTGGAATTTCTTGCTTTAAATATTGAGGTTTCTAAGGGTCTTTCTATAACTGTGATTGGCTGTTATAGACCCCCCTCTGCTCTCGGTGATGCATTTTCTTCTTTGACGCGCCTCATGTCTAAACTTCTTTACAGTGAAATGATTTTGATTGGTGATCTCAACTGGTGTTGGTTAATGCCGCGGTGTCTGATGATTTAAAAATGTTTTGTAATTCTATGAATCTTACCCAGTTGATTAACTCACCCACTCGCCCTAATCTAAAATGGCCAGATAAATCTACCCTGATTGATTTGATATTGACAAATGTTCCACATAAATATTCTGCGGTTGGTGTTTTTTGTAATGATTTAAGTGACCATTGTGCTGTTGTTGCTATTAGAAATACTAAGATTTCTAAGTCTAACCCGTGTTTTATTCGTAAGAGAAATCTGAAGTGTTTCATTGAGCAGGCTTTCTTTCATGATTTGTTTTATTTTGACTGGAGCAAGATTGAGCTTATCCCTGATGTGGAAACTGCCTGGAAATTCTTTCATGATGGTTTTCTCCAAATAGTAAACAGACATGCTCCATTCCGCAGGTTCAGGGTTAAAGGGAGGGATAATCCATGGTTTTCGTCTGACTTTTCTTGCATTGTTCACGACCGTAATCTAGCCTGGGCTAAAGCAAGGAAATCGTGTTCTGATGCTGATTGGCTTGTTTTTTTAGGCAGTTACGAAACAAGTGTTCTTCTCTTCTCAGGAAGGCCAAGTCTGAATATTTTATGTCTGTTACCACTGATAACCTGAATGACCCTAGAAAGTTTTGGAAGGCTATTAAGTCTATGTCTGGTAACAGTAATGTTAATGAATTACCGTCATGTGTATTGAAGGACTCTGTTGCTGTATATGACAACTGAAATGCTGAATTGTTTCAATGAGCACTTTGTATCATCTGGTAGACTGTTTGATTCAGTGTCCTCTGTCTCTGTACAACCTTGTGTTGATGAACCAGTGAGAGCTGGTCAAACTTTTAGCTTTTTGCCATTCTCAGTGCAGGTGGTACATAAAGCCCTGAAATCCTTAGATCAGAGAAAGCCTGCATGTCCTGATCTTTTGGATCCCTGCTTTTTAAATCTGGCAGCTGATTTCATAGCTGAACCACTTACATATCTGTTTAATCTAACCCTGGAATGTAATGAAATTCCAAAGATCTGGAAATCAGCATTTGTCCTGCCACTTTTAAAAGGGGGAGATCCAACTCTTTTAAATAATTATAGGCCAATCTCAAAGCTGTCACTCCTGGTGAAAATACTTGAAACCCTTGTGAGTGACCAGCTAAAAGAGTTTTTATATACTAACTCTATTTTATCAATGTACCAATCGGCTTTCAGGAAGAAGCATAGCACAATTACAGCAGCCATGAAGGTTTTAAATGATATCACTGAAGCTCTTGACATAAAACAGCATTGTGTCTCACTTTTTATTGATCTCTCTAAGGCTTTTGATGCAGTTGATCATGCTATACTAAGGCAGAGATTGTCGAGTGTAGGTCTTTCAGAGCATGCAGTTGCATGGTTTGTTAACTATCTGTCTGATAGAACTCAGTGCACTCAATTTGATGGGCTTAGGTCTGTTAAATTGTCTGTCTTAAATGGTGTGCCCCAAGGCTCTGTACTTTGTCCTCTCTTATTCACTATTTATATAAATAATTTAGACAAAAATGTCCAATGCACAACTTCATTTTTATGCTGATGATACTGTTATTTACTGTTGTGCTTCGTCTCTTACAAAAGCTTTTCAGAACTTGCAAACTGTTTTTAATACTGTTCAACATACCTTGTCTCAATTGAAGCTTATCCTCAATACTGACAAAACTAAACTACTGGTGTTTTCTAAAGCAAGAAATAGACCTCTGAACCTTTCACCTATTACTACCTGTCAGGGCAAGGAGATTGAGGTTGTAACCTCATATAAATATCTTGGAATTTTGATTGATGATGGCCTCTCTTTTAAAATGCATATTCAACAACTTACAAAAAAATTGAAGCTGAAATTAGGATTTTATTTTAGGAATAAGGCTTGTTTTTCTTTTGAAGCCAGGAGGCTAGTATCAGCTACATTTATGCCTTTACTAGACTATGGGGATATTTTATATATGAATGCTTCCACTCAGTGTTTGAGATCAATTGACACCCTTTACCATGGCACTTTGAGATTTATTTTAAATTGCAAAACCCTTACGCACCACTGCACTTTGTATACCAGGGTTGGCTGGCCTTCTCTAGTCACTCGTAGGCTCAGTCACTGGTATACTTTTATTTACAAAGCCATTTTGGGTTTACTACCTTTTTATTTGGGCATTTTTATTGTTCAGAAATGTGGTGGGTACTCTATTCGTTCGCGGGACTTTATCTTGCTAACTGTTCCAAATGTCCGAACTGAATTTGGTAAAAGGGCTTTTATGTACTCTGCGCCATCGTCTTGGAATGCCTTACAAAATACTTTTAAACTGGAAGAACTTGTCCCGATTTGTATTTTTAAATCACTGATGAATGATCTTGAGACTGATTCCCTGACATGTCAATGTTTTTAATTTGCCGTTTTTGATTTTGTTATTCTTTGTTAATTCTATGGTTTTTACTAGATTACTTGTAGTTTTTCATGTTGTTTGTCTGTAATTTTTGTAATGACTTGGCGCTGCCCATCTTGGCCAGGACGCTCTTGAAAAAGAGATTTTAAATCTCAATGAGCCCTTCCTGGTTAAATAAAGGTTAAATAAATAAATAAAGTATGGCATGCAAAAACCTGAGAAAATTCCAAGCAGGAAGTGGAAAGTCTGAGAATTGAAGTTCTTTTGATTCTCTATCGAAGTTACAGTGTCTGTGGGGGATGTTGCACTTCCTAAGGCTTCCATTGGCTGTCTAAAGCCTTCAGAAAGTGGTTTGAGCATTTTCCTGTCACTGGGCAAATAATAGGAGCTCATTCACTGAGTGGTCTGCCTGGCAACAAAGGGATTGGATATGCGCAGTCACGCGAGCACGCCATTCCTTCTTTTTCTTCTTGAATGAATATGCTATTGTCCGGTTGGAATATTATCGCAATTTTACGTAAAAAATACCATAAAGATTGATTTTAAACAACGTTTGACATGCTTCTAAGTACGGTAATGGAACATTTTGACTTTTTGTTCCGCGCTCGTGCGTTATGCCTTTGGATAAGTGATCTGTACGCATGAACAAAACGGAGGTATTTGTACATAAATATGGATTATTTCGAACAAAAACAACATTTCATGTGGAAGTAGCAGTCCTGGGAGTGCATTCTGACAAAGATCAGCAAAGGTAAGAGAATATTTCTAATACTAATTCTGAGTTTAGGTTGCCCCGAACTTGGCGGGTGTGATGGCTGAGCTATGTACTCAGAATATTGAAAAATTAGCTTTCTCCGTAAAGCTATTTTAAAATCTGACACAGCGGTTGCATCCAGGGGTAGTCTATCTATAATTCTTAAAATAATTGTTATATATTTTGTCAACGTTTATGATGAGTATTTTTGTAAATTGATGTGCACATTCACCGGACGTTTTGGTGGGAATACATTTTCTGAACATCACGCGCCAATGTAAAATGCTGTTTTTGGATATAAATATGAACTTTATCGAACAAAACATACATGTATTGTGTGACATAATGTCCTAGGAGTGTCATCTGATGAAGATCGTCAAAGGTTAGTGCTTCATTTAGCTGTGTTTTGGGTTTTATTGACACATGTCCTTGCTTGGAAAATGGCTGTGTGATTATTTTTGTCTATGTACTTTCCTAACATAATCTGTTTTGCTTTCGCTGTAAAGCCTTTTTGAAATCGGACAATGTGGTTAGATTAACGACAAGTTTCTCTTTAAAATGGTGTAAAATTAAAATAGTTGTATGTTTGTGAAAGTTGAACTATGACATTTTGTTGTTTTTCAATTTGCCGCCCTGATATTTCACTGGCTGTGTCCCGCAGGTGCTAGCCCATAGAAGTTAAAGAGTGGTCAATCAGCTTAAATCCAATTTTTTTTTTTTTTAAATTGCACATACATATTGCACCATACACAATTTCCTGTACATTGTCACAGTAAAAGTGGGGTCCATTGTACTCGAGAGCACTTGTAGTTTCCAATTCCACAAAGTTTACACTCCGAGGAGCATCTCTGCTCATTCTACAAACAAACAATGTTTATTCAAAAAGTGAAGATGCAATTTGGTTAAAAAACTTTTAAAAAACGTATTCATAAGTGAATTAATCAATTACTTTCGTGAAATTGATCATCAATATTAACATTTTCAAATGATATGCATTATCCTATTCATCTCATGGGCTGAGTGAACCCACTGGGCATAACCTGGTTGAATCAGGTTGTGAATGAACATTGTTTCCACGTCATTTAAAGAAGAAAATATATTGGATGATTGTGGTGATGGTAGCCTGTAGGAACATGATCTTACTAGGCTACTGCCTCACATTTTATTAGTCTAGCAAAACACTTGACCTGATGCACGTAAGGCTGGCATATTTAAACGTATAAAGTCTGTAGCATTCTCATCATTAGGATAATGTAGGTCATTTACAGGTATGCCAGTCTAAAATAGTTAATATATTGTTTCATAATAAAGATATAGTCCTGAATTAGTAATTCAGCAGAGTTATTGCGACAGTACGAAAGTGCAGACTGGACCCTGGTTTTATGGACACAAACAATAAATCGTTTTTCCTGTACAGTGCCATATTGTAACGTGTACGCTAGGAATTGCGAAGCAAGTACAGGGAGTGAATTATTGAATAATACATGAACAAAACAAGAAACACAAAAAGCGTACAGACATAAAACACGAACAGGGTAAATAAGGACTGGGGAAGGAACCAACGGGAGTGACAGATATAGGGAAGGTTATCAAGAAGGTGAAGAAGTCCAGTTGAGTCTGGGGCGCTGGTGTGTGTAACAATGGTGACAGGTGTGCGCAATAATCAGCAGCCTGGTGACCTAGAGCGGCGGTGAGGGGGTATACGTGACACATATAGTGTCCAGGCACTCCACCTTAAGCTATTTGACCATAGAAGTCCAGCAACACTTCCTATAACCTAGTTTTTCGTTCTAACTAATCTGCTTTGTACAGATAATTGTGTATGTTGCAATATGCATGTCCAATATGAAAAACATACTGCGACACAATGTACAGGAAATTATGTATGGTGCAATATGTACAGTGCATTTGTAAAGTATACAGACCCATTTACTTTTTCCACATTTCGTTATGGTACAGCCTTATTCTAAAATGTATTAAATTAAAACATTTCCTCATCAATCTACACACAACAACCCATAATGACAACCCCCCCCCCCCAACAATTTGGGAAATGTTTTCATATTGTAAATAAGGTCTTTTTTTATTTTTATTAAGTATTCAGACCATTTGCTACGAGATTTGAAATTAAACTCAGGTGCATCTTGTTTCCATTGATCATCCTTGAGATGTTTCTACAACTTGGAGTCCACCTGTGGTAAATTCAATTGATTGGAGATGATTTGGAAAGGCACACACCTGTCTATATAAGGTTCCACAGTTAACAGTGCATGTCAGAGCAAAAACCAAGCCATGAGATCGAAGGAATTGTCCATAGAGGTCCGAGACAGGATTGTGTCGCGGCACAGATCTGGGGAAGGGTACCAAAACATTTCTGCAGCATTGAAGGTCCCCAAGAACACGCTTGTAGCGTCATACCCAAGAAGACTCCAGGTTGTAATCGCTGCCAAAGGTGTTTCAACAAAGTACTGAGTAAAGGGTCTGAATACTTATGTAAATGTGACTTCTGTAGCTTTGTCATTGTATTGTGTGTAGATTGGTGAGGGGAAAACATGTATTTAATCCATTTTAGAATGAGGCTGTAACGTATGATAGCAGCGCAGGCTATGTTATGTGTGATATTGTGAGGTGCTATACAAATTTGACAGTGGCAAAACGGGGACTTCAAATAGGCCTATCGCATGTCAAGGGAACTGTAGCCTACTGTTCAGATGGGTTGAATGGAAACTGAAATCTGGACACTGATTATGTCTAACCTCTCTCACATAGCCTTTAATATTAAAGGCTAACTTCTTGATGCAAATTTCTTGCAGTAAAATAAGAATAATACACCAAATCTAGGCTCCATTTTGGAACGCCTGAGAGATAGGGGGATGAGTAGACACATTCAGTGGGTTGATCATTAGGAGGAGCAGGGGTCAATAAGCTGTCATTGCATACTTTAGAAACACAATTATCCAAACATAAACCTTACGAGGCAAACCGATCACAAGGTGGGGGCTTGTTTTGCAAATTCATTGTCAGTATTACACATTCTTCTGCTTTCCATCAGACACTGAGCTTATTTGACCTTTTAGCAGGACAATAACCTAAAACGAGGCCAAATCTACACTGGAGTTGCTTACCAAGAAGACTGTGAATGTTCCTGACTGGTCGAGTTAAATTTGACTTAAATCTATGGCAAGACATAAATCATTTGACAGAGCTTAAAACATTTTCAAAATAATAATAATGGGAAGATTTTGCACAATCCAGGTGTGGAAAGCTCTGAGACTTACCCAGAAAGACTCACAGCTGTCATTGCTGCCAAAGGAGCTTCTATAAGGTATTGACTCAGGGGTGTGAAGAATCATATAAATGAGCTATTTCTCTATTTAATTTCTAATACATTTGAAAAAATTTCTAAAAACATGTTTTCACTTTGTCATTGTAGAGTTGTGTTTAGATGGGTGGTAAAAACATCTATTTCATCCATTTTGAATTCAGGCTGGGGGCGGCAGGTAGTCTAGTGGTTAGAGCATTAACTAGTAACCACAAGGTTGCAAGATTAAATCCCTGAGCTGACAAGGTAAAAATCTGTTGTTCTGCCTCTGAACAAGGCAGTTAACCCACTGTTCCTAGGCCGTTATTGAAAATAAGAATTTGTTCTTAACTGACTTGCCTAGTTAAATAAAAGGTAAAAAAAATAAAAGTGGATTAAGTCAAGGGGTATGAATACTTTCTGAAGGCCCTGTATCTATATGCTCATTTGGAAGACTGGGTTTGTACCCGGGTCAACTGTGAGCCACAAGACTGTGTTAGACTACTCATCTAAAGCCTATCATTAGCTCCCTCCCACGCTCTCTCTCTCACACACATCTGGAAATGAGTCACCCTGTTATGTGCTAGAAAGAGTTTTTAGTCAATGTGACTCAAACATTGTGTATTTCACTGACTATATAAATCAGTATTGTGAATTTGAACATATTGCTAAAGACATCTGTATTTCAGTTGTTACAGATATGTTGACAGGCGAAGCATCGCCACAACGCGTAATATTTTACTACGGACACTGCAGCAGAAGCGGACTCCTTCCTCTGCTACAGGGGCGCAACTTTAACTGGGAAAATGACCCCCCCACCCCCCCACCCACCCCCCACATTCTGAAATTGCATTTTTATCCCCTCCCCCCCCAGTTTTATCATTGTACTGTGATACAAAAAGGGGCATTGGTGTGCTTTAGGAACATGTGGATGCCTCCGAGCGTGCGGACAGGCTGTGTGAAGGCAAAGCTTCTGAAAGGTTGGCCTATAGGAGAGATGGCACGGGGGAGATGAACAGAGGCACAAGATCTGTGACTTGCTTTGCTCTCTGGAGCAGGGCTCCTTTGAAAGGAGTGATTACTGAGGTGGAGTGACTGAAATTGAAAATGCGCTGTGTCTGTGACGCCGGCCGTTTGGTGAGACGCAGACCAGGTGGTGAATCTGGGAAGACATTGTCCTTTTGAGTTTTGAAGCAGTCTTTACCTGATGTAGTCATGTTAAAACATGGCAGTTATCCAGTGAGAGCTTTTGTGCAGAACCCACTAAGGTATTTCAGATGCCAAGCTTATGGTCATTTTTCAGCAGTGGGTAGGAGGGAGATTCCGAGAAGTGTGCAGGAGTGCATGGGGCAAAGGAATGTTTAGTATCTGTGAAGAAAAAAGTCAATTGTGGGGGTGCCCATATTGCTGGGGATCAGAAGCGTCCAGTGTGAGAGAGGTTGGGATTGCCACGGTCAGAGTAGAACAGAAGGTGTCACATGCTGAGGCAGTGAAGAGAGTAGAGGATGATGAGTCAAGGGTGAGTAGTAGGCCTATGCCAATACAGAGTGATACGAATTTGTGCTTCAGTAAGGTTGGATTTTTAGATTTCACTGCCATGGTTATCAGCTGTACAGCAGAAATGGAACGTAAATCACAGAAAATAGATGTTGTGGTGGCAGCTGCAGAGAAGTACTTGGGTGTATGACGTTTTACTGCAGAAAAGTTAGGCTACAAGGTGTGTTGAACAAAATGGGCCTGGTGTAGGATCAGTTAGTCAAAGTATTGGAACGGGATGATTATTTTTAATAGTGGTATAGGTTTAGTTGGTGGTGCATTTTTTAAAAAATATTTTCTCCTTTCCTTTGTGTATGTAATGTGATTGAACACACACTAGGTGGCGGCATGCACAAACAAAATGTGCAAACGCCATGATACCAAAGAAGAAGAAACTTGAACAGAGGCAGCTGCTGTGTCTGTGTAGCGCTCAGTGTTGCCATGTTTGCGGTTCTGCCATATTGGGCTACTTTAAAAACAATGTCGTGGGTGAAAATGTGTTGGTTGTGGGTTTTTGGGCTATTTCTAAGTTGCATCATGGCCGCCATGGTATTTCTCTTAAAAAAATACACTACCATTCAAAAGTTTGGTCACTTAAATGACCTTGTTTTTGAAAGAAAAGCACTTTTTTTGTCATTTAAAATAACATCAAATTGATCAGAAATACAGTGTAGACATTGTTAATGTTGTAAATTACTATTGTAGCTGGAAACGGCAGATTTTTAATGTAGTATCTACTACATAGGCGTACAGAAGCCCATTATCAGCAACCATCACTCCTGTGTTCCAATGGCATGTTGTGTTAGCTAATCCAAGTTTATCAGTTTAAAAAGCTAATTGATCATTAGAAAACCCTTTTGCAATTATGTTAGCACAGCTGAAAACTGTTGTAAAGAAGAAATAAAACTGGCCTTCTTTAGACTAGTTGAGTATCTGGAGCATCAGCATTTGTGGGTTCGATTACAGGCTCAAAATGGCCAGAAACAAATAACTTTCTTCTGAAACTCAGTCTATTCTTGTTCTGAGAAATCAAGGCTATTCCATGCGAGAAATTGCCAAGAAACTGAAGATATCATACAACGCTGTGTACTTCTCCCTTCACAGAACAGCGCAAACTGTCTCTAACCAGGATAGAAAGAGTGGGAGGCCCGGTGCACAACTGAGCAAGAGGACAAGTCCATTAGAGTGTCTAGTTTGAGAAACAGACGCCTCACAAGTCCTCAACTGGCAGCTTCATTAAATAGTACCCACAAAACACCAGTCTCAATGTCAACAGTGAAGAGGCGACTCCGGGATGCTGGCCTTCTAGGCAGAGTTCCTCTGTCCAGTGTCTGTGTTCTTTTGCCCATCTTAATCTTTTCTTTTTATTGGCCAGTCTGAGATATGGCTTTTTCTTTGCAACTCTGCCTAGAAGGCCAGCATCCCAGAGTCGCCTCTTCACTGTTGATGTTGAGACTGTTCTGCGGGTACTATTTAATGAAGCTGCCAGTCTTGAGACAAGGCCGAGGACAAAGTCTACTTCTGGAGAAATCCAGATAAGAGGCCCTGCTCCTCTCCATGGCAGACGCAGGAGGGAGGCCGCTTACTTCTATCCACCCCCGTCTGACCAACGCTCTACAAACAGCGCCTCATCTGCTTCCAGTGCCAGTTTTTTTTTTATCCAACGAGAGACTGGGCCGACGGAAGGGCGGAGGTGGCCGAGGACACACGCACTGAAGAGATGCCGCACCGGACGGGGTAAGAAGAAACGACTACCAGATGCAGAGGGGACTGTTCGCACGGTCCCAGAACCCACAGGACTGAGTGTCTTCAATTTATCAAGCAAGATATTGAGCCCTGCCCATGTCTCCTTGCTTAATAAAGGGGTTTATTTTGTGCCTACAACTCAGTGCAACAATTTCAATGTAAAGGTAGACATGTTTAAGTTTAGAAACATCCGTTTAAGGGAATACTTTAGCTCCCCTAATCGTGATATTTCTACTGAACATCTAGGTTGCTCACCTGCACATACTCCTTTTAGAAGTAAGAGTTATTCTGTACCTCCATCCAATCGCAATCACTCTATTGAGACGTATTGCAGACTGGTTGAAAAAGATGTTGTTCATCTCCTTAAGAACAAACAGGAGTACATATCTTTCCATCATTTACCTCAGGATGAAAAACAAGCTTTGCTTGATTTACAATCCGATACATCAGTCCTTACCTGCCCTGCTGATAAGGGAGGGTCGGTGGTACAATCCGATACGTCAGTCCTTACCCGCCCTGCTGATAAGGGTGGGTCGGTGGTACAATCCGATACGTCAGTCCTTACCCGCCCTGCTGATAAGGGTGGGTCGGTTGTACTCAAGGATAGGACAGCTTATGTAAATGAGTGTCATAGACAACTGCTTGACCACACCTTTTACAAGAAACTCAGAAGTGATCCCACTGCCCAATTTCAGAACACTATCTTGACTGTCCTAGATGGGTATTTAAGTTCTGGTCAGATAACCAAAAAAAAGAACACGGCTTTTTGGCTATTCAACATCCTAGAATTGCTACTTTTTATACTTTGCCAAAAGTACACAAGAATGTTACAAAACCTCCAGGGCATTGATGCAGTAACGGCCCCTCTATCGACTTGACTTTTTATTAGACCACTCGCAGAACAGCTCTCCTCCTTTGTAAAGAACACCAGCAGTATGATCTCTATTATTGAATCTCTTGATCCTCTCCCTGATAATACCTTGTCAGTTACTTTTGATGTTGTCGTTATACTCGAATTCCACACGAGGGTGGTATTGAAGCTATGGAACATTTTCTTCTGCAACGTGACCCTAATGAACTACCTTCAGCAGGCTGAAATAGTACTCACACACAACTACTTCATGTTTCTAAATGATTTCTTTATTCAGACGAAGGGTACTGCTATGGGATCCCCCATGGCTTCTAACTATGCTAATTTGTATGTTGTTTACATGGAGAAAGTTAATTTTCAATCCTCTCAAATGTTATTTGCCTAATATCATTATCTGGAAACGGTATATTGATATTTTTGTTCTATGGAGGGGTGATGCAAAAGAGCTCTTAACTCTTGTTCTGAGCATCTGAGATTTACTATGCAATCTGACACACATCAAATCAGTTTCCTTGATTTTCTGATGTTGTGTGAGGATAATGTTCTATGCACTGATCTTTACAGGAAACCACCAGATCGTAACAGTTGAGGGCTGATTAGTTGTCACCTGCTTCACTTGAAAAACAGTTTGCTCTACAGCCAATTCTGTCGAATCAAAAAAAAAAACAATCAGATTTCGACAGAAATATGGCTGAGACGCAAAGAAAATTCAAGGAGAGGGGGTACAAAAATGGTCAGATTAATACTGCCATTTGAGAAAGTTCGAAACAAACCGAGACATGGTCTTTTTCAAGAACAGTCTCGCAAAAAGAACCATTCTTGCATTCTAACTACCCGCTATTCAAAGTGCTCTGAACAAATTAAGGGAATCGTTCACAAACATTGCCACATTCTAAGATCCGATGACAGTATCGGTAATGTGTTTTCGGACCCTCCCTTGGTCGTATTCTCGCGGGGCAGAAATCTCAGAAATCAATTGGTAAACTCTGATTTACCACCCCAAGATATCCCTGCAAAAAGTCTATTTGCACCCCACCTGGATGGAAACTACAAGTGTAATGTCAGGAATTGTATACAGTTGAAGTCGGAAGTTTACATACACCTCCTTAGCCAAATACATTTAAACTCAGTTTTTCACAATTCCTGACATTTAATCCTAGTAAAGATTACATGTCTTAGGTCAGTTAGGATCACCACATTATTTTAAGAATGTGAAATGTCAGAATAATAGTAGAGAGAATTATTATTTTTTTCATCACATTCCCAGTGGGTCAAAAGTTTACATGCACTCAATTAGTATTTGGTAGCATTGCCTTTAAATTGTTGAACTTGGGTCTAACATTTCGGGTAGCCTTCCACAAGCTTCCCACAATAAGTTGGATGAATTTTGGCCCATTCCTCCTGACAGAGCTGGTGTAACTGAGTCAGGTTTGTAGGCCTTTTTGCTCACACATGCTTATTCAGTTCTGCCCACAAATTTCTATAGTATTGAGGTCAGGGCTTTGTGATGGCCACTCAAATACCTTGACTTTGTTGTCCTTAAGCTATTTTGCCACAACTTTGGAAGTATGCTTGGGGTCATTGTCCATTTGGAAGACCCATTTGTGACCAAGCTTTAACTTCCTGACTGATGTCTTTGAGATTTTGCTTCAATATATCCACATAACTTTCCGTCCTCGTGATGCCATCTATTTTGTGAAGTGCAGTAGTCCCTCATGCAGCAAAGCACCCCCACAACATGATGCTTCCACCCCATGCTTCACAGTTGGGATGGTGTTCTTCGGCTTGCAAGCCTCCCCCTTTTTCCTCCAAACATAACGATGGTCATTATGGCCAAACAATTATATTTTTGTTTCATCAGACCAGAGGACATTTCTCGAAAAAGTATGATCTTTGTCCCCATGTGCAGTTGCAAACCGTAGTCTTTTTTTTAATGGCGGTTTTGGAGCAGTTGCTTCTTCCTTGCAGCGCGGCCTTTCAGGTTATATCGATATAGATACTGTCGATATAGATATGTCGATATAGATACTTTTGTACCCGTTTCCTCCAGCATCTTCACAAGGTCCTTTGCTGTTGTTCTGGGATTGATTTGCACTTCTCGCACCAAAGTACGTTCATCTCTAGGAGACAGAACGTGTCTCCTTCCTGAGTGGTATGACGGCTGCCTGGTCCCATGGTGTTTATACTTGTGTACTATTGTTTGTACAGATGAACGTGGTGCCTTCAGGCGTTTGGAAATTGCTCCCAAGGATGAACCAGACTTGTGAAGGTCTACAATTTTTTTTTCTGAGGTCTTGGCTGATTTCTTTTGATTTTCCCATGATGTCAAGCAAAGAGGCACTGAGTTTGAAGGTAGGCCTTGAAATGCATCCACAGGTACACCTCCAATTGACTCAAATTATGTCAATTAGCCTATCAGAAGCTTCTAAAGCCATGACATAAGTTTTCTGGGCTTTTCCAAGCTGTTTAAAGGAACAGTCAACTTAGTGTATGCAAACTTCTTACCCACTGGAATTGTGATACAGTGAATTACGTGAAATAATCCGTCTGTAAACAATTGTTGAAATAATTACTTGTGTCATGCACAAAGTAGATGTCCTAACCGACTTGCCAAAACTATAGTTTGTTAACAAGAAATTTGTGGAGTGGTTGAAAAACGAGTTTTAATGACTCCAACCTAAGTGTATGTAAACTTCCGTGTGTGTGTGTGTGTGTGTGTGTGTTCTTTTTTTGGAAATTGTCCTGTGACCCCATTTTCATATCAGACCCCTAGTTTGGGAACCACTGGCCTAACCCTTTAATCATAGGCTATTGTTACTTTCTGTCTCTAAAATCACAACGTTTCCATTTCTATAGTCGTGACAGTCTTTTTTTTAAATTGAAACGTCAAAATGTCGGCCTTTTACCAGATCCATTTAAAAAAAAAACTTTTCTTATTTTCATAACTGATAAAAATTCGGTGTGCTATAGATAATATTCTGCCCATATTAACACTTATTTTAGGCCATATAAAGTGCAGCTATGCATGATATAATGAAAAGGAGCAAACAGACAAATTGTTTCGATGACGTTGATTGTGAGTGGGGGTCTGTGCGCTGCGCAGTACCTTCCACAAAAAAGTGTTTCTTGACAAAAAGACACGTAAGCATTGACAGGAGGATGAATTGGACCCAGACAATCTCAGTTAATGTGGACAATGCAGATGAAGTTGAAGTGTGTGTGTGTGTGTGTGTGTGTGTGTGTGTGTGTGTGTGTGTGTGTGTGAGAGAGAGAACTGGACACTAGACGGACCTCGATGACCTGTGGAACCGGACTGGAGCCCAGATGGACATGGACTAATACGCAGACTGAGCAAGTGACTGCGGCGGCTGGCGTTCTGACCTGTGTCATGCTGTGTGGCTAGGGGCTTCTGTCAAACATAATGGAACATCTCATCCAGGACAACCCTCTTCATGTATCAGACAGATGAAACCATGGCAACACTGGCCCGAGGCTGCAGGGGAAACTCTCTCCTCTGGACTGTGCTGACTACTGTCTCCCATTCCATGTACCAGAATGCTGCTATTGGCGAGGACCTACTCACCTTTTACCGTTAAGGAGTGGCTACAGGTTCTACCAACAAAATGCACTCTAGCCCTCTGGTACCATGGAAACCATGATCTGTTCTGTATCTTACACACTGAGTTAAATGTAATGGAGTCTGTTGCACATGTTAAAGGTTGACATTCGTACAAAGACCTGGACATTGCAAGACATGACGGCCTTGTCAACCTGGTAGCTACTGAGAAGAGACGGGTGTTCTCACCAACAGAACACGTACACAAACATTATTTTGTCAGGGGAACTTGGTTTGATATAAAGTAGTTGATACTGTGTTTTCTTGTGTTCTGAATATATCAGATATTGTTGTGGTGCTGCTTGTGGAAGTGGGCTTCTCATTTGACTGTTACATGGAGTAGGATTTTGCAGACAAGGTCCTCAAATGGCATCCCCTCATATCACGCCTAGACAGCCTTGGGATGCAGATACAGGTTGGTTGCACTTACTGTTGGTGGCCTCCAGATTGCAGGTCTGCCTAAGACCAGAGCAAGGCACCTGGCTAGGTACTGCTCTGTTTTGGCGGTTGTGGGCAGCAGTAGCTTTGTGGAAGAGAATGTGCTTTTTTTTTGTTCCCGTAAGAGTGTCCTTGTGTCCACGACCCTTGAAATGGTTGGGTTCTTTGTGATGTAATTTGATTGGTGGATTCAATAAAGTATTAGCAGAGATGAGGATATAATGAGTGTCTTGTCTGTGGAATGGGGCAGATTTCTATGAAGGTCTCAGAGGAACGTGTCATCTCTCCATATTCATATGACTGTCTGTCCAATAAACCTTTACATATAGCAGTTGTTCTATATTAAGCTCTTATCTTTGGCTTCAGGATTTTCCACACCTTGATTTTGCTCAATTACCGGTACTCCTAAAAATGTGTATCTATTTACTTTATGCCAAAGCTGGGTGTTAGGCCAAGATAGAGCCGTACATTTACTGCTATAACCTCTCTTTCTCCTCACCTCCTGGCTCTTAGCTCAGTGAAATCTTTTACATAATGATAGACTGCAACCTACTCTTGTTTATTTCTGTCTACGTTGAACTTTACTCCCTGACTCCTAATCTACCTATATACTTTGCTACTTCTATATGTTTTATCACTGCAACAACACCATGGTATAATGTTTGTGTCAACCTTCTGTTATTTAAGCTATTTTACCCTAATTTACGATTGTAATTTCAACAAAAGATTGTCTGGTCAAACCCAATCTAATCTGCATGATTGAGGCCAAGGCAAGGCCAACAAGAACTGCTTCATCATAATCCCATGACATCATATTCCTGCATGCAGCCCACATTTGATGATGAGTATCCTCACACAGTTGTGATTGGTTGAGCTGGTATGGGGTGATGTGGTGCTGAGGTCTCTAAAAATAACAACATTCTTTAAAGAACTGACCAGTGCTGGAGAACTGACGCACACAATTTACTTTCTATAAACTAATGTCCCACTTCCAGGCAAACACAAGGGAGAACAAAATGGTGGAGGAGTTAAGGGGGAATTCCCTGAAGGACAGTTGTAATTGATCAAGATGGTGATTTGATCCTTTTAAGTTTGTCAGCAGCTGTTTGTAAAACTGACACACAGACTAAAGTAAGATACTCCAAATAAAACAGACATACAAGCCAAATATTTATATAAGACTGTCTGGAAATGAACGCATTTAAAATAATTGGGGTAATTGTTGAATAACTTAGATTTTACATGACTTCTTTTTATTTATGAAAGAAACATGCTTATTTTAAGAAATTATCATATGCAAAACATTTTCTGAATTAAATCCATGGCCAGTTTAGCTAGCTGGCCAGTAAACTTGGCAGTGCATGAAACACATGTAGTGACTTTGTACTTTACTTCATATTTTCAGCCACACCCCCAGCCACATGCTCTGCCACAGCTACAGTTACACACACAGTAGTAGGTGCAGCAGAAAGCAACAAACCATGGCAGTATGCTACTACACTCAGTGGTGATTTTAGAATGGAAATCTTGTCTTGAACTCACTGAAGTCAAGTTGTCACAGTTCCGAGTTAAGTTGTTTTGAGTACGGCACAAATCATGTTTCATTGACAGCATGGCCAATGTCGAATGTTTATCATTTTAAACTTGGAAAAGAGCCCCTTAATCCCAGATTTGGGACCACACAGCCACTGTCACTGATTCCTTCCAAACCACTCATTGTTACATTTTTGATATCCAACTTGTTGTGTAATGTTTATGTCCAATGGCCGATGAGCACCGATACGTTTTATCTATAATTTCTCTTCATATGACAAGGATTAAAAAGGATTTGCCTGTAGATTGTCTACTTGATTCATGATGATGACTGCTAGCTAAGATCAGTCCAATCAAAGCTACTGTACATTTAACGTGATTTGACGTCATTTTATCTGTGGCCAATGACCTTGAGTCTTCTTGGATGGGCACTTCTAATGAAACTCTATGGCAGCACCCTTAGACTTGGTGGTGACGTAGTGTCCCCATGAGTGACAGAACACTGAGCCAATCACAGCGCAACGCTCTGTATTTTCTGCTGGCTTCCCCCTTCATCACAGAAAGCACTGAGCTATACTGAAACACCTGCATTTTGGAGCTGCCTTACTCAAGAAAACAAAAAAGAGACCATGTTTTTATGCGGTTTTATTAACTCAATTATATAAATTTTTTACATTGTTTGGAAACTGATATGTGACATGTATTAATGCCAAAATAACATGAAAACTACTAAAAATATAGTTGACCTTCTCCAGTGAGCCAAACAATCTGGACAGGAAGTGCAGTTAAAGAAATGCACACATGACGATGAGTCATTGTCAAACTAATTTTTGGTCAAACAAGACTGAAAGAAGAGAGAGAGATTTATTAAATTGTTACCATGCACCTGCAACAAAGATAGCTCATTGTGTGAGTGCCTTTTTGAATTTTGTTCTAACAAAACTTGCTGTTCACACATATTCAAACTCATCAGTCTCTCCCGAACTGTGGACATGATGGTGTGGTTTAAACTGTAAAATGGAAGTATTCTGCGATTACATAACTCCATTTGGGGGATTTCCAAAGTTGCCTTCAACAGCACAGTTCAAATACCACCTCCCTACCATCTATTCTGATCAAAAATATAAATGCAACATGTTTTTATGAGCTGAAAAAAAAGATCCCAGAAATGTTCAGTATGCACAAAAAGCTTATTTCTTTCCCTGTCAGTGAGCATTTCTCCTTTGCCAAGATAATCCATCCACCTGACAGGTGTGGCATATCAAAGAAGCTGATAAAACAGCATGGTGCACCTTGTGCTGGGGGACAATAAAAGGCCACTCTGAAATGTGCGGTTTTCTCACACAACACAATGCCATAGATGTCTCAAGTTTTGAGGGAGCATGTAATTGGCATGCTGACTGCAGGAATGTCCACCAGAGCTGTTGCCAGATAATTTAATGTTAATTTCTCTACCAAAAGCCGCCTCCAACTTTGTTTTAGAGAATTTGGCAGTATGTACAATCGACCTCACAACCAAAGACCACGTGTAAGTGGACCACGCCAGTCTAGGACCTCCACCTCTGGCTTCTTCACCTGTGGGATCGTCTGAGACCAGCCACCTGGACTGCTGATGAAAATGTGGGTTTGTACAACTGAAGAATGTCTGCACAAACCATCAGAAACCGTCTCAGTGAAGCTAATCTGCATGCCCGTCGTCCTCACCAGGGTCTTGACCTGACTGCAGTTTGGCATCGTAAACAACTTAAGTGGGCAAATGCTCACCTTTGATGGCCACTGGAGAAGTGTGCTCTTCACGGTTGAATCCCGGTATGGCGTTGTGTGGGCGAGCGGTTTACTAATGTCAACGTTGTAAATAGAGTGCCCCATGGTGGTGGTAGGGTAATAGTATGGGCAGGCATAAGCTACAGACAATGAACACAATTGTATTTTATCGATGGCAATTTGAATGCAAAGAGATCATGATGAGATCCTGAGGCCCATTGTCGTGCCATTCATCTGCCACCATCACCTCATGTTTCAGCATGATAATGCACGGCCCCATGTTGCAAGGATCTGTACACAATTCCTGGAAGCTGAAAATTCAGTTCTTCCATGGCCTTCATACTCACCAGACATGTCACTCATTGAGCTTGTTTGTGATGCTCTGGATCGACGTGTACAACAGCGTGTTCCAGTTCCACCAATATCCAGCAACTTCGCACAGCCATTGAGAGGAGTGGGACAACATTCCACAGGCCATAATCAACAGCCTGATCAACTCTATGCAAAGGAGATGTGTCACGCTGCATGAGGCAAATGGTGGTCACACCAGATACTGCCTGGTTTTCTGATCCACACCGCTACCTTTTTTTCCAAGGTATCTGTGACCAACAAATACATATACGTATTCCCAGTCGTTCGAAATCCATTGATTAGTGCCTAATGAATTGATAAAAATGGACAGATTTTACTTATGGTGTTTTTATATTCTTGTTCAGTGTATCTACATGGGTGTGGCCAGTACTCCTACTCATTATTTCTCTCAGATGCACCTCATGTACTGTGGTGTCTGACAGCCTGACTGGCAATAATCGGATCCAACAGAATTTGTGCTTTGTAAGAGACATTTCATATGGGTGCAATTAAGTGTGGTTTCTGTTTAATAGTTTTATAAACAAGTGGAGTAATTGCAGATTTTCAGGTATGTCCCCCCCCCTCCCTCCTCTTTACACCCCGTTCTCTTCTCTCCCTTCTATTTATATTAGCTCATGTTGAGGGAGGGCTGAGAGTGCCGTGTGACCGCTGACAATTTCCGGCTAGTGTGTCTGAGCATTTCCCCTCATCTCTTCCCTCTGTGTCCATGGTAACCAGCCGAATTCAGAATTCACACCATTCAGGCATGTTCAGGCATGTTTTTATACTGTAAGCTGCTGCTGTGTTAAACTGGAAGAGCTAGTTCAGTTGCACAGCTGCTTATTCATCCCCTGGAGGTTAATTATTTTATTACAACTTGTCTGACACTCCTAACCATCCTTGTCTTTAGCACTTATTGTTTATCTATAGTGGGGCACTTTTGTTTCAGTCCAGCTTTATGCTTCAAACTAATCATGGTCTAGATTGAAGACCATTTATATTCAGTTGATTAGTCAAATCAGTTGTGTTATAGATTGTTTATCTAAGCAGCCCATACATTTATGCAAAACTGAGAAAATAGTATGGTGTCAAGGGTGTAAACAGGAAAGGTGGTTGGTTGAGAGGGTAGGAGAACTAGCCCAAGGTGGCTGAATGCTTAGAGGTAACTACAGTTCACATTTTTCAGTGAGGTCAGCTGAGAACATATCAGAACACATGTTTTGCCCACCGGGGCAGAGACTGAAGGGGTTTAACTGGTCAAAGCTGTGGAACTGTGTCTCTGTCAGTCTATTCATAGGTAGTTTCATATTGATGTTATGAATTTATCAATGATCATTCTTCTCTGACTCAAATGGGCCCCTCACTGATGTCTTACAGCTGTTGCTCTGCCTCCGTCCATGTTCACATGGTCATTATGGTTAGGTGATCCCTACTTCGTGATGGGTTATTGTCCTCCTCAGAAGTCTGCCCAAATTACAGTTACAACCTCTTCTGCTGGTTCTAAGTAGTCCTGGCACGGACATTCTAGCACCTGCAATTCAATAGGAGTGGCATGCCCCATGTTTTCTTATGCCAGTCTCCATGTATCCTAAGGGCCAACAAGAATCCAAGTGCCAGGCCAGTGGACAGAACACTAGGGAGGTCACGGTACACAGACCGAAATGTTTTCCATTATAATCACTGTTATACACTTCATGCTGTGACAACCGCAGTTTGGTGTATTTTAAATGTTTTATATAACACATTCTAGGGTGTCCAATCAAACGCATCTTTTGAACAATGGGTAAAATAATGTCGATTGTGTAGTGCTATACAGAAACCCAGCCTAAAACCCCAAACAGCAAGCAATGCAGATGTAGAGGCACAGTGGCTAGGAAAAACTCCCTAGAAAGGCAGGAATCTAGGAAGAAACCTAGAGAGGAACCAGGCTCTGAGGGATGGCCAGTCCTCTTCTGGCTGTGCCTGGTGGAGATAACAGTACATGGCCAAAATGTTCAAACGTTCATTGCTTCTTTAATCAGAACAACAGTTTTCAGCTGTGCTAACATAATTGCAAAAGGGTGTTCTAATGATCAATTAGTCTTTTAAAATGATAAACTTGGATTAGCTAACATAACGTGCCATTGGAACACAGGAGTGATGGTTGCTGGTAATGGGCCTCTACGCCTATGTAGATATTCCATAAAAAAATCTGCCGTTTCCAGCTACAATAGTCATTTACAACATTAACAATGTCTACACTGTATTTCTGATCAATTTGATGTTATTTTAATGGACAGAAAATGTTATTTTCTTTCAAAAACAAGGACATTTCTAAGTGACCCAAACTTTTGAACGGGAGTGTAGGTTTTAAGATGTTTTCGGAAGATGGGCAGAAATACTTTGCTGTCCTAGCTTCAGGGAGAAGCTGGTTCCACCATTGGTGTCAGAACAGAGAAGAGCTTGGACTGCGCTGAGCGGGAGCTGCCCTCCAGTAGGGGTGGGAGGGCCAAGAGACCAGCGGTGGCAGAACGAAGTGCTTGGGTTGGGGTGTAGGGTTTGAGCATAGCCTGACGGTAGGGAGGGGCAGTTCCTCTTGCTGCTCTGTAGGCAAGTACCATGGTCTTGTAGTGGATGCGAGCTTTGACTGGATGCCAGTGGAGTGTGCGGAGGAGCGGGGTGACAATAGTCCAGACTGGAGATGACAAGTACCTGAATTAGGACCTAAGGTGCCGGGGCATCAGAAGGGGGAAGGAGAAAAGTAGTTGAGTGTCATCTGCATAGCAATGATCGGAGAGACCATGGGAGGATATGACGGAGCCGAGTGACTTGGTGTATAGAGAAGAGGGCCTAAACCAAGCCCTGGGGGACACTAGTAGTGAGTGCCTGCGCCACTTGTCTTCCAATAGTGTACGCTGTCTAAATTATTTCTTCTCATTTTGCTCTTCCTGTTCCTGTCTGGAAGTCAATGTAGCAGCAGTATTAATTTTCTCCTGCACAGGTTGTTTAATTAACTGAATAGCTGGAGGTGGAAAACTGTTTATTTACTTTGGCTAATAAAGTGTGATGCATGTTTATATTCATAATAGCCATCACACCTTTGTGATAGTCTGCCACAAAGGTTGGTTTTGCTCTTGACATAGGTTGCCAAAGCTGACAGAGGTTGGGGTGAGTCAGTTAGTTATAATTATTCAGTCCGTTTTTCAGCAAGTTAACCACACCGGTGTAAAAGAGAGGAGAGGGAGACAACAGCTAATGTTCAGATACCACCCTAACCCTACTAATTCCCCCTCCTTTACGTGTGAGGAAACCGTTGAATATGTTTGAGCGAACCGGCTGGTTCCAAGTGAAAAGCATCTACTAATTGTTTTTCGAGAAAAATAACCGCATTCTCTGTGCACTGACATTTATAAATTGTTGAGCTATTGATGAGAACTAGGTAAATGAGTAATCTGTTTAGATTGTAAATATACAGTAGTGGCCAAAAGTTTTGAGAACGACAAATATTCATTTCCACAACGTTTGCTGCTTCAGTGTCTTCAGATATTTTTATCAGATGTTACTATGGAATACTGAAGTATAATTACAAGCATTTCATAAGTGTCAAAGGCTTTTATTGACAATTACATGAAGTTGATGCAAAGATTCAATGTTCGCAGTGTTGACCTTTTTTCAAGACCTCTGCAATCCACCCTGGCATGCTGTCAATTAACTTCTGGGCCACATCCTGACTGATGGCAGCCCATTCTTGCATAATCAATGCTTGGAGATTGTCAGAATTTGTGAGTTTCTGTTTGTCCACCCACCTCTTGAGGATTGACCACAAATTCTCAATGGGATTAAGGTCTGGGGAGTTTCCTGGCCATGGACCCAAAATATCGATGTTTTGTTCCCCGAGCCACATGGCAAGGTGCTCCATCATGCTGGAAAAGGCATTGTTTGTCACCAAACTGTTCCTGGATGGTTGGGAGAAGTTGCTCTCGGAGGATGTGTTGGTACCATTCTTTATTCATGGCTGTGTTCTTAGGCAAAATTGTGAGTGAGCCCACTCCCTTGGCTGAGAAGCAACCCCACACATGAATGGTCTCAGGATGCTTTACTGTTGGCATGACACAGGACTGATGGTAGCGCTCACCTTGTCTTCTCCGGACAAGCTTTTTTCCAAGACCATCAGACTGTTAAAATAGCCATCACTATCAGAGAGGCTGCTGCCCTATACATTTACATTTACGTCATTTAGCAGACGCTCTTATCCAGAGCGACTTACAAATTGGTGCATTCACCTTATGATATCGAGTGGAACAACCACTTTACAATAGTAAAAAAAAAATGGGGGGGGGGGTAGAAGGATTACTTTATCCTATCCCAGGTATTGCTTAAAGAGGTGGGGTTTCAGGTGTCTCCGGAAGGTGGTGATTGACTCCGCTGTCCTGGCGTCGTGAGGGAGCTTGTTCCACCATTGGGGTGCCAGAGCAGCGAACAGTTTTGACTGGGCTGAGCGGGAACTGTGCTTCCGCAGAGGTAGGGGGGCCAGCAGGCCAGAGGTGGATGAACGCAGTGCTCTTCTTTGGGTGTAGGGACTGATCAGAGCCTGAAGGTATGGAGGTGCAGTTCCCCTCACAGCTCCGTAGGCAAGCACCATGGTCTTGTAGCAGATGCGAGCTTCAACTGGAAGCCAGTGGAGTGTGCGGAGGAGCAGGGTGACGTGAGAGAACTTGGGAAGGTTGAACACCAGACGGGCTGCAGCGTTCTGGATGAGTTGTAGGGGTTTAATGGCACAGGCAGGGAGCCCCGCCAGCAGCGAGTTGCAGTAATCCAGACGGGAGATGAAAAGTGCCTGGATTAGGACCTGCGCCGCTTCCTGTGTAAGGCAGGGTCGTACTCTGCGAATGTTGTAGAGCATGAACCTACAGGATCGGGTCACCGCCTTGATGTTAGCGGAGAACGACAGGGTGTTGTCCAGGGTCACGCCAAGGCTCTTAGCACTCTGGGAGGAGGACACAATGGAGTTGTCAACCGTGATGGCGAGATCATGGAACGGGCAGTCCTTCCCCGGGAGGAAGAGCAGCTCCGTCTTGCTGAGGTTCAGCTTGAGGTGGTGATCCGTCATCCACACTGATATGTTTGCCAGACATGCAGAGATGCGATTCGCCACCTGGTTATCAGAAGGAGAAAGGAGAAGATTAATTGTGTGTCGTCTGCGTAGCAATGATAGGAGAGACTATGTGAGGATATGACAGAGCCAAGTGACTTGGTGTATAGCGAGAATAGGAGAGGGCCTAGAACTGAGCCCTGGGGGACACCAGTGGTGAGAGCACGTGGTGCGGAGACGGATTTTCGCCACGCAACCTGGTAGGAGCGACCTGTCAGGTAGGACGCAATCCAAGAGTGAGCCACGCCGGAGATTACATTTACATTTACATTTAAGTCATTTAGCAGACGCTCTTATCCAGAGCGACTTACAAATTGGTGCATTCACCTTATGATATCCAGTGGAACAACCACTTTACAATAGTGCATCTAAATCTTTTAAGGGGGGGGGGGTTAGAAGGATTACTTTATCCTATCCCAGGAGATGCCCAACTCGGAGAGGGTGGAGAGGAGGATCTGGTGTTTCACAGTATCAAAGGCAGCAGATGGGTCTAGACGGATGAGAGGAGAGAGTTAGCTTTAGCAGTGCGGAGAGCCTCCGTGACACAGAGAAGAGCAGTCTCAGTTGAATGACCAGTCTTGAAACCTGACTGATTTGGATCAAGAAGGTCATTCTGAGAGAGATAGCAAGAGAGCTGGCCAAAGACGGCACGCTCAAGAGTTTTGGAGAGAAAAGAAAGAAGGGATACTGGTCTGTAGTTGTTGACATCAGCGGGATCGAGTGTAGGTTTTTTGAGAAGGGGTGCAACTCTCGCTCTCTTGAAGACGGAAGGGACGTAGCCAGCGGTCAAGGATGAGTTGATGAGCGAGGTGAGGTAGGGGAGAAGGTCTCATAGACTTGTTCACTGGCCAATTTAAAAATGGAATACTAGTCACTTTAAATGTTCACATATTTTGCATTACTCATCTCATATGATTACTGTATTTTAGTCTATGCCGCTCTGATATTGCTCATACAAACATCCTACCATACCTCTGTCTGTACATTATGCCTTGAATCTATTCTATCGCGCCCAGAAACCTGCTCCTTTTACTCTTTTCCGAATGCACTAGGCGACCAGTTCTGATAGCCTTTAGCCGTACCCTTATCCTACTCCTCTGGTGATGTAGAGGTTAATCCAGGCCCTGCAGTGCCTAGCTCCACTCCTACTCCCCAGGTGCTCTCATTTGTTGACTTCTGTAACCGTAAAAGCCTTGGTTTCATGCATGTTAACATTAGAAGCCTCCTCCCTAAGTTTGTTTTATTCACTGCTTTAGCACACTCTGCCAACCTGGATGTCCTAGCCGTGTCTGAATCCTGGCTTACGAAGACCACCAAAACCCCTGAAATTTCCATCCCTAACTGCAACATTTTCCGACAAGATAGAACTGCCAAAGGGGGTGGTATTGCAATCTACTGCAGAGATAGCCTGCAGAGTTCTCTCTTACTATCCAGGTCTGTACCAAAACAATTCAAGCTTCTACGTTTTAAAAATCCACCTTTCCAGAAACAAGTCTCTCACCGTTGCCGCTTGCTATAGACCACCCTCTGCCCCCAGCTGTGCCCTGGACACCATATGTGAATTGATTGCTCCCCATCTATCTTCAGAGCTCGTGCTGCTAGGTGACCTAAACTGGGACTTGCTTAACACCACGGCCATCCTACAATCTAAACTTGATGCCCTCAATCTCACACACATCATCAATGAACCCACTAGGTACAACCCCAAATCCATAAACACGGGCACCCTCATAGATATCATCCTAACCAACTTGCCCTCCAAATACACCTCTGCTGTTTTCAACCAAGATCTCAGTGACCATTGCCTCATTGCCTGCATCCGTAATGGGTCTGTGGTCAAACGACCACCCCCATCACTGTGAAACGCTCCCTAAAACACTTCAGTGAGCAGGCCTTTCTAAATCGACCTGGCCCGGGTATCCTGGAAGGATATTGACCTCATCCCGTCAGTAGAGGATGCCTGGTTATTCTTTAAAAGTGCCTTCCTCACCATCTTAAATAAGCATGCCCCATTCAAAAAACAATTTGAACCAGGAACAGAATTAGCCCTTGGTTCTCTCCAGACCTGACTGCCCTTGACCAGCACAAAAACATCCTGTGGCGTTCTGCATTAGCATCGAATAGCCCCCATGATATGCAACTTTTCAGGGAAGTTAGGAACAAATATAGACAGAAAGTTACGAAAGCTAAGGCTAACTTTTTCAAACAGAAATGTGCATCCTGTAGCACAAACTCAAAGATCCTGGACACTAAAGTCCATGGAGAATAAGAGCACCGCCTCCCAGCTGCCCAATGTACTGAGGCTAGGAAACACTGTCACCACCGATTTAAATCCACTATAATTGAGAATTTCAATAAGCATTTTTCTACTGATGGCCATGCTTTCCACCTGGCTACCCCTACCCCAATCAACAGCCCTCCACCCCCCACAGCAACTCACCCATCCCCCATTAATCCTTCACCCAAATCCAGATAGCTGATGTTCTGAAAGAGCTGCAAAATCTGGACCTCTACAAATCAGCCGGGCTAGACAATCTGGACCCTCTCTAAAATTATCTGCCGAAATTGTTGCAACCCCTATTACTAGCCTGTCAACCTCTCTTTTGTATTGTCTGAGATTCCCATAGATTGGAAAGCTGCTGTGGTCATCCCCCTCTTCAAAGGGGGAAACACTCTAGACCCAAACTGCTACAGACCTATATCTATCCTACCCTGCCTTTCTAAGGTCTTTGAAAGCCAAGTTAACAAACAGATTACCGACCATTTCGAATCCCACCGTACCTTCTCCGCTATGCAATCTGGTTTCAGAGCTGGTCATGGGTGCACCTCAGCCACGCTCAAGGTCCTAAACGATATCATAACCGCCATCGATAAGAGACATTAATGTGCAGCCGTATTCATCGACCCGGCCAAGGCTTTCCACTCTGTCAATCACCACATTCTTATCGGCAGACTCAACAGCCTTGGTTTCTCAAATGATTGCCTCGCCTGGTTCACCAACTACTTCTCTGATAGAGTTCAGTGTGTCAAATTGGAGGGCCTGTTGTCCGGACCTCTGGCAGTCTCTATGGGGGTGCCACAGGGTTCAATTCTCGGGCCGACTCTTCTCTGTATACATCAATGATGTCGCTCTTGCTGCTGGTGATTCTCTGATCCACCTCTACGCAGACAACACCATTCTTCTGTATACCTCTGGCCCTTCTTTGGACACTGTGTTAACTAACCTCCTGACCAGCTTCAATGCCATACCACTCTCCTTCCGTGACCTCCAACTGCTCTTAAATGCAAGTAAAACTAAATGCATGGTCTTCAACCGATCGCTGCCCGCACCTGCCCGCGCATCACTACTCTGGACGGTTCTGACTTAGAATATGTGGACAACTACAAATACCTAGGTGTCTGGTTAGACTGTAAACTCTCCTTCCAGACTCACATTAAGCATCTCCAATCCAAAATTAAATCTAGAATTGGCTTCCTATTTCGCAACACAGCATCCTTCACTCATGCTGCCAAACATACCATCCTACCGATCCTAGACTTCGGCGACGTCATTTACAAAATAGCCTCCAACACTCTACTCAATAAATTGGATGCAGTCTATCACAGTGCCATCCGTTTTGTCACCAAGGCCCGATATACTACCCACTACTGCGACCTGTATGCTCTCGTTGGCTGGCCCTCACTTCATACTCGTCGCCAATCCCACTGGCTCCAGGTCATCTACAAGTCTCTGCTAGGTAAAGCCCCGCCTTATCTCAGCTTACTGGTCACCATAGCAGCACCCACCCGTAGCACGCGCTCCAGCAGGTATATCTCACTGGTCACCCCCAAAGCCAATTCTTCCTTTGGCCGCCTCCCCTTCCAGTTCTCTGCTGCCAATGACTGGAACGAACTGCAAAAATCACTGACGGTGGAGACCCATATCTCCCTCACTAGCTTTAAGCACAAGCTGTCAGAGCAGCTTACAGATCACTGCACCTGTACATAGCCCATCTGTAAATAGCCCATCCAACTACCTCATCCCCATACTGTATTTAATTTCTTGCTCCTTTGCACCCCAGTATCTCTACTTGCACATTTATCTTCTGCACATCTACTATTTACCAGTGTTTAATTGCTATATTGTAATTACTTCGCCACCATGGCCTATTTATTGCCTTACCTCCCTTATCCTACCTCATTTGCACATGCTGATTTAGACTTTTTCTACTGTATTATTGACGGTATGTTTATTACATGTGTAACTCTGTATGTGTCGAACTGCTTTGCTTTATCTTGGCCAGGTCACAGTTGCAAATGAGAACTTGTTCTCAACTAGCCTACCTGGTTAAATAAAGGTGAAATAAAAAAATGTAAAGTTGAAAAAAAAACTCTGGCTCTTTTCCTGTGGCGGTCCTCATGAGAGCCAGTTTCATCATAGCGCTTGATGATTTTAGCGACTGCACTGAAATTTACAGATTGGCTGACCTTCATGTCTTAAAGTAATGCTGGACTGTCATTTCTCTTTGCTTTTTTGAGCTATTCTTGCCATAATATAGACTTGTTTTTTTTTACCAAATTGGGCTATCTTCTGTATATCACCCCTACCTTGTCACAACACAACTGATTGGCTCAAACGCATTAAGAAGGAAAAAAATTACACAAATTAACAAGGCACTCCTGTTATTTGAAATCCATACCAGGTGACTACCTCCTGAAGCTGGTTGAGAGAAAGCCAAGAGTGTGCAAAGCTGTCAAAGGCAAAGGGTGGCTACTTTGAAGAATCTCAAATATAAAATATATTTTGATTTGTTTAACATTTTCTTGGTTACTACATGATTCCATATGTGCTATTTCATAGTTTTGAGGTCTTCACTATTATTCTACAATGTAGAAAACAGTACAAATTTAGAAAAACCCTGGCATGAGTAGGTGTCCAATCATTTGACTGGTACTAAGTATTCAGACCCTTTGCTATGAGACTTAAAATTGAGCTCAGGTGCATCCTGTTTCCATTGATCATCCTTGATGTTTCTACACTTGATTGGAGTTCTCCTGTGGTACATTCAATTGACTGGACATGATTTTGAAAGACACACATATCAGAGCAATAATCAAGCCATTAGGTCGAAGGAATTGTCCGTAGAGCTCCGAGACAGGATTGTGTCGAAGCACAGATTTGAGGAAGGATACTACAAAAAAAATGCATAATTGAATGTCCCCAAGAACACAGTGGCCTCCATCATTCTTAAATGGATGAAGTTTGGAACCACCAAGACTCTTCCTGGCCAAACTGAATAGGGGGAGAAGGGCCTTGGTCAGGGAGAAGACCAAGGACCCTATTGTCACTCTGACAGAGCTCCATAGTTGTTCTTTGGAAATGGGAGAGCCTTCCAGATAGACAACCAACTCTGCAGAACTCCACCAATCAGGCCTTTATGGTAGTGGCCAGACGGAAGCCACTCCTCAGTAGAAGGCATATGACAGCATGATTGGAGTTTGCCAAAAGACACCTAAAGACTTTCAGACCATGAGTAACAAGATTCTCTAGTCTGATGAAACCAAGATTGCACGCTTTGGCCTGAATGCCATGCGCCACGTCTGGAGGAAACCTGGCACCATCCCTACAGTGAAGTATGGTGGTGGCAGCATCGTGCTATGGGGATTTTTTGTTGTTGTGGCAGGCACTGAAACCTGGCACTAGTCAGGATCGAGGGAAAGATAAACAGACTTGAATCCGATCGAACATCTCTGGAGACCTGAAAATAGCTATGCAGCAACGCTCCCCATCCAACCTGACAGAGCTTGAGATGATCTGCAGAGACAAATGGGAGAAACTCCCCAAATACAGGTGTGCCAGGTTTGTAGCGTCATACCCAAGAAAACTCGAGGCTGTAATCGCTGACAAAGGTGCTTCAATGTACTGAGTAAACGATCTGAATACTTATGTAAATTCAATATTTTTATTTGTAATAAATTAGCAGAAATGTCTACTTGTTTTTGCTTCATCATTATGGGGTAGTGTGTGTAGATGGATAACAGTTTCATCAATTTAAGAACAAGGCTGTAACATAACAATGTGGAAAAAGTCAAGGGGTCTGAATACTTTCAGCACCCCTACTTCCCGTGGCTATGTTCCTCCATCTTCTCTTACCCACAAATGTATTTTGCTATTACAGTAAAATAAAAATGTAACTTAAGGACTTTCCTATACAGATGAAATTGCTTACCCGCTCCACAGCAAGCGGCTCTATCTGCACTGATTGGTAAAGTAATTATATTTTGAGTTTAATGTAAAAATATATATGTATGATTTGAGGTTTAAAAAGGAACAATATAAAACAGTACTTTTTTGGGTTCACACCAGTTCAGAACTTTATTTTGCTGGTTGGAACATTGGAACGGAACAAAAAAAAATATGTTTAGAACAAAAGATTTAATTTCCAATTTGGGTTCCAACCACTGATTAAAACAGATTGTGATAGCTGTAGGCCTAATTGAGATTTTCATTCACTCAACTAGTTGGCTAGTACAATTTTGGTTTCATGTATTAGTATGAAAAGAAACAACTGCTATTACAACTTGCTATTTAGAGTGTTTCTCCAAAATACATGTTTTTGGCTTCAAAGACCATAAATAATTGCAGGCTATAACAAATGTGCAGTGACGGAATGATAGCTGAGATAATGCAAATCATTAAAGAGTTAACCCTTAGTTGGGTTAACTAACTCGAGGCTGTTATCGCTGCCAAAGGTGCTTCAACAAAGTACTGAGTAAAGGGTCTGAATACTTATGTAAAATGTCATATCTGGGGTGTTTTTTAGCGAAGAAAATGGAAGAAACTTTTTTTTCTTTGCCATTAAGGGGAAAAACTATTGAATCCATGTTAGAATGAGGTTGTAACGTAACAAAATGTGGAAAAAGTCAAGGGGTCTGAATACTTTCCGAATGCACTGTATGTTGCAATATTAATATTGTCTGAGCTGCCTTGTTTATATATTTTTTTCTACTGTTCTTTGATATGTTTCAATATTCTCAGAGCCACCTTGTTGATACAATGTTTCAATATTTGCAGAATGTTTCCCTTCCCTGGCAAATAATGCAGACAGGCAAATGCAAAAATTAGCTGGGCGCACATATAAGGAACATCTCTGAATGCGGCACAATCAGAAAATGTGACTACTCGAAATCCATAGGTTTAAAAAGGCATGTGTTGATTTTCCTTTTGTATTTTATGATTTTCGTCATTCTTCGGTTAAGTTTGTCTTCACGCATCCTTGTCGATTATAAGCTTAACTCCTGTAGGCCTATGCCTTTTATTTCAGTGCATGCAAGCATGTGTATGATTTATCTGGAAAAGTTTATTTCTGCGGTGAGCTGTTTTTTATGAACTGGTTATTTTTCACATTGATGTCGGCATCAAGTCAGCCTTGTTGTGATTTGTTAGCGTGTATTATGCTTCTATTTCTTGTTGCACTGTATGGGCCATTCCACAAGTAAATTAATCAATTTATGATGAGTTTGAGTATTGTACACACTGTTCCAAAGACCATTAAACCTAATACTGAGCTGCTAATTCATGTCTGGGCTGATTATTTTTCTTATTGCTGTTCTCCAAATAGCATTTGAGTTTTTAAATTCTGTAGAAATGGGCTTCAATCCCCACACACATTTTGACATACTGTAGGTTTAGCTGAACTGTACATGGTAATTTGTTCCTGTAAATACACTGGAAATCAGTTTTGCAAAAAATGATTTGGTCCCAGTTAAACTTTTTGGGTGATTCTGTCTTCTGGCATGTTATTCCATCTGTACCATGTCACCTTTGTGCTTAACCACACAAAGGTTCCCACCCATGTCTCTACAGATGGCCAGCAGAAATGTGGCTTTTTTGCTATGCTCCCTACTCCACAGACATCATTCAAACACACAACCCTTAGAAGGGGAGTGAGGTAATTTATCATATGCATATTATGTATACCTCACATGCGACCTGTGATAAGACTATGCAATTAATATGAACAAAGTATATTTATGACTCCGTAAAGATGATTGAGCAATATGGAAGCAGGCCTATTAAAGAGTTACAAGAATAAACTATCAAGAAAGGTCTGAGAATTGTCTGTCCAAGGCAAATAGATTTTATTACATAGTAATTCACATACAAGGCAACATTGACATTAAGGCATTTAACATAGCATTTATAATCTAGGCATGATCAGAGAGCAAAACAGAGGCTGCATTTTCTAAGAATTGCATTTATACCAAAATCAACAATTTGTTTTCTTGCATAAAAGTTGTGGTTATGCTTTTCTGTCACTACAAAAACACTGTATAGTGAAATCTCTAACACTTAAAGGCCCACTGCAGTCTGTCCTGGTTCCTCCTGGCATCAGAGATGACCATAGAGACTATTATTACACTCTGGTGTTTCCCATTTCCTCATGATCTTTCCCCTGTAAAGGTGTTTTCGGTTCTTTGCATAAGCTTTATTTTGGTTGCCCTGTGTGTTTGTCCCGAGGTGAGTTTCTAGTCCTAGTGTTTGTTGTTTTCTCCTGTGTTACTGTGATCCTTATGTTATCTTTTCACAGTAAAGTATTTGTTTATCCTTAATCATTAGTTCCTCGTCTGGTCCATTCTCTGCACTTGGGTTCAACCCCACCACATCACTCAAAAACTAGATTTTCCAGTGTTTTATATATTTCCACACTATGAGGTTGGAATAATAGCGTGAAAATTATAATACCCTTTTAGTGTAAGAGTGGTTTGAAAAAAAACACCTGAAAATTCTGCCTGTTATGGTGGGATGGAGTTTTTCACCAGGCATTAAAGTAGTTAAGACCAATAAGAGCTTTCCAAATCTTTGACAATAAGTTAGTTTTCCGCTCCCCACTCCCATACAGTCCTAGCAAAATTCTTGCTTTGAAATTGTTCTTAGCTAAGAAGCTGCTTTTTGACCTTTTTAAATTCAAAACAATGACTAAGGTACTTAATTCAACATTTGTATGATGATGAAGCCAGCTCCGATGAAGAAAAAGATGGTCAAGACAATTGGGTCTATGGAGAAAAACAAAACAAGAATGAATGGACAGGAGTTTATACTACAGCAACACTTTACATTACAGTGCCCTTAATACTGTGTTACTACTCACGTACCTATGTAGCAGACATGAGTCAGTAATGGTTGCTTATTGTCACGTGATGGGTAGCCCTGCCTGCGCCCCTTCGGGCAAGGAGGGAATGTTCTCTTGTTCTAATGTTCAAGATGTTGGTTTCTCCCACGGTAGACCAGGGTTCCTATCTCGCATGTTACAATTAGTGTAAGTATTGTATTCACTCATTGTTAAGATGTCCTTACAGTAGTAACCTTAACCCTAAATGCAATGTGGGTACAGTGTAACAACAGTTATGTGATTATAATAAACAGTAAGGGCACTAACGTAAAGTGTAACCGCACTTACATGCAGTGAGGGCAATATATAAAGAGTGGTACTCAGTGATGTGTTTGTGTGTGGTGATGACTGTATAAATGCCAAAAGGCTCTATTGCAGGAGAAGTATGGGTTTACTACAGAATTAATTACCTAACTCAGTTGACAGAGAGGAAGGAAACTGCTCAGGGGTTTCACCATGAGGCCAATGGTGATATTAAACCTGTTAGAGTTTAATGGCTGTGATAGGAGAAAACAACTGGGGATGGATCAACAACATTGTAGTTACTCCACAATACTAACTTAAATGACAGAGTGAAAAGAAGGAAGCCTGTACAGAATACAAATATTCCAAAACATGCATCCTGTTTGCAACAAGGCACTAAAGTAGAACTGCAAAAAAATGTGGCAAAGAAATAAATGTTTTGTCCTGAATACAAAGCATTATGTTTGGGAGCAAATCCAACACAACACATCACCGAGTACCACTTTATATTTTTAAGCAATGTTCACCATGCTCAAAGGGATATTCAATGTCTGCTTGTTGTTTTTTAACCCATCTGCAATAGGTGCCCTTCTTTACAAGGCTTTGGAAAACCTCCCTGGTCTTTGTCGTTGAATCTGGGCTTGAAATGTACTGCTCGACTGAGGGACCTTACAGATAATTGTATGTGTGGGGTACAGAGATGAGGTAGTTATAAAACAATAATGTTAAACACTATTGCACACAGAGTTATTCAACTTATTATCTGACTTATGCAAATGTTTATTTAGGCTTACCATAATAAAAGGGTTGAATACTTATTAACTACAGACATTTCAGCTTTTCATTTTTATTAATTTGTAAATCAGTGACACAAATGTTAATTTAATCAATTTTAAATTCATGCTGTAACACAAAATGTGGAAAAAGTCAAGGGGTGTGAACACTGAAGGCACTGTATTTGTTTCCTAATACAGTTGAAGTCGGACGTTAACATACACCTTAGCCAAATACATTTAAACTCAGTTTCACACTTCCTGACATTTAATCCTCATAAAAATACCCTGTTTTAGGTCAGTTAGGATCACAACTTCATTTTAAGAATGTGAAATATCAGAATAATAGTAGAGTGATTTATTTCAGCTTTTATTTCTTTCATCACATTCCCAATGGGTCAGAAGTTCACATACACTCAATTAGTATTCGGTAGCATTGCCTTTAAATTGTTGTTCCTCCTGACAGAGCTGGTGTAACTGAGTCAGGTTTGTAGGCCTCCTTGCTCGCACACGCTTTTTCAGTTCTGCCCACAAATGTTCAATGGGATTGAGGTCAGGGCTTTGCGATGGCCACTCCAATACCTTGACTTTGTTGTCCTTGAGCCATTTTGCCACAACTTTGGAAGTATGCTTGGGGTCAATGTCCATTTGGAAGACCCATTTGCGACCAAGCTTTAACTTCCTGACTGATGTCTTGAGATGTTGATTCAATATATTCACATTTTCCCTACCTCATGATGCCATCTATTTTGTGAAGTGCACCAGGCCCTCCTGCAGCAAAGCACCCCCACAACATGATACTGCCACCCCCGTGCTTCACGGTTGGGATGGTGTTCTTCAGCTTGCAAGCATCCCCCTTTTTCCTCCAAACATAATGGTCATTATGGCCAAACAGTTCTATTTTTGTTTCATTGGACCAGAGGACATTTCTCCAAAAAGTACGATCTTTGTCCCCATGTGCAGTTGCAAACCGTAGTCTGGCTTTTTTTATGGCGGGTGTGGAGCAGTGGCTTCTTCCTTGTTGATATAGGACTCGTTTTACTGTGGATATAGATACTTTTGTACCTGTTTCCTCCAGCATCTTCACAAGGTCCTTTGCTGTTGTTCTGGGATTGATTTGCACTTTTCGCACCAAAGTACGTTCATCTCTAGGAGACAGAACGTGTCTCTTCAGGTCACAACTTGCAGACTTGTTTACGCTGCTGTGCGTTTTTGTTGCCGATCTTACTTTGCTACCTGACGGTTTTTACTTTTTCATTACCGTATATTTTTACTTTTTACCCTCACTCAACTTTTTTCATTCAACTTTCTTACCCCGGAGGTTTTATCTGGACATGGTTCGTCAGGACTTCAAACAGCCGAAGCTAAGTAACATTAACATGATGCCTTCTAATTGCAGTCGTTGTACTTATAATATACAGGAGAACGATCGCCTTACGGCAAGGATAGCTGTGCTGCAAGCCCAGCTTCAGACACAATCGTTAGGCAAGGGTAATTTCAGTGTAGGAAAGGATGAAACAGCATCTGTGCCACCAGCAAGTACAGATAGTAACGTTAGTATAAACCCCCTCGCACGGTCCCTGCAGCCGGACAACTTTCTCATGGCTTCTGGAGGGAAACGCTGTAGGAATGCTCAACCGGTGTCGCTTATTCAGCCGACAGATACTTTCAACCGGTTCACCCCATTAAGCGAGTCGGAGTCAGAGGCCGAGACTTCTCTGGTCTCTACTCCTCCCGCTGTGGGGTCTGAGACGCCGACGGCTCCCACCATTAGCTCTGACAAATTGAAAACCCTAGTCATTGGCGACTCCATTACCCGCAGTATTAGACTTAAAACGAATCATCCAGCGATCATACACTGTTTACCAGGTGGCAGGGCTACCGACGTTAAGGCTAATCTGAAGACGGTGCTGGCTAAAGCTAAAACTGGCGAGTGTAGAGAGTAGAGAGACATTGTTATCCACGTCGGCACCAACGATGTTAGGATGAAACAGTCAGAGGTCACCAAGCGCAACATAGCTTCAGCGTGTAAATCAGCTAGAAAGATGTGTCGGCATCGATTAATTGTCTCTGGCCCCCTCCCAGTTAGGGGGAGTGATGAGTTCTACAGCAGAGTCTCATAACTCAATCGCTGGTTGAAAACTGTGTTCTGCCCCTCCCAAAAGATAGAATTTGTAGATAACTGGCCCTCTTTCTGGGACTCACCCACAAACAGGACCAAGCCTGGCCTGTTGAGGAGTGACGGACTCCATCCTAGCTGGAGGGGTGCTCTCATCTTATCTACGAACATAGACAGGGCTCTAACTCCTCTAGCTCCACAATGAAATAGGGTGGAGGCCAGGCAGCAGGCTGTTAGCCAGCCTGCCAGCTTAGTGGAGTCTGCCATTAGCATAGTCAGCGTAGTCAGTTCAGCTTTCCCCATTGAGACCGTGTGTGCCTCGATCTAGGTTGGGCAAAATTAAAAATGGCGGTGTTCGCTTTAGTAATCTCACTAGTATAAATACCTCCTCCATTCCTGCCATTATTGAAAGAGATTGTGATACTTCACATCTCAAAATTGGGTTACTTAATGTTAGATCCCTCACTTCCAAGGCAGTTATAGTCAATGAACTAATCACTGATCATAATCTTGATGCGATTGGCCTGACTGAAACATGGCTTAAGCCTGAGGAATTTACTGTGTTAAATGAGGCCTCTCCTGCTGGTTACACTAGTGACCATACCCCCGTGCATCCGGCAAAGGCGGAGGTGTTGCTAACATCTACGATAGCAAATTTCAATAAAAAAACAAAAACAATGACGTTTTCGTCTTTTGAGCTTCTAGTCATAATCTATGCAGCCTACTCACTCACTTTTTTATAGCTACTGTTTACAGGCCTCCTGGGCCATATGCAGTGTTCCTCACTTAGTTCCCTGAATTCCTATCGGATCTTGTAGTCATAGCAGATAATATTCTAATTTTTGGTGACTTTAACATTCACATGGAAAAGTCCACAGACCCACTCCAAAAGGCTTTCGGAGCCATCATCGACTCAGTGGGTTTTGTCCAACATGTCTCTGGACCTACCCACTGCCACAGTCATACTCTGGACCTAGTTTTGTCCCATGGAATAAATGTTGTGGATCTTAATGTTTTTCCTCATAATCCTGGATTATCGGACCACCATTTTATTGCGTTTACAATTGCAACAAATAATCTGCTCAGACCCCAACCAAGGAGCATTAAAAGTCGTGCTATAAATTCTCAGACAACCCAAAGATTCCTTGATGCCCTTCCAGACTCCCTCTGCCTACCGAAGGACGTCAGAGGACAAAAATCAGTTAACCACCTAACCGAGGAACTCAATTTAACCTTGCGCAATACCCTAGATGCAGTTGCACCCCTAAAAATTAAAAACATCTGTCATAAGAAACTAGCTCCCTGGTATACAGAAAATACACGAGCTCTGAAGCAAGCTTCCAGAAAATTGGAACGGAAATGGCGCCACACCAAACTGGAAGTCTTCCGACTAGCTCGGAAATATTTCTTTTTGATACTGTCGCAAAGCTAACTAAAAAGCAGCATTCGCAAATGGAGGATGGCTTTCACTTCAGCAGTAATAAATTTATGAACTTCTTTGAGGAAAAGATCATGATCATTAGAAAGCAAATTACGGACTCCTCTTTAAATCTGGGTATTCCTCCAAAGCTCCATTGTCCTGAGTCTGCACAACTCTGCCAGGACCTAGGATCAAGGGAGATACTAAAGTGTTTTAGTACTATATCTCTTGACACAATGATGAAAATAATCATGGCCTCCAAACCCTCAAGCTGCATACTGGACCCTATTCCAACTAAACTACTGAAAGAGCTGCTTCCTGTGCTTGGCCCTCCTATGTTGAACATAATAAACGGCTCTCTATCCACCGGATGTGTACCAAGCTCACTAAAAGAGGCAGTAATAAAGCCTCTCTTGAAAAAGCCGAATCTTGACCCAGAAATTATAAAAAACTAATCGGCCTATATCGAATCTTCCATTCCTCTCAAAAAAAATTGAAAAAGCACTGGCTTCCTGAAGACAAACAATGTATACGAAACGCTTCAGTCTGGTTTTAGACCCCATCATAGCACTGAGACTGCACTTGTGAAGGTGGTAAATGACCTTTTAATGACGTCAGACCGAGGCTCTGCATCTGTCCTCGTGCTCCTAAATCTTAGTGCCGCTTTTGATACCATCGATCACCACATTCTTTAGGAGAGATTGGAAACCCAAATTGGTCTACATGGACAAGTTCTGGCCTGGTTTAGATCTTATCTGTCGGAAAGATATCAGTTTGTCTCTGACAAATCAATTGTAAATTTCGGTGTTCCTCAAGGTTCCGTTTTAGGACCACTATTGTTTTCACTATATATTTTACCTCTTGGGGATGTCATTCGAAAACATAATGTTACATTTCACTGCTATGCGGATGACACACAGCTGTACATTTCAATGAAACATGGTGAAGCCCCAAAATTGCCCTCGTTAGAAGCCTGTGTTTCAGACATAAGGAAGTGGATGGCTGCAAACTTTCTACTTTTAAACTCGGACAAAACAGAGATGCTTGTTCTAGGTCCCAAGAAACAAAGAGATCTTCTGTTGAATCTGACAATTAATCTGGATGGTTGTACAGTCGTCTCAAATAAAACTGTGAAGGACCTCGGCGTTACTCTCTTTTGAAGAACATATCAAGACTGTTTCAAGGACAGCTTTTTTCCATCTACGTAACATTGCAAAAATCAGAAACTTTCTGTCCAAAAATGACGCAGAAAAATTAATCCATGCTTTTGTTACTTCTAGGCTGGACTACTGCAATGCTCTACTTTCCGGCTACCCGGATAAAGCACTAAACAAACTTCAGTTAGTGCTAAATACGGCTGCTAGAATCCTGACTAGAACCAAAAAATTTGATCATATTACTCCAGTGCCAACCTCCCTACACTGGCTTCCTGTTAAGGCAAGGGCTGATTTCAAGGTTTTACTGCTAACCTACAAAGCATTACATGGGCTTGCTCCTACCTATCTTTCCGATTTGGTCCTGCCGTACATACCTACACGTACGCTACGGTCACAAGACGCAGGCCTCCTAATTGTCCCTAGAATTTCTAAGCAAACGGCTGGAGGTAGGGCTTTCTCCTATAGAGCTCCATTTTTATGGAATGGTCTGCCTACCCATGTGAGAGACGCAGACTCAAGTCTTCAGTAAAGACTTAAAGGTTGAGACTATCTCTTCAGTAGGTCCTATGATTAAGTATAGTCTGGCCCAGGAGTGTGAAGGTGAACGGAAAGGCTGGAGGAACGAAACGCCCTTGCTGTCTCTGCCTCGCCGGTTCCCCTCTTTCCACTGGGATTCTCTGCCTCTAACCCTATTACAGGGGCTGAGTCACTGACTTACTGGTGTTCTTCCATGCCGTCCATGGGAGGGGTGCGTCACTTGAGTGGGTTGAGTCACTGATGTGGTCTTCCTGTCTGGGTTGGCGCCCCCCCTTGGGTTGTGCCATGGCGGAGATCTTTGTGGGCTATACTCGGCCTTGTCTTCGGACGGTAAGTTGGTGGTTGTAGACATCCCTCTAGTGGTGTGGGGGCTGTGCTTTGGCAAAGTGGGTGGGGTTATCCTGTCTGTTTGGCCCTGTCCGGGGGTATCATCGGATGGGGCCACAGTGTCTTCTGATCCCTCCTGTCTCAGCCTCCAGTATTTATGCTGCAGTAGTCTGTGTCGGGGGGCTAGGGTCAGTCTGTTACATCTGGAGTATTCTCTCTCTAATTCTCTTTCTTTCTTTCTCTCTCGGAGGACCTGAGCCCTAGGACCATGCCTCGGGACTACCTGGCATGATGACTCCTTGCTGTCCCCAGTCCACCTGGCCATGCTGCTGCTCCAGTTTCAACTGTTCTGCCTGCGGCTACGGAACCCTGACCTGTTCACCGGACGTGCTTGTGGCACCCTCGACAACTACTCTGATTATTATTATTTGACCATGCTGGTCATTTATGAACATTAACATCTTGACCATGTTCTGTTATAATATCCACCCGGCACAGCCAGAAGAGGAATGGCCACCCCTCATAGCCTGGTTCCTCTCTCGGTTTCTTCCTAGGTTTTTGGCCTTTCTAGGGAGTTTTTCCTAGGGAGTTTTTCCTAGCCACTGTGCTTCTTTCACATGCATTGCTTGCTGTTTGGGGTTTTAGGCTGGGTTTCTGTACAGCACTTTGAGATTTCAGCTGATATACGAAGGGCTATATAAATACATTTGATTTGATTTTGATTTGATCCTTCCTGAGCGGTATGACAAGCAAAGAGGCACTGAGTTTGAAGGTAGGCCTTGAAATACATCCACAGGTTCACCTCCAATTGACTCAAATTATGTAAATTAGCCTATCAGAAGCTTCTAAAGCCATGACATAATTTTCTGGAATTATCCAAGCTGTTTAAAGGCACAGTCAACTTAGTTCATGTAAACTTCTGACCCACTGGAATTGTGATACTGTGAATAATAAGTTAAATAATCTCTCTGTAAACAATTGTTGGAAAAATGACGTCATGCCCAACGTAAATGTCCTAACCGACTTGTCAAAACTATAGTTGGTTAACAATAAATTTGTGGTGTGGTTGAAAAACAAGTTAATGACTCCAACCTAAGTGTATGTAAACTTCTGACTTCAACTGTGTGTGTGTGTGTGTATTTTATATTTATATAAATACATACATACATACATACACACACACACACACACACACACACATACTGCTCAAAAAAATAAAGGGAACACTTAAACAACACAATGTAACCAAGTCAATCACACTTCTGTGAAATCAAACTGTCCACTTAGGAAGCAACACTGATTGACAAATTTCACATGCTGTTGTGCAAATGGAATAGACAACAGGTGGAAATTATAGGCAATTAGCAAGACACCCCCAATAAAGGTGTGGTTCTGCAGGTGGGGACCACAGACCACTTCTCAGTTCCTATGCTTCCTGGCTGATGTTTTGGTCACTTTTGAATGCTGGCGGTGCTTTCACTCTAGTGGTAGCATGAGACGGAGTCTACAACCCAAATAAGTGGCTCAGGTAGTGCAGCTCATCCAGGATGGCACATCAATGCGAGCTGTGGCAAGGTTTGCTGTATCTGTCAGCAGTGTCCAGAGCATGGAGGCGCTACCAGGAGACAGGCCAGTACATCAGGAGATGTGGAGGAGGCCGTAGGAGGGCAACAACCCAGCAGCAGGACCGCTACCTCCGCCTTTGTGCAAGGAGGAGCAGGAGAAGCACTGCCAGAGCCCTGCAAAATGACCTCCAGCAGGCCACAAATGTGCATGTGTCTGCTCAAACGGTCAGAAACAGACTCCATGAGGGTGGTATGAGGGCCCGACGTCCACAGGTGGGGGTTGTGCTTACAGCCCAACACCGTGCAGGACGTTTGGCATTTGCCAGAGAACACCAAGACTGGCAAATTTGCCACTGGCGCCCTGTGCTCTTCACAGATGAAAGCAGGTTCACACTGAGCACGTGACAGAGTCTGGAGACGCCGTGGAGAACGTTCTGCTGCCTGCAACATCCTCCAGCATGACCGGTTTGGCGGTGGGTCAGTCATGGTGTGGGGTGGCATTTCTTTGGGGGGCTGCACAGCCCTCCATGTGCTCGCCAGAGGTAGCCTGACTGCCATTAGGTACCGAGATGAGATTCTCAGACCCCTTGTGAGACCATATGCTGGTGCGGTTGGCCCTGGGTTCCTCCTAATGCAAGACAATGCTAGACCTCATGTGGCTGGAGTGTGTCAGCAGTTCCTGCAAGAGGAAGGCATTGATGCTATGGACTGGCCTGCCCGTTCCCCAGACCTGAATACAATTGAGCACATCTGGGACATCATGTCTCGCTCCATCCACCAACGCCACATTGCACCACAGACTGTCCAGGAGTTTGCGGATGCTTTAGTCCAGGTCTGGGAGGAGATTCCTCAGGAGACCATCCGCCACCTCATCAGGAGCATGCCCAGGCGTTGTAGGGAGGTCATACAGGCACGTGGAGGCCACACACACTACTGAGCCTCATTTTGACTTGTTTTAAGGACATTACATCAAAGTTGGATCAGCCTGTAGTGTGGTTTTCCACTTTAATTTTGAGTGTGACTCCAAATCCAGACCTCCATGGGTTGATAAATTGGATTTCCATTGATTATTTTTGTGTGATTTTGTTGTCAGCACATTCAACTATATAAAGAAAAAAGTATTTAATAAGATTATTTCTTTCATTCAGATCTAGGATGTGTTGTTTAAGTGTTCCCTTAATTTTTTTGATCACTCACTCACTCACACACACTCACACACACACACACACACACACACACACTGAACTTACTGTTGTGTCCAGCTGGACTAACAGCTCCAGCTGTCTTCAGTCTAGGGCATGCTGAAATGAGAGTAAAGAAAGCTTAAGAGAGCTATGTTGTACAGATGGTACATATTAGTGGGTCATACATGCTTATTATAACAGCACCATGCATTAGACATTGTGTTACCGAAATAATATGCAGACTTTTTCCCCTCATATTATCGTTAACCATCTGTGGTACTCACTAGCTTTGGTGTTGGAAAGGTAGTTGCCAACACCGTCCTCCAGGTCCAGTTTAACATCCGTGAGCATGTCAAGGCAAACAATGTAGAACTTGTGGTCCTCAACACATGGCACACACTTCCCAGAAGAGGGAAATGAGGTCACGGAACAGTTGAAAAGGGGCGAAATTTCAGCACTTCTTGTCCACAGTTTGTCATTTGTGATTGAGTCAAAAATATTCCTCACCTCTGAGAACCTCTCATTATTGCAAGTGAAACACACAGACGAGGTGTTCTGAGCTGTAGAACAGAAAGATGCTTTAAAAGAGGCTTGGGCCTAGACTCATCAGGCAGGTCATTACAACAAGAGACAAATGTGTACGTTGAGGTTTTAGTTTTACACCTGTAATACAAATTTATGCCAATTAACAATACAACTAGACAATTTTTCTGAGCTACAGTGCTTTAACTAAATGGTGAGAGATCTCTGGGCGCCCTATAGCAGAGGCCTGGTAAACAGCCAGACAGAGGTATTTTTCCTTATTGTTGACTAGCTAGAGCATACTGTCTGGCTGATGTTTCAAGATCTTCAATTTGGCCCCCCTTATATAGGCTTCCTGTAGAGAACAGGAATATTCCAGCCAGGCGCGAGATTGATAATATTATTGCACTGATTGAATCTATTTGGGCAGGCTATTATGTCAGGGAGAGCTACTTCAATGTCAATAAACGGGAGTCTAAATAAGTGAACACATGCATAGCGGTATGAGGACAGCTTACCTGTGGCATAAGACTGTGACACCAGTGACACAAGACATGCTACTGCAAATAGAACTGAAATAAAGCAAACAAGAGCTCATGCATGCTGGTTTATGGAGTGATTGAAACAAGCCCATTTTCAATGTCCAGACATTATTGGTTAAAAAAAACAAAATGCATATGCAGTGCAATGAAATGAAATAGGAAATCAAGAAGATCACCTCAGGCTATAGTGTTTTTTTACTATAGATCACAACAGGGAAGTGGTAGGACAGGGATCAACTACAGTACATGCAATTAAGTCAAAAGGTGATTTTGCTCATTTAAAACCCTGGTGAGAAATCTAAGACGGCAAAGCTGAGGTTGAAATACTGAAGTGTGTTCACTTACTTCTCCAATCCATTTGTTTGAGCTGTGGAGAAAAATATAAAGTAATTTTAGTTATGTATAAAGTAGGCTACTACATATCCAGCAGGTGTTTATAGAGGGGATAATGTCTCTGTATTGGACATTCATTACCATAAACCTCTACGGCTATCCAATATACTATTGTGGTTCCACATCCCCCTGACCTCAGTCCAACTACACTGAGTGTACAAAACATTAGGAACACGTGCTCTTTCCATGACAGACTGACCAGGTGAATCCAGGTGAAAGCTATGACCCCTTATTGATGTCACATGTTAAATCCACTTCAAATCAGTGGAAATGAAGGGGAGGAGACAGGTTAAAGGATTTTTAAGCATTGAGACATGGATTATATATACTTCAGAGGGTGAATGGGCAAACAACATATTTAAGTGCCTTTGAGTGGGTATGGTAGTAGGTGCACCGGTTTGAGTGTGTCAACAACTGCGAACACTGCTGGGTTTTTCCACACTCAAGTTTCCCATGTGTATCAAGAATGGTCCGCCATCCAAAGGCCATCCAGCCAACTTGATACAACTGTGGGAAGCATTGGAGTCAATATGGGCCAGCATCCCTGTGGATGCTTTCGACACCTTGTAGAGTCCCTGCCCTGAAGAATTGAGGTTGTTTTGAAGGCAAAGGGGATGAAATTCAATATTACGAAGGTGTTCCTAATGTTTTGTTTACTCAGCGCATATTTTCCTTAATCTTTACTTTGAGAGGCTAAAGACCCTACAAAATACAAGTCAGCTTGTGGACCAACCCCATGGAATTGCATCATCCGCGTGAGAAGGGCCAATGCCTTTTCACACCGGGCCATTTTCGAAGTTGCAGAACTATGCTATTATATAAAAAAATAACAAATAGAAAAGAGACCATTTGGTACTGTCACGTTTGTCGTCGGATGAAGGAGCGGACCAAGGCGCAGCGTGTATATCGTTCCACATTTTATTTACACTGAAACTATGCAAGATATACTAAATAAACTAAATAACAAAAACAAACCGTGATGAAGAGGTGCAACATACACTAACTCAAAAACAATCTTCCACAAACCCAGGTGGGAGAACTACTTAAGTATGATCTCCAATTAGAGACAAAGGTGACCAGCTGCCTCTAATTGGAGATCATCCCCAAAAAACATAGTAATACAGAAACAAGAACATGACAACATAGAAAATCTAAACACAACCCCGTCACGCCCTGACCTACTCTACCATAGAAAATAACAGCTTCTATGTTCAGGACGTGACAGTAGTACCCCCCCCCCCAAAGGTGCGGACACCGAACGCAAAACGATGTAACAAAAAAGGGAGAGTTAGGGTGGGTGTCCAATGTCAGTGGCGGCTCCGGTGCAGGACAAAGAACCTTCTCCTGCGGATCCTCCTGTATCGGAGGCGGTTCTGGTGCGGGACGAAGAACCCTCTCATCCTGCTTATCCACCAGCATAGGAGGCGGCTCGGGTGCAGGATGACGAACCCTCTCCTCCTGCGAATCCAGCATCATAGGAGGCGGCTCCGATTCGGGGCGTAGCCCCCGCTTCTCCCTCCGCTTTTGTGTCACCGGACCACGGGCCGTCTCAGGAGGCTCCGGACCGGGAACTGTCGCCGGAAGCTCTGGACTGGGAACTGTCGCCGGAGGCCTGATGCGTGGGGCTGGCACAGGTGGCGCCAGACTGGTAACACGCACCTCAGGGCGAGTGCGGGGAGCAGGAACAGGACACACCAGACTGGGCAAGCACACTGGAGGCCTGATACGTGGGGCTGGCACAGGTGGCGCCAGACTGGTAACACACACCTCAGGGCGAGTGCGGGGAGCAGGAACAAGACACACTGGACTGGAGAGACTCACTGGAGGCCTAGTGCGTGGAGCCGGGACAGGTGGCCCCAGACTGGTGACACGCACCTCAGGGCGAGTGCGAGGAGGCGGCACAGGATATACTGGACCGTGGAGGCGCACTGGAGGCCTGGAGCATATGGCTGGCACAACCCATCCTGGCTGGATACTCAGTTTAGCCTGGCAAGTGCGGGGCGCTGGCACAGGACAAACTGGGCTGTGAAGGTGTACTGGCGACACAGTGCGTAGAGCTGGCGCAGGATATCCTGGACCGAGGAGGCGTACTGGAGACCAGGAGCGCTGAGCCGGCACAATCCGTCCTGGCTGAATGCCCACTCTAGCACGGCAAATGCGAGGCGCAGGCACAAATCGCACCGGGCTATGAATGCGCACTGGCGATATAGTGCGCATCACAGCATAACTCGGTGCCTGACTGGTCACATGCTCCCTACAGTAAGCACGGGGAGTTGGCTCAGGTCTACAACCTGACTCCATCAATCTCCCTGTGTGCTCCCCCCAAAAACTTTTTTGGGGCTGCCTCTCGTGCTTGGTATAGTACCTCGTAATATCGCCGCTCTGCTCTCGCTGCCTTAATCTCCTCCCTCGGACGGCAATACTCCCCAGCCTGACTCCAGGGTCCTTTCCCGTCCAGAATTTCCTCCCATGTCCACTCCTGATCACGCTGCTTGGTCCTTTGGTGGTGGGAGATTCTGTCACGTTTGTCGTCAGATGAAGGAGCGGACCAAGGCACAGCGTGTATATCGCTCCACATTTTATTTACACTGTGAAACTATGCAAGATATACTAAATAACAAAAACAACAAACCGTGACAAAGAGGTGCAACATACACTAACTCAAAAACAATCTCCCACAAACCCAGGTGGGAAAACTACTTAAGTATGATCTACAATTAGAGACAACGATGACCAGCTGCCTCTAATTGGAGATCATCCCAAAAAACAACATAGAAATACAGAAACAAGAACATGACAACATAGAAAATCTAAACTAGACAACCCCGTCACGCCCTGACCTACACTACCATAGAAAATAACAGCTTCTATGTTCCTGACGTGACAGGTACGACCCGTGATATGATTCAACAACCACATTCATAGGCCTACTTACAGTGCATTCGGAAAGTATTCAGACACCTTGACTTTTTCCCCATTTTGTTACGTGACAGCCATATTTAAATAAATAAATAAATAAACACTTTAAAAAAATCTTCAATCTACACACAATACCCCATTATGACAAAGTGAAAACAGGTTAAGAAATGTTGGCACATTTATTAAGAATAAAAACAGATACCTTATTTACATTAGTATTCAGACCCTTTGCTATTACTTGAAATTGAGCTCAGGTGCATCCTGTTTCCATTGATCATCCTTTAGATGTTTCTACAACCTGATTGGAGTCCACCTGTTATTAATTCAATTGATTGGACATGATTTGGGAAGGCTAACATCGGTCTACATATGGTCCCACAGTTGGCAGTGCACGTCAGAGCAAAAACCAAGCCATGAGGTTGAAGTAGTTGTCCGTAGAGCTCTGAGACAGGATTGTGTCGAGGCACAGATCTGGGGAAGGGTACCAAAACATTTGTAGCAGTGAAGGTCCCCAAGAACACAGTGGCCTCCATCATTCTTAAATGGAAGAAGTTTGGGCCCACCAAGATTCTTCCTAGAGCTGGCCGCCCAGCCAAACTGAGCAGAGGGAAAGATGAACGGAGCAAAGTACAGAGAGATCCTTGATGAATACCTGCTCTAGAGCACTCAGGATCACCTTTTCCCATAAGAACACTTTGGAAGAGCAGTGACCAGATAGGGATGTGGCAATCCGCTCAAATAGAGTAAAATATAGATCCACTTCCTTTTCGTTGAAAGGCGGTACAAGTCGGTTGTTCCGACCAAGATCAAACTCTGTTGAGGGTGCAGGATGGCCTGAGTGGATGTGGAGTCCATAGAACATGAGAGGTCTATGGACAAGGAGACTGCAATCTATGATTTGGTTACCCACTGCCATCAACCATTAATATTTGTGTTTCCTGTGCAGAGCCTTGGTGTAGTGGTAACACTCCCCGGCACGTGTTGCATACTTTCCACCTGAGAACAGTGATGGATCCCTGCTTCCCTTATAGGGGTTGGGCCAGGGGGGCAATGCAATTCACAAATATCACTCCAAGCTTTCTGCAAAAGTTGGCAGCCCTGAATAAATAGTTCCATTCTGTATACTTCTGGCCCTTCCTGGGTCACTGTGCTAACTAACCTCCAAACGAGCTTCAATGCCATACAACACTCCTTCCGTGGCCTCCAACTGCTCTTAAATGCTAGTAAAAAGCAAATGCATGCTTTTCAACCATTCGCTGCCCGCACCCGCCTGCCCGACTAGCATCACCACCCTGAACGGTTCTGACCAAGAATATGTGGACAACTATAAATACCTAGGTGTCTGGCTAGACTGTAAACTCTCCTTCCAGACTCATATTAAACATATCCAATCCAAATCTAGAATCGGCTTTCTATTTCGCAACAAAGCCTCCTTCACTCACGCCGCCAAACTTACCCTAGTAAAACTGACTATCCTGCCGATCCTCGACTTCGGCGATGTCATCTACAAAATAGCTTCCAATACTCTACTCAGCAAACTGGATGCAGTCTATCACAGCGCCATCCGTTTTGTTACCAAATCACCTTATACCACCCACCACTGCGACCTGTATGCTCTAGTCGGCTGGCCCTCGCTACATATTCGTCGCCAGACCCACTGGCTCCAGGTCATCTATAAGTCTATGCTAGGTAAAGCTCCACCTTATCTCAGTTCACGATAACAACACTCACCCGTAGCACACGTTCCAGCAGGTATATCTCACTGATCATCCCCAAAGCCAACAACTCATTTGGCCGCCTTTCATTCCAGTTCTCTGCTGCTAGTGACTGGAATGAAATGCAAAAAAAAAAATTGCTGAAGTTGGAGACTTATTTCCCTCACCAACTTTAAACATCAGCTATCTGAGCAGCTAACCGATCGCTGCATCTGTGCATTGCCCAGCCCATCTGTGCATTGCCCAGCCCATCTGTGCATTGCCCAGCCCATCTGTGCATTGCCCAGCCCATCTACCTGCCTTATCCCCTTATTGTTTTTATTTTATTTAATTTTCTGCACACCAGTATCTCTACATGCACATCATCATCTGCTCATTTATCACTCCAGTGTTAATCTGCTAAATTGTAATTATTTGCTCCTATGGTCTATTTATTGCCTACCTCTTCATGCTTTTTGCACACATTGTATATAGACTTTTTTCTACTGTATCACTGACTTGTTTATTGTGTTATTGGCTTGTTTGTTTACTCTATGTGTAACTCTGTTGTTGTCTGTGTCACACTGCTTTGCTTTATCTTGGCCAGGTCACAGTTGTAAATGAGAACTTGTTCTCAACTTGCCTACCTGGTTAAATAAAGGTGAAATAAAAATAAAAACATTTATTTTGATTGCCAATTTTCTGCATTTATCAAAAGTCCCATCAGTAGCCTGATTTCAGATGTCCATGTAAACAGAATTATTATGGAAAATCGTTCTGCAAAGCATGTAAACGTTTTAAACGAACTATTACATTAACCCGACTATCCACAATAATTGCATTAGTGTGTGCATGTAACCGTGCTCATTGATTTAACAACCATCATATCGAATTGAACTTGGAGTAAAGTGTTGTGTGGTCCTCCCACTATGACTTGGCATGCAGTTTATTAGGCCAAAGATGAAATAAGTTATGAAGAACTTCAGTGTGGGGAATGTGCAAGGGCCTGAGCTTGATGCACCTTTCCAATAAATATTGAGGGTCTTATTCTGGTGATATGATGATAGATTCTTGGCTCCCGTTTGACAAATATAAATGATATCGCTTTTATCCATAATAATCTCATAATGTAGGCATAGCCGAGGGAAGTAAGGGTGCTGAGGGTACTGCAGCAACCCCTGTAGCGCAGGCAAAACATTTTTGTTCAGCATCTCAGCTTTGCCAAAAATGGTAGTTGTACAATTAAGAACAGTATCTTGCAGGATTGAATAGTTGGAATTGTAAGAGTTGTGGCCCTGTCCCCTTCTCTGTGATTGTCATTCTAATGGAATCTTGAAAAATATAAAATGGTATTGGAACTGACTTTTTAAATATTTTTTATCATTGTAATGTGATACAAAATGTAGCAACAGTGTAGCTAGTGTAACTGACATATGACATTACCTCTTGACTGACTGCAGTGAATAAATGAGTTAGCTAATAGCTAACTTATCACAGTCAGTTCAGCGCTAGCAGATAGTAATAATAGCCATATCGCTAACAGCTGTTGTTTGTATGGAAATGTTTTGTAGCCTTTGTTTTGCACAGTTTCAACAGAAGTAAATTAACTAAGCCAGTTAGAGCGAGAGCTGGCCAAAAGTTGGCCAACGTGCAGACTGATATTCCAACGTTTTTTTTCAGTGCAATGTGAGTTTATATTCGTCAGTATAGCAATGTAACGTTATTGATCTGTCAGTTTTCCTAGCTAATTCCCAACTTTTCACACAAACAAAGTAATAAACAGCTCTACAGGCTTCACTGTCATGGTGCACAGTGAAATCAAATAAATTAGCATTTGTCACATGCACCGAAGACAACAGGTGTAGACCTTACCGTGAAATGCTTACTTACAAGCCCTTAATGCAGTTCAATAAATACAGTTAAGGAAATATTTACTAAATAAACTAAAGTAAAAAATTAAATTAAATGTAACAATTATATAACAATAACGAGGCTATATACAAGGTACCACTATATACAGGTTAGTCGAGGTCATTTGTACATGTAGGTAGGGGTAAAGTTATTATGCATAGATAATAAGCAGTGTAAAAACAAAGGGGGAGGGTTGTCAATGTAAATAGTCCGGGTGGCCATATGATTAATTGTTCAGTCTTATGGCTTGGGGGTAGAAGCTGTTAAGGAGTCTTTGAACATCCCACAGAGCACCGTTAAGTCCATTATTAAAAAATGGAAAGAATATGACACCACAAACCTGCCAAGAGAGGGCCGCCCACCAAAACTCACAGACCAGACAAGAAGGGCTAAATCAGAGAGGTAACAAAGAGACCAATGATAACCCTGAAGGAGCGGCAAAGCTCCACAGCGGAGATTGGAGTATCTGTCCATAGGACCACTTTAATCCGTACACTCCACAGAGCTGGGCTATAGGGAGGTCAGAGACCTGGCCGTGTGGTGCCAGGACAACAACCTCTCTCTCTCAACGTGACCAAGACAAAGGAGATGATTGTGGACTACAGGAAAAGGAGGACCGAGCACGCCCCCTTTCTCATCGACCGGGCTGTAGTGGAGCAGGTTGAGAACTTCAAATTCCTTGGTGTCCACCTTACCAACAAACTAACATAATCCAAGACAGTCGTGAAGAGAGAACAACAAAACCTAAGACTCCAGCCCCCCAGTCATAGGCTGTTCTCTCTGCTACCGCCCGGCAAGCAGTACTGGAGGGCCAAGTCTAGGTCCACAAGAGGCTTCTAAACAGCTTCTACCCCCAAGCCATAAGATGCCTGAAAATCTAATAAAATGGCTACCCAGACTATTTGCATGGCCTCCCCCCCCCTCTTACGCTGCTACTCTGTTTATTATCTATGCATAGTCACTTATTAACTCCACCTACATGTACGGAGCTGTGAGGGGAACGGCACCTCTGTACCTTCAGGCTCTGATCAGGCCCTACACCCAAACAAGGGCACTGCGTTCATCCACCTCTGGCCTGCTGGCCCCCCTACCTCTGAGGAAGCACAGTTCCTGCTCAGCCCAGTCAAAACTGTTCGCTGCTCTGGCACCCCTATGGTGGAACAAGCTCCCTCACGATGCCAGGACAGCGGAGTCAATCACCACCTTCCGGAGACACCTGAAACCCCACCTCTTTAAGGAATACCTAGGATAGGATAAAGTAATCCTTCTAACCCCCCCCCCCCCCCCCAAAAAAAGATGAATATGTACTATTGTAAAGTGGTTGTTCCACTGGATATCATAAGGTGAATGCACCGATCTGTAAGTCGCTCTGGATAAGAGCATCTGCTAAATGATGTAAATGTAAATGTAAAATGTACACATTAGCTCAATTACCTCGACTAACTGGTGCTTCCGCACATTGACTCTGTACCGGTACCCCCTGTATATAGCCTTGCTATTGTTATTTTACTGCTGCTCTTTAATTATTTTTTACTTTTATTTCTTATTTTTTTTAGGTATTTTTTCTTAAAACTGCATTGTTGTTTAATTAAGGGCTTGTAAGTAAGCATGTCACTGTAAGGTCTACATCTGTTGTATTCGGCGCATGTGACATAAAATGTTATTTGATTGACCAAAATATGTATATAGAAAACGCATGCTTTTTTGCTTGTATATTCTTTTACCAGGTCGAATGTGTTATTCTCCTACATTAATTTGACATTTCCACAAATTCCAAAGTATTTCCTTTCATATAGTATCAAGAATAAACATATCCTTGTTTCAGGTCTTGAGCTACAGGCAGTTAGATTTGGGTATGTAATTTTAGGCGAAAATTTAAAATAAATGGTCCGATCCTTCAGAGGACGATTGCTACTAGCCTGCAAATGCGATGATGGATGCATGCAAAAACCAGTAGGTTATTCTGTCTGGAATTGGTACTCTTCTGCCGTGTACAAATTACCGGCATGGCAGATCCGGACTAAAATTACAGATGTGGTGTTTTGTGCTCGTGCAAATAATGACGTTATCCGATCTCCCCTAGTAAAACTAATCCCGTTAACCTATAAGGTGACATTTTATGGTGAAGAAGTACTTCTTCAAACTCACGTGCCGCCTGTGTATGTCGGCATTTGAAGCCAGCCTTCTTGTTACTTGATTGCGTGTATTGTTTCATGATGCGCTGTATGAGCTCCCACAAGTACATGAGTACATTTATGACGTTGAGTAGTGCCGTTCCATAGACCTTTATATATTGTGGTGATAAACAAATGACCCATTAATTGTTTTTGGTGTACCACACACACACACTTTACCATACCCTAGGTTTAGCTGAACTGACGTCCCTGACTTCCACAGCTGATTTCCTCTTTAACCTTACCTGTGTTGCTCGGAATTTTCCCGGTTTCTGGATCTGTCCTCGCAGGTTGAACATTACGATTTCTGCGTGTCAAGTTCTGTTCAAGATCAAACATTCGTGACCAACTATATTCATTGGGTTTGGCTCATCGAAGCCGTACTACCACTGCTGCTCCAGTCAGCCAACAATGATTGGATGAAATCGCTGCTAAATTGGCATCACAGCATCCAACAGCTCTTGTTATGTGTGATGACGCGGTGACGCAGTGGAGGCTGCTGAGCAGAGAACTGCTAATAATAATGGCTGGAACAGAGCAAATGGAATGGCGTTAAACACCTGGAAACCATGTGTTTGATGTATTTCATACCATTCCCCTGAACCTGCTCCAGTCATTACCACGACCCCTTTCTCCCCGATTAAGGTGCCACCACCTCCTGTGGTGTGATGGGTGTGTGGTGTTGTGCTGTTTCTCGGAATTTAATTCCTTCAGCAACAATTTCTTCAGATAATAGAAACTCAGTGTATCTTACACGGTCAAGACAGACTCCACTAAAGACAGGATGTCCAGTTTCCAGACTCCCCCTCCTCCTGCCAAAAGGGTGGGAGGGTGGATGAAGTGTAGGTACATCAGGGATGGTGGATAAATAAGGTTGAGTGATTTGATTAGCTCATGTGCAGCGCCTGTGAAATTGGTGACTGATTACTTCAGATTTTTAGTTTGAGGTATTCTTGTTCTGACTAATCTGTAAGAGTTGTACAGTAAGATGATATGAGGTTTTGTTATTTCAGCGGTTGCCAGTCTTCCCTGCTACCACTTCAGTCATGGTGATCTGCCTCTGATGTGGGAAATGTTCTGATATTCTCATATGCTTTGCTGATTCCAAGTGACTGTTGATTGTCGACTTTCTCTTGTTCCAGCACAACGTTGGACGGAATGCAAAACAACCCCCCCCACTTTCATGTAAAACATGTGGAAATTGTTCTGCACAGTGTTCAGCTGTTATTTTTTGTTGGCAAATGAGATTGATTTCAGTTCATTGTACTGCCTGTCAGCCACCAACAATCAGCCATCATATTCGCACGTGAATACGCAGACAGGCCGGGGGGAAACTTTGTTGACGTGTGGTTGGATTGGGCCCTTTTCCAAGGTAACAGTGCAGTAATTGGTCAAACCCGCTTTTGATTGGACCCTTTTATGTGCTAAAAGTGCAGGGATTGGTCAAAATTGCGAGCTCTTGCATAATACACTCTGATTGGTTGATTTTGCATTGAATTATGCGATCGCAGAATCACGGTGTCTTGGATGGACTGTATAATATTCAGTCTACTTCACAGAACTGGTCCGATATACTGTCTGTTTCTAAGAAATGTTTTGTCCAAGCAGGACTGACTCATCTGAATGGTGTTAGGTTCTGAACAAACAGAGTAGAAACTCAAACGGAGGACTAGCAAAAAGCTCAAGCCAAGTTTATTCACCCACTGGGTCATACAGCTACATTGGAAATTACTCAGAACCCTTGACTTTTTCCACATTTTGTTACGTTACAGCCTTATTCTAAAATTGATTAAATTGTTTATTCTCCCCTCATCAATCTACACACAATACCCCATAATGACAAAGCAAAAAAAGGTTTTTAGAAATGTTTGCAATTTTATAAAAAATACACTGAAATATCAAATTTACATAAGTATTCAGTCTCTTTACTTAGTACTTTGTTCATCTTTCCCTAGATGCTGACTGGTCTCCCAGTCCCTGCCGCAGAAAAATATCCCCCCGGCATGAATCTGCCGCCACCATGCTTCACCGTAGGGATAGTGCCAGGTTTCCTCCAGACGTGATACTTGACATTCAGGCCACATCTTGGTTTCATCTTGTTTCTCATAGTCTGAGAGTCTTTAGGTGCCTTTTGTAAAATTCCAAGCGGGCTGTCATGTGCCTTTTACTGAGGAGTGGCTTCTGTCTGGCCACTCTACCATAAAGGCCTGATTGGTAGGTGCTGCAGAGATGGTTGTCCTTCTGGATGGTTCCCCCATCTCTACAGAGGAACTCTAGCGCTCTATCAGAGTGACCATCGGATTCTTGGTTACGTCCCTGACCAAGGCCCTTCTCCCCCGATTGCTCAGTTTGGCCGGGCGGCCAGCTCTAGGAAGAGTGTTGGTGGTTCCAAACTTCTTCCATTTAAGAATGATGGAGGCCACTGTATTCTTGGGGACCGTCAATGCTGCAGAAATGATTTAGTACCCTTCCCCAGATCTGTGCCTCAACACAATCCTGTCTTGGAGCTCTACAGACACTTCCTTCAACTTCATGACTTGTTCTTTGCTCCGACATGCACTGTCAACTGTGGGACCTTTATATAGACAGGTGTGTGCCTTTCCAAATCATGTCCAAACAACTGAATTTACCACAGATGGACTCCAATCAAGTTGTAGAAACATCTCAAGGATGATCAAAGGAAACAGAATGCACCTGAGCTAAATTTCAGGACTCATAGCAAAGGGTCTGAATACTTATGTAAATAAGGTATCTTTTTTATTTTTAATACATTTGTCATTATGGGGTATTGTGTGTAGATTGATGAGGATTTTATTTATTTAATCAATTTTAGAATGAGGCTGTAACGTAACAACATGTGGGAAAAGTCAAGGGGTCTAAATACTTTCTGAATGCTCTTAATTTATACCCTCGGACTAGGTGGGGTCAACTCCTTGCACATCAAGACAGCCAATACATCTGTTTCTACTTAATTGGTTCCTCTCACTGGTGTAGTCTTGGCCCTGCCTGATGCTGGAGCATTTGTGGGAGTCGAAGTATGTGTGTGTGTGTAATAGGACTGTTCCTTCTCACTTCATCTGACCTGACCTCGGGCCGAATTCCTCGCTCCTCCCTACTCTACGACTGTCCTACCTTATCAGTGACTGAAACAAGACTGTTGCCCTGTGCCTCCCTCTTTACGAGCCATGAGATTTAACAATAGCATGTTTTGACAGAATGTAAACTTTCTGCACTCCATTGTGTCAGCCAGTAACTTTCCATACACCTAGTTCTTATCTACCCTCCATTGACCCTAACATATACATTCCTTATACATGTAAAGCACCAATAAGGCCCAGTGGTTGTTCCACTGGATATCATAAGGCGAATGCACCAATTTGTAAGTCGCTCTGGATAAGAGCGTCTGCTAAATGATGTAAATGTAAATGTAGTATGGTTATGTGAATAAGTGTATTCCAACAATGGGCAAGTAGAGCAGCCCACTTATTGCACTGCAATGAGCAGTAGGTACTGTGAGGTCTCATGTTTCAGACTGGTGCTAGAGGGACCTAGAACCTCCTATTTAACTAAACAGTTTAGTGACATTTTTTTTTTCAACGAGCTGTAACATCTCTGTGTCCATGGAAACCACATATACTATCTGTTTCTGAGAAATGTTTTGTCCAAGCTAGACTGACTCAGTCGAAAAGGGGACGAGCAGTCAGCTGAATAACAGGCACATTTCTGTAGCCTCAGACAGAACTCACTTTCTCTCTCTCTCTCTCACACTCACACTCTCTCTCACACACACACACACAGCAGCAACTTAACCTTTGGCCATCATTGGGAAACTGTAGGGGTTTCCTGGGTGTAGTCCTGGAGCTGTGTCTCTATACCATACTTCCTGTCTCTCTATAAGCTACACATTCAGGATATTACCATGTTTATTTGTTCTGATATCCACAGCTGTCTTCTTATTGTTTTCTAAGGTCTCTGGCAATGTGAAAGTTGTGAGTCTAACGTTTTAGATTATAGTGGTGATTGTGAAGTGTGTTTATTCTTCTCTAATAGTTCTTAAGCATTTGACTCAGACTAGGTATACTGTGAGGTCACATGGTTCAGGCTGGTGTCAGAGAGGGGGATCCAGAACATTCTATTTAATTAAACAGTCTGATATGATGGACTTGCTATGCAAATATACCCATTTCCACAGTAGCTTCCTGTTTCCTTTTTTCAGCGGGGTGTAACGGTAGAGGACAGGATGATCAGGTGGCGGTGGGCTCAGAGTGGTATGACTGCTGATCACTTCTCAGGAGGAAGGGGGGCAGGGTAGGGGTTTTCCAAATAATAATAAAACAGTGACAGCATACATACAAACATATGAATAGACATCCACAACATGGAGAAATAGCCCTGCTAATAGAGCAGCCAGAAATCCCAGCTTGTATTGTGCCTAATCAAATCAAACTAAGGATGACATTTTGGATGTTATAAAGGAGGTGGCTGAGGACCAGTAGGATATTGTAATCCACTGTTTTTAATTGAGCCTCCTGATCAAACCATGCTTCCAAATGGCCTTTGCTCTAGTAAGTAGGTACGACTTGCTGTTCTCCCTATCTTTGCATTCCCTCTCCTCTCTGCCCTGTGTCCACAGTGACCTGCTAAATAACAGATACATTCCTTAACCAACACAGCCTCACCTGTCCTGTTCTAAGGCAGAAGCCACTCAGGTTCAGCATTATCCTAATGACCATCTAGCATCGTTAGATTCATTTGTGTAACATATCATTATGAGTAGTGGGAGAAAAGGCTCCATGTGTTGTTGAACTGAGAGTGGTCATTTTCTATTGGATCTCTCTGTCCCTCCCTCTCCGTGCGCCTCTCTCTCTTTCTGTACCTCTCTCTCTGTCTCTCTCCCTTTCTGTTCCCCTCTCTCTCTCTCTTTCTGTACCTCTCTCTCTGTCTCTCTCCCTTTCTGTTCCCCTCTCTCTCTCTCTTTCCGTTCCTCTCTCTTTCTGTTCCTCTCTCTCTTTCTGTTCCTCTCTCTCTTTCTGTTCCTCTCTCTCTCTTTCTGTACCTCTCTCTCTTTCTGTACCTCTCTCTCTTTCTGTTCCCCTCTCTCTCTCTTTCTGTTCCTCTCTCTCTCTTTCTGTACCTCTCTCTTTCTGTACCTCTCTCTCTGTCTCTCTCCATTTCTGTTCCTCTCTCTCTCTCTTTCTGTACCTCTCTCTCTGTCTCTCTCCCTTTCTGTTCCTCTCTCTCTCTCTTTCTGTTCCTCTCTCTCTCTCTTTCTGTACCTCTCTCTCTGTTCCTCTCGCCCTCTCTCTTTCTGTACCTCTCTCTCTGTTCCTCTCGCCCTCTCTCCCCCCTCCCTCCTCTGTGCCTCTCTCCCCTCCCCCTCTGTGCTCTCTCTCTTTCTGTGCCTCTCTCTCACTTCCTCCCCCCTCTCTCTCTCTCCCCTCCCCCCTATGTGCCTCTCTCTCTCCCCCCTCCCTCCTCTGTGCCTCTCTCTCACTTCCTCCCCCCTCTCTCTCTCTCCCCTCCCCCCTATGTGCCTCTCTCTCTCCCCCCTCCCTCCTCTGTGCTCTCTCTCTCTGTGCCTCTCTCTCACTTCCTCCCCCACTCTCTCTCTCTACCCTCCCCCCTCTGTGCCTCTTTCTCTCTCCCCTCCCCCCTCTGTGCCTCTCTCTCTCTCTCCCCTCCCCCCTCTGTGCCTCTCTCTCTCCCTCCCCCCCTCTGTGCCTCTCCCTCCCCCCCGTGCATCTCTCTCCCCTCCCCCCCGTGCATCTCTCTCCCCTCCCCCCGTGCCTCTCTCTCCCCTCCCCCCTCTGTGCCTCTCTCTCACTTCCTCCCCCCCTCTGTGCCTCTCTCTCTGTGTCTCTCCCTCCCCATCTGTGCCTCTCTCCCTCCACCATCTGTGCCTCTCTCTCCCCCCCTCTGTGCCTCTCTCCCCTCCCCCCCTCTGTGCCTCTCCCTCCCCCCCTCTGTGCCTCTCTCCCTCCCCCCTGTGCCTCTCTCCCTCCCCCCTCTCTCTACCCCCCTCTGTGCCTTTCTTCCCCCTCCCCCCTCTGTGCTCTCTCTCCCCTCTGTGCCTCTCTCACTTCCTCCCCCCTCTGTGTCTCTCTCTCTGTCTGTCTCTTTCTCCCCTCCCCCCTCTGTGCCTCTCTCTCTCTCCCCTCCCCCTCTGTGCTCTCTCTCTCCCCCCTCTCCCTCTGTGCTCTCTCTCTCTCCCCCCTCTGTGCTCTCTCTCCCCTCCCCCCATGTGCTCTCTCTGTGCCTCTCAATTCAATTCAATTCAATTCGCTTTATTGGCATGACGTAACAATGTACATATTGCCAAAGCTTACTTTGGATATTTACAGTATAAAAATAAATAAAAAATGAGAATCAAAAATTGTCTCACTTCCTCCCCCCCTCTGTGCCTCTCTCTCCCCCCTCTGTGCCTCTCTCTCTCACTTCCTCCCCCCCTCTGTGCCTCTCTCTCCCCCTCCACCATCTGTGCCTCTCTCCCCCTCCACCATCTGTGCCTCTCTCCCTCCACCATCTGTGCCTCTCTCTCCCCCTCCACCATCTGTGCCTCTCTCCCCTTCCACCATCTGTGCCTCTCTCCCCCTCCACCATCTGTGCCTCTCTCTCTCTACCCCCCTCTGTGCCTCCCTCTCTGCGCCTTTCTTCCCCCTCCCCCCTCTGTGCCTCCCTCTCTGCGCCTTTCTTCCCCCTCCCCCCTCTGTGCTCTCTCTCACTTCCTCCCCCCCCTCTGTGTCTCTCTCTCTGTCTGTCTCTTTCTCCCCTCCCCCCTCTGTGCCTCTCCCCCCCCCCTCTGTGCCTCTCTCTCCCTCCACCATATGTGCCTCTCTCTCCCTCATTTCATTTACGTTATTTAGCAGACACTCTTATCCAGAGCGACTTACAGTAGTGAATGCATACATTTCATACAATTTCATACATTTTTTCATACATTTTTTTTTTTCTGTGCTGGCCCCCCGTGGGAATCAAACCCACAACCCTGGTGTTGCAAACACCATGCTCTACCAACTGAGCTACCATATGTGCCTCTCTCTCGCTCCACCATATGTGCCTCTCTCTCCCTCCACCTTATGTGCCTCTCTCTCTCTCTCTCTCCACCATATGTGCCTCTCTCTCTCTCTCCCCCATCTGTGCCTCTCCCTCTCTCCCCCATCTGTGCCTCTCCCTCTCTCCCCCATCTGTGCCTCTCCCTCTCTCCCCCATCTGTGCCTCTCCCTCCCCCCTGTGCCTCTCTCTCTCTACCCCCCTCTGTGCCTCCCTCTCTGTGCCTTTCTTCCCCCTCCCCCCTCTGTGCTCTCTCTCTCTAACTGTGCCTCTCTCCCCCTCCCCCCTGTGCTCTCTCTCCCTCCCCCCTCTGTGTGTGTGTGTGTGTGTGTGTCAATTCAATTCACTGGCATAACGTAACAATGTACATATTGCCAAAGCTTATTTTGGATATTTACAACATGAAAATAATAAATCAAAATTGTCAACGGGACAACAGTAACAACAATAACCAAGGGTCAAAATAACCATACATTAAACAATAACAATAGTCATACAGTAGAGTACATGTGCAGGTTGATTGGTCTGTCAGACACTGTCCCTCATCTTATGGCAGGCAGCAATGTAGCTCTCTGCGTCCTCCCCCAACAGGAAGGGTAGCCTACTCTCACCAGAGAGGTCTTTGAAACCTTGAATAAGGGTTTCAAATTTAAGGATATATTTTTCACATTTTGTCATGAAATGCAGCTCTGTCTCAGGTTCTGCCCCCCCCCTTTCTGTGCGCCGGAGAGGGGGAGCAGTAGACGTGACAGTCTTTAATAACTTTAAATGGGTCTGGTGTTCCTCTGAGTGGACTTCTGAAGTTGACACGAGACAATACCTGTAAAGACAACCACATGAAAGACGTCACTCAAATACATCTGCCAAAAGAGAGCCCATCAATGATACTGTATATTTCAGTTATACATACAGTTGAAGTCGGAAGTTTACATACACCTTAGCCAAATACATTTAAACTCAGTTTCACAATTACTGACATTTAATCCTAGTAAAAAGTCAGTCTTAGATCAGTTAGGATCACCACTTTATTTTAAGAATGTGAAATGTCAGAATAATAGTAGAGAGAATTAATTCAGCTTTTCTTTCACATTCCCAGTGGGTCAGAAGTTTACATGCACTCAATTAGTATTTGGTAGCATTGCCTTTAAGTTGTTGAACTTCGGTCAAACATTTTGGGTAGCCTTACACAAGCTTCCCACAATAAGTTGGGTGAATTTTGGCCCATTCCTCCTGACAGAGCTAGTGTAACTGAGTCAGGTTTGTAGGCCTCCTTGCTCGCACACGCCCTTTTCAGTTCTGCCCACACATTTTCTGTGGGATTGAGGTCAGGGCTTTGTGATGGCCACTCCAGTACCTTCACTTTGTTGTCCTTAAGCCATTTTGCCACAACTTTAACTTCCTGACTGATGTCCTGAGATGTTGCTTCAATATAGCCACAATTTTTTTTCCCTCATGATGCCATCTATTTTGTGAAGTGCACCAGTCCCTCCTGCAGCAAAGCACCCCCACAACATAATGCTGCCACCCCTGTGCTTCACGGTTGGGATGGTGTTCTTCGGGTTGCAAGCCTTTCCCTTTCTCCTCCAAAAATAACAATGGTCATGATGGCAAACAGTTCTATTTTTGTTTCATCAGACCAGAGGATATTTCTCCAAAAAGTACAATTTTTGTCCTCATGTGCAATTGCAAACCATAGTCTGGCTCACTTTTTGCACCAAAGTACATTAATCTCTAGGAGACAGAACCCGTCTCCTTCCTGAGCAGTATGCCAGCTGCGTGGACCCATGCTGTTTATATTTGCGTACTATTATTTGTACAGATGAAGGTGGTACCTTCAGGCATTTGGAAACTGCTCCCAAGGATGAACCAGACTTGTGGAGGTCTACAATTTCTTTGAGGTCTTGGCTGATTTGATTTTCCCATGTCAAGCAATGAGGCACTGACTTTGAAGGTAGGCCTTGAAATACATGCACACCTCCAATTGACTAAAATGATGTCAATTAGCCTATCAGAAGCTTCTAAAGCCATGAATTGTCCAAGCTGTTTAACGTCTATTGGCTATTCAACAGCCAGTGGAATCGCGTGGCCCGAAATACAAATACCTCAAAAATGCTATAATTTCAATATTTCAAACATACGACTATTTTACACCATTTGAAAGATAAGACTCTCGTTAATCTAACCAGATTGTCCGATTTCAAAAAGGCTTTACAGCGAAAGCAAAACATTAGATTATGTTAAGAGAGTACATAGCCACAAATAACCACACAGCCATTTTTCAAGCAAACATATGTCACAAATACCCAAAACACAGCTAAATGCAGCACTAACCTTCGATCTTCATCAGATGACACTCCTAGGACATTATGTTATACAATACATGCATGTTTTGTTCAATCAAGTTCATATTTATATCAAAAAACAGCTTTTTACATTAGCATGTGATGTTCAGAACTAGCATTCCCACCGAAAACTTCCGGTGAATTTACTAAATTACTCATGATAAACGTTGACAAAATACATAATTATTTTAAGAATTATAGATACAGAACTCCTTTATGCTATGTCAGATTTTTAAATATATTTTCGGCGAAAGCACATTTTGCAATATTCTGAGTACATAGCTCAGCCATCACGGCTAGCTAATTTGACACGCGCCAAGTTTGGGGCAACCTAAACTCAGAATTACTATTAGGAAAATTGGATTACCTTTGCTGTTCTTTGTCAGAATGCACTCCCAGGACTGCTACTTCCACAACAAATGTTGTTTTTGTTCCAAATAAATCCATAGTTATATGCAAATATCCCCGTTTTGTTTTTGCGTTCAGGTCACTATCCAAAGGGTAACACGTGAGCGCATTGAGACAAAATAATTCAAAATGTTCCTTTACCGTACTTAGAAGCATGTCAAACGCTGTTTAAAATACAATTTTATGGTATTTTTCTCGTAAAATAGCGATAATATTCCAACCGGACAATGCTGTATTCATTCAAGAAGGAAGAGAAAAAATGGCGAGGTCTCGTGAACGTGCATTTCCCATCTCTTAGCCACCAGTAAGTCCACTCAGAAACTGTGGTCCTGTTATCTGCCCGGAGACAGGAGACGCGTCAATCTGCTTTCTGAACGCTTTAGAGAGCCAATGGAAGCCTTAGAAAGTGCTACATAACCCCACGGGCACTGTAGTTTCGATAGAGAAGGGAGAACTACAAAATCGCAGACAGGCCACTTCCTACTTGTAATTTTCTCAGGTTTTTGCCTGCCATATGTGTTCTGTTGTACTCACAGACACCATTCAAACAGTTTAAGAAACTTTAGTGTTTTCTAACCAAATATACTAATAATATGCATATTCTCGTTTCTGGGAAAGAGTAGTAACCAGTTTAAATCGGGTACGTTTTTTATCCGGCCGTGAAAATACTGCCCCCTAGCCCAGACAGGTTAAAGGCAGTCAACTTAATGTATGTCAACTTCTGACCCACTGGATTTGTGATACAGTGAATTATAAGTGAAATAATCTGTCTGTAAACAATTGTTGGAAAAATGACTTGTGTCATGCACAAAGTAGATGTCATAACCGACTTTCCAAAACTATAGTTTGTTAACAATAAATTTGTGGAGTGGTTGAAAAACGCGTTTTAATGACTCCAACCTAAGTGTATGTAAACTTCCGACTTAATCTGTGTTAAGCATTTCACTGTTAGTCTACAGTGGTTGTTAACAAAGCAAGTGACAAATACAAATTGATTTGCTTTACAGTTCAGCTTAGAAGCAGAAGGCAACAAACAGTCAGGTGCACTGACTGTATAAAAATCCAGCAAAATGTGTTAAACCTGTATTGTCCTATAGAAAGGGACATTTGTTGAGCCAGTAAACCCTGTATCACCCAGGTGGACCACATTTTTTTAAATTACTACCTTGTCTTTGTACCCCACAAATAACATTTTCTGTGAGGCCCCTTAGTCAAGCAGTAAATTTCCTTTCTAACTCAGTTGCCGGAGAGGAAGGAAACCTCACAGGGATTTCACCATGAGACCAATGGTGACTTTAAAACAGTTTGAGCTCAATGGCTGTGATAGGAAACAAACATTGTAGTTACTCCACAATACTAATCTAAATGACTGAGTGAAAAGGAGCCTGTACAGAACATGCATCCTGTTTAACTAAAGTAACACTGCAAAGAAATTAACTTTATGCCCCGAATACAAAGCGTTGTGTTTGGGGCAAATCCAACACAATCACTGAGTACCTCTTCATACTTTCAAGCATGGTGGTGGCTGCATAATTTAACCATGGAAAAGTTGACTGGGAATATGGCCGAATACAAACAGTGTAGTTATTCCCTCCGCAATGCAATCAAACAAGTGAAATGTCAATATAGACAGAGTGGAGTCGCAATTCAACGGCTCAGACATGTGACAGGGTCTACAGACAATAACAGACTACAAACAGAAAACCAGCCACGTCACCGACGTCTTGCTTCCAGACAAACTAAACACCTTCTTTGCCCGCTTTTAGGATAATACAGTGCCACCGACATAGCCCGCTACCAAGGACTGTGGGCTTTCCTCCGTGGCCGACGTGATTAAGACATTTGAACGTGTTAACCCTCGCAAGGCTGCCGGCCCAGACGGCATCCCTAGCCGTGTCCTCAGAGCATGTGCAGAGCAGCTGGCTGGTGTGTTTTATAGACATATTCAATCTCTCCCAGTCTGCTGTTTCTACATGCTTCAAGATGGCCACCATTGTTCCTGTACCCAAGAAGGCAAAGATAACTGAACTAAATGACTACCACACCGTAGCACTCACTTCTGTCATCATTAAGTACTGAGAGACTAGTCAAGGATCATGTCACCTCCACCTTACCTGTCACCCTAGACCCGCTTCAATTTGCGTACCGCCACAATAGGTCCACAGACAATGCAATCGCCATCACACTGCCCTATCCCACCTGGACAAGAGGAATACCTATGTAAGAATTCTGTTCATTGACTACAGCGCAGCGTTCAACACCATAGTACCCTTCAAGCTCATCATTAAGCTAGGGGCCCTGGGTCTGAACCCCACCCTGTGCAATTAGGTCCTGGACCTCCTGACAGGCCGCCCCCAGGTGGTGAAGGTAGGAAACATCTCCACTTCGCTGATCCTCAACACTGGGGCCCCACAAGGGTGCATGGTCAGCCCCCTCCTGTACTCCCTGTTCACCCATGACTGCATGGCCATGCACGCCTCCAACTCAATCATCAAGTTTAGACTACACAACAGCAGTAGGCTTGATTACCAACAACGACGAGACGGCCTATAGGGGGGAGGTGAGGGCACTCGGAGTGTGGTGTCAGGAAAACAACCTCACCCAACAAAAGCATATGATCGTGGACATCAGGAAACAGCAGTTCTCAGGGTTTCGCCTGCCATATCAGTTCTGTTATACTCAGACATTATTTTAACAGCTGGAAACTTTAGTGTTTTCTAACCAAATCTACCAATTATATGCATATCCTTGCTTCTGGGCCTGAGTAGCAGGCAGTTTACTTTGGGCACGCTTGTCATCCGGAGGTGAAAATAGTGCCCCCTACCCTAGTGATGTTAAACGCTAGCAAAACCAAATGTATGCTTTTCAACCGTTCGCTGCCCACACCCGCCCGCCCGACTAGCATCACTACTCTGGACGGTTCTGACCTAGAATACATGGACAACTACAAATACCTAGGTGTCTGGCTAGACTAAACTCTCCTTCCAGACTCATATCAAACATCTCCAATCCAAAAATCAAATCTAGAAGAATCGGCTTTCTATTTCGCAACAAAGCCTCCTTCACTCACGCCGCCAAACTTAACCCTCGTAAAACTGACTATCCTACCGATCCTCGACTTCGGCGATGTCATCTACAAAATAGCTTCCAATACTCTACTCAGCAAATTGGATGTCGTCTATCACAGTGCCATCCGTTTTGTTACCAAAGCGCCTTATGCCACCCACCACTGCGACCTGTATGCTCTAGTCGGCTGGCCCCCGCTACATATTCGTCGCCAGACCCACTGGCTCCAGGTCATATAAGTCTATGCTAGGTAAAGCTCCGCCTCATCTCAGGTCACGATAACACCCACCCGTAGCACGCGCTCCAGCAGGTATCTCACTGGTCATCCCCAAATCCAACACCTCCTTTGGCCGCCTTTCCTTCCAGTTCTTTCCTTCCAGTTCTCTGCTTCCCTCACTAACTTTAAACATCAGCTATCTGAGCAGCTAACCGATCGCTGCAGCTGTACATAATCCATCTGTAAATAGCCCACCCAATCTACCTACCTCATCCCCATATTGTTTTTATTTACTTTGCTGCTCTTTTGCACACCAGTATAACTACTGCTCATCTCACTCCAGTGTTAATCTGCTAAATTGTAATTACTTTGCTACTATGGTCTATTTATTGCCTTACCTCCTCATGCCATTTGCACACACTGTATATAGACTCTTTTCTATTGTGTTATTGACTGTACACTTGTTTATTCCATGTGTAACTGTGTTGTTTCTGTCGCACTGCTTTGCTTTATCTTGGCCAGGTCGCAGTTGTAAATGAGAACTTGTTCTCAACTAGCTTACCTGGTTAAATAAAGGTGAAATAAAAAATAAAATCATAGTAAGGACTAGGGAGTTATTCCTTTTATAAAAAGTAATGGAATAGAGCTAAGCACAGGCAAAATCCTAAAGGAAAACCTGGTTTAGTCCGCTTTCCAACAGCCACTGAGACAAATTCACCTTTCAGCAGGACAATAGTGGCCTGGTTACAGTTTTGACTTAAATCTTGACAATCTATGGCAAGACTTGAAAATGGCTGTCTAGCAATGATCAACAACCAACTTGACAAACCTTGAAGAATTTAAAAAAGAATGAAAATATTGTACAATCCAGGTGTGCTAAGCTCTTAGACTTACCCAGAAAGACACAGCTGTAATCGCTGCTTCTAACATGTATCATTATGTAAATTTGATATTTTTGTATTTCATTTTTAATACATTTGCAAAAAATATATTAAACATGTTTTTAACCTTGTCATTATGGGGTATTGTGTGTAAATGGGTGAGAACTTTACTTTATCCATTTTGAATTCAGGCTGTAACAAAATGTGGAATAAGTCAAGAGACATGCACTTTCTGAAGGCACTATACAAGAGGGCTGGATAAGCTAGGAAATGCTCATAGGAGTGACTGGTTTGAGACACTGCTATAAAAATGGTTACACTATGCTCTAACCTTAGCCCTAATCCTTAGTACAATGTAAGTACAATGTACCAATGGTTAATTACAATACTTGTTACAATATGATTACAGTAGTAATTAAACTGTAATAAGTGCACTAATGTAAAGTGCTATATATACACAATCACATTTGTTTACTTACTAGGAAACTCACAAACACTGAACTTACTGTTGTGTCCAGCGTGACCTACAGCTCCAGACGCCGTCAGTCTAGGGCATGCTGAAATGAGAGTAAAGAAAGCTTAAAGGAGTGACCTGTTGTGCAGATGGTACAAATGGTTTATGAAGACATTATTAGGGGGTCATACATGCCTATTATGAACTGGGTGGTTTGAGCCCTGAATGCTGATTGGCTGACAGCAGTGTTAGACTGAATACCATGGGTATGACAACATTTATTTTTACTGCTCTAAATACATTGGTAAACAGTTTATAATAACAGTAAGACACCTCGGGATTTGTGGTATATGGCCAATATACCACGGCTAAGGGTTTTATATGGCAAGTGTGCCTTCGGAGAGTATTCAGACCCCTTGACTTTTTCCACATTTCGTTAAGATAAAATAAAAATCCTCAGCAATGAACACATTGTTTGCTAATTTATTAGAAATAAATTTATTACAAATAAAAACAAATACCTTACTACATAAGTATTCAGATTCTTTGCTACGAGCTCAGGTGCATCCTGTTTCCATTGATCATCCTTGAGATGTTTCTACAACTTGATTGGAGTCCACCTGTGGTAAATTCAATTGAATGGACATGATTTGGAAAGACACAAACCTGTCTATATAAGGTCCCACAGTTGACAGTGCATCTCAGATCAAAAAACCAAGCCATGAGGTCGAAGAAACTGTCCGTAGAGCTCAGAAAAAGGATTGTGTCGTGGCACAGATCTGGGGAACGGTACCAAAACATTTCTGCAGCATTGAAGGTCCCCAAAATCAGTGGCCTCCATAATTTATTAATGGAAGAAGTTTGGAACTGTCACATCCTAACCATAGTAAGTTGTTATTTTCTATGGTAGAGTAGGTCAGGGCGTGACAGGGGGGCTTTCTAGTTTAGTTTTCTATGTTGTTATGTTCTAGTTTTGTATTTCTATGTTGAGTTCTAGTTTTTGTATTTCTATGTTGGGCTTTGTTTGAGATGATCTCCAATTAGTGGCAGCTAGTCCTCGTTGTCTCTAATTGGAGATCATACTTAAGTAGGGTTTTTTTCCCACCTGGGTTGGTGGGAGATTGTTTTTGAGCATGTGTATGTTTACTCTGCGTCACGGTTTGTTGTTTTTGTCATTCAGTTTATTTATATGTATTGCATAGTTTCAGTGCAAATAAAATGTGGAACGACACACACACGCTGCACTTTGGTCCGCTCCTCCTTTCGACAACCGTGACAGAATCTCCCAACACCAAAGGATCAAGCAACGTGGTATGGACCAGTGGACTATTGAGGAGATAAGGAGGAGTATATCCAGGGCTTTGAAGGATTTAGGGGCAGGAGAAAAGCGCCTCCCATGGGAACAGGTGGAGGCAGCGAGAGCGCAGCAACAAGGGAAGCACGAGAGGCAGCCCCAAAAAGATTTTTCGGGGGGGCACACGGGGAGATTGGCAGAGTCAGGTCGGAGACCTGAGCCAAATCCTCATGCTTACCTGAGGTGTGTGTTACCAGTCTGGCGCCACCTGTGCCAACCCCACGCATCAGGCCTCCAATGCGCATTCCCAGTCCAGAGCTTCCGGCGACAGTTCCCCAGTCCAGAGCCTCCGGCGACGTTCCCCAGTCCAGAGCCTCCGGCGACGTTCCCCAGTCCGGTGAGACCTGTTCCGGCTCCACGTAAGAACCCTCCAGTGATGATCCATGGCAAAGCCTCCAGTGGTTATCCACGGTGCAGAGCCTGCAGTGGGGGGCCGCGGCCCGGAGCCTGCAGTGGGGGCCCGCGGCCCGGAACCTGCGGCCCGCGGCCCGGAACCTGCGGCGGCAGCCCGGAACCTGCGGCGATGATCCACGGTCCGGTTCCTCCGACGATCCACGGTCCGGTTCCTCCGACGATCCACGGTCCGGTGGTACAGAAGCAGAGGGATCAGCGGGCGGAGCGGGGGTTACGCACCGTACCGGAGCCGCCTCCTCTGCTGCAGGATCCGCTGGATAATAAGGTTCTGTGTACTGCAACAGAGCCGCCATAGACACTTGTCACCCTCCCTCCCTACCCTCCCTTTTTTTTGTTGCATTCAGAGTCTGCACCTTTGGGGGGGGGGGTGTCAGGGAGTGACAGGGGGGTTTAGTTCAGTTTTTCTACGTTGTTATGTTCTAGTTTTTGTATTTCTATGTTGGGTTGTTCTAGTTTTTGTATTTCTATGTTGGGCTTTGTTTGAGATGATCTCCAATTAGAGGCAGCTGGTCATCGTTGTCTCTAATTGGAGGTCATATTTAAGTTGGTGTTTGTCCCACCTGGGTTTGTGGGAGATTAATTTTGAGTAGTGTATGTTTCACCTCTGCGTCACGGTTTGTTGTCATTCAGTTTATGTATTGCATAGTTTCACAGTATAAATAAAATGTGGAACGACACACACGCTGCACTTTGGTCTGCTCATTCCTACGACAGCCGTGACAGGAACCACCAACACTGTTCTTAGAGCTGGCCGCCTGGCCAAACTGAGCAATCGGGGGAGAAGGGCCTTGTTCAGGGAGGTGAGCAAGAACCCGTTCTGTCACTGACAGAACTCCAGAGTTCCTCTGTGGAGATGGGCGAACCTTCCAGAAGGACAACCATCTCTGCAGCACTCCACCAATCAGGTCTTTATGGTATAGTGACCAGACAGTAGCCACTCTTCAGTAAAAGGCACCTGACAGCCTGCTTGGCGTTTGCCAAAAGACTATCAGACCACCAGAAACAAGATTCTCTGGTCTGATGAAACCATGATTAAACTTTTTGGCCCGAATGCCAAGTGTCACGTCTGGAGGAAACCTGGCCTCATCCCTACGGTGAAGCAGGGTGGTGGCAGCATCATGCTGTGGGGATGTTTTTCAGCGGCAGGGACTGGGAGACTAGTCAGGATCAAGAGAAAGATCGGAGCAAAGTACAGAGAGATACTTGATGAAGTCCTGAGCGCTCTGGAGCAGGTTCTCAGACTGGGGTGAAAGTTCACCTTCTAACAGCACAACGACCCTAAGCACACAGCCAAGACAACGCAGGAGTGGCATCGGGACAAGTCTGAATGTCCTTGAGTGGCCTAGCAAGAGCCCGGACTTGAATCCGATCGAACATCTCTGGAGAGACCAGAAAATAGCTATGCAGCGACGCTCCCCATCCAACCTGACAGAGCTTGAGAGGATCTGCAGAGAAGAATGGGAGAAACTCCCCAAATACAGGTGTGCCAAGCTTGTAGTGTCATACCCAAGAAGACTTGATGCTGTAATCGCTGCCAAGGTGCGTCAACGAAAGTACTGAGTAAAGGGTCTGAATACTTGTGTAAATGTAATTTTCCATTTTTAATACATTTGCAAAAATTGCTAGAAACCCATTTTTAGCAATTTTAGAATAAGGCTGTAAGATAACAAAATAAGAAAGAAAAGTCAGGGGGTCTGAATACTTTCTGAAAGCACTGTAAGAAGAGCTCTTAGGTATGCCCCAGCCATGGTATATTGGCCATATACATCACACCCCCTCTTTCCTTACTGATTAATTATAACAGCACCATGCATTAGACATTCAGTGTCACCAAAATATGGTTTTGGTTCTCCCCCCCCCCATGTCATCCTAAACCGTCTCAGTGGTACTCACTAGCTTCAGTGTTGGAAAATGAGTTGCCATCACCATCCTCCAGGTCCAGTTTGAGATCCTTGGGCATGTCAAGACAAACAATGTAGACCCTGCGGTCCTCAACACATGGCACACACTTCCCAGGAAAGGGAGACAAGGTCAGGGAACAGCCAAGAAGGGCAGACGTTGCAGTACTTTGCGTCCAAAGTTTGTCATCTCTCATTGAGTTGAAAATCTTTTTCACATCTTGGCATCTCTCACCGTTGCAGGTGAAACACAGAGACGAGTTGCTCTGAGCTGTAGAGAGAGATGTATTCACACCACCTGGGGGAAGACGTTTACTTTAACAGAGCATTTGGAGACTTGGGCCTCATCAGGCAGCTCATTACAAGAGACAAAAAAATAAATTGTCAATTGTGAGGTTTTTGTTTTACATTTATAATAAAAAACATTTACACCACAACTAACAATATAACTGTATAATTGTAACTAAATGGTCTGAAATCTCTGGGCGCCCTATAGCAGAGGCCTGGTAAACAGCTAGACAGAGGTATTTTTCCTTATTGTTGACTAGCTAGAGCATACTGTCTGGCTGATGTTTCAAGCTCTTCAATTTGGCACCCCTTATATAGGCTTCCTGTAGAGAACATTACAGGAATATTCCAGCCAGACAGTATGCTCTAGCTAGTCAATAAGGAAAAAGACCTCTGAATATTTACAAGGCCTCTTCTATAGGGCACCCAGAGATATTAAATTATAATATTATTACACTGGTTGAATATATTATGTCAAGAAAAGCGACTTCAATGTCAATAAACATGATAACTCACCTGTGGCATAAGACTGTGACACCAGTGAAATGTGCCATGATGCTACTGCACAGACAAATATAACTGAAATAAAGCAAACAAGAGCTAATGCACATGGGTTTATGGAGGTACTGAAACAAGCACATTTTCAATAACCATGTCAGCTTATTGGTAAACATTGGTAAAAAAAAAAAAATAAAAAAAAAAAAAAAGCTGAAGAAAATGTATGCAGTGCATTGAAATTAAATAAGAAAATCAAGAAATGAATCTCAGCCTATAGTGTTTTTTTTACTATAGATCACAACAAGTGGCAGGACAGGGATCAACTACAGTACATGCCAATTAGTCAGAGGTGATGATGCGAATTTAAAGCTCTGGTGAGAAATCTAAGACGGCAAAGCTGAGGTTGAAATACTGAGAAGTGTGTTCACTTACCTCTCCAATCCATTTGTTTGAGCTGTGGAGAAAAGGATAAACATTCATTTGTTATATAAAATTAGCCTACTACATTATCCAGCAGGTAACTTATCCAGCAGGAATATTCTCTGTGTTACATATTAATCGCCATAAACCTCTACAGATATCCAGGTTTCATTTCCGCATACCCCAGACCCAGGGGCGGAAATCTCGGGTGGGACACGACCCCCCCACCCTTTGCCTCACAATGGTTTGATCCACTGCCAGTTCCTTAGTTGGCAAGGTAAAAGAGGGTTTGTATCTACTGTCTGAAAGGCACTCAATGCACGTAACTGACGTGAGGTGTATCCAGTCAATCGCGCCATAGCAATGTTTTGTTTTATGTTCACACACACACTAGCTGAATTTGCAGAGCTAGCGCGCAAATATGAACTATTAAGCTAGCTTGTACCTATTCAATTTATGTGGCGTCATCAAAGATGGAATCTTTGCTATCGTCATTATATTCCAAGATCAGCATGCAGATGATGTAAGTTAGTGCTTCAAAGTCCCTGTGATAAGGTTAGCGATAAACTGAAGTCCAAACTGAACAGAACTACACTCTCTTCTACCATTGTCTTAAATATATGTAATGGTCTCGTTGCAAAAGCTAAATTGTCGCAAGGGAACTTTTATTTATTTATTTTATTTCACCTTTATTTAACCCGGGTAGCAAAGATTATAGCAAACACCACTGAAATGGAATTGGTGCTCGCTAACTTTGCAAATTCAGCTATTGTTGGAAGCCAGCCAATATGAAACAAACTATTAAATTACAAAAGGTTGCAGCATATGTTGTGTAAATGGTGAACTCATACAGCTGTCAACTCTTGTCACTGCAATCTGTTTCACATTTGCTAGCTACCTTTTAGATCGAAGCCCAAATAGAACGATAAAAGATATGATAGAAGCCCATCTCCTACTGTAAATAACCTACACTCTGTGTGTGTGTGTGTGTGTAGCCAGCCAGGTAGAAAAATGGCAGGAAAAAAAAAAAAAAAAAAAAAAGAAGACAAGAGTATTTTTCAATACACCAAAACGCAAAGTAAAAACCCTAGTAGCCTAATATCTCAAAGACTAGTTGATAAAATGTTCATAAGAAAGAAATGAAACTCTAATGGAAATGTTTCACAATGATGTCATTAGGCAGAGCAGGCAACAGATGGCACATAGACAGCAGAGTTGGGGACAGATATGCAGGGACAGACTGGCAGAGACAGGGAGTCTCAGGTAAGTTTGTTGAGTCTTTGTTTGGCAACATTATGAAAGGTTCTCAATTTTTTGGACTTGTAAAATAGGAACATAATTGGAAAATGCCATGGATACCCCCACTCTCAACTTAAACTGGTGACTGAACTAAGATTTGTTAAAGGCAATGGTATTGCTGTTGTGATTAGTTGTGTAGTTTTGGGTACCGGTAGTTAGGAGTACGGCAAACACCTTATTTATTTGGTTCCTCAATATACATTTACCATATTACAATGTAGGCTATGTGTTACAGCACTACTTGTGGTGTCCCCCTCAGGAATTGCTCTTGAGAAAATGTAATGTAATTGTCCCCTCCAAAGTTGATATCAGATTTTCGCCCCTGCCCAGACCTCAGTCCCTCCATCTTTGCCCTGAGAGGCTAGACTCAACTCAAATCAGCACGTGGACCAGCCCAATTACATAAAACGCGTCAAACCTTCTCACGCAAATTAACAACATGACATTGTCAAAGTTGCAGGACTATGCGATAATAAAACAACAAATAGAAGAGGTCATTTGGTACGACCCCGTGATATGATTCAACAAACACATTCATATGACAATTATATGGCCTATACTTTCCTTTAAAGGGGAAATCAGCGGTTGCTACATCCATTTTTGGACTTATGAATGATTGTTAGGTTCTTGAACAATATAAACAGGGCGGCGATAGCGTTTGGATATTGTATCTACTGCCGACTGCAGCTTTAACCTCACCAGAGTTGCTTGGAATGATTCCTCCGGTGGTGTCCCTCTCGTCGCCGGTTGAAGATGCTACTTTCTCCGAGCCAGGGAACTCTGTGGCTGTGCTCGTTCGTCGCCGGTTGAAGATGTTACTTTCTCCGCGCCAGGGAACTCTGTGGCTGTGCTCGTTCGTCGCCGGTTGAAGATGTTACTTTCTCAGAGCCAGGGAACTCTGTGGCTGTGCTCGTTCGTCGCCGGTTGAAGATGTTACTTTCTCCGCGCCAGGGAACTCCGTGGCTGTGCTCGTTCGTCGCCGGTTGAAGATGTTACTTTCTCCGAGCCAGGGAACTCTGTGGCTGTGCTCGTTCGTCGCCGGTTGAAGATGTTACTTTCTCCGCGCCAGGGAACTCCGTGGCTGTGCTCGTTCGTCGCCGGTTGAAGATGTTACTTTCTCCGAGCCAGGGAACTCCGTGGCTGTGCTCGTTCGTCGCCGGTTGAAGATGTTACTTTCTCCGAGCCAGGGAACTCTGTGGCTGTGCTCGTTCGTCGCCGGTTGAAGATGTTACTTTCTCCGAGCCAGGGAACTCTGTGGCTGTGCTCGTTCGTCGCCGGTTGAAGATGTTACTTTCTCCGCGCCAGGGAACTCCGTGGCTGTGCTCGTTCGTCGCCGGTTGAAGATGTTACTTTCTCCGAGCCAGGGAACTCCGTGGCTGTGCTCGTTCGTCGCCGGTTGAAGATGTTACTTTCTCCGAGCCAGGGAACTCTGTGGCTGTGCTCGTTCGTCGCCGGTTGAAGATGTTACTTTCTCCGAGCCAGGGAACTCTGTGGCTGTGCTCGTTCGTCGCCGGTTGAAGATGTTACTTTCTCCGCGCCAGGGAACTCTGTGGCTGTGCTCGTTCGTCGCCGGTTGAAGATGTTACTTTCTCCGAGCCAGGGAACTCTGTGGCTGTGCTCGTTCGTCGCCGGTTGAAGATGTTACTTTCTCCGAGCCAGGGAACTCTGTGGCTGTGCTCGTTCGTCGCCGGTTGAAGATGTTACTTTCTCCGAGCCAGGGAACTCTGTGGCTGTGCTCGTTCGTCGCCGGTTGAAGATGTTACTTTCTCCGCGCCAGGGAACTCTGTGGCTGTGCTCGTTCGTCGCCGGTTGAAGATGTTACTTTCTCCGAGCCAGGGAACTCTGTGGCTGTGCTCGTTCGTCGCCGGTTGAAGATGTTACTTTCTCCGCGCCAGGGAACTCTGTGGCTGTGCTCGTTCGTCGCCGGTTGAAGATGTTACTTTCTCCGAGCCAGGGAACTCTGTGGCTGTGCTCGTTCGTCGCCGGTTGAAGATGTTACTTTCTCCGCGCCAGGGAACTCCGTGGCTGTGCTCGTTCGTCGCCGGTTGAAGATGTTACTTTCTCCGCGCCAGGGAACTCTGTGGCTGTGCTCGTTCGTCGCCGGTTGAAGATGTTACTTTCTCCGCGCCAGGGAACTCTGTGGCTGTGCTCGTTCGTCGCCGGTTGAAGATGTTACTTTCTCCGCGCCAGGGAACTTGTTTGAATGTTAAATGACGAGACAGAGGCATGGATGCGAGTAACCAGTCTTGTTCCGTATATTGCAATACATCCGGGAATTTCAAGCACACCGGCAAAACACTGGAGTTGCAGTAATTAACATTTACCAACAGATGGCATCACTGTGCCATCTTACACCCATAACAGAACTCTGTGGCTGTCCTCGGGTGTCTCGGAAAAAAACACAAAAATAGTTTGGTTTCTTTCCTAAAATGAAAATAATGTCGTCTAATTTCTTTCCTAAATCCCGTGAGTCTCAACTAGGTCTCTTGTGCGTTTCGCCGAGGAAAAACTTTTACGCCTTTTACGAAGCTGTGACACGTTTGGTGCGTGTGTCTGCCGTGGTTCTGTGTCGCCTAGTTATGCCAATATATTGGAAACCAGTGTATTGCAGTTCACTTTGTCTTTGATTTAAGATATGTGTAGTAAACAGGGAAACAATGACTCCCAGATAGGTATGTTCTATCGCAAACTGAGTTGGCATAGTTTACAGGGGTCTAAATTCCACCTAAAAAAAGCGTACTTTGATGAGCTACAAAAGTAGCTCTCCATGCTCAGTTGCTCATTCAACATATGCGCTGTTACTTCACTCAATTCATTTTCAAGATCTCCCTGGTTTACATTCCTTGAGACCAACCAGAAATGTATACTAGGCCAAATATTCCAAGATTTGCGGTAGCTCTCCATAATTCTAAATCAATAGTTGTTTAGTAATCCGAACTTGCTTGACCATGCTGTAGGTCATGTAGCCTAACTGTTACATGCAATGTTTTGTAGACTTCACCGGTTTTATGATGAAACAAAGTTGTGTTGAATTTATTCTGCCACTGTGTCTTCTTATTGTCATAGACCTATACAGAACATTTGGAAAGTATTCTTACCCCTTCACTTTTTCCACATTATGTTGCAGCCATATCCTAGAATGGATTAAATAATCCCCCCCCTCATTTACACACACACAATACTCCATAATGACAAAGCAAAAAACAGATTTTTAGATGTGTGCAACAAAAACAAAATTTCACATTTTGTTGAAGCCCCTTTGGCAGCAACACTACAAGCTTGGCACACCTGTATTTGGGGAGTTTCTCCCATTCTTCTCTGCAGATCCTCAAGCTCTGTCAGGTTAGATGGGGAGCGTTACTGCACAGCTATTTTCCGGTCTCTCTAGAGATCAGGTTCAAGGCCGGGCCACTCAAGGACATTCAGAGACTTGTCCCAAAGCCACTCCTGTGTTGTCTTGGCTGTGTGCTTAGGGTCGCTGTGCTGTTGGAAGGTGAACCTTCGCCCCAGTCTGAGGTCCTGAGCGTACTGGAGCAGGTTTTCATCAAGGATCTCTCAGTACTTTGCTCCGTTCATCTCTCTCTCGATCCTGACTAGTCTCCCAGTCCCTGAAAAACATCCCCACAGCATGGTGCTGCCACTACCATTCTTCACCGTAGGGTCTCTCACGTCACCCCGCTCCTCCGCACACTCCACTGGCTTCCAGTTGAAGCTCGCATCTGCTACAAGACCATGGTGCTTGCCTACGGAGCTGTGAGGGGAACGGCACCTCTGTACCTTCAGGCTCTGATCAGGCCCTACACCCAAACAAGGGCACTGCATTCATCCACCTCTGGCCTGCTGGCCCCCCTACCTCTGCGGAAGCACAGTTCCTGCTCAGCCCAGTCAAAACTGTTCGCTGCCCTGGCACCCCAATGGTGGAACAAGCTCCCTCACGACGCCAGGACAGCGGAGTCAATCGCCACCTTCCGTAGACACCTGAAACCCCACCTCTTTAAGGAATACCTGGGATAGGATATAGTAATCCTTCTAACCCCCCCCCCCAAAAAAAATATATATAATGTACTATTGTAAAGTGGTTGTTCCACTGGATATCATAAGGTGAATGCACCAATTTGTAAGTCGCTCTGGATAAGAGCGTCTGCTAAATGTCGTAAATGTAAATGATGAGCGGTGCCTGGTTTCCTCCAGACGTGACACATGGCATTCAGGCCAAAGAGTTCAATCTTGGTTTCACCAGACTAGAGAATCTTGTTTCTAAACTCCAAACGGGCTGTCATGTTTTTCCTGAGCAGTGGCTTCCGTCTGGCCACTCTACAATAAAGGCTAATTGGTGGAGTGCTACAGAGATGGTTGTCCTTAGAAAGGTCACTAATCTCCACAGAGGAACTCTGGAGTTCTGTCAGAGTGACCATCAGGCTCTTGGTCACCTCCCTGACCAAGGCCTTTCTCCCCCGATTGCTCAGTTTGGCCAGCTCTAGGAAGAGTCTAAAATTCCTTAGACCCAACAGCTTTGTTTTTGCTCTGACATGCACTGTCAACTGTGGGACCTTTATATAGACAGGTGTGTGCCTTTCCAAATCATGTCCAATCAATTGTATTTACCACAGGTGGACTCCAATCAAGTTGTAGAAACATCTCAAGGATGATCAATGGAAACAGGATGCACCTGAGCTCAATTTTGAGTCATAGGAAAGGGTCTGAATGCTTATGTAAATAAGGTATTTCAATTTTAAAAAAAGTTTTAGCTTTGTCAATATGGGGTATTGTGTTGATTGATGAGGAACATTTTTTAAATCTATTTTAGAATAAGACCGTAATGTAACAATGTGGAAAAAGTGAAGGGGTCTGAATACGCTGTATATCATTGTGTCAAGGCATATGAAGTAACAGGATGTATAGAGCAAACAACGCAATCATCACAACGAATAGGTTGTAATATGGCTTTTTTTTCTGGCTTGGCTTCCCCAGTGATTTTACCCACGCACTGCTACTGGCACACTTTTTCTACCCACACGACAATAAGAATAGTTATATCCTCAATGTTGTCAAGCGAGAGATTGGCATTTGTGCAGATTCCTTTGAATCCTCCACCTGGAACTTGAATAAATACTTTACAAATATGTAAAATCTTAATATTACTTTTATTTACATATGCATGGCAAAGAAATTCTGATTCTGACTTTTCCACTCACTGATATACTGTATCATTCTCTACACGTTTTACAGTAAAGTGAAGACCACACCAAAGACGTCCCCAACACTTTGAAATGCTTAAGAATACCAACACAAAGAGCAGAGATATACAACCTCTAAAAGCCAGTTTACATGAAATGCGCACATATATATTTCATAGCATCGATGACAAAATACACAATATAGCTGTGTCTTACTTGATATCAACTTCCAAATAAAAAAATGAACCAAACAAAAAAACGATGTATATGATCTTGCTGCTAGTTTAGAAGGCACATGGTGAGCATTGCCACTTAAAATGGCCATATCTTAAAGGTAGTAAGCAAGTACCTGCATTCCAATGCAATAACAAAAAGGACATGATGCCATGAGGGTGTTCTTCTGTGCCTAAAATGCCAATTTCAGGCTACCTACAAAATTCCATTCACACCAAAATATCAGTCGCGTTGTTTCTTCAACACTGTTAGACAGTTTGACTGGATCTCAGTACAGCATCATTTCTTTCTAGTAGTTCTTGTTAGGAAGATCAGCAAAAGGGTTACATGAGGGAAATATGCAGGGTGTGTGGATGGTCAGGAAAAAAAGTATTGAATCCTTGACTATATTATAAAGGTTTTTCTGTTTTTTCTGGCAGTTTGAATCATAATGACAATGAACAAACACAGAGTAGCCTTTCTTCTGTCCCAAAGGCACCTTCCATCCAGTGTGTGTCAATTATTCTAACCATAGCTGAAGCCCCACAAATGTCTGTATGTAGAATGACATACGTACAGATGCAGGATCTTAATTTGATCAGTTCTTCAGAGCAGGAAAATAATCCTGCAGCAACAGGTGTTGATACATTTTCCTTAGGGCAAATCAAATCTGACATTTTAAAGTGGAAATTACAAACTTGAGAAGCATTTTTAAACCTTGAATACACCAGAAGTTTGCATTTCCTGCAACAACAGAGTGATCAAATTAAGATCCTACACCTGTACATTTGCTGTGCTTCAATTATCCAAACCAATGTAATTCTCATCACCTTGAGACTACGTCATAAATTCCACCAATAATATTTGAAAAATATCCTGTGCAAGCACAACGGCATGCGTTGTTAGTTTCATTCCCTTCAGACCAAAGAGCTATATATCTCCATAAACTATCTACTATAAAAGGATATTCATATTTTATTTGTACAAAAAGCAGTGGAATATATGGGTACACTGAAAAATGAGGTGCAATTTGATTGAAGAATAGTGGATGGGTACTTGGAAAATTAGCTCAGATATTTATTGGGCAAGTTAAATAAGCACTCTACACAAAGAGAAGCATTCTAATTTTGTTAACATGCGTGTATCGGCAACTTCCAGATCAAACTCCCATTGACTTCAAAGCATGATGTATGCAAATGCTCGAGTTGAGCATTGTTTACATATTAGGATTCAGCCCAAGGTGCTGCACCAATGTTCCTAATTGCCATGTAGCTTTCCATTCACCAATCAAGTCTACCTCAGACATGTGAAGAGATCCATAATCCTTTAGACATGGGGAGCATCTAAGAAAATACCAGTCTTTGTTTAACCCCTTGTGGCCAATAGACAAGCTCAGTCGAGCCAAAGAAATAGATTACTTAAATGGAGAGGTCCGTTCTAGTAATTATATTTCTATTAGTAGAGCAGTCATGTGATAAGCCAACAGAGCCTGACGGGGAGAGTGGGAAAAAGACGGAGAGGAGAGAAGGAACACTTGACCATCAATAATATTTGCTTTGGTTCGGCTCAAATGACCCAATTTAGCCCTCCTGTCCAAAGTCCTCTGTGAATTTTCTCAGTTTGTCCAAATCCTGATCGTTGACTGTTGGCTTTGTGCTGGTCAGGGACCTCAGCATATCAGACTGCAAAGAATAAAAATAGACACATGATCAAAAGGTTATTCAACAGTCATGTTTTCCCAGAAACATTACCATTGAGGCGGGGAAACGGATAAATGAATAATATTAATAAAGTATTATTAAAAACTGAATTATTTTTACACACTCACCATACAAACAACTGGCTCACATAGCTTTTCCCCAGGGACATCCATCCATGTCATCTCGATGCCGTTCGGGTCTCCTGGGGAGCATGGGGTCAAAAGGTCATCTACCACGATGTTGGGGTTGTCTCTCGATGGCCCTCGTACCTTCAATAACAATGTAATTTGCAGTGTTACAAATTAAACTCAACAGCTGCACCGTTGAGAGCATCTTGACTGGCTGCGTCACCACTTGGTATGGCAAATGCTTGGCATCCCACTGCAAGGCACTACAGAGGGTAGTGCGTACAGCACTGGGGCCAAGCTCCCTGCCATCCAGGACCTCTATACCAGGCGGTGTCAGAGGCCCTAAAAAGCATCAAAGACTCCAGCCACCCAAGTCATAGACTGTTCTCTCTGCTACAGCACGGCAAGCGGTACCGATGCATCAAGTTTGGAACCAACAGGACCCTGAACAGCGTCTAACCCCAGGCCAAACACTGCTTAATAGTTAACCAATAGCTACCCCAACTATCTGCATTGACCCTCTTTTGACTCATCACATATGCTGCTGCTACTGTTAATTATCTATCCTGTTGCCTAGCCACTTTATCCCTACCTATATGTACATATCTACCTAAATTACTTTGTACCCCTGCACATCGACTCGGTACTGGTACCCTGTGTAAATAGCCATGTTATTGTTACTCATTGTGTATTTATTCCTTGTGTTATTATTTTTCTATTATTTATATTTTTTTCCTCACTGTGTTGTTGGGAAGGGCCCGTAAATAAGAATTTCCCTGTTAGTCTACACTGGTTTGTTTATGAAGCATGTGACAAATAAAATTTGATATAAAGATTATCACTGAAGAATAAATAGACAACGTTATTCAATGGTCGTCATTATGGAGACGTACCCGCTTGAAGTGAGTGGCTGATTGAACTTTTCTGACTGGTTGCATAAGCGCGTCTCTGACGATGACGCTGACGTCAGCCCCTGAGTACCCGTCTGTCTTCTTTCCCAGGGTGACAAAGTCAGAGTCGTTGAGGCTGGTGGGGGTGGCGCCCAGGTGGAGCTTGAACATGAAGGTGCGGGCGTGTTCCTCTGGCAGGGGGATGTAGATCCTCTTCTCAAACCTGAGATAATTAAGGATGAGTTGTACTGAATGTATCACACATACTCTACAGGAAGAAGCATACATCTACAGTGGGGGGAAAAAAGTATTTGATCCCCTGCTGATTTTGTACGTTTGCCCACTTACAAAGAAATGATCAGTCTATAATTTTAGTGGTAGGTTTATTTGAACAGTGAGACAAAATAACAAAAAAATCCAGAAAAACACATGTCAAAAATGTTATAAAATGATTTGCATTTTAATGAGGGAAATAAGTATTTGACCCCTCTGCAAAACATGACTTAGTACTTGGTGGCAAAACCCTTGTTGGCAATCACAGAGGTCAGACGTTTCTTGGTCTTCTCTGTGGCTCAGTTGGTAGAGCATGGTGTTTGCAACGCCAGGGTTGTGGGTTCGATTCCCACGGGGGGGCCAGTACAAAAAAGAATGCATGAAATTAAATGTATGCATTCACTACTGTAAGTCGCTCTGGATAAGAGCGTCTGCTAACTGACTAAAATGTAAAAATGTAAAATGTTGTAGTTAGCCACCAGGTTTGCACACATCTCAGGAGGGATTTTGTCCCACTCCTCTTCGCAGATCTTCTCCAAGTCATTAAGGTTTCGAGGCTGACGTTTGGCAACTCGAACCTTCAGCTCCCTCCACAGATTTTCTATGGGATTAAGGTCTGGAGACTGGCGAGGCCACTCCAGGACCTTAATGTGCTTCTTCTTGAGCCACTCCTTTGTTGCCTTGGCCGTGAGTTTTGGGTCATTGTCATGCTGGAATACCCATCCACGACCCATTTTCAATGAGCCTGGCTGAGGGAAGGATGTTCTCACCCAAGATTTGATGGTACATGGCCCCGTCCATCGTCCCTTTGATGCGGTGAAGTTGTCCTGTCCCCTTAGCAGAAAAACACCCCCAAAGCATAATGTTTCCACCTCCATGTTTGACGGTGGAGATGGTGTTCTTGGGGTCATAGGCAGCATTCCTCCTCCTCCAAACACGGCGAGTTGAGTTGATGCCAAAGAGCTCCATTTTGGTCTCATCTGACAAACACTTTCACCCAGTTGTCCTCTGAATCATTCAGATGTTCATTGGCAAACTTCAGACGGGCATGTATATGTGCTTTCTTGAGCAGGGGGACCTTGCGGGCGCTGCAGGATTTCAGTCCTTCACGGCGTAGTGTGTTACCAATTGTTTTCTTGGTGACTATGGTCCCAGCTGCCTTGAGATCATTGACAAGATCCTCCTGTGTAGTTCTGGGCTGATTCCTCACCGTTCTCATGATCATTGCAACCCCACGAGGTGAGATCTTGCATGGAGCCCCAGGCCGAGGGATATTGACAGTTCTTTTGTGTTTCTTCCATTTGCGAATAATCGCACCAAATGTTGTCACCTTCTCACCAAGCTGCTTGGCGATGGTCTTGTAGCCCCTTCCAGCCTTGTGTAGGTCTACAATCTTGTCCCTGACATCCTTGGAGAGCTCTTTGCTCTTGGCCATGGTGGAAAGTTTGGAATCTGATTGATTGATTGCTTCTGTGGACAGATGTCTTTTTTACAGTTAACAAGCTGCGGTTAGGAGCACTCCCTTTAACAATGTGCTCCTAATCTCAGCTCGTTACCTGTATAAAAGACACCTGGGAGCCAGAAATCTTTCTGATTGAGAGGGGGTCAAATACTTATTTCCCTCATTAAATTGAAATCAATTTATAACATTTTAGACATGCGTTTTTCTGATTTTTTTTGTTGTTATTCTGTCTCTCACTGTTCAAATAAACCTACCATTAAAATTATAGACTGATCCTTTCTTTATCAGTGGGCAAACGTACAAAATCAGCAGGGGATCAAATACTCCCCCCCCCCACTGTACATCCCCTACATCTACAGGGTAGGTCTGAGCAGCAACAAAAAGCTAAGAAGCAGTGCTGCTGAGTCACAGTTTTCTAACTTCAGTCCAGTGTGTTCACGGTATCCCTAATCACGTTCAAGCTGAGTGGTAAAAGTGATCATACATTTTTATGGCTATGGTGTCACAGTCAAGAATCATAAAGGACAAGTTATTGTGTACACTGTTGAGATGGTAGGCTAAGCCAGTGTAAGAATGTGACATTACCGTCTTCTGATAGCAGAGTCCAACGTCCAAGGGATGTTGGTGGCCCCTAGCACCAGTACACCATCGTTGTCATTCCCAACCCCTGTGGAAAAATTCTCATGAACCATTTACAACCATTTTCACTTAATATGAGCAAAACACCAATACAGTTCATTATAATATCCAGATATATTGTTTTCTGGCTCTCTCACCCTGCATCTGAACCAGGAACTCTGTCTTGATGCGGCGAGCTGCCTCACTCTCATTCTCACTCCTGGAGCCACACAGCGAGTCTATCTCATCTATGAAGATGATGGAGGGCTTGTGCTCCCGTGCAAGGGTGAACAAGTTCTTTACCAACCTGGAGAGGAGAAAGGAGCATCAACATCAAGGTGAGCAGTATCCGGGACACAGATTAAACCTAATACTGGACTATAATAATCTCTATTAAATTTGCTTTTTAGTCCAGGACTAGGCTTAATATTAGGTCTAAATTACAAACAGATTAAAACAGCAGCATTGAACTTTACGTCTCTCCACAATTAATCCCCCATGTTTCCCTGGATTAAGAGTAAAATCTCACTTTTCACTCTCTCCCAGCCACTTGGATACCAGGTCAGATGAGGAGATGGAAAAGAAGGTGGAGTTGTTGGCCTCTGTGGCCACAGCTTTAGCCAGGTAGGATTTTCCTGTTCCAGGAGGACCGAAGAGTAGGATCCCCCTCCATGGCGTTCTTTTGCCTGACAGACAGAGGTTGTTGGGAGAGGTCGTGAATAACATTGGGGCAGAAATAGACTAAGCTTTTCATTTACAAATGAATGAAGGGTAATAACCAATTGACTGTATACTATGCAAGAATGGATGGATTCATTTATTTTCAGTATATTCCTAAGGCCGATCAAATGTTCCAACAGTGGAGGTTTCAGCATGTTTTTCATACATTCAAAATTGTTCTTTCATCATTTCTTCTGTGGTGATCTGAGGCAGTAACACTATGTTACCTGTGAAAAGATGTGGGAATTTGATTGGCAAAATAACAGCTTCTTTCAGGGCTTCTTTGGCTCCCTCTAATCCGGCAACATCATTCCACTTGATGTTTGGCTTTTCCATAACGATAGCCCCTGAAGAACACATCCAGTATGATGGGAACATACAAATCATTTTACAGTGAAGGAAAATGATCAGATACCTTCATGTGAAAATCTAATAATACAGTGCCTTGCAAAGGTGTTCACCCCTTTGGCGTTTTTCATATTTTTGTTGCATTACAACATGTAATTTTAATTGATATTTATGTGGATTTCATGTAATGGACATACACAAAATAGTCAAAATTGGTGAAGTAAAATGAAAAAAATAACTTGTTTAAAAAATTCAAAGAAATAAAAAAACGAAAAAGTGGTGTGTGCATTTGTATCCATCCCCTTAGCAATGAAGCCCCTAAATAAGATCTGGTGCAACCAATTACCTTCAGAAGTCACATAATTAGCTAAATAAAGTCCACCTGTGTGCAATCTAAGTGTCACATGATCTGTCACAATCTCAGTATGTATACACCTGTTCTGAAAGGCCCCAGTGTCTGCAACACCACGAAGACCAAGGAGCTCTCCAAACAGGTCAGGGTTGGGTTATAAAACAATATCTGAAACTTTGAACATCCCACAGACCACCATTAAATCCATTATAAAGAAATGGAAAGAATATGGCACCACAAAAAACCTGCTAAGAGAGGGCCGCCCACCAAAACTCACGGACCAGGCAAGGAAGGCAATCAGAGAGGCAACAAAGATAACCCTGAAGGAGTTATCCCTCAAAGCCCAGACCTCAATCCAATTGAGAATCTGTGGTAGGACTTAGATTGCTGTACACCAGCAGAACTCATCCAACTTGAAGAATGGGCAAAAATCCCAGTGGCTAGACGTGCCAAGCTTATAGAGACTTGCAGCTGTAATTGCTGCAAAAGATGGCTCTACAAAGTATTGACTTTGGGGGGTGAATAGTTATGCATGCGCAAGTTCAGTTTTTTTGTCTTGTTTGTTTCACCAAAAATATTTAGCATCTTCAAAGTGGTAGGCATGTTGTGTAAATCAAATGATACAAACCCCCCCAAAATACATTTTAAATCCAGGTTGTAAGGCAACAAAATAGGAAAAATGCCAAGGGGGTGAATACTTTCACAAGCCATTGTAAACGAGTTAGACATCTCAACGGGATATGGTAAAACTGAAAGTAAAGTGGAAATGAGCCAAATAACCTGTGTCACAATTTTATAGTATGTCAGTGTTGTGATACAAAAAGTGGAACTACCACAGTATGTCAGTGATATAACTAACCTGAAAGTTGGTTCTGAAACTTCTTTTTTTCTGGGTTGTCTCCTTCATCACTCTCATTCCTGCACAATAATAATCCACATAGGTTGACTCATCACATTCCAAATCACTCTGTATAACAGGCTATACCCTACCCACACATAGCAAAGCCTCATTCCACGCACAAAGCCTGCTCCTGCACACACCCTTTGTCATCAGCTTGGGATTCCTTCACAGGCTTGGCAGGTGGAGCCTTCTCCTTCTTCAGGTATTCTTTGAGCTTCTCTGCTCTGTCCAGGTACTCGGCACACTTGGCCCTGATGCTCTGTTTGGCTTTGTCGCCCTGGGATTCATCTGGCAGGAGAGAAATGGACGAATTCTATTAAATACCATATGAAGAAATCAATTACAGTAATCTCCCCTAGACTGTATGACATTCTGTGAAATGGAAAAATAATGCATTCTGCTGATAAGTAGAAGTAGACACTGGACAGAGAACACATTCATCAGATAGTTTTGCCCAGATACCTTTGACGGGTCACTACTGTAGTGAGATTCTAAAATGGTCCCCATTAGCCTAAATGAGACAGAGGTGGTGATATAAACAACTCCACACAAACCAATGGACTGAACAATCCAGAGACTATTACAACCCTAAAAGAGAAAAGAGCATTATGCAAATATCCCGTTGTCGTAAAGCATACATTTCACTACGTGTAGGAAGTACTGAACAGCTTGTTGGTATAAACGCAGGGCCTCGTCGTAGTTCTTAGCTTTATCCTCCTGGGCCGCCTTGCTGGCCAGATCTATGGCTTTCTGAAAAACAGGGATGAGAACATTATGAAAAAAACAAATTAAAAGGATTCGCTGCAAGATAAGTTTGATCTGGTCAATCAGAATTAACTCTTCGATGCAATGGCATAACACAAGCACATAATTCTAATTACAGTAACTAGAAGCAAGTACAGTAACTTACTATATATCAAAAACATTGACCCCATATGCAAGGTTTTATGTACGTTTTACATTTTAGTAATTTAGCAGACGCTCTTATCCAGAGCAACTTACAGTAGTAAATGCATACATTTCATGCATTTTTTTTTTGTACTATGTAGAGCTACAGTTGTGTATGTGGATGTTCCATGAAGTGCTACATGGCACATAGCTCAAAATGTGACCACCTGTAAGACAGAGTATGTTGCAATTTCACTTCCTACAAAAAGTTTGACTGACAGGAAAGACATGACTAAATCAAATAGGCTAATCCAATTAACATATTCAGACAGTAAGCTTAGCTAACGTTAGCTATATCAACAATCAGCTCACGACACTAGCTTTGTGATTAGACAGATAGCTAGCTAATGGTAGTTAGTTAAAACATTATCATGGTACTTGGTTGCTATTCAAATTTCGGATTGTCTCGTCTTGGCCTTGTTGAGGAGGGGAGCACATTTAGAACTAAAATGAACCGGTCAATTTTGCAAGCTACTAGCTTCTAGCAAACGTTGAAGCTATCAAAGCAAGCGGATGTTAGTTAGCTAACCATCTTCAAGCAGGCTTAAAATAACTTGATAGTAACTACTGTCAACATTAACTGCTGTCCTTTCAAGTTGGCGAGCTCGAAGCAAACAAAAAACAACAATTCCGCTAGCTAGCGTCCGAGCTAACAAGTTAGCGTATTACCATAGCCAGATAGATAGCAATCACAGTTAGCTAACGACACTTAGAAAAACAATAATCACCGTAGAGCTACAAATAATAGTTAGTTCGCTAACTAGTGCCATGCTAACTGGGTGGTTTGTCATTTTGCTAACTACTAGCTAATGTAGCTATCCGACGTTAGCTTTCCCAATTTACCTGTAAATTGTTGTTGGCAGCCATATGATTACTTGTAAAAAATGTAAAACAATGCAACGAACAGGCCCTTTATTTGTTAATACTTAAATCGCAGCCCGTCAAAGTCGATAGTCAAGCCTTTTATCAGATCTTTGAATAACTATACATTAAATAAATACAAAATAATACACTTCCGCGTTATGAGATACGGAGTTGATTCTCTTAGAATTCTCACGTGACCGGGGAATGTCCCCGTCATTCATAGACGCACCCATATCTGTGTGGCAATACAATGTTGTAGAGGGATGAAATGTCAAATGTGTAGGATTAGGATCATGTTGACATGTGAAGGATATGCACAATGCAGAGGGCACATCTCCTATTAGTTATATCCTTACCTCCACAGAGTTGCCAGTCAGATGAATGGTAAAATGTAAATCCAATTAGCCTGACATAGGCCTACACTGGCATTTACATAGGACCATAGAATTAGGAATTCGTAATTTAATTCAATCTCTATGCATTGGACAACGTTAATGACGGACATTTTAGCCTAAATTGTTTATAGAATGTTCCACTGTCTAATTACCTCTTTATTTTCTATATACTCCTGTAGTTCTTCCACTCTGTCCAGGTACAGTTTACACTTTTCCCTGATCTTCTGGTTGCCCTCTTTACCCTGTGGTTCACCTGAGGAGAGGAGAGGAGTTAAGTTGTTGACGGTTACACAGGTTATTGTAGAGACCATAGTTTCGGCCTGATGACTCAAACGGAATTCTTCCACTGCTCTTTGTTCGCTACATATTTTGTGGTGATGTCAAAATGAGGGGTGTTGTACAAAATAAAGTCATCAGTGATTTGATCATCTGTAACCAATCAGAGTGTCAAAGCCAATGACACATTTCCAAAACCAGCTTTATCCATGTGTGTCTGGCTCTGACCAAACCCATTGTTTTCAGGGACCAATAAGAATGGTTAGAATGTGTTCGCATTCTAGAAATCCTAGGGGAGATACTCAGATCCACTTTTGATTTTCTGGATTTCCCCTGATTATCTGTGGGTTAAAGGGGAAATAAAAGTAATATCTGAGTTTTTCAGGGGCGAAAGACACTGTCTACCGGTGGGTTAGATATAAATAGCTTTGCTAACAGTGTCCCCACAGCCTCCTGCCTGCAGTGTATCGTGGTCCTCCTAGCTAGCAAGCTAGGACAGTCGCTCCAGCCTGCAGAACACCTGACCTCGCCGTCGTTAACAGTTTAACAGAACTGCGGGAAGGCAATGCCTGACAGGTGGGGGCAAAGGACACTGTCTACCGGTGTTCTAGATACTCTACCGGTGTTTTAGCCGTTGTCTTCTTCTGTGGAGTTTATCAGCGGTTGGCATCCAACGTCATGGTGCATTACCGCCACTTACTGTACTGGAGTGCCCCCTTTTCCCACCTGTGTACCGGAGTCCTTGCTTAAAAATGGACGAATAGAAGTATAAAGAAGGGTTCCTGCAGATGCAGGAATACCTTCATGCAGGAACGATCCGAATTGCTGCCACAATTGCAACCTTCTCCCAGAGCAAGGAGTTTGGGTAGCCAGGTAAAGGGTAGGCTGCACATCACATGGTAATCACTGACATGCCAATATCCATCCTTCCTCTCTGTGTAGGCTACTACTGCTAAATACTCCCCTTATGGCTAGCAACGTCTCCAGTTATTTTTGAATCTCCAGCTAAATTATTTTCTTCAGTTTGTACATTCATTTTGATACTTTGTTTACTTCATGTTTGTGTTGGCCCTTCTCGAGCTCTGCTCCTACAGGTCCGTACGTGCCCGCGGATGCTTGAGAAGTGTGTACCTCTTTTTCCCCAGAGTCTTGTGTCATTTTGTCAATTTATTATTATTTTTAAATATTTTATTTCGATTTATCAAGGGATGCTGCAGCACCCTCAGCACCCCTACTTCCCGTGGCTATGAGCCTGTCTTTCATATTGAAAATGTACCTACCGGTCTGCTTGAGAAAGGCCTTTTAATATTGTGTGATGTTATGATAGTCTGCTTCTAGATGTTTAAATAGTCTTTAGTTGTAAAGGAGGTTTCAACCAATGAATTGGTTATGTAGCCTACACCTCTGCTTGTTGAGGCTATGGCTGCGTTCCACAGCTAAAGCGAGGTGACGCAACAACCAATGGTCATCGATTGATATACTGAGGGGATTCGATTTATCTGGCCCGGTGCCTGGTTAGGCGTGTTTTGCACCGGGTGAAAGTTGACTGCATTGGATTTGGAACCGGGCTGCCTCCTGGGTGTGAGCCAGGTTCTCTGCTCTGTCCGATGGCGAAGTCGGCTCAAAACAAAAGTGATGTAATTAAGCATGTGTAGTAATTAGTAGGATTCTGTGTTTTCCCATGCAAAAGTGATTGCTTTTGATAATAATGCTTTATTTGCCTTCCCTATGATAATTAGCTTAAATTCAAACATATATTTTATGGAAAAGAGGTGTATGTTTATGGACAATGCCTTATGCTGCCTTGTTAGCATCATTACTGTGCGGTGCAGATTACTGTTTGATTTGAGAAGGATGCTCCTTCCTCACCGCTTTTGCCCGTTCACGTCACGGGCCATAGACCGGTGCTCTGCGGCTCAGCATAATCCAATCCGCCCAATGCAATAACATATGATGTGGTTAGCTGATAGGTATACTTAAAATACCTATCCAAGCGTTGTAAGAGCTGTCTGCCAAATCCTGCCGATGGCTTTGCCCAGGTAGTGGCTCAAGGTTTACACGCTTTGCCAGTGTTCTGTAAACTCTGAAGGGGAGAGTTCTCAGAGTAGGCCTATCTGTAGTCTACATGTTGGTAGACTGTATGTATTTTGTTTTACAGTAGGCCATACTTGTCTGTTTCCTTACTCCAAAGTCCTGATTTTGGAATGTGTTCAATTTGATTTTGATTTCTGTAGACAAACATTTTTTGTTCATTGTTTATTGCCTATTTTGCTGACAGGCTATTAGCTAGGCCTACTTCTACACTACAACTTCTAGGCCTACCACCATTTTTACACCATACACTTTGCCTCGTGTCTTCTTACCGTAAGACACACATTTATATTTTGACTAAACTATTTTGTTTCATATAAAACAAGTATCATTCCATACTCCATTTGGTATATCAGATCATTTTAATGCCTCCATAGCCTAGGTAGGCTACCACAAAGTGGCTATTGTTTTAGGCCTAGTCATCAGTAAGTAGCAGGCAAAATACATGCTGTAAATATGCATTTCCTGAATCAGCGTGCAAGAACAAATTGATATTCACAGACAACAGAGACTGGAATAGATTGCAATTGATGCCTTTCCGTCTGTCATTTCCACTGCTAGCTACAGAATTGTAATGGGATACGGTAACATGGGCTAACTCACCCCCTTGGGTAACTTGCCCCCTGCCTGTAACTCTCAGAGAAACCACTTTATGTCACAAAAATGTTTCTAACACTTTCCCTGGCTGCCACTACTCTTGGCTAATAAATCAGACTTTTACCAATACTTGATATAGGGGAGAGTGGGATAAGTTAAGCCAAAGGGGTAAGCTGAGCCACAACCATCCATGTTTCTAAACCATACCCACAATTAATAATTTGACCAAATATTTAGGAAGAGGTCATCATTTCATGGAGTCTCTGAAGGGAGAAACCACATGGAAAAAGTGGTAAGCAAGTTAGGTCCCAAAAACAGATTTTCACCAAGTCAAATTAAGGTTAGAGGTTTCATGATGCTTGTATCTAAACCAAAGTAGATCATTTTATGATTGTTCCATACATCAGTTGGGGTCTCTATAAGCTTCAATTAGGTCCTAACCCTAGCATGAAAGTGCATCGTTGTAGCTGTGTGGGCTAATATAGTCAAAATGTTTGCTTTGGTTGAGCCAATGGCATGTTGAGCAAATTGAAGTGTTTTCTTCCCAGGTGTAATGCAAGGCTGGAATATGAGGCAACAACAGGGCCTGTTAAACGTTATTAAGTACAAGTGTTTGTTAGGTGTTAACCCAGTGTTAAAATACGCTTAAAATGACTAAGACAAAAAGTGATTGTGATTGTGTTGAATTATATTGGGAAATGAAGATAGACATGTTTTTTAAAAGTTGTATTTCATTCAGTACAGAAATGTGTATGCGGTTTAACTTACCCTGGCTCAATTTACCTTATAACGTTACCTGGGGTAAGTTGTGCCAAGAGCACTTTTTTTTGGACAAGCAATGTTTTCAAAACAGTAATGTTTAATTGAATTCTGATTATTTCCAGGGAAAGGCAACATCCTGAAATATATGTAGATACCGAATGATTCTGAACAAATTGCTCAATATACCCCACTTTCCGTACAGTCCGAAACATAGCAATGCAAAATTGTCAGAATGTTGAATAAAATAGAATTTGAATTTATACCGGTTGTCTGTGCGGTTGGTCCTTCAGCAGCATGAAATTTGAGACAAAAGACATCCACAAGAAAGTATTGTTTACCCGACTTTTTTTTTTAGCGTTGGCTCTGCCGTTTAAATTTCTATCACCTAGTACATTCGATTTGATACCATGTAAGCTCTTGCAGGCTTCGGTTACATGAATGCCTCACATGCATGTACTTCCGTCTTGTGTACGTGCCTTTGCAACGTAAATGTGCGTGGCCAACATAATTTGAAGGCATCGCCACGTTTTGTGCCTACCACTACTCTTGCTCAACTAAAAATGTAATCTATCAGGCTAATTGGAGCTCCGTACTGCATCGCCGTGTGCCGCCCAAATGTTGCAACTACGCGGAGGGCTCTGTATAGCTTCGCATTGACATGATTGGTTGACAGTAAGTGGGGGGTCCTGTATAAACACAAACTCCCTTTCTTGACAACAGCTCTGCTCCGCGAAGGATGAATGCTCTGACTTCTGCGGAGGCCACATCATAGTAAATACTGTACGGTCACAGCATGTGTCGGATTGACCATGTAGAGCCTTTTAGGCCTAGCTACATGGCCTGTAACCTGATTAGAAAATAAAGGTGAGAAGTAAGCATATGCAATGAATGCACATGACATTTTTGTCATTTAGCAGACACTCTTATCCAGGGCAACTTACAATAACAATTAAGTGTCATGCTCAAGGGCACATTGACAGATTTTTCACCTAGTCAACTCCATGATTCAAACCAGCAACCTTTCAGTTACTGGCCCAATGCTTTTAACCGCTAGGCTACCTGCCACCCAGGGAGACTGCAACCTTACAAGCCAGAATGTTGAATAAAATGACATTTAAACTTACTCTACCAGTTGTCTGTGCGGTTTGTCCTTCATCTGCTTGAAATTTGAGATAAAATATCCACAGGAAAGTATTGTTTACCATAATTTTGTTAAAAATGTTGAGCAGCTGAAGTACAAACCCCACAGACAACCGGTAAAGTACTTTTAAATGTCATTTTATTAAACATTCTGGCTTGTAAGGAACAGATACAGTGAGGGAAAAAAGTATTTGATCCCCTGCTGATTTTGTACGTTTGCCCACTGACAAAGAAATGATCAGTCTATAATTTTAATGGTAGGTTTATTTGAACAGTGAGAGACAGAATAACAACAAAAAATCCAGAAAAACACATGTCAGAAATGTTATAAAATGATTTGCATTTTAATGAGGGAAATAAGTATTTGACCCCTCTGCAAAACATGACTTAGTACATGGTGGCAAAACCCTTGTTGGCAATCACAGAGGTCAGACGTTTCTTGTAGTTGGCCACCAGGTTTGCACACATCTCAGGAGGGATTTTGTCCCACTCCTCTTTGCAAATCTTCTCCAAGTCATTAAGTTTTCGAGGCTGACGTTTGGCAACTCGAACCTTCAGCTCCCTCCACAGATTTTCTATGGGATTAAGGTCTGGAGACTGGCGAGGCCACTCCAGGACCTTAATGTGCTTCTTTTTGAGCCACTCCTTTGTTGCCTTGGCCGTGTGTTTTGGGTCCTTGTCATGCTGGAATACCCATCCACGACCCATTTTCAATGCCCTGGCTGAGGGAAGGAGGTTCTCACCCAAGATTTGACGGTACATGGCCCCGTCCATTTGATGTGGTGAAGTTGTCCTGTCCCCTTAGCAGAAAAACACCCCCAAAGCATAATGTTTCCACCTCCATGTTTGATGGTGGGGATGGTGTTCTTGGGGTCATAGGCAGCATTCCTCCTCCTCCAAACACGGCGAGTTGAGTTGATGCCAAAGAGCTCCATGTTGGTCTCATCTGACAAACACTTTCACCCAGTTGTCCTCTGAATCATTCAGATGTTCATTGGCAAACTTCCGACGGGTATGTATATGTGCTTTCTTGAGCAGGGGGACCTTGCGGGCGCTGCAGGATTTCAGTCCTTCACGGCGTAGTGGGTTACCAATTGTTTTCTTGGTGACTATGGTCCCAGCTGCCTTGAGATCATTGATAAGATCCTCCCGTGTAGTTCTGGGCTGATTCCTCACTGTTCTCATGATCATTGCAACTCCACGAGGTGAGATCTTGCATGGAGCCCCAGGCTGAGGGAGATTGACAGTTCTTTTGTGTTTCTTCCATTTGCGAATAATCGCACCAACTGTTGTCACCTTCTCACCAAGCTGCTTGGCGATGGTCTTGTAGCCCATTCCAGCCTTGTGTAGGTCTACAATCTTGTCCCTGACATCCTTGGAGAGCTCTTTGGTTTTGGCCACGGTGGAGAGTTTGGAATCTGATTGATTGATTGCTTCTGTGGACAGGTGTCTTTTTTACAGGTAACAAGCTGCGGTTAGGAGCACTCCCTTTAACAGTGTGCTCCTAATCTCAGCTCGTTACCTGTATAAAAGACACCTGGGAGCCAGAAATCTTTCTGATTGAGAGGGGGTCAAATACTTATTTCCCTCATTAAAATGCAAATCAATTTATAACATTTTTGACATGCGTTTTTCTGGATTTTTTTGTTGTTATTCTGTCTCTCACTGTTCAAATAAGGATACCTTTAAAATTATAGACTGATCATTTATTTGTCAGTGGGCAAACGTACAAAATCAGCAGGGGAGCAAATACTTTTTTCCCTCACTGTACATGACTTTCAGGCATTAGTTTCAGGCTGTATATACAAATTAATTTTTTATTACAGCCTGATTAATCAGACTAGTCCAGGGCCAACTCAGTCATGACTTCCATGGTCAGCCAGTCCAAGCAGATTAGTATTCGACCCAAAATAAATATATAATAAAGGAAACTACAAAAAAGCATGCTCAAACTAAAGATTCAAAATCAATTGAAAGGCCTCATCGCCACCAAACAAACCAGCAGCCTCACGACTCTCCCAGGTGGGACACCTACTGACAACAGAGAGGAAGAGGCAAAGTGAGAGGGTCGACTCCGCCCAAAATCTGTTCAGTCTGATTAAGTGTTATAGAGTTAAGCAGACCAAGAGAAGTGTTTTTGTTTGGGGAGCAATGAGAGAGTGTTGAATTTGGTCAAGATTAAAGTGAATTGCTATTTTGATAGGTGAGGCTTATTTGATTGAATAGAAGTTGTATAATGCTTAGGTTGTTACGGGTGTATTGATATGTTTTTCTACAAAAGATCATTGGCTAGCTAGAATGTTCCCACCTGATCTCGTCTCCTTCCCGATAGCTGGATGCCCCTTTGATTTATTTATTAAATAAAAATAAATGTTTCAACTGTAGCCATTTATATTCCTTCATAGTTTGTTTGCCCCCTCATGGCCAACATCCACATGCCACATTTTTACCAAACTAAGATTTTTTGTGTCAGCAGTTAGACATTTTGCTAAAGGGGGTCAAGTTGCCCCAAATTACCATATGTGATGCTCCATACCCCTTACATCTTGGCTTGTGTAAAGTTCAGCAATACAAAATGTGTATTTAATATCTTTCCGATTTTTCTCTGTTTTTTTGAGAACCATATGCAACTGGATACGGACATTTATAAAATACACTATTCTTCCAAATCAAGAATTAAGAAAGTATCGCCAAGAACAGGTTAGTTGAAAAATTCCTTGCTGAACTTAACACTAGCCAAGCTGTAACGGGTTTGGAGCATCAGATCCCATTACAATTCTATAGCTACTGAACAGCATGTCCTGTCCGTATGATATTTGGTCCATTTCTTCAGGAGCGATGGTTACATACGTTTTACAATGTGCAGGAAGCACTTGACAGCGTGTTGGTAAGATTTGATAGCCTCCGTGTAGTTCCCAGCCTGGTCCTCCTGGGAGGCTTTCTGTGCTACAGCTATAGCTTTCTGAAATGAGAGTGTGAGAAGGATGAGTTGGGCAGAAAGGAGTGGTAGAGAGAGGGATGAGTTGAGCAGAAAGGAGTGGTAGAGAGAGGGATGAGTTGGGCAGAAAGGAGTGGTAGAGAGAGGGATGAGTTGAGCAGAAAGGAGTGGTAGAGAGAGGGATGAGTTGGGCAGAAAGGAGTGGTAGAGAGAGGGATGAGTTGAGCAGAAAGGAGTGGTAGAGAGAGGGATGAGTTGGGCAGAAAGGAGTGGTAGAGAGAGGGATGAGTTGAGCAGAAAGGAGTGGTAGAGAGAGGGATGAGTTGGGCAGAAAGGAGTGGTAGACAGAGGGATGAGTTGGTCAGAAAAGTGTAGGAGAGAGGGAGGAGTGTGGCAGAAGAAAGTAGGAGGAGTTGGGCACTGCTGCTACTCAGTCACAGCATCATTCACTGTCACTGTTCATCACACAGTCTCCTATTATGTCTACATTCATTGCTTCATTTGAGTGAGACATTTTTGTCATTTAGCAGATGCTCTTATCCAGAGCAAGTTTGGTTAAGTGCCTTGCCCAAGGGCACATCAACAGATTTTTCCCCTAGTTGGCTTGGGGATTCAAACGAGTGACCTTGAGGTTACTAGCCCAATGTTCTTAACCTTTAGGCTACCTGACAAGACAGACTCATAACATTCTTATGCTCTGATTAGATCATGGAATACATGGGGATGGAGCATCAGCATCACAAGCCACTACCGAATTTCTCTTAGCTGTGTTAAAGTGAACACTATTTTAAGTGGCTCACAATGGCTTTATTTGGCTCTGGAACAAGCTGTTGTCCAGCAGATTTATCTCAAATGTGGGAGCTCATCTTTGTTAATGAAACCAACAGCTGTAGTGTAGCGATTGCATGGACAGTACAAATTCACAATAGACCTTCTCTTTATAACATACTGTACTATTTTAGTTTGTTTGAATGTAAGTTAACAAGTTGATCAGCTTCTCAAAAGTGACAACACAGCACTAATACAAGAAACACACGCTTGACTACAGTTCTATGATGACACTGGCCCCAAGACGGCTTGACAGTCTCACTCTGACAAGTGGAATCAAACTCATAGGCCCATAAACATCCACTACTAATTTACAAGAAAGCATAGATGTGTCTACCAAGATAAAGTGCTATTTAAATGAATAGTCAGTCACTTTACCTGTAAATTTGTTGGCTCCATGGGAAGTTTTCAGGCAGTCAGTTGCTACTGAGAACCAACACAGTCTGAGCCCCTTGATATTTCTGTTTCGTTTACCCACCCAGCCATTAACTTGTTGCTTATCTCACCGGCTCGTCACAGCAGACATGCGACTGAGAGACTTTCCTGTAGAAAAGAATGACAACAATGCTGAGGGCTGCGACTGAGACCCGCCTGCCTGTGAGTCATAATGACAAGCTTGTTATGCAAGTATAGTCAACAGTCCAGGAAAACATTCACAGTAGGATAATAGGCTAACATTATTAACCTTATTAGCTTTCTCCCGTATCTGTCCTTTATGCAAAGAGGAAGTTTAAAACTCCCCCTAGAGGGGATAAAACAGAGAAAAAAGTCTACATCAAATCCAAATAAAGTGCCAGGGTAAAGGAATGTAGTAATCAGTGGTGTAAAGTACTTAAGTAAAAATACTTTAAAGTACTACTTAAGTCGTTTTTTGGGGTATCTGTACTTTACTTTACTATATATATTTTTGACAACTTTTACTTTTACTTCACTACATTCCTAAAGAAAATAATGTACTTTTTAATCCATACATTTTCCCTGACACCCAAAAGTACTCTTTTCATTTGAATGCTTAGCAGGAAAGGAAAATGGTCCAATTCATGCACTTATCCCTGGTCATCCCTACTGCTTCTGATCTGGCGGAATCACTAAACACAAATGCTTCGTTTGTAAATTTATGTCTGAATGTTGGGAGTGCACCCCTGGCTATCCCTAAATAAAGTAAAAAACAAGAAAATGGTGCCGTCTGGTTTGCTTAATATAAGGATTTATAAATGATTTATTCTTTTACTTTTGATACTTAAGTATATTTTAGCAATTAAAATGACTTTTGATTCTTAAGTATATTAAAAACCAAATACTTTTAGACTTACTCAAGTAGTATTTTACTGGGTGACTTTCACTTTTACTTTAGTTATTTTCTATTAAGGTATCTTTACTTTTACTCAAGTATGACAATTGGGTACTTTTTCCACCACTGGTAGTAAGTACATCATATTTTTATTTTACCCTTATTTTACCAGATCTACCGGTGTGAGGTCATCAACAGCAACAGGATTAAACACAGCGAGTGTCCTGATCTAAAACATGATATAGAAGCTCCTGTTGCCCTGGGGTGTCAGGGATGTGACACTGCAGCAGTGCTGTGTGTTTTGTGCTCGGGAGTGCTGTAAATTGCCCTCTTGTCAGACTCGTGGTGTAGATCTCCACAAGGTGTCGCTCTAGGACCAGTGGTTTGTGATAATGATGGGAACTCGATGCCTCAAGTGTTTTTTTTTAGGTAGACTACTGCCTGTCCTGTAGTATGGGTAATGCAGTTAGTGAATATTATACTTGCAAAGAATAGTCCACAGTGGGAGAAGATAGGACATATTATCTGAACAGCACATTATTTCTGTTGCCCAATTGAATAGATAAACCAAATTTGTAATTTGACTAATTCTGTAGGGGATAGAATCTGTTGATAATCCACTATGTTCAGACCCTGCACATATTCACTAAACCTGGCACTGGAAATGGCAAAGGTATGCAGGAGAAGGGAGTGTGTCTCTGGATGAATCTGGGTTGGGTGTGGCTCAGTATGGCAGTCTGTTTTTGGATGGGATTGATGGATGTTTTTTTTAACATTGCCAGTTACATTCCAGTTTTTCTCTCTGTCAACAATTGTTCATGCAGTCTATTTTATTTGAAGCAAATCAAATCAAGACTCAGTGGTTCCCTGCAACTGTCATATAACTGTTTTGCATTAGGCCACTATAATTAGACTATACAATCTCACATTTTATTGTGAAACAAATCAGTGGTTAGTTGAAGGTTGGCCATGATTCAGGAATCACAACGATCCGTTAAATGACCGCTGTATTTTGAAATAATTGCACCAAAAAATATCTGTGAGCTGGTGTCAAAACTTTGTCTCCAAAAATGTCTAGTGAAATATTTTCTTGCGTTACTGATACTTTTTCTACTTTGGCTTGAACGTGATTCAATACAGGATAATTTATAGAGAGAATTTGGCCCCAAGTCAAGTAGGGCCTAGGCTATAACTCACTGGTGACACCCAATAACTGTATTGACACTTGATACGGCCCCGGGTGGCAGAGTTTGATTAGGGAGAAACGGGAGCAAGTGCTTATTTCACGAGGGAACATGTAGAGGGGAAGCACATAGACAGAGGCAACAGCAGCAGCAGAGACACAAGCGGAACTTTTACATCAGCACACTTGAACCGCTCAAGGGGACTGGATTGTTTTATGCGTGGAGATTGCGTATTATTTCACGGGGATCTAGATAACTTGAACTGCGAGTTGCAATTTGATTTGAGCATCTACAGAGATTATTGAGGTGGAAGGAACATGGCGAGGGGGGTGAAGAGAGCTCACCCCGTTGCTTTATTATTTACTTTGATGCTCTTATTTTGGCGGGACGTTAACGCGCAGGTGTCTTTTAACGAAATAACCGGGTTTAGTTTGAGCCCTCCGTACTTCAACCTCGCGGAGGGGTCACGGATATCCGCCACCGCAACTTGCGGTGAAGATGAAGCGGGGAGACCGAGATCTGATTTGTACTGTAAACTTGTCGGAGGACCTACCTTTGGACTCCCTAGTCAAACGATACAGGTAATGAGTGAACGACATTTACGGTTTCATGATTTGTTGTTTTAATTTTTAAACGTTTTGATCACCACCTTTCTGCCTTTAATAATAATGTTTACAGTTCAAATGTAAGTTTTAGCTACGCAAGAGGTTGGCTGGCATGGGTGCATGCGTAAAAGACACATGTAGCCTATTAATGTGCACGTCTTAATAGCATTGTTCTGAAGACATAACATGGACAGATACCAACAGAAACACAACCCATAGCGCAGAATAAAATCGTATTTGTATTATTCAATCAAAGTAAGGAAGTTGTTTCCTTTCAAGCTAGTGATTTTCTTATGATTTTCCCTCCCATACATACATCTATATATTCCGATGTGAAATACCATATTTACAGTTAAACTGGTATTACAGTTGAATGGTCCTCCACGCTTCCTTGCTATTGCACCCAGACTATTGTACACCTGCCAGAAATAGTTTTGACCATTGTGTTTAACTGCTGAGCTCACCAATGAGAATGCCCTCTCAACAGTAGACTTGCCCCTTCAGGAGTTTCAATACCTTTGGAACACTAAGAGGCTTTAAAACCTACACAAAGAAAGGCCCTAGTAGGCCTATATATTGCTTGCTATCATTATTGTATAGCGGGAAATTGGTTTACTGTTGCAGTATTTCCAGATATCGCTATTACCATTGTTGCTACAATTCAAACCAAATCAAATTTTGTTATTCACATGCGTCGAATACAACAGGTGTAGACCTTACAGTGAAATGCTTACTTACAAGCTCCTAACCAACAATGCAGCAAAAAAAATATTAATAATAATATGAAATAAAAGTAACAAGTAGTTAAATAGCAGCAGTAAAGTAACAATAGCGAGACTATATACAGGGGGTACCGGTACAGAGTCAATGTGCGGGGGCACCGGTTAGTTGAGGTAATTGAGGTAATATGTAGGTAGAGTTATTAAAGTGACTATGCATAGATAATAACAGAGAGTAGCAGCTGCGTAAAAGAGGGGGGGGGGGCAATGCAAATAGCCTGGGTAGCCATTTGATTAGATGTTCAGGAGTCTTATGGCTTGGGGGTAAAAGCTGTTTAGAAGCCTCTTGGACCTAGACTTGGCGCTCCGGTACCGCTTGCAGTGCGGTAGCAGAGAGAACAGTCTATGACTAGGGTGGCTGGAGTCTTTGACAATTTTTAGGGCCTTCCTCTGACACCGCCTGGTGTAGAGGTCCTGGATGGCAGGCAGCTTAGCCCCAGTGATGTACTGGGCCGTACACACTACCCTCTGTAGTGCCTTGCAGTTGCCATACTAGTTGCCATACCAGTTGCCAGCAGTTGCCATACCAGGCAGTGATGCAACCAGTCAGGATGCTCTCGATGGTGTAGCTTTAGAACCTTTTGAGGATCTGAGGATCCATGCCAAATCTGGAAATAGGTTTTGTTGTTTCCTCTTCACAACTGTCTTGGTGTGCTTGGAGCATGTTAGGTTGTTGGTTATGTGGACACCAAGGAACTTGAAGCTTTCAACCTGCACCACCACAGCCCCATCGATGAGAATGGGGGCGTGCTCGGTCCTCCATTTCCTGTAGTCCACAATCATCTCCTTTGTCTTGATCACGTTGAGGGAGAGGTTGTTGTCCTGGCACCACACGACCAGGTCTCTGACCTCCTCCCTATAGGCTGTCTCGTCGTTGTCAGTGATCAGGCCACTGTTGTGTCATCGGCAAACTTAATGATGGTGTTGGAGTCGTGCCTGGCCGTGCAGTCATGAGTGAACAGGGAGTACAGGAGGGGACTGAGAGCGCACCCCTGAGGGGCCCCTGTGTTGAGGATCAGCATGGCAGATGTGTTGTTACCTACCCTTACCACCTGGCGGGGCAGACCGTCAGGAAGTCCAGGATCCAGTTTCAGAGGGAGGTGTTTAGTCCCAGGGTCCTTAGCTTATTGATGAGCTTTGTGGGCACTATGGTATTGAACTGCTGTAGTCAGTGAATATAATTCTCACATAGGTGTTCCTTTTGTCTCGTTAAAGGGAAAAAAAGCTTCCAGTTCGTGGTGAGTAATCGCTGTTCTGATGTCCAGAAGTTATTTTTGGTCATAAGAGATGGTAGCAGCAATATTATGTACAAGATAAGTTAAAAAATAAGTTACAAACAACGCAAAAAAACTAACATAAAAACACACTTGGTTAGGAGCAGGTAAAACGTCAGCCATCTTCTCCGGTGCCGTCTTCTTGATGCATGTGATTACTTGCGCTGTCTGCAGATGTGTAACTGTGGCTTATTAATTTTCTTGAATACGAGTTTACTATGCACTGAATGTGTGGCTTTGTGTTGGTGGGACTCTATTTACATGTGTTTATATGTGTTTTGGGCTCACAGTAACACCATTTCATTGACCCTGCAGGGACAGTATTGTGACAGATGCAACTCCAATGAGCCAAACAAGGCCCACCCGGTGAGTAACGCCATCGATGGCACTGAGCGCTGGTGGCAGAGCCCGCCTCTCTCCCGGGGACCTATGTACAATGAGGTGAACGTCACTTTGGACCTGGGACAGGTGAGTGACCCAAACCTGGAGGGCTTTCATTGATTCCATCCTACTCAGCCAAGTGCTGTACCTTCACGGTGACTGTAGTTGAGAGTATGAAATATAACAGTGGGATGTCACAGGGTGAATACAGCCAAGCCTCTAAGTTTTCCTTGTCTGAGACAGACAGGCAGCGCTAGTCATGTGAGGGATGTCCTACATCTGGCTGCATGCCAGGAATCAGCCTCAGATCATGCCCCTGTGGCTGGGGGATATGCATCTATTATGACCCGTGGCTGCAGTGGGGGCTGCTGCAGGAGTTTGGCTCACGGCCCATGAAATTGCACCATATGCTCAATTATCCACAGTGAGGGGAAAGAGGGTGGGATTCTGTCCAGGGATTAGGGATCAGAGGGATGTTAAAGATCTGGGGGGGGGGGGTGAAGAGGGTTCAGAGCTGGACCCGTTGTGATTGAGAAACAGGTTTGGTCTGCGGATCAGGGGTCGGTACCAAATGGAGATCCGTAGGAAGTAAATCTTCCTAAAAGTGAGTACCACACCGCATCCATGTTCCCTAGGAGGACTGTGGGAGGAAGAGAATGGGTGACGGTGGCAGATTCTCCCATCTCTGTTTTTAGCTGGGCTGAACTAAGCTAAACGGAGCAGAGGGGCTGCGAGAAAGGAGAAATATAGCGCCTGCTCGGCTCGTGGCGGATAGAGGGATGTCTGCGTTTAAGACATGGAAATGCTCTGTTTATGTGGACTCAGGGAAACTGCCATCAAATCAAATCAAATGTATTTATATAGCCCTTCTTACATCAGCTGATATCTGAAAGTGCTGTACAGAAACCCAGCCTAAAACCCCAAACAGCAAGCAATGCAGGTGTAGAAGCACGGTGGCTAGGAAAAACTCCCCAAAAAGGCCGAAACCTAGGAAGAAACCTAGAGAGGAACCAGGCTATGAGGGGTGGCCAGTCCTCTTCTGGCTGTCCCGAGTGGAGATTATAACAGAACATGGCCAAGATGTTCAAATGTTCATAAATGACCAGCATGGTCAAATAATAATAATCATAGTAGTTGTCGAGGGTGCAACAAGTCAGTAACACAAGAGTAAGTGTCAGTTGGCTTTTTCATAGCCGATCTTTGAGAGTATCTCTACCGCTCCTGCTGTCTCTAGAGAGTTGAAAACAGCAGGTCTGGGACAGGTAGCACGTCTGGTGAACAGGTCAGGGTTCCAGTAGGTCTGGGACAGCAGGTCTGGGACAGGTAGCACGTCCGGTGAACAGGTCAGGGTTCCATAGCCGCAGGCAGAACAGTTGGAACTGGAGCAGCAACACGGCCAGGTGGACTGGGGACAGCAAGGAGTCATCAAGCCAGGTAGTCCTGAGGCATGGTCCTAGGGCTCAGGTCCTCAGAGAGAGAGAAAGAAAGAGAGAATTAGAGAGAGCATATTTAAATTCACACAGGACACCGGAAAAGACAAGAGAACTACTCCAGATGTGACAGACTGACCCTAGCCCCCCAACACATAAACTACTGCAGCATAAATACTGGAGGCTGAGACAGGAGGGGTCAGGAGACACTGTGGCCCCATCCGATGAAACCCCCGGACAGGGCCAAACAGGTAGGATATAACCCCACCCACTTTGCCAAAGCACAGCCCCCACACCACTGGAGGGATATCTCCAACCACCAACCTACCATCCCGAGACAAGGCCGAGTATAGCCCACAAAGAATTACTGCAATAAAGCGTGCTATAAAGTATGGGGCTGAAGTATTCTCTGAAACTACCGACCACACGCCTCCCTCTCTCCCTTTGGCCCGCCCAGCCTATCAAACAGCTACTGTGATCCAGTGAGGCTCCAGACCAAGCTCACCTGGCCCCTCCCCCTTATGTCATCCATTTGTTTTTAGCTCCCCCCCCCTAAATCTTTTGCCAATGCCAAGAATGTATTTATGAGGCTGTGTGTGCTTTCATTAGAAAGCGTGCAGGTTTATTGGAGTGTTACCTTCCAAGGTTGTTATTTCACAAATTGGAGCAGACTGATTTGGCAGCATTGACCTGAGTCTTATCAATTCAATGCAAGGCAAACAAATCAGACTAGATTGGCTGCCAATAGCTAATTGGTTAAACTGCAAAGATATTATGCTCTGCAGACGATGATCCTACCTTCTTGATCTAGAGAAACACCTTGAAACTGAAAAACAAACTTAAAGCAGTCTATCAGTCCATGATACTTGTGAAATACTGTATCCCATAGAATGATTAAGTTTGGTAAAGTAGTAGAATGTTATTTTGTGGTTATTAACCCTCTGTGTATGCAATCTTGTGTTGGACATGTCTTCTTATCAGAGGTGTGTGTAGATAAGGAAGGATGTTGTCAATGCCTCTGAAATAATTCAGTCAACCACACTTACGTGTGTTTTCAGCACAGATATCTGTCAAATATTGTTGGTTCCTATAACCCTTTGGTGATTTTACAGTCATAACAAAGAATTTGTCAAAATAATTGAATGTGAAGGTCAGGTTTATGTCAGACTAACTTGCCACATGCTTGGTCGCACCCTTTCCCCTTAACACAATCTATGCCTACTCCTACTCAGGTTTCTTTCATGCTTGAGAAGAATTTCTCTGATTCATCTTCCCCAATAGAAACAGTCCAAAGCCTTTGTAGATTTTGTCAATGCAAAGAACAGATGATGCGGTCACTGAAATTTGTAAGGGCTGAATCCAGTTGAATGGTTTTTGTGGTCTCTTCTAAGACTAATACAGATGCCTCCCTCCCTCTCTCTGCCAGTCTTATCTCCAGCTCTCCCAGTGGATATATTAGATAATGGCACCATCATTGTTCATGTTAAATCGGACCGGTTCAAAGGGAAGCCGGGTGGTTTTTGAAGTGGCCATTTCCGACGGTTCTGTAAAGCAGTGCACGTTTGAAGCAGCACCAATCCGTCAAGGGCTGATTCCCGCTTTTGTGGAACATTGAATGATATAATTATAGCACAGAAAAGTTAACCGATTTCCTTTGTGGATTAACATGATCATGCGTTTGACGTGTTTAGAAAAGGAAATAGTCCGAATTAGCCTGAAACTTTGTATTAGACAAAATATATATTTGTATTTACATGTTCTAAATCTCAGGCAATCAGTCCATGTGAAGGAGTTACAACTCCCTTGGGTGGAGCTCCTTGTGCAAATCAACCCAACCACACCGCTGCTGGATTATGTTGCCTGAAGCGAGCAGCTCTCACACCTAAGTAGCAGGCTAGCAGCCTGCCTGTGTTATCTTGTGGGCTTTTGACATGTGACCCGTGACAAAGCCGGCCATAAGTCAGGAGATGACCTTGAACTCCCTCATACTATGGCGGGATCCAGGGTGTAGGGGGTGCTTCTTGATTTGTGTACTCTACAGTAACTGGACCTAATGGTGGGTGTAGCCTCAGGCGGTTTCTCTCCAGGACATTGGGGCAGTTCACCCAGAAAGAAAGTCAACACATTAATTAGAGGCTTCTGCTGTGAGTTTCTTGATGTTATCCAATAGCCTACATATGTGTTGAGATGTGTATATTTTTTTAATTACCTTAGAAATGTTAACTATTCAAAACCACATATGCCCTCCCAAACAAACCCAATGACATCCTCTCCTCACCCCCAAGCATGTTACTTTTAAATTAGTCTGTCTACCTGTACAGGGAGACTAGTTAAAACAATTTACAGGGTGAACGTTGGCACCATGGATGGATCGGCCCCACAGCCGCCCATGCAGCCAGTTTTTCTGGGGGAATGTATTTTAGGAGCCCTGACCACATGTGCTTATCTGCCTGAGTTCCCCGGACCATGTGAGACTGACATGCCTGGCCTTACTGCTGTCTGTCATACCATGCTACTGAAAGGCCTCTGATTGGTGGGCGCTAAGGTTAAAATAGTTTTGCGTTTTCATATTTATTTTTATTTCTATTCGTTTTCAGATTATTGTTTGAAATTTAGTTTAGTTTCAGTTAGTTTTCAGACCTGATTATCTAGTTTTTATTTACCCTGAACAAAAATATAAACGCAACATGTAAAGTGTTTCATGAGCTTAAATAAAAGATCCCCGAAATGTTCCATACGCACAATAAGCTTATTTCTCTCTCAACTTTTGTGCACATATTTGTTTACATCCCTGTTTCAGTGAGCATTTATCCTTTGCCAAGATCATCCACCCACCTGACAGGTGTGGCATATCAAGAAGCTCATTAAACAGCACGATAATTACACAGGTGCACCTTGTGCTGGGGACAACAAAAGGCCACTCTAAAATGTACAGTTTTGTCACACAACACAATGCCACAGATGTCTCAAGTTTTGAGGGAGTGTGCAATTGGCATGCTGACTGCAGGAATGTCCACCAGAACTGTTGCCAGATCATTTAATGTTAATTTCTCCACCATAAGCTGCCTTCAACATCGTTTTATAGAATTTGGAAGTGCGTCCAACCGGCCTCACGACTGCAGACCACGTGTAACCAAGCCAGGACCTCCACATCCTGCTTCTTCACCTGCGGGATCGTCTGAGACGAGCCACCTGGACTGCTGATGAAACTGTGGGTTTGCACAACCAAAGAATTTCTGCACAAACTGTCAGAATCCGTCTCAGTGAAGCTCATCTGTGTGCTCGTCGTCCTCACCAGGGTCTTGACCTGACTGCAGTTCGGCGTCGTAACCATCTTCAGTGGGAAAATGCTCACCTTTGATGGCCATTGGCATGCTGGAGAAATGTGCTCTATACGCATGAATCCCAGTTTCAACTGTACCGGGCAGATGGCAGACAGCGTGTATGGCATTATGTGGGCAAAAGGTTTGCTGATGTCAACATTGTGCACAGAGTGCCCCAAGGTAGCAGTGGGGTCATTTGTATTTGTATTTATTATGGATCCCCATTAGTTCCTGCCAAGGCAGCATCTACTCTTCTTGAGGTCCAGCAAAATTAAGGCAGTTATACATATTTTTTAAAACATTACAATACATTCACAACAGATTTCACAACATATTAGTATGTGCCCTCAGGTCCCTACTCTACTACCACATATCTACAACACAAAATAACGTGTGTATAGTGCATATGTTATCGTGTGTTTGTATGCATGTGTCTGTGCCTATGTTTGTGTAGCTTCACAGTCCCCGCTCTTCTATAAGATGTATTTTTATCTGTTTTTTTAAATATAATTTTACTGCTTGCATGAGTTACTCGATGTGGAATAGAGTTCAATGTAGTACTGTGCGCCTCCCATAGTCTGTTCTGGACTTGGGGACTGTGAAGAGACCTCTGGTGGCATGTCTTGGGGTGTATGCATGGGGGTCTGAGCTGTGCGCCAGTAGTTCAAACAGACAGCTCGGTGCATTCAACATGTCAATACCTCTCATAAATACAAGCAGTGATGAAGTTAATCTCTCCTCCACTTTTAGCCAGGAGAGATTGACATGCATATTATTAATGTTAGCTCTCTGTGTACATCCAAGGGCCAGCCGTGCTGCCCTGTTCTGAACCAATTGCAATTTTCCTAAGTCCCCCTTTGTGGCACCTGACCACACGACTGACGTAGTCCAGGTGCGACAAAACTAGAGCCTGTATGACCTGCCTTGTTGATAGTGCTGTTAAGAATGCAGAGCAACGCTTTATTATGGACAGACTTCTCCCTATCCTAGCTACTGTTGTATCAATATGTTTTGACCAGGACAGTTTACAATCCAGGATTACTCCAAGCAGTTTAGTCTCCACAACTTGCTCAATTACCACCATTATTCATTACAAGATTTAGTTGAGATTTAGGGTTTAGTGAATGATTTGTCCCAAATTCAATGCTTTTAGTTTTTGAAATATTTAGGACTAACTTATTCCTTGCCACCCATTCTGAAACTAACTGCAGCTCCTTGTTAGGTGTTGCAGTCAATTCAGTTGCTTGGTAGGTGACGTGTATAGTGTTGAGTCATCTGCATACATAGACAGACTGGTTTTACTCAAGCTAGTTATGGAGGGCTAAAAGACTGCTAAACCGTTCAATGCCACAATTTAGGGAGGGCAGAGGGCTAGATATTATGAGGAGTTTTTTGGTGTCAACTAGTGACCCAATCAGTTCTTTAAAATACATCTTAGGCTGTTCTGAGCTGCCCTTCATAATGTAATTCGACCCCACATGAACCATGACAGTATCAGCCCCCGATGACTGACTCACAGCCTCGGGAAACAGCCTGGTAATATCCTGAACTTTTGCGCCAGGAAAACTCAGTCTTTGCCCCAGGTACAGATATATGCCTCACTATCAAACTCCCTATCACAATTAGAGGTCGACCGATTAGGATTTTGAACGCCGATACCGATTATTGGAGGACCCCAAAAAAAACCGCTACCGATTAATCGGCCGATTTTTATATACATATATTTGTAATAATGACAATTACAACAATACTGAATGAACACTTATTTTAACTTAATATAATACATCAATAAAATCAATTTAGTCTCAAATAAATAATGAAACATGTTCAATTTTGGTAAAATAATGCAAACACAAAGTGTTGGAGAAGAAAGTAAAAGTGCAATATGTGCCATGTAAAAAAGCTAACGTTTAAGTTCCTTGCTCAGAACATGAGAACATGTGAAAGCTGGTGGTTCCTTTTAACATGAGTCTTCAATATTCCCAGGTAAGAAGTTTTAAGTTGTAGTTATTATAGGACTATTTCTCTCTATACCATTTGTATTTCATATACCTTTGACAATTGGATGTTCTAATAGGTACTTTAGTATTGTCAGCCTAATCTCGGGAGTTGATAAACAGCGCAATGCTTGAAGCAGAGCGAAGAGCTGCTGGCAAATGCAGGAAAGTGCTGTTTGAATGAATGCTTACGAGCCTGCTGCTGCCTACCACCTCTCAGTCAGACTGCTATATCAAATCATAGACTTAATTATAATATAATAACATAGCCTTAGGTCATTAATATGGTGAAATCCGGAAACGATCATTTCGAAAACAAAACGTTTATTCTTTCAGTGAAATACGGAACCGTTCTGTATTTTATCTAACGGGTGGCATCCCTACGTCTAAATATTGCTCTTACATTGTACAACCTTCAATGTTATGTCATAATTATGTACAATTCTGGCAAATTAATTACAGTCTTTGTTAGGAAGAAATGGTCTTCACACAGTTCGCAACGAGCCAGGCGGCCCAAACTGCTGTATATACCCTGACTGCTTGCACTGAACGCTAGAGAAGTGACACAATTTCCCTAGTTAAAAGAAATTCATGTTAGCAGGCAATATTAACTAAATATGCAGGTTTAAAAATATATACTTGAGTATTGATTTTAAGAAAGGCATTGATGTTCATGGTTAGGTACACATTGGAGCAATGACAGTGCTTTTTTCGCGAATGCGCTTGTTAAATCACCTGTTTGGCGAAGTAGGCTGTGATTCAATGATAAATTAACAGGCACCGCATCGATTATATGCAACGCAGGACAAGCTAGATAAACTAGTAATATCATCAACCATGTGTAGTTAACTAGTGATTATGTTAAGATTGATTGTTTTTTATAAGATAAGTTTAATGCTAGCTAGCACCTTACCTTGGCTCCTTGCTGCACTCACATAACAGGTAGTCAGCCTGCCACGCAGTCTCCTCATGGAGTGCAATGTAATCGGCCAAGATCGGTGTCCAAAAATGCTGATTACCGATTGGTATGAAAACTTGAAATCGGCCCTGATTAATTGGCCATTCCGATTAATCGGTCAACCTCTAATCACAATAGCCGGAATTATCCTGTGTCTCAAAACTGATTTCTAGGCCAGAGCCACAGAACTCACCTGAGAAGAGGGTTGCTGAGACGCCGGCTGCGTGCAGGCCACAACAGCCAAATGGACAGAGCTCTGATCCAGAGAGCACGGCCCAGCAGAGGGATGGTACAGGCTGTGCCCAGGCAGTTGATTGACTAGGATAGGGAGAGGTAGCTAGAGGGACATCCACAGCCATGGAGGGAACACCCAAGTCCCCGGCAGAAGACAGCTGGTACAGGGCAGGCATAAGCTACGGACAATGAACACAATTGCATTTTATCGATGGCAGTTTGAATGCACAGAGATATCGTGACAAGATCCTAAGGCCTATTGTCATGCCATTCATCCGCTGCCATCACCTCAGGTTTCAGCATGATAATGCACGGCCCCATGTCGCAAGGATCTGCACACAATTTCTGGAAGCTGAAAATTCAGTTCTTCCATGGCCTTCATACTCACCAGACATGTCACTCATTGAGCTTGTTTGTGATGCTCTGGATCGACGTGTACAACAGTGTGTTCCAGTTCCCACCAATATCCAGCAACTTCACACAGCCATTGAAGAGGAGTGGGACAACATTCCACAGGCCACAATCAACAACCTGAACTCTATGCGAAGGAGATGTGTCACGCTACATGAGGCAAATGGTGGTCACACCAGATACTGACTGGTTTTCTGATCCACACCTCGTTTAAAAAAAGTTATCTGTGACCAACAGATGCATATGTTTTCCTGGTCATGTGAAATCCATAGATTATGGCCTAATGAATATATTTCCTTATAAGCACTGTAACTAGGGTTGCACATTTTGGGGAATATTCAGAGGTGGAAACTTTCCATGGGAATTAACGGAAATATATGCAAATTAATATTAATACCATTTAAATGTAAATGTTTTTTGCATTGGATATATTTACCATATCATTGTAAGTCGGGAAGCAAGTTCAGGGAGTGAGTGTTTTAATAAATAAACACAACTAAATACAAAACAAGAAACACAAACAACGCACTAACATGACACTGGAACAGAAACGGCAGCAATGACGCCTGGGAGTGACAAAGGTAGTGACATATAAATCAAGAAGGTAATCAAGGAGGTGATGGAGTCCAGGTGAGTATCATTATGCGCATAACGCTGGTGAAAGAAATTTGACGGTATTTTATGTTTTTTTAATAATAAAAGTTCTAAATTTGCATTATGAGTAGTGTGACCCTAGGGTGGACACACATACATTCTAAGTGATTTCAATGAGTCTTTCTCCATTCTGATTGTTTTATACTGTTCAATTCGACTTCAAACCCCAAAAAGTCATAATTTTCATACATTTCTGCATTGAGAAAGCAATCTGGGTCTTATTTTTAACCAAATGTTGCAATTTGACTTGCGATTTAGAGCAAAACACCTGGGTTAACTGTTGGAATCATGGAAATAGAATGTATATTCTAATTATATAGTTAGAATATAATAGTGGGCACTTTTAATACAGTACTGTTTGACATGACATTGAATGAAAATGCCAGGGAGGAGTTATTGTGACAGGGTAGGAACTAAAGTGTTGATAGGTGTTTCCTAGGGGACCCTATAATATTTGGCTACATTTAATGTTTTCTCTTAGCTATTTCATGTAATTTAGAACATACTGTTGCACAAACATGCTGATTTAGGTCTACACCATCACTGGTATTATCAGGCTGAATAGCTAATTACGCTTGCTCTTACTCAGTACATTTGTTAGCTAGTGATTAGCATTAGTGGATAACAATCAGCGGCTAACAAGATTTAAGAACAACTTGCTAAGAAAAGACAAACTAGCTGTTTGCAGATGTAAAAAACACAAGCTAATAGTGTAATTTTAGAATGTTAGTAGATTTATATTAAGAAGCAAAGTGACAACTGCATCGTTGTCATCAACATTGTTGCATGTGTTACAGAGACCATACAGACTGAACGCAAGTGTCTCGTGGTCGAGGAAAATCAAATGCGCTCCTTGAGTGGCAGGAGCCGAAGCCAGAGCTAGGTCTATGTGGAAAGCGGCATGGAGAGAAAGAGTGGAGAAAGATGACTCAAGTAGCGAAATATGATTCCCTGTGTATCTGGGCCTTTGTTTGTCTGTTCAAGGTGCAAATGCCTTCTAATGTGACGCAGTAGCAAACAGCTAAAGCTAGCAGTCAATATGATACATCTACAGTAATAAATGGATTGCCCAGAGGAATGTGCTATAGCATGTATGCGTATAACAGTATTATCTTATGTTTTTGTTGTCTATTTCCCTGACCTCCCTGGCACTGATTCAGCATGTATGGATCAACAGCATAACAACTCAAGCAGGCCCTGCAAAGGACCAGGTGCTCAAACCACATAATTTTTTTTTAGGCACAAGTGCTATATCATATTTGGAGTGGATTCACATATTTCTATGTTAAGGCTGTGTAAGGGAGGCAGTCAGGTGCAGGAGAGCAGAGTAGAGTAAACAGGCGCACTTTTATTCCATTCAACAATAGGCACAGAAAATGACATAAGTGCCCAAAACCACAGAACATAAACTAAAAGTATCGCGTGTGAACATACACCATTAACAGTGAACAATTACACACAGAGACATGATGGGGAACAGACGACTAAATACATGTCAATTGATTGGGGAATGAAAACCAGGTGTGTACGGAACAAGACAAAACAAATGGACATATGAAAAATAGAGCGGCGATGGCTAGAAAGCCGGTGACGTCGACCGCCGAACGCCGCCCGAACAAGGAGAGGAGCCGACTTCGGCGGAAGTCGTGACATTCTAATGGAAACACATGGAATCAATATTATTTCACCACTTTATTTCAAATACAGTGTAATCATTATTTGGTTCTTAACCGACAATTAAATATGGTTTTATTTGTTTTTGGTGGTGGCAATAATTATGATACCATCGTTCAAGGATATGTACAGTAGGCTAACAATGTACATTTGTCAGTGTTGACTGTATAGCTGGCTTACTCTAACTCTTGGGACACGTTTCGCTCCCTAGCTGTCGCTGTGGTGATGAGGGAGGTGATGTAAGGAGCTGTGTTTAGCCAGTCGGCTCTGCTCGGCAGTGGGCTGGGTGGTGGGGTGCCCGGCCAGCTCCAGCCAGGTGGCTGGCGCTCATATTTACAGCCCTGTTCCCCACTCCCTCACAGGGCAGGCAGACAGCCCACATAGCCTGGTTAGCAGCCTCAGCCTGGCTTCATGTCTAGATCACGGGTCATTGTTGGACCGGAGCACCTGCCAATGCCTCCTAAACCTGGCGCTCCATTGTGGAAAAGCAGAAGGGATTTAACGTAGGCTCTACCCACCTTTTCAAGGCCCGGGGAGGCGATATACATAGTGCTTCATAGAAATGATAAGCAGTTGATAAAGGTCTACCGGTGTATTGACGCACGTGTCGACGTAGATTTGTCCTAGGTGTATTTTTGATATACAGTACCAGTCAAAAGTTTGGACACACCTACTCATTCAAGGGTTTTTCTTTATTTTTACTATTTTCTACATTGCAGAATAATAGTGAAGACATCAAAACTATGAAATAACACATATGGAATCATGTAGTAACCAAAAAAGTGTTAAACAAATGAAAATATATGTTATATTTTAGATTCCTCAACGTAGCCACCCTTTGCAACAACCTCTCCCTCAATGTGAGCAATACAAAGGAGCTGACCGTGGACTAAAAGAAAAGGAGGGCCGAACAGGCCTCCATTAACATCGACGGGGCTGAAGTGTAGTGGATCGAGAGTTTCAAGTTTCTTGATATCCACATTGACACCTCCCCCCCTTTTGTTGTTTATTATCTATGCGTAGTCACTTTACAAATGACCTTGACTAACCTGTACCCCTGCACATTGACTCAGTACCAGTACCCAAGTCATTGGGTACTGGTACTGAGTCAGTACTTTGTAAAGTCAGTACTCAGTACCATTACCCAAAAATTGTTGTGCATTTTGCTCTGTGCCTCATGACTCCTGCATGCTTTGTTGACTATATATATATATATATATATATATATATATATATATATATATATATATATATATATATATCCCAGCCCCCGTCTCCGCAGAAGGACTTTTGCCTTTTTGGTAGGCCATCATTGTAAATTGCCTTCCTTCCCTGTGGCTCAGTTGGTAGAGCATGGTGTGTGCAACACCAGGGTTGTGGGTTTGATTCCCACGGGGGGCCAGTGCAAAAAAAAAAAAAAATGCATGAAATAAAAATGAAATGTATGCATTCACTACTGTAAGTTGCTCTGGATAAGAGCGTCTGCTAAATGACTGAAATGTAAAAATGTAAATGTAACTAAAAATGTGTTCTTAACTGACTTGCCTAGTTAAATAAAGGTAAAATAAAAATAAAGAGACGCAAGAGATTGAATGTCACTGATTTCGCCCAATTCGTTTGCACTATATAGATCAATGTTTCTTCTGTGATCGAATCAACATTATATCAGCCTATTTTCAATGCAACAAACCAAATCTAAATTTCCAAGGTTGAGTGATTTTGTTGTAGGCAAAGCCAGAGCGCAACAAAGTAAAATTCTATTGGCTGGGGTAGCCCACAGGCGGTCTTTCAATCACCCGCAAGTGAATGCGCTTTTCAGATCAGAGCCGCGCATGTGCACATTTGTTGATCTTCTTAGCTAGTTAGTTATTAGCCCAGTTATACACTGTAGGTCAGCAATGGGGAGTTACTGCTTCCTACAACAGCACAAAATGTGTAGGCTACATTGTCTAATTCTCTGTATGGTAATAATAATACATTTTTATTTTATAAAGTGGTTTCTTGCATCATACAGTACAATGCAATTTACAGTCACCTATTTGGCCCATGGTGTAACAGACCATGTTTCAAATCATTCATGAATTTCAAACCTTCATAATGTCAAAATGTTTTTAAAAGTATCATGCAATGTTAACCTGCATTGAGCACCACATATAGGTTACTGTAGGCTATATCATAGAAAACAAAAGCGTAAAAAGTTCTGGGATTTGCTCCATTGGTTTTGTTGATAGGTCTACATTATGCTCAAATAGCCACAATAGCCTATTGGCTACTGTCTAAAACTGTAAGGGTACAGCCTCATTGTGCTGCAACTGTCTGTCTGTCAGGCAGGCAGGCAGGCAGGCAGGCCCTGTTCCGCTCCAACAGAAGGTGATGGCTCCTAGCTCTGCTGCGCTGCATTCCTCTGTCCTAACATCAGACACACAGGGATCTCTGTCATATCGATTCTATCTATAAGGCTTCTGCTTTTTACAGTAGTCCACCTGAGCCGTCCTGGCTGACTGGCTCCTTCCTGCCTATGGTTTGGAGATCCTTTGTTTCTGAACTGCAGCTGAACACCTGTCTGCCCTTCATTTTCAGAATAATGTTAATAATAATAACAACAAGCACAGACCATAGACAGTATGAATAATACTCGAACTCTGTTAGTTGAATAAAATGAATGCAAAATAGAATGTGAAGAGTTGTGTGTGACTTGTGATGCCCAGTAGAAGACCTTTTGGCAGCAGACATTGTAGGTGTACTAAGTATGAAACTAATGAAAGAGTATATCAATCTAGTTCATTGAGTTAATTTGATAGACACAGTTCGATTACACTATGATTGGACAGATCCATGTGGCAGCCAGGCATAGCATTAAGTCATCAAGTCCCGCTATCATTTCTTTTAGGCTCTAATAGTGTATTAGGGCATAGTAGTGTAGACTGTTTGTTCAGTGGGAGTAAAACCCTGACTGCCAGGCTCCGTTACCTGAAGCACAGGCATGTGAAGTCGGGGCTGAAATTCTACATGGAGGCAACAACACGCGGCAGTTCACGGCTTAGGGAACACATTCATCACGCCTGGGCTGTCACACACAGTGGGCATGACTTGCCGGTCAGAGAGCAACTACTGGGGAGGGTGTGTGGAGAGGCGTGTGTGTGTGTGTGTGACAATAATGGTGTCAAGCTCTCTGTCTGTCTTTATGTGTGTGTGTGTGTGTCTGTGGGTCATGGTGTCTATCTCTGCTGTGCGTGTGGTAAGAACGCTGGGGCATGAGGGTGAGAACTGTGTAATGGTGTGAGGTCGCTGAGGCCTCGGGCCTGCTCCGCTCTCTTGGGTGATAACTGGAGTTTACAGGAGAGATCCGGACACTGCGCCCTGGGTATATGGCTTGTTTATGGGGGTCACTGGCAGGAATTTGGACTGGTAGTATGAACCGGAGGGGCGAGATGTTCGGTCCATACCTGTGACAGCTCAACCTCAGACCCTTTTAACCCTCCACACCCACCATCCACCATAGATATGACTAACGGTCTGTTCCTGTGGCCCAGACCTGTATATTTAGGGTGGGTATCCATTCAAGTGTTCTGATGAGTAAGACATATATCCCCATTCCTGTTGCATTTTAGTGCCCACTGGGCTTGTCTATTCAATTCTGCTTCATGTATTCGACAGCACATACCAGAATTCCTGGACTGGTACTGTTATCATGCCACCAAGATATTTCAGGCTGTTCCAAAGAAAAGGTGCTGGATATAAGTCAAGTCTGAATGTTTAGACTGGCAGGGGTGAAAACACACCCCTCACACAGAACAGTGCCAGGTCTCTCTCTCTATGCCAGGAGACAGTTGTATTCTTCTGACATGTTCTCAATCATCATCTTTTCTCTATGGATTATACACTCTCTCCTTTTGTGTTTTATTGATAGAGTCAGGTATGAATGAAGGGGAGAGAGACAGAGGGGAAATGCAGTGTTGAAGAATGCCGGTTGGACTGGGATTCGATCCTACGCATGCAGGGAGATCATGTATGTGCTGGAGTTAGCAGCTGGAGTTAGCAGCCTTAACCATTCAACCATTATAGTCATTCTGAAGAGCTGGGTTGTGGGGTTTAGTCATGGTTTTAATGTCAACAGCCAGAAAGGGTTGCATTTGGTTGGCTTTTATTCTATGGTGTAATGTTTTATACCTGGACTGGAATTAAGAATGTCAAGGAAAGGAGAGAACACTTTCTCTTTCTGATTAGATCATTTTGTGGTTTTGTGGGACTTTGCCGATATTTAATGGGCAGTAACTAGAGAATCAGTTTGTGGCGTCTTTTCAAAATGCCTCTCGTTTATCTGTTTGGTCTCTGTTTTATGTGTGAGCTGCATTCCTCTGGCCGAGGAGATTGTCACTGTTGTGTGTCACTTGTCAAATCAAATTTCAAATGAAATTTTATTTGTCACATGCTTTGTAAAAAACTGATTAAATGCTAACCGTGAACTGCTTACTTACATGTCCTTCCCAACAATGCAGAGAGAAGGAAAATAGAGAAATCATAGAAAAGTAATAACACATAATAAAACTAATAATAAATACACAATGAGTAACAATAACTTGGCTATATACAAGAGGTACCAATAGGGAGTCAATATGCAGGCGTACGAGGTAATTGAGGTAGATATCTACATATAACCAGGCTGCAGGTAGCCTAGTGGTTAGAGCGTTGGGCCAGTCACCGAAAGGTTGCGCGATCGAATCCCCGAGCTGACAAGGTAAAAATCTGTTGTTCTGCCCCTGAACAAGGCAGTTAACCCACTGTTCCTAGGCCGTCATTGTAAATAAGTATTTGTTCTTAACCGACTTGCCTAGTTAAATAAAGGTAAAATAACTAGGAATGAAGTGACCTATAGTAAACAGTAGCAGCAGCGTATGTGATGAGAAAAAACGTTTGTTCAAAAAGGGTCAGTTCAGATAGTAAAATAGTTAACCAAAAAGCTACCTGAACTAACTATTTAGCAGTCTAATACAGTAGCTTGGGGATAGAAGCTGTTCAGGGTCCTGTTGGTTCCAGACTTGATGCATCGGTACCGCTTGCCGTGCGGTAGCAGAGAGAACAGTCTATGACTTGGGTGGCTGGAGTCTTTGACATTTGTTTTGTCAGGGACAGGTTCCTGAAAGCAATGGCATGCCCTGGCGTGGGGACATGGGGGTAGAGGGGGGAGAAATGTGACGGCATGGCAGGAATCTGAGACTGGCCCACATGCCAGTCAGCACGTCTCAGCCACCCCTCTCCTCCACCCTCCTCCTTTCTCCCCCTCTATCCAACTGATTGAGATCAAATGATTGGCATGCAGATGCAGCTTGGAAGAAACAGCATTCACAATTGACAGTGACAGTGGTTTATTTTCAAATTAGGTAGTCCTAATTTGGTGTTTTAGGGTATTAAAAATGTAAATGTTTATTTGAGCCAATATGTTTAGACATAGGCAGACGTTGCATTTGGAGGATGCATTTTATTAAAATGTTTTCAATAGGCTACTTGCCGATACATACTTGATGTCATAAAAAAAATAGCTATTTTTATTTCTTATGACATCATCAAAACGCATCCTCCAAATGCAATGTCTGCCTATGCTTAAACATATTGGCTCAAATAAATGTTTCCATTTTTAATACCCTCAAACACCATCACTGTCAATCGTGAATGATAATTCTTCCAAGCTGCACCTACATGCCAACCATTTGACCTCAATCAGTTTCATGATGATATGCATTTTGATCTTCTTGAATGATGTAAGTAACCTACTGTATTTTCCACATATTTTGCCTAGTGGCGCGCACTTTTGAGATTTGGCGCATGAGAAAAAAATGTGTTCATTCATCCTAAAATGTACAAAATTACAGTAATGTTATACCACGCTATTATATTTGGTTTGTTATGTAGAATATTAATGAATCATTAAATGATGTTGTGAGACATTGATTCAGCTTTGATCTAAACTGTATTAAACAAGCATCATTGCATTCTAAGAAGTTGCGGAGGGTCACTCCACTGCACTCCTGCAGCGCAACACCCCTGATCCAATCCCAAAGCGTGTGAACTAACATTTTCCTCCTCCTTCCTCCTCAGCAGATCCAGTCCCATTCATTGGGTTCTATTGATAGTAACCTCTCTGCTCTCAGCCAAAACTGTGCCTTGTGTCTGTTTTTAGGTCTGACAGTCTGCAGCCTACATTTTGTTTGTGTGCTCAGGTTATCTTTTTTTGTTCCGTATGCATCCTGTAGCATAGTGGGTGGAAGTGTTCTCTGATTAGCTTTGAGATCCATGATAAATAGAGGTCAGAACAGGGCATTTGCCAACAGGGTTAAGACATGAACTGTAAGATTTCTCACAAATCATTGTCTTCAAGAATTCCACGCATTCATTTTGCTTCTATACTCAAATATTTGTGCACTTATCTACGTAGGCTACTTGTTGACAGCAGAGTTTTTGACCAGCTCTTGGGAGTGTTCTTCTGTAATGGATTTAGTGTGTTGACAATGTGTTGACAAGTCTCCGACTCCTCGGCCAAGCGTTTAGTTTTGCTTCGCTTTGATATCTTTGTTAGCATGCTGTAGCTCTGCTTCATGCAAAGAGAGAGGAGGGGAGATGGAGAACTTGAATGCCAATCACAAAAGCCTGCTGGGGTTTTGAAGGCTCGAAAGGAACCTTGACTAGTGTGGACCTGCCTTTATCCTTTTCAACTCTGTGTAACACACTGTAAGAACTACTTTAGAGTTACTATGTTCGATGTGCGTACAGTATATTTACGTTTGAAAGGAGACTGGTATCTAAAGCAATGTTATCTAATAAGGCAAGGACATACATTCAATATCTGCTCAAGGAAGGACACTGCAAGGACTCCGTGATATACGTTTGAAATTTTATCTATTGTGGAAATAGATAAACTTTTTTCCAATCAATGCACAACAACCGAGTATCACAACCGCAATGAACATTCATTCACAACAACACCATTTTGTCCAATACAGTAATCAAAACTAGTGATGCACCGATATTACATTTTTGGCCGATACCGATATCCAATATTTTCCTTGACAAAAAAAACCCAATACTGATACCGATAACCGACATAAAAACATTTTGCTGCCTTTTAAGCATTCTTGTATAGTTAACATACACACATGAACGCAGCGGTCTAAGGCACTGCATCTCAGTGCAAGAGGCGTCACTACAGTCCCTGGTTCGAATCCAGGCTGTATCACATCCGGCCGTGATTGGGAGTCCCATAGGGCGGTGCACAAATGTCCCAGCGTCGTCCAGGTTTGGCCTGGGTAGGCCTTCATTGTAAATAATAATTTGCTCTTAACTGACTTGCCTAGTTAAATAAAGGTTACACTCACACACACACACACCACTGACCAAAAAGTTATTTTGTGGCATTTATGTATGTCCCCATTACCAGTAAAACATAATCAAAACCTATTTCTTTCACTTACTTGCTGTGCTGTTTTGCTGTTCATTTGTTCAGTCGTTTCATTCTCAACCAGGATTTCTCCGTTTGGGTCTTTGTGTGTAAAAAAATGTGTCAATTAAGCTTGTTGACCAATAAGAACCTGAATATGACTGCATGTCTAATAATAATTCAACGCGTTCATATTTTTTTTACGTAGTTATTACACATTGATTACGCTATCACTCGTATTTCATATGTCACAACGATTCGTTGATACATATGCTATGATGATGGTAAAGTTGTCTCGCGCACCTACAGTGCTGGTCATAAAAAAAGCTAGCTAGCTCATGGATGCAAACAATGTTCTTCCCCAAAAACATAGCAAAACGACAATCTGTTTCAGTAGCTAGCTAACGATATAGATAGGTGTCATCATCTAAACCCTCATTTATAAGACAGTTCTTATTTGATTAATGGTGGTCGGACCCATCTATGTGAAGCTAGCCACAATAAGGATTAGCCACAACAGTGGACTTTGCGGTTGGCCTTCAAAATAAAGGTATGTCATAATTCTACTATTTGTATTAATTTGATCACTGTCAATGACAAACGTATATTTTGATGGCAATACGCAAATTCCGCTATTGTGCCCAATCCTTATTGTGGCTACCTTCACAATACATAACCCGGATTTGTCGAGCTTCACTAGCCAGATGAAGCTAGCTGGCTGCTTATAACGTTAGCTTTGGGCAACAGGGTTAAGTAACTGGCTAGCTATTTATTTTTCATCAAATGAAGTTCAATTTCAAAAGTAGAACAACTAGTGGAAACCTAGCTAATACTTACTCACAAGGATTCCTAAATCATTGCTAAGAAGAATGAAAATGACTGTAGTTTTTACTGGTCATTGTTTTCAGGCCGGTTATATTGGTGCTAGCTAGGTACCAAGCTAAAGCTAGCTACCCCAGAAGTTGCGGTCGAACAAATTATGCTTTATTACCGATGCGGTATTGAAAACACACTGTTCGTGGCCGGTGTTTGCTTGTTTGCAAACTTTTTTGTAAAGATTTGACAGTGCTACTGTATCTTTTTTGACACGCAAAGACCCAAACGGCATTCCATAGTATGTATGTCGTGAAGCTAATAGCACTGACGCCACTACTGTGTAACTCCGGTAGGGCAACATCTGAAAAATAGCGCACTTGGTAGTGTGTACCGGTGCTCAACCAGTCGGTGAAAGCCAACATCACCCACGACAGAGAACGGTTCATTATCAAGGGCAATGAATTCCATTATCTTGACTTTAATGGATTTCGACTTTGAGTTGTCTCGCTGACATTTTCTTACTCTTTCAAATGACTGCTCGACTTGTTGACTGCTCGATCCACACAGCAGACATTGTGGGCTAGGTTAGGAATGCTGTGTTGCATGTGTAGCGCAACATTTAAGTGGCGTCATTACGTCATGTACCTACGTTATATATGTATGCACGTCAGCTTTGACATCGGTTTTGCACATCAGCGTTAAACTAGACATTGGCCGATACCGATGTTGACATTTTTAGCTAATATTAGCTGATTCTGATATGTTCACCGATATATCATGCATCCCTAATCAAAACAAATAAGAAACTGGATAGCCAATAAAAATAATTGAGTGCACTCAATTATCAGTCCAGTTCCTACCACAATGTACCAGTCAAATATCCCTCTATAGAGATGAGGCGACAATGATGATTGTAGAAGTTGTAGGTGATGAGCAAAGTAGTTTGTAGAAGGTGGCGCTGGTGCCATGGAATTGAAAGTGGGGTACAAAAAAGTCTGTACAGAATAATCAATTATTCAATCTCTTACTTTTATCAGCAACAGTCTCAGTAACTGTTCTGTAATAACTTTTTTTTTTTTACATATAGAGGTCTCAAAATGACTTACAGATTATGTTGCAAAACCAGCCGAGCGCCATTACTGTTCAATCACTCTCCTACAAAGAAATGGTAGGAGGTAGCGATAGCAAATGCAAAATATGCAAAACGTTCCAAAATAAAATGACCGGCGCTACATCATCAGTTTTATAGCATACATGCTTATGTCAATATCCTGACTGGTTTTAGATCGTAAATATTATTTACACTTTTGTTATTCATCAAGACAGGAATATAATTTAGCTAGCATAAAGCTAACTCGCCAGGATCCTCCGTTCATAAGCATCAATGGAAAAGACATCCTAATTCCATTCTGGTTCAGCTTACTCTGATTATCTAAGCACTTGATTCTTATGTACTAGTAAATTTATACTTTACAACTTGGTTTCCAGTAAGTTATTCAAGTTATCAATGGCCAATATTTCTAGGTTTCTTTCTGGTGTACAGTTCACAGTTTGTGGGCGCTCTCTCCAAAGGAAAGAGGAAAAAATAGTAAGATGAAAGTGACAGTAAAATATATTGAGACTCTGAGGGTGGCCAACAAACTCCCAACCCATACAATTAATGTAAAGAGTTATCGACTGTCTGAGGGTAAAAAAAAAATGTTAGGGACTGCCATAAAAAACATGGGCTACATCTACAAAAGGCAGCCAGTTTTAAAGCAGGACCTTTTTTTGTAAATATTTAGATAGTTTTCATGCAGTATGTAAAGCTAATGTTTGCATACTCTTTTCCGTTTCTCACTCATGCTTTAGGATCTCTGCCAATAATAAAATCTTTTGGAAATAATTTCAGCTTAAAGCCTTAAAATTAAGTCACCTATTTAGGGGACTTTGAGCGGTTCTGGACCGGTTCCGACCAACGTTTTTGTGTACCGAGGGCTCTGTGAATGGCACAACTTCAATTATTGTGCACTCCGTGACGGCTCTGGTAGTCCCGCTTCACATGCCATTCTCACCTATTATCTGACATGCAGTATGGGAAATATAACACACCATTTGCATAGGGAGCGACACATCACATTTTCTGGCCTATCCAGACAAAGGACAAACTTCCCTGGCTGTGAACCTCACAGCTCCGCTTACAATATGGCATATCAAATCACATTTAATTTGTCACATGCGCCGAATACAAGTGTAGACCTTACAGTGAAATGCTTACTTACGAGCCCCTAAACGACAGTGCAGTTTAAAAAATATGGATAAGAATTAGAGATAAAAGTAACAAGTAATTAAAGAGGAGCAGTAAAAAATAACAAAATATACAGGGGGTGCCAGTACATAGTCAATGTGCGGGGGCTTACTTACAAGCCCTTAAAGTGCAGTTCAAGAACAGTTAATAAAATATTTACCAAATAAACGTAAGTAAAAAATAATAAAAAGTAACACAATAACAAAAAAATAACGAGGCTATGTACAAGGGGTACCGGTACCGAGTCGATGTGCGGGGGTACAGGTTAGTTAAGGTAATTTGTACATGTAGGTAAGGGTGAAGTGACGATGCATAGATAATAAACAGCGAGTAGCAGCAGTGTACAAAACAAATGGAGGGGGGGTCAATGTAAATAGTCCGGTGGCCATTTGATTAATTGTTCAGCAGTCTTAAGGCTTGCGGATAGAAGCTGTTAAGGAGCCTTTTGGTGGTCCTAGACTTGACTCTCTGGTACCGCTTGCCATGACTTGGGTGACTAGTGTCTCTGACAATTTTTTGGGCTTTCCTCTGACACTGCCTATTGTATAGGTCCTGGATCGCAGGAAGCTTGGACCCAGTGATGTACTGGGCTGTACGCACTACACTCTGTAGCGCCTTACGGTCAGATGCCCAGCAGTTTCCATACCAGGCGGTGATGCAACCGGTCAGGATGCTCTTGATGGTGCTGCTGTAGAACCTTTTGAGGATCTGGGGACCCATGCCAAATCTTTTCAGTCTCCTGAGGGGAAAAATGTGTTGTCATGCCCTCTTCACGACTGTCTTGGTGTGTTTGGACCATGATTGTTCGTTGCTGATGTGGACACCAAGGAACTTGAAACTCTCGACCCGCTCCACTACAGCCCCGTCGATGTTAATGGGGGCCTGTTCCGCCAGCTTTTCCTGTAGTCCACAATCAGCTCCTTTGTCATGCTCACATTGAAGGAGAGGTTGTTGTCCTGGCATCACACTGCCAGGTCTCTGACCTCCTCCCTATAGGCTGTCTCATCGTTGTCGGCGATCAGGCCTACCACTGTTGTGTCATCAGCAAACTTAATGATGGTGTTGGAGTCGTGTTTGGCCACACAGTCGTGGGTACACACCCCTGAGGGGCCCCAGTGTTGAGGATCAGAGTGGCAGACGTGTTGTTGCATACCCTTACCACCAGGAGGCGGTCCGTCAGAAAGTCCAGTTGCAGAGGGAGGTGTTTAGTCCCAGGGTCCTTAGCTTAGTGATGAGCTTTGTGGGCACTATGGTGTTGAACGCTGAGCTGTAGTCAATGAACAGCATTCTAACGTAGGTGTTCCTTTTGTCCAGATGGGAAAGGGCAGTGTGAAGTGCGATTGAGATTCCGTCATCTGTGGATCTGTTGTGGCGGTATGCGAATTGGAGTGGGTCTAGGGCATCCAGGAGAAGGCTGTTGATGTGAGCCATGACCAGCCTTTCAAAGCACTTCATGGCTATCGATGTGAGTGCTACGGGGCGGTAATCATCTAGGCAGGTTACCTTCGCTTCCCTGGGCACAGGGACTATGGTGGTCTGCTTGAACTTGTAGGTATTACAGACTCGGTCAGGGAGAGGTTGAAAATGTTAGTGAAGACACTTGCCAGTTGGTCCGCGCATGCTTTGAGTACAGGTCCTGGTAATCCATCTGGCCCCGCGGCTTTGTGAATGTTGAGGTCTTGCTCACATTGGCTACCGAGAGCGTTATCACACAGTCGTCCAGAACAGCTGGTGCTCTCGTGCATGCTTCAGTGTTGCTTGCCTCGAAGCAAGCATAAAAGGCATTTAGCTCATCTGGTAGATTCGCGTCACTGGGCAGCTGGCGTCTGGGTATCCCTTTGTAGTCCGTAATAGTTTTCAAGCCCTGCCTCATCCGACCAGCGTCAGAGCCGGTGTAGCAGGATTCAATATTTATCCTGTATTGACGCTTTGCTTGTTTTTATGATTTGTCTGAGGGCATAGCGGGATTTCTTATAAGCGTCCGGATTAGTGTCCCTTCCTTGAAAGCGGCAGCTCTAGCCTTTAGCTCAATGCGGATGTTGCCTGTAATCCATGGCTTCTGGTTGGGATATGTACGTACGGTCACTGTGGGGACGACGTCGTCAATGCACTTATTGATGAAGCTGGTGACTGAGGTGGTATTCTCCTCAATGCCATTGGATGAATCCCGGAACATATTCCAGTCTGTGCTAGCAAAACAGTCCTGTAGTGTAGCATCCGCGTCATCTGACCACTTCCATATTGAGCGAGTCACTGGTACTTCCTGCTTTAGTTTTTGCTTGTAAGCAGGAATCATGAGGATAGAATGATCAGATTTGCCAAATGGAGGGTGGGGGAGAGCTTTGTATGCATCTCTGTGTGTGGAGTTAAGGTGGTCTAGAGTTTTTTTTTCTCCTCTGGTTGCACATGTGACATGCTTGTAGAAATTAGGTAAGTTTGCCTGCATTAAAGTGCCTGGCCACTAGGAGCGCCGTTTCTGGATGAGCATTTTCTTGTTTGCTTATGGCCTTATAGAGTTGGTTGAGTGCAGCCTAAGTGCCAACATCGGTCTGTGGTTGTAAATAGACGGCTACGAATAGTACAGATGAGAACTCTCTTGGTAGATAGTGTGGTCTATAGCTCATCTTAAGGTACTCTATCTACTAAGGCGAGCAATACCTCAAAATGTCTTTAATATTAGACATCGCGCACCAGTTGTTATTGACAAATAGACACACCCCCACCCCTCATCTTACCAGACTCTGTTCTGCCGGTGCATGGAAAATCCCGCCAGCTCTATATTATCCGTGTTGTCGTTCAGCCACGACTCGGTGGAATATAATTTGTACTGTGTACTTCAGCTTGTGTCCTCAAAAGTGACTACACCTTAGCAATGCCTAACAATTTTTTTACAGAAAAGTGATATTTTAATCTTTCTGGCAGTGTAAGCATTGCTAGGTAATGTTTATGGCCCTCTCATGATAAATAATTACATTTGGGTATGCCTATTTCGGCAGAAATCTAAATTTTGACATTACATTTAACTAATCACAGAAGTGGGGGTGGGGGTGGTCAGGTGTGTTTGTTTACACTGCGGTTGTCACGTGCCGTGTGGTCTGATGTCGTAAGTTCTAATTCCAAACTGGGCAAAGGCAATGTCATCCACCACAAAGACAGCTTTGACTGTTGAAAAAAGCAGCTTCTAATTCTATTCAATCGAACTGAAGCAACCCGCTCTTGAGCTCTGATGATGATGGCGAGATAGGAACATTGAGTGTGGAAACATAGCCATGAGGGCCTTAGAGATAGGGTAGTGTACACTGGGGGAAGGATAAGTCATGTTCATCATCAGGTGCTCTTGTGTAGCCTGTGTTGTCTGATGGTAGAGATATCGTTTCGGAGGGCCGGAAGGGTGGGTGTTTTAGAAGCACCTGCAGCAGTTTCATCCACTCCACACAGGTCTTGTTGAGCCTTGGTAATATGCGACTGTTGTATTTTACTGTACCATACTACACTGAACAAAAATATCAACGCAACATGTAAAGTGTTGGTGCCATTTTTCATGAGCTAAAATAGAATATCCCAGAAATGTTTCATACGCACAAAAAGCTTATTTCTCTCAAATGTTGTGTACAAATTTGTTTACATCCCTGTTAGTGAGCATTTTGCCTTTGCCAAGATGATCCATCCACCTGACAGGTGTGGCATATAAAGAAGCTGATTAAACAGCATGATCATTACACAGGTGCACCTTGTGCTGGGGACAATAAAAGGCCACTCTAAAATGTGCAGTTTTGTTACACAACACAATGCCACAGATGTCTCAAGTTTTGAGGGAGCATGCAATTGGCATGCTGACTGCAGGAATGTCCACCAGAACTGTTGCCAGAGGATTTAATGTTCATTTCTCTACCATAAGCCGCATCCAACGTCATTTTAGAGAATTTGGCAGTATTTCCAACGGCCTCACAACCATAGACCACGTGTAACCACGCGAGCCCAGGACCTCCACATCCGGATTCTTTACCTATGGGATTGTCTGAGACCAGCCACCTGGACAGCTGATGAAACTGGGTTTCCACAACCAAAGAATTTCTGCACAAAAAAACGGTCATAAACCATCTCGGAAGCCCATCTGCATGCTCGTCATCCTCAACAGGGTCTTGACCTGACTGCAGTTTGGCGTCGTAACCGACTTCAGTGGGCAAATGCTCACCTTTGATGGCCACTGGCATGCTAGAGAAGTGTGCTCTTCACGGATGAATCCCGGGTTTGAACTGTACTGGGCAGATGGCAGACAGAGTGTATGGTGTCATGTGGGTGAGCAGTTTGCTGATGTCAATGTTGTAAACGGAGTGCCCCATGGTGGCGGTGGGGTTATGGTATGGGCAGGCATAAGCTACGGACAATGAACACAATTGCATTTTGTCAATGGCAATTTGAATACACAGAGATACCATGACGAGATCCTGAGGCCTGTTGTCGTGTCATTCATCCGCAGCCGTCACCTCATGTTTCATTATGATAATGCACGGTCCCATGTCGCAAGGATCTGTACAGAATTCCTGGAAGCTGAACATATCCCAGTTCTTCCATGGCCTGCATACTCACCAGACATGTCACCCATTGAGCATGTTTGGGATGCTCTGGATTGATGTGTACGACAGCACGTTCCAGTTCCCGCCAATATCCATTGTTGCATTTTGTATTTTTGCCGGAGGTACAGTAGAGTAGATTATTGTTGTTGACGTGATTGTGCTCCGGCCTTCACGTAAAAGGAAACGGAGTATTGTCTGTGGCTGAGGCTCAGCCTTCTGCCAAGTCTGAGCTGGTGTTGGTGGACCAAGGCCCAGGAAACCACAGCGTTTTGAACCAACCACTTCTAATGCCAGAATCCATTAACAATATGGTTGCTTGTAGCCCTCTGTTTAACACTGCTCTGCTCTTTGTGCTAATATTGTTTTCAGCTCTTCCATGTGGCCTACATCCTCATCAAGTTTGCCAACGCCCCTCGACCTGACCTATGGGTCCTGGAGCGCTCCCTGGACCATGGGAAAACCTATGCTCCATGGCAGTACTTTGCTCGTAAGTATTACTGTTTTATTTTCCCATTCATACGTGTCTGCTATGCTGGTGCTTCTCAAGGCTCTTGGTTGGGTCTGGTAGTCAGCTTTTGCAGGACTTGAAAACTGTGGAAACAGTTGAAAACTGTGTTGATATAAGTTATTGAACCAATGAGATGACCTGTCGTCCAGGACATGTTGAGATTGTGTTGCTGCTTAATGCAACCTAGAGGGAATTGACAAACATTATAGATTGTGATGAAATACCTTCGAAGTGGAAAGGATTTGTGAAGTCCAATGAAAAATGTGCTGTTCTCCAGAACTGTAATCCTAGTACTTACCATAAGTGCAAAGAGCTTGGTTTATAAGTGACTTATGATCCAGTCAGTAGGCCTGCCCTCTCCAATATACTGTACCTCCCCATACACAAGCTCACCAGCCTGCTCTTAAAGTGAAGACATGCTCCGTCCCTGTGAGGCACCTTTCCAGCAGAAACAGCTGTGCCTTATATCTCCTTCTTTAATTTCATTTTATGCTTTTCTTTGTCTTCTTCTCCTTAATCTCTCTCTCGCTCTCTCGCTCTCTCTCGCTCTCTCTCTTGATCTCTCTCTCTCTTGATCTCTCTCTCTCTCTTGATCTCTCTCTCTCTCTCTCTGGAAAATGTATACATTCCTAGCTCTCAATATTTTATGGTCTTTGATTCTTGGTATATTTATTTTCAAACAAATGGCACCGATATTTTTTACTTTTCCGAGAATAGGCCTTCCAACAGACAAAACCCTTGGAGCCCTCAGAGAGTGTGTGCGCTTTTCTGGCTTTTCTGTTTATAACCAGCAATATGAAACACATGAATATGGTATAACTCAGTCAGTGGTTTGTAATACTGCTCAATGTCAAAGAGGAATAAACCGGATTGCATTTATTATACACTACCAATCAAAAGTTGGGGGTCACTTACAAATGTCCTTGTTTTTGAAAGAAAAGCACACTTTTTTGTCCATTAAAATAACATAAAATTGATCAGAAATACAGTGTATACATTGTTAATGTAGTAAATAACTATAGTAGCTGGAAAAGGCTGATTTTTTATGGAATATCTACATAGGTGTACAGAGGCCCATTATCACCAACCATCACTCCTGTGTTCCAATGGCACGTTGTGTTAGCTAATCCAAGTTTATCATTTTAAAAGGCTAATCGATCATTAGAACACCCTTTTGCAATTATGTTAGCACAGCTGAAAACTGTCCTGATTTAAGAGACAATAAAACTGGCCTTCTTAAGACTAGTTGAGCATCTGGAGCATCAGCATTTGTGGGTTCGATTACAGGCTCAAAATGGCCAGAAACAAAGTACTTTCTTCTGAAACTCGTCAATCTATTCTTGTTCTGAGAAATGAGGGCTATTCCATGCGAGAAATTGGCAAGAAACTGAAGATCTCGTACAGCGCTGTGTACTACTTCCTTCACAGAACAGCGCAAACTGTCTCTAACCAGAAAAGAAAGAGGAGTGGGAGGCCCCAGTGCACAACTGAGCAAGAGGACAAGTACATTAGAGTGTTTGAGAAAACAGACGCCTCACAAGTCCTCAACTGGCAGCTTCATTTAATAGTACCCGCAAAACACCAGTCTCAACGTCAACAGTGAAGAGGCGACTCCGGGATGCTGGCCTTCTAGGTAGAGTTGCAAAGAAAAATCCATATCTCAGACTGGCCAATAAAAAGAAAAGATTAAGATGGGCAAAAGAACACAGACACTGGACAGAGGAAGATTGGAAAAAAGTGTTATGGACAGACAAATCTAAGTTTGAGGGGTTTGGATCACAAAGAAGAACATTTGTGAGACGCAGAAAAAATGAAAAGATGCTGGAGGAGTGCTTGACGCCATCTGTCAAGCATGTTGGAGGCAAGGTGATGGTCTGGGGGTGCTTTGGTGGTGGTAAAGTGGGAGATTTGTACAGGGTAAAAGGGATCTTGAAGAAGGAAGGCTATCACTCAATTTTGCAACGCCATGCCATACCCTCTGGACGGCGCTTAACTGGAGCCAATTTCCTCCTACAACAGGACAATGACCCAAAGCACAGCTCCAAACTATGCAAGAACTATTTAGGGAAGAAGCAGTCAGCTGGTATTCTGTCTATAATGGAGTGGCCAGCACAGTCACCGGATCTCAACCCTATTGAGCTGTTGTGGGAGCAGCTTGACCGTATGGTACGTAAGAAGTGCCCATCAACCCAATCCAACTTGTGGGAGGTGCTTCAGGAAGCATGGGGTGAAATCTCTTCAGAATAACTCAACAAATTGACAACTAGAATGCCAAAAGTCTGCAAGGCTGTAATTTCTGCAAATGGAGGATTCTTTGACGAAAGCAAAGTTTGAAGGACACAATTATTATTTCAATAAAAAATTATTATTTATCATTACCTTGTTCAAGTCTTGACTATATTTCCTATTAATTTTGCAACTCATCTCGTATGTTTTCATGGAAAACAAGGACATTTCTAAGTGACCCCAAACTTTTGAACGGTAGTGTATATTATGCTTGAGGTTGTCATGCAGTTTCCACACCGAGTTGTTGCTGTCTTGTCGATAAAGGAGATCAGATTGTCTTATCAGTGGACAGGGTGGGAATAGCTCAGATAACCTAGTATCCACATGTGGAAATCAGCAGTCAGTAGAAGCTTGTAAAGGATGCTTAAACAATTGTTTTGCCAAATCTGATTTGAAAAGAGGTTACTGTACTTACCATGACAGCAAGGTTGGGAGACGCCTCTGTAGCCACAGGCATCGATAGGACACAGGTTCAAATTTTGATTTAGTGAGACATGTGAACAGGGTAAAAGAGGACACCAAGACATTGATGAAGCATTGGAATGTACTGCCGCACCAGAGCGCTACAAAGGGCCAGGGGGCTACAGTAATGGAAATAATCAGAAGAATTTTGAGGAAGTCTCTTAGAAACATAGCTTTACAGTTGGCCCCTTATAAAGAGATGATAGTGGTTGACATGTCACTCTGTTTGTTCTTTTCAGATTCTAAAAGGGAGTGCATTGAGAGGTTTGGCAAAGAACCAAATGGACGCGTAGTCCGAGATGATGACCAGATCTGCACCACAGAGTACTCAAAGATCGTTCCATTGGAGAATGGAGAGGTGAGAAACTCACTGAATGGGAACATAAGATTGTCACAATGTTGAATCCTGTAAAATGTGCCAAAAGACGACTACTTCTAAAGAGTGATGGGGATATTTGTGTCTGAGTAATGTTGTTGTTGTCCAGATTGTGGTGTCCCTGGTCAACGGTCGCCCGGGCTCTAAGAACTTCACCTATTCTCCAGTGCTGAGAGATTTCACCAAGGCCACCAACATCCGCCTGCACTTCCTCAGGACCAGCACTCTGTTGGGGCACCTCATCTCCAAGGCCCAGAGGGACCCCACTGTCACACGCAGGGTGAGTCACACAAAAGGCACCCAATTCACTTCATTTCATTACAGTTCAGATCAGTTTAATTCAATTTACTTCAATTTTACCAACCCCCTCAGGGGTAACAAGGAATGCATCATCAGCAGAGCACAAACCCACAATGACATGGTCTCACACCAACCTGTTATGTTGAGCCTACCTTCTGCCTCATTGCCCAATGTGACAAGATGTAGCCCCTATCAGCACCTTTCTGCTGACACAAACACACTGACCTGATTTCTCTCTCGCTGCACATTCCTTCCTCCTGGTCGGGGCTCCCTGCCAGAGGTGTCTGTCCAGTCTTCACCTGGGTAATTCCCTCTACACACAGAGAGAGAATGTGAAGACTGGTCCAGACAGCTCCCCGGGTGCTGCAGGAACACGCTTCAGTAACACAGCCCAGTGTGGGACGACACGCGCAGACAGACAGGCGCACACACACACACACACACACACACACACACACACACACACGTTTTTAGAGCAAGTGTGTACAGTATGAGGCCATTGTGAAGTGCAGCACAGAACCCATACAGGAACGCTGTTCACCAGTTAGGGTGTATATGAATCAAAACCAACATGTTTATGCTCTAAGAGCAGTGCCCCACAAGAGAGACTCTAGGGTCCTGTAGAAGCTGGGCTGACAGACAGAGGCTGAAACAGTGGAGAAGGGGATACCTAGTCAGTTGCACTACTGAATGCATTCAACCAAAATGTGTCTTCCTCATTTAACCCAACCCCTCTGAACCAGAGAGGTACAGGGGGCTGCCTTTAATCAACATCCACGTCATCGCCCAGGGAACAGTTGTTGTTAAGGTTTATCTGCCTTGCAGATTCTTCCACCTTTGCCGGCTCGAGGATTCGAACCAGCGACCTTTCGGTTACTGGCCCAACGCTGTTAACCGATAGGCTACCTGCCGTTGATATACCGTATAAGATAGGCCTACCTGTATAACTCCAGCTTCAATTATGCTAGTGAGCGTCTGTGGCCTTGGCTATGACTAAAACCAAAGAACCCAATGTAACTCACCTCAGCTGCGTTGGCAGACTGTCTGGGTTTGTTTAGGTGAGGTTGATATGTGGTGTATCGGATAGAGCAGATGGTTGTTGGTCTTGCTACAGTGTTCCGACGGTGTTGTCCCCTCTGCGTTGTTGACAGTATTACTACAGCATCAAAGACATCAGTGTCGGGGGACGCTGCGTTTGTCACGGCCACGCGGAGGTGTGTGGGGGGCGTAACCAAGGAAAACCCAATCGGTGAGTAGTTTACATCTTTCATACTCGTTTTTACCTGCTTCTTTGTTTACTGTTTCATTCTCCAGAAACATATACTTGTCTGTTGTTGTTTATACTTACAGTTGAATCCGTTACCTTTCATTCATTCATACTGTAGCCTATTGGACATGGGCCTTAATTAAGTGTATAAAAGTTCCCCAAAACAAAAACAGAGGATTCATTGAGTAGTTCAGTATGACAAATTATTACTGTAGTTTATTTGTCATTTACAGGGGTGAATGGATGTGCTGTGGTTAGCGGGTTGTAAAGCGTATGGGGGATGAGGTTAACTGGAAAAAGTGTTGTTTTAACTTAAGAGCACAGTGATAGCATCTGTGTCTGAGGTTGAAAAGATAGCTCTGGATTTGGTAGAAAGGAAATGACTTCATCTGTTTGTTTCCTGGCATTGCCATTGTAAAAGGCACCATGTTGTTTTAGATATCCTGATTAGTAGTGATTGTGATTGTGATGTAAACCATTGGCAAGAGGCCAAGATGATGTCCTTATGGAGTTGATGTATTTTATGGGCAATGAAAAACAATAAGGGTCAATGACATCATACTGTAGTTTGACAGTGAATGATTGATCTAACCATAGTGGCTTCATTCACTTTGGAAGGGACTTTACGGTTTCACACCCTGCATCAAGGTCCATCTAAAATTGAGTGAACAGTCACCAGATGCTTCTTATTGATGATATACTGTAGGCTACTCCCTTTATTCAATTGAAAGTCGTAAACATGAAAGAATGATGCAGGAAACCCAGTCTCTTCTTTTCTACACCTGTCTTTAGGCTACAGTGCGAGTGCGAACACAACACCTGTGGTGAGTCATGTGACCGCTGCTGTCCAGGGTTCAATCAGAAGCCATGGCGTGCTGCTACGACAGACAGTCCCAACGAGTGCCAACGTGAGTACCACACTCCACCCTCCTCTCTTTGCCACCCTCACCTTCCTCTCTTTGCTTTGTGCCAATGTGTTCCAAACCAAGCACAGTTTGGTCGGGGGTTGGCATGAGAGTGTGAAAAGGGCAGGGGCGCAACTTTGGTTTTTGAAGTAGGGGGGGACATCATTTTTTTATAATTTTTTTTATCTAGTCGGATGAACACTCCAAACAGCCTACCCGCCTGCTCGGGAGACGTCCGCATGGTCCTAATGCACACCTTTGCCTCGTTTTGTATCACATTCCAATGATAAAACTGAGGGGGACATAAATGCAATTTCCGAATGAGGGGTGACATGAAAGTTGTGACCCTGGAAAAGGGTTTAACTGTTCTCTGCTTTCTCCTTTGTCATGAATGTGTTTCAATGACACTGCTTAAGAAAGTACAGCCACAGAATGTCTTCATTACGGTTCTCCCACCACCTCCTCTACCACATTAGCTTCGGTGCTTAATGCCCTGATATGGTGTTGGAACTAGGAAGGCGCCTAAGCAAACTGTTAAGAGAATTACTCATGTGGTATGTGTGTGATGTACTGCACTGCATGCAGTCTACTGTAGCTAGCCCAGCGCCAATACTACTGTCCTCTACACAGCCACTCAGTCAGTCAGTTCCAATGCCAGCTGGTTCCTAATTGCCCTGGCCTGTTGACAAGATTCTCCCTCCCGAGCCAAGAGTCGGAGATGCTGAAACTGGAGCCTGCAACTCTACAACCGCAGAACAAGAGAGAGAGATCGAAAGAGTGGAGAAGTCTGTAATCCAATCAGTGCAGTCACGTCTTAGAACATGCACCCTGACCATTCAGAAACATTAACGAGGCAGATTGAGGAGGAGGAAGTAGAGGATGTACTGTCCTGTTAGGGTTGACTGAATACTGAGAGCCTTTCTAGTGACTATAGTCACACCACTCTCCTTTGGGAAGGGATAGTAAGTAGATATACTGTAAGATATAAAATACAGAACTTGCTCTTACCTGTCTCTGTTTCTTGTGTGTGTGTGTGTGTGTGTGTGTGTGTGTGTGGTGTCTGTGTGTGTGTCTGTTTTGTGTTTGTGTGTGTGTGCGCGCCTCTGCTTCATGTGTGTGTTTACTTGCTGACTGTTTCGGGGATTTCTCCCACAGCCTGCCAGTGCCATTCACATGCCACTGAGTGTTATTACGACCCAGAGGTGGAGCAGAGGAGAGCAAGTTTAGACACATTCGGCAGGTACGACGGCGGAGGAGTGTGCATCAACTGCCAGGTATGAAGCCCGTTACAAGTCCGAACGGATTTGTGTGTGTGTGTGTTTGTGTGAGAGAGAGACAAGCACCAAGACTGTTCATCATCTACATTTAGGATGTTATGTGTGACATGAATCATTGTAATTTGACATTATGTATGGTATGTATAGCATGTATGTGGGAGCATGCCTACACTAGAATAAGAACAAGGGTAGTGTTCAGTAGGCACAAAACAGAAGCGAATGGAGTGAAACTAGGAGGTACTACCTGAACTTGTCCATTAAGAAACACTTGTTTTCGTTTGCCATCGCAAAACGTTTCGCTACGGTGTGCCCTAATAAACATGACCCAGATCTAGGAGCAGACATGGAGGTCTGTAATGGAAATTACACTTCAGTTCCAAGTCAACGTACAAATGGTGGATATTTTCTGTGTTAAACTCCTTGTGCAGTTGGCATGCAGAGATATCCCTCTCCGTGCAGGGGTTGGCATGTGTTCCAAATCAAACAAGATGTCAGCCAGTTCATTTTGACTAAATATCCCAAGACAAAGTACTTTTCCTCAACACCAATTATGAGATGCCCTGTTATCCTTTTGGACTAAAATACCCTTGTAGGAAGCGTGTTAAAAAGCCATCTCTCTACACTGCATGCTCAGTGTGAAAGAGGATAAGATACTGGTGGTACTGCAAGCAGATGGATTAGCAACAGTAAGGTGTGTCGGATAAAAACATTTATCTATAGATTTAGAAAACACCCGTTTTGCAGTTTGTCTTCTTGCTTGAGAGGAACCTTAGTGGCCACCAGGCAACCAAAACATAGTGTCCCTCTGACCCAGTCCCTCCATTGTTCTCTGTGTGTTCCCCTCTCACTAGCACAACACAGCGGGAGTGAACTGTGAGCTTTGTGCTGATGGATTCTACAGACCCCATGGATCAGCTCCACAGTCTCACAGTGGATGCACACGTGAGCTAGACCTTTTCTTCTCTTCTTCAAACTGTTTTTCTCAGTTTCTCCTTTCTCTATGGCCTTAGTGTCTTCCTTTGTTCCTAAAGTGCCTTCTAATGATGACAATATATTTTTTATAATGTGAAAATATCACCTTTAGTTATATATTACCAAACAGTACGGTTACTGGCAGAATTGTAGGCCTACATGTGCAACACTTTGTCGTACAGTTTATCAAATAGTTGGGGTACTAATGTTTAGTAAAGAGCTGCTGTAGCTTGCTTTCTGACCTATGGATAATACGTGAGACCAAAATGGAAAAGAGACTTGACCCCAGAGACTTCGGTGTCGTTTGTATACACAGTGGCACCAACCACTGGCTCTAGCCACTTGTAGTGTTGCTAAATTCGGCGCCACACTTGTTTACATTGCTAGCGTGGTACGTCGTTGTTCCTCCTCGCCACATACAGTGCCTTCAGAAAGTAGAATACACCTTGACTTATTCCACATTTTGTTGTGTTACAGCCTGAATTCAAAATGGATTAAATATAAAAAATGTTCAACCATCTACACACAATAACCCATAATGACAAAGTGAAAACATGTTTTTGGAAATTTGTGCAAATTTACTGAAAATGTAATACAGAAATATCTAATTTACATAAGTATTCACACCCCTTGAGTCAACACATGTCAAAATCACATTTGGTCTTTCTGGGTAAATCTCTAAGAGTTTTGCACACCTGGATTGTACAATAACACACTGTAAATAGCTGCCAGTTGTGTTTGTGCTTTGAGTGTGGATGAAATGAAAATGGTTGCCCTCAGCGCTTTGGAGAGACCAAAGAAGCTACAAATTAAATGAAGTAAACTTAACAGCGGAAGGTGTTGACTTGGGAAAACACAGACAGTAAAAGCTGGTTAGTTCAATCATCATTTTCTTTGATTGTTGTCGTATGTCTCAAGAGCAGTATTTTGGTGTGTTTGTGTATGTGTCTGGGCACATTTCTGTTTGCGTGCGCGTGTGCATGTGTGATTTCAGCCTGCAGGTGTGATGCCAGGACTACTGCTGGTTGTGAGATGGGGACAGGACGTTGCCGCTGCCGGCCGGAATTCACCGGAAACAACTGTGAACGCTGTGCAGACAGTTACTACGGCTACCCGCAGTGCATCAGTATGTAACCTTTCCTCATTTCTAACATGATGTACATATTACTTGTATAAATCGATTATTTGGAATAGGAAATCTGCTGTACCCAGAGAAATGAATGGATGGATGAATGAATGAAGGAAGGAATAAATGTATAAATTGACCAGTGAGACAATGAACAAACAAATGAATGAATAACAAGTAAGAAGCGGTACGGTGCCATGCTCTTGCTCGGTGTACATCTGGACCCAGTCCTGCATTTTACCTCAGGGGAAGCATTACTATAGTAAGAGCCACGAGTGTATTGAAGAGTTGGGATCTGAAGAATGCAAATTGACCTCATTCCTACATATGCTGTTCATTACAACATGTTAGAATTTATGTTGAATTATTTAATGTTTTGGGTCGTTTTCCTTTGTGTGCTTGTCAGAGTTTCAGACACTTAGAGAGACTAGCCAAGATTGCTCCTCCAACGTGCCCAGAAGTATGCAGGATATGTTTTCTGTGGAGCTGCAATACTGCTACAACATACCCTCAGAGAAATTGAAATATCAATCCTTTACCACGCTCACCTCATTCTGTCATACCATCACCTTAGCATGTCAACACAGACACGTACCACACAGCTGCATAAAACCTTGTCTGTCTTTAGGTTGAGTTGTTGTCACATATTCTGACTATATACCTTTAGATATTGGGGCAGTTCGTGATGATGCACAAGGTCATGTGTCAACAGTCTGTATTTAGAGCATTCCTCGTCCTTCTTCTGGTGTCAGACCAAGAGCAATGACTGACAAGCCCTTATTTTAGGGCGTCTCCACATCGACTTGCCACAGCAATCATCATGTGTCACGCACAATGCGTTTAGGAGAATAGATCAACATTACAGTAGGCCTGCCAAACTCTCTCACAAAAATGTCTATTTTCTGAAACGATCCATGATAGGAGTACTTCATATTGGGACACATTTGAGTAAGAGATGTTGTACAGTTGCTATTTGAATGATGACATTTTCATCTCCAAGGGGCCCTCTTCGTCATAGGCGCCAGTCCTTATTCCTCACTGTTTACTGAGATTCTAAATCTGGAATCTGTTTAACTGGTGTTCTCAGGAACAATCCAATCCCATAGAAAAGTCTTCCTGACTCCCGGCCTCATTCCACATCCACCCTACTCAACCCCATGTAATACTTGAATCATGCCAACCACAGTAAAAACGGAAGGGTCTGTATATTATCTTGATTGTCCTGTTGGTTTAGTGATGGAAGACACAAATCATTAACTAAACCTATAATGGCAACCTTTATGCGGAGGTTTTATATAGAAACTGTAATGAGTGAATAATCGTACCCAGGTGGTTGGTTAGCTTTACGTTGTCATATAAACAGAAGATTTAATGTGGAATAAATAATTAGGGTTGGCATTTTATTAATACAGGACAGAGATTTATTACTGGATGTGGTTATTAAAAGCGTTTTTTTTTTCATCTCTTGGAGCGCTCCAAAAGCAGTCTAAACATGTAGACAGACACCCTGGAAGTTAGTCAGCACCTCTACCAACTTTTGGGTGTGCGCCAGGCCAGTTCATGCTTCTTATTAAACACCCTGGAAGTAATGAAGGTTATTATTTGTTTGGGGTGGGCTGCTATCCATTGATGCCATCTCTATTTGCCTGGAGGTTCTCTTTTTGGTCTTTGAATTAAAGCTCATGAAGACAGCTTTAGGGAAAAATCACTCTGGTTCCAATCATGTTGCATCGTTTATGCTTTTTCATGGGGTTTTCGATGCAATTTATTTCTTACTAGCTCTTACCTTGTTCTGTGTACCACATATACACTATATATACAAAGGTATGTGGACACCCCTTCAAATTAGTGGATTCGGCTATTTCAGCCACACCCGTTGCTGAAAGGTGTATACAGTCGAGCACACCGCCATGCAATCTCCATAGACAAACATTGCCAGTAGAATGGCCTTACTGATGAGCTCAGTGACTTTCAACGTGGCACCGTCATAGGATTCCACATTTCCAACAAGTCAATTCGTCAAGTTTCTGCCCTGCTAGAGCTGCCCCGGTCAACTGTAAGTGCTGTTCTTTTGGAAACGTCTAAGATCAAAAACGGCTCAGCTGCGAAGTGGTAGGCCACACAAGCTCACAGAATAGGACCGCCGAGTACTGAAGCGCGTCTGTCCTCGGTTGCAACACTCACTACCGAGTTCCAAACTTCCTCTGGAAGCAAGGTCAGCAAAATAACTGTTAGTCCGGAGCTTAATGAAATGGGTTTCCATGGCCGAGCAGCCACACACAAGTCTAAGATCAGAATGCACAGTGCCAAGCGTCGGCTGGAGGGGTATAAAGCTCGCCGCATTTAGACTCCGCCATTGGACTCAGTGGAAAGGCGTTCTCTGGAGTGATTAATCACGCTTCACCATCTTGCAGATGAATGACAAATATGGGTTTGACGGATACCAGGAGAATGCTACCTGCCGCTAGGCATAGTGTCAACTGTAAAGTTTGGTGGAGGAGGAATAATGCTCATGGGCTGTTTTCCATGGTTTGGCCTAGGCCCCTTAGTTCCAGTGAAGGGAAATCTTAATGCTACAGCATACAATGACATTCTAGATGATTCTGTGCTTCCAACTTTGTGGTAACAGTTTGGGGAAGGCCCTTTCCTGTTTCAGCATGACAATGCCTCCGTGCACAAAGCTAGATCCATACAGAAATGGTTTGTCGAGATCGGTGTGGAAGAACTTGACTGGCCTGCACAGAGCCCTGACCTCAAGCTAATCGAGGACATTTGGGGATGAATTGGAACGCCGACTGCAAGCCAGGTCTAATCGCCCAACATCAGTGCCCGACCTCACGAATACTCTTATGGCTGAATGGAAGCAAGTCCCCGCAATGTTCCAACATCTATTTGAAAGCCTTCCTAGAAGAGGCCATTATAGCAGCAACGGGGGGATCAACTACATATTAATGCCCATGATTTTGGAATGAGATGTTCGACAAACAGGTGTCCACATACTTTTGGTCATGTAGTGTAGATTGCAACATTACTGGAGTAGAGCAATGCACTCACGACACTGAAGATATTCATGGTGTTGAAATTGATCATACATTTTTCTTTGTAACCAGGATATCCAATCTACCAGCCCACCACCAAATCTCCTGCAGGCCATATAGTAGGTAAGTGCTGCTATAGTGGGTACGTGATGCTATAATTAACCACAGTGTAATGTAATCTACAAACAGTTGGACGCAAAGGATTTACTTCTCATACCGGAACAGGCCCAAGACCGTACGCACATACCCACAACCAGAAGCCATGGATTACAGGCAACATCCGCACTGAGCTAAAGGGTAGAGCTGCCGCTTTCAAGGAGCGGGACTGTAACCTGGACGCTTACAAGAAATCCCGCTGTGCCCTCGAACCATCAAACAAGCAAAGCATCAATACAGGGCTAAGATTGAATCCTACTACACCGGCTCTGACGCTCGTCGGATGTGGCAGGGCTTGCAAACTACTACGAGCTGCATAAAGTCATAAGCAAACAAGAAAAGGCTCACCCAGAGGTGATGCTCTTAGTGGACGGGGACTTTAATGCAGGAAAACTGAAATCCGTTTTTCCTCATTTCTACCAGCATGTCACGTGCAACCAGAGGGAAAAAAACTGTTGGCCGCATTTACTCCACACACAGAGACTCGTGCAAAGCTCTCTCTCGCCCTCCATTTGGCAAATCTGACCATAATTCTATCCTCTTGATTCCTGCCTACAAGCAAAAACTAAAGCAGGAAGTACCAGTGACCCTCTCAATATGGAAGTGGTCAGATGAAGCAGATGCTAAGCTACAGGACTGTTTTGCAAGCACATACTGGAATATGTTCCGGGATTCATCTGATGGCATTGATGAGTACACCACATCAGTCACCGGCTTCATCAATAAGTGCATCGATGACGTCATCCCCACAGAGACCGTACGTACATACCTCAACCAGAAGCCATGGATTACAGGCAGCATCCACACTGAGCTAAAGGGTAGAGGTGCCGCTTTCAAAGAGCGGGACACTAACCCGGTTGCTTATAAGAATTCCCTCTATGCCCTACCATGAACCATCAAACAAGGAAAACGTCAATACAGGACTAAGATTGAATCCTACTACACCGGGTCTAACGCTCGTCAGATGTGGCAGGGCTTGCAAACTATTACAGACTACAAAGGGAGGCGCAGCCGCAAGCTGCTCAGTGATACAAGCCTACCAGACGAGCTAAATGACTTCTATGCGCGCTTCGAGGCAAGCAACACTGAAGCACTCTATCCGTAACCGATGTGAGTAAGACCTTTAAACAGGTCAACAGACAGATTACCAGGACATATACTCAAGTGCATGTGCTGACCAACTGGCAAGTGTCTTCACTGACATTTTCAACCTTTCCCTGACCGAGTCTATAATACCAACATGTTTTAAGCAGATCACCATAGTCCCTGTCCCAGAGAACACCAAGGTAACCTGCCTAAATGTCTAGAACCAGTAGCACTCACATCTTTAGCCATGAAGTGCTTTGAAAGGCTAGTTATGGCTCAGATCAACACCATCATCCTAGAAACCCTAGACGCATTCCAATTCGCATACCGCCCCAACAGATCCACAGATGACACAATCTCTATTGCACTCCACACTACCCTTTCCCACCTGGACAAAAGGAACACCTACGTTAGAATGCTGTTTATTGACTACAGCTCAGCGTTCAACACCATAGTGCCTTCAAAGCTCATCACTAAGCTAAGTGGGTAGTGTGTACGGCCCAGTACATCACTGGGGCCAAGCTTCCTGCAATTCAGGACTTCTATACCAGGTGATGTCATAGGAATGCTATAAAAATTGCCAAAGACTCCAGCTCCCTAGTCACAGACTGTTCGCTCTGCTACCTCATGGCATGCAGTAGTGGAGCATCTTGACTCGGTCCAAAAGGCTCCTGAACAGCTTCTACCCCCAAGCCATAAGACTGCTGAACATCTAATCAAATGGCTACCAGACTATTTGCATTGACCCCCTTTTTTTACGCTGCTTCTACTCACTATTTATTATCTAGGCATGGTAACTTTACCCCTACCTACATGTACATATTGCATCAATAACCTCAACCTGTACCCCCTGCACATTGTCTCGGTACCCCTGTAAATATAGCTTTGTAATTAAAAAAAACTTTAGTTAATTTAGTAAATATTTCTTTAACTCTTATCTTTCTTAAAACTGCATTGTTGGTTAAGGGCTTGTAAATAAGCATTTTGCGGTGCATGTGACAAATAACATTTGATTTGATTTGATGACCACATGAAGCGCAGCAGGTTAGTGTTAGGTTAGCGGTTAGTGTTGTGCCAGTAACCAAAATGTCGCTGCTGTATCGAATACTCAAGCCAACAAAGTCAAAGTCTGTTGACGTTTCCTTGAGCGAGGCATTTAACCCTAATTTGCTCTAGGGGCGCTATATTTCACTGCACCTATCTGTTGTATGTGACAATTAAACATGTTTATTAACATAAACTGTCCATGTTCACTTGTTATACAGTCTGTTAGTCTGATCACTCTGACCATGATCTTGTTTATCTGATCAAAAGTGATAGAGCTGATGAGTTTACCTTTATAGTGTAACAACTGTGGCTTGGAATTTCCAGGATACAATATTATCACAGTACTTAGGTCCCGATACAATATGTATTTCAATTCTCACTATTCTATATGTATTGCGATTTGACACTTTGATTTTATTGCGATTCGACGTTCCAAACATATTGCTCACCATGTCTGCAGAGGGACAACAGAGAACCATGAGTAAATTCGTTTTGATCAGTCATGTAAAAGTGCTGTAAACATGTTGGCTTAAAAAGAAGATGGATAACAAACTAGAGAAGGAGAAATACCAGAGTTTTGGTGCAGTAACACATTAACTACCTATCTTCTTTTTTTAATCGATACTTGCAGTCAGAATCGATTCAATATCGAAAGAAATAACGCAATACTCTCTCTTTCGCTCTCTCTCCCTCCCTCACACTCTCTCGCTCTCTTCCTTTCTCCCTTCCTCTCTCCCTTCCTCTCTCTCCACAGAGCCCACTGCCTGCCCTACTGGTTATTTTGGACCACCCAGCTGTCAACGTGAGTGTGTTTAGACTACACTTACAGTTTTTATAGCACCTAAGCTCTGACTCCTGTAAGGCAGGAGGGCTCCTGATACCTCTACGGGAGTGAGGCTCTTGTTGGTCAGGTTGAGTTATATAGGGATAGGATAGGTCATAAAATAGTGAATTACGAGACCTTTTAGGGGACCATTCAGTCCAAATGGGTTTAAGTGTCAAGGGCATTTGGCCAGTCAAAGGGTTACATACTGTCTGCAGATGACAGAGGTTAGTTAATGTTTGTATACTGTTTCGATCCAGACAACGAGAATATAACCATATGTGATTGGGTTTACAGTAATCCACAGTATGCAACGTTTATGTTGATTAGACAAAAATGCTCGTATGTGATTAAACTAAATGAGACCGTCCGTGTGAAATAATAACGGTTTAACTTTGCCAACTGCACCGTGTACTCATCTGATTATTTCAAGATCTTGGGATATTTTACCCAGTAAATTGACTGAGAACAAATACTCATTTACAGCAACAAACTGGGGAATAGTTACATGGGGGATGAATGAGCCAATTGGGAGCTGGGGATGATTAAGTGGCCATGATGGTGTGAGGGTCAGATTGGGAATTTACCTAGGACACCAGGGTTAACACCCCTACTGTTACGATAACTGCCATGGGATCTTGACTGACCACAGAGAGTCAAAACATCTGTTTAACGTCCCATCCGAAAGACAGCACCCTACAAAGGGAAATGTCCCCAATAACTGCCCTGGGGCACTGGTATAAATATATATTTTTGGGGGACCAGAAGAAAGAGTGCCTCCTACTGGCCCTCCAACACCATCTGGTCTCCCATCCAGGACCAACCTTGTTTAGCTCCAGGGTCAAGCCAGCAGTGGGATGCAGGGTGGTATGCTGCTGGCTACAGTATCAGCATGTATTCTTTCATGGGGTTTTGACGGTCTTCCCTAATGGTTGCCTTGTCTTCTTCCCATAATACCACTGCTCAGCTGGGATGGTTCAGGGAAAAACTAACAGACATTCTTTTAATAGCTACGGTCCCCTCCCTGTTCGTGGCTCTTAAGCAACTTTATAGTATTTTGTTTGTTGTTGTTATTTCTCATATTATTATTATTGAAGTTTTTTGTATTCTTACATACAGACGGAAATAACTTTTGGATATCAGAGCAGTGGTAACTCACCAGCATTTCAACCGACTTTCCTGAATTGAGGTATCCGGAGTGGACTTTTAGTCCAACTTAGGAGGCGTGCAAACCATCCACCGCTTTCGAGTATATTACTCGCTAATGTTCAGTCCCTAGACAATAATGTAGATGAGCTCAGGGTGAGGATCTCCTTCTATAGAGACATCAGGGACTGTAACATACTCTTTCACTGAATCATGGGTCTCTCTGGATATACTGTCCCTGTCCATACAGCCAGCTGGGCTGCCAGTACATTGCGCAGACAGCAATGAAGAACTCTGCGGGACAATGAAAGAGTTGTATGTTTCATGATTAACTACTCATGGTGTGATTGTGGTAACGTACAGGAACTCAAGTCATTTTGTTCACCCGACCTACAACAATTCTCTTCAGTCATCATCACAGCCGTGTATATTCCCCCTCAAGCCAATACCACGACTGCTCTCAAGGAACTACACTGGAATTTCTGCAAACTGGAAACTGCATACTGAAAGCCACATTTATTGAAGCTGGGGACTTTAATAAAGCAAGTCTGAAGAAAATGCTACCAAAGTTTTACCAACACATTGACTGTGCTACTCGCGCATCAAAAACTCTGGTTTGCCCAATCAGAATCCATACTTCAAGATTGTTTTGATCACGCAGACTGGGAAATGTTCCGGGTTGCCTCTGAGAATAACATTGATATATAACTGACACGGTGACTGAGTTTATCAGGAAGTGTATAGGAGATGTTGTTCCCACCGTGACGATTAAAACCTATCCAAACCAAAAACCGTGGATAGATGGCAGCATTCGTGCAAAACTGAAAGCGCAAACCATTGCATTTTAACCACATCAAGGTGACTGGGAATATGGTCGAGTACAAACCTTCCGTAAGGCAATATGGTTGAGTACATTGCCTTCCATAAGGCAATCAAACAGGTAAAATGTCAGTACAAAGACAAAGTGGAGTTGCAATTCAACGGCTCAGACACAAGACCTATGTGGCAGGGACTCCATACAATCACGGATTATGAAGGGAAAACCAGCCACGTCGCGGACACCAACATCTTGCTTCCAGACAAGCTAAACATCTTCTTCACCCACTTCGATGAAAACACACTGCTGCCACTGCCGCTTCCAGGGACTGTGAGCTCTCGTTCTCCGTGGCCAGCGTGAGTAAGACATTTAAGCATGTTAAACCTTGAAAGGCTACCAGCCCAGACGGCATCCCTAGCAAGTGCAGACCAGCTGGCTGGAGTGTTTACGGACATATTCAATCTCTCCCTATCCAAGTCTGCTGTCTCCACTTGCTTCAAGATGTCCACCATTGTTCCTTTACCCAAGAAAGCGAAGGTAACTTAACCAAATTACTTGCCCCATAGCACTCACTTCTATCATCATGAAGTGCTTTGAGAGGCTAGTTAAGGCTCATATTACCTCCACCTTCCCAACACCCTAGACCCACTGCAATTTGCATACCGGCCCATTAGATACACGGATGATGCAATCGCCATCGCACTGCACACTGCCCTGTCCCATCTGGACAAGAGGAATACCTATGTAAAAATGCTGTTCATAGACTACAGCTCAGCCTGTGAACTTCAGGAGACCTCAGAGGGAGCACACCCCCATCCACATAGACGTGGCCACAGTGGAGAAAGTGAAAAGCTTCAAGTTCCTCGGTGTACGGATCACTGACAATCTTAAAGGGTCCACCCACACAGACATTGCGGTGATGAAGGCGGAACAGCTCCTCTTTAACCTCAGGAGGCTGAAGAAATGTGGCTTGGCCCCTAAGACCCTCACAAACTTTTACAGATGTACCATTGAGAGCATCCTGTCGGGATGTATCACTGCCTGGTATGGCAACTGCACCATCCACAACTGCAGGACTCTCCAGAGGGTGGTGCGCATCACCGGGGGCACATTGCCTGCCCTCCAGGACCTCCAGGACATCTACAGCACCCGGTATCACAGGAAGGCCAAAAAGATCACCAAGGACTTGAGCATCGGCCTGTTCACCCGCTACCATCCAGAAGGCAAGGTCAGTACAGAAGCAACAAAACTAGGACCAAGATACTGAAAAACAGCTTCAAACTCAAGGCCATCAGACTGTTAAATAGTCACCACTTGACGGACTCCGCCCAGTACCCTGATCTGAGCTTTAGTCACTTGCTGGCTACCACCCAGTTACTGAAAACTACACCGTAGAGGCTGCTGCCAACGTGCATTCGGAAAGTATTCAGATCTCTTGACTTTTTCCACATTTTGTTATGTTACAGCCTTATTGTACAATTGATTAAATGTGTTTCTCCCCACATCAAACTACACACAATACCCCATAATGACAAAGCGAAAACAGGTTTTTAGACATTTTTGGTAATTTATAAAAAAAATAAAAAACAGAAATACCTTATTTATTCAGAACCTTTGCTATGAGCCTCGGAATTCAGCTCAGGTGAATCCTGTTTCCATTGATCTTCCTTGAGATGTTTCTACATCTTGACTGGAGTCCACCTGTGGTAAATTCAATTGATTGGACAGTATTTGGAAAGGCACACAGCTGTCTATATAAGATACCACAGTTGAAGGGGCATGTCAGAGCAAAAACCAAGCCGTGAGGTTGAAGGAATTGTCCGTAGAGCTCCGAGACAGGATTGTGTCGAGGCACAGAACTGGAGAAGGTTACCAAAACTTTCTGCAGCATTGAAGGTCCCCAAGAAAACATTGGCCTCCATCATTCTTAAATGGAATAAATTTGGAACCACCAAGACTCTTCCTAGAGCTGGCCGCCTAGCCAAACTCTGCAATCGGGGGAGAAGGGCCTTGGCCAGTGAGGTGACCAAGAAGCCAATGGTCACTCTGAAAGAGCTCAAGAATTCCTCTGTAGAGATGGTAGAACCTTCCAGAAGGACGACCATCTCTGCAGCACTCCACCAATCAGGCCTTTATGGTAGACTGGGCAGACGGAAGCCCCTCCTCGGTAAAAGGCACAGCCCGCTTGGAGTTTGCCAAAAGGCACCTAAAGACTCTCAGACCATGAGAAACAAGATTCTCTGGTCTGATGAAACCAAGATTCTTTGGCCTGAATGCCAAGTGTCACATCTGGAGGCACTATCCCTACGGTGAAGCATGGTGGTGGCAGCAGGGAATGGGAGACTAGTCATGATCGAGGGAAAGATGAACGGAGCAAAGCACAGAGAGATCCTTTATATAAACCTGCTCCAGAGGACAACAGGAGAACGACCCTAAGCACACAGCCAAGACAACGCAGGATTGGCTTCGGGACAAGTCTCTGAATGTCCTTGAGTGGCCCAGCCAGAGCTCGGACTTGAACCCAATCAAACATCTCTGGAGAGACCTGAAAATATCTGTGCAGCGACACTCCCCATCGAACCTGACGGAGTTTGAGAGAGTCTGCAGAAAAGAATGGGAGAAACTTCCCAAATACAGGTGTGCCAAGCTTGTAGCGTCATACCCAAGAAGACAACCTTTGGCTGTAATCGCTGCCAAAGGTGCTTCAACAAAGTACTGAGTAAAGGGTCTGAATACTTATGTAAATGTTATGTTTCAGTTCTTTTTTTATAAATGTGCAATCATTTCGAAAAACGAGTTTTTCTTTGTCATTATGGGGTATTGTGTGTAGATTGATGAGGGAAAAAAACAATTTAATCAATTTTAGAATAAGGCTATAACATATTAAAATGTGGAAAACGTCAAGAGGTATGAATACTTTCCGAATGCACTGTATACTGACTTCTAGTCAATGCCTATCCTATTTAACTATTGCTGTGCATATACTATTCTATCCTACGTATTCTTCAGGTATACTACATATTCTGTCCACATACTGTCTATAATGTCTATAAATCTCATCAGATACAGTGCCTTGCGAAAGTATTCACCCCCCTTGGCATTTTTCCTATTTTGTTGCCTTACAACTTGGAATTAAAATATATTTGTTTGGGGGGGGGGGGGGGGGGGGGGGTTGTATCATTTGATTTACACAACATGCCTACCATTTTGAAGATGCAAAATATTTTTTTTGTGTGAAACAAACAAGAAATAAGACAAAAAAACTGAAAGCTTGAGCGTGCATAACTATTCACCCCCCCAAAGTCAATACTTTGTAGAGCCACCTTTTGCAGAAATTACAGCTGCAAGTCTCTTGGGATATGTCTCTAAAAGCTTGCCACATCTAGCCACTGGGATTTTTGCCCATTCTTCATGGCAAAACTGCTCCAGCTCCTTCAAGTTGGATGGGTTCCGCTGGTGTACAGCAATCTTTAAGTCATACCACAGATTCTCAATTGGATTGATGTCTGGGCTTTGACTAGGCCATTCCAAGACATTTAAATGTTTCCACTTAAACCACTCGAGTGTTGCTTTAGCAGTATGCTTAGGGTCATTGTTCTGCTGGAAGGTGAACCTCCGTTCCTGTCTCAAATCTCTGGAAGACTGAAACAGGTTTCCCTCAAGAATTTCCCTGTATTTAGCGCCAGCCATCATTCCTTCAATTCTGACTAGTTTCCCAGTCCCTGACGATGAAATACATCCCCACAGCATGATGCTGCCACCCCCATGCGTCACTGTGTGGATGCTGTTCTCGGGGTGTTGGGTTTGTTCCAGACATAGCGTTTTCCTTGGTGGCCAAAAAGCTACATTTTAGTCTCATCTGACCAAAGCATCTTCTTCCTAATGTTTTGGGTGTCTCCCACATCCCTACGGTGAATCAAATCAAATCAAATTTATTTATATAGCCCTTCTTACATCAGCTGATATCTCAAAGTGCTATACAGAAACCCAGCCTAAAACCCCAAACAGCAAGCAATGCAGGTGTAGAAGCATGGTGGCTAGGAAAAACTCCCTAGAAAGGCCTAGGAACCTAAGAAGAAACCTAGAGAGGAACCAGGCTATGAGGGGTGGCCAGTCCTCTTCTGGCTGTGCCGGGTGGAGATTATAACAGAACATGGCCAAGATGTTCAAATGTTCATAAATGACCAGCATGGTCAAGTAATAATAATCACAGTAGTTGTCAAGGGTGCAACAAGTCAGCACCTCAAGAGTAAATGTCAGTTGGCTTTTCATAGCCGATCATAGCGAATACAACGTGTTTGCTTATTTTTTTCTGGCCACTCTTCCGTAAAGCCCAGCTCTGTGGAGTGTACGGCTTAAAGTGGTCCTATCGACAGATACTCCAATCTCAGCTGTGGAGCTTTGCAGCTCCTTCAGGGTTATCTTTGGTCTCTTTGTTGCCTGTCTGATTAATTCCCCCCTTGCCTGGTCCGTGAGTTTTGGTGGGCGGCCCTCTCTTGGCAGGTTTGTTGTGGTGCCATATTCTTTCCATTTTTAAAAAATAGATTTAATCTGTGGGATGTTCAAAGTTTCTGATATTTTTTATAACCCAACCCTGATCTGTATTTCTCCACAACTTTGTCCCTGACCTGTTTGGAGAGCTCTTTGGTCTTTATGGTGCCGCTTGCTTGGTGGTGCCGCTTGCTTAGTGGTGTTGCAGACACTGGGGCCTTTCAGAACAGGTGTATATATACTGAGATCATGTGATAGATCATATGACACTTAGATTGCACACAGGTGGACTTTATTTAATTAATTATGTGACTTCTGAAGGTAATTGGTTGCACCAGATCTTATTTAGGGGCTTCATAGCAAAGGGGGTGAATACATATGTACGCACCACTTTTCCGTTTTGTATTCTTTAGAATTTTTTGAAACAAGTTCTTTTTTTTCATTTTACTTCACCAATTTGGACTATTGTGTGTATGTCCATTACATGAAATCCAAATAAAAATTAATTTAAAATACAGGTTGTAATGCAACAAAATAGGAAAAACGCCGAGGGGGATGAATACTTTTGCAAATGCCTTCAGAAAGTATTCACACCCCTTGACTTTTTCCACATTTTGTTGTGTTACAGCCTGAATTTATGTAGATTTTTTTTACACTGACTTACACACAATACCCCATAATGTCAAAGTGGAATTATGTTTTTTATTTTATTTGTACAAATTAATAAAAAATTAGAAGTTGAAATGTATTGATTCAATAAGTATTCAACCACTTGGTTATTGCAAGCCTAAATAACTTCAGGAGTAAAACAATCCTTAATAAGTCACATAATAAGTTGCATGGACTCACTCTGTGTGCAATAATAGTGTTTAACATTATTTTTGAATGACTACCTCATCTCTATACCCCACACGTACAATTATCTGTAAGGCCCATCAGTCGAGCAGTTCATTTCAAACACAGATTCAACCACAAAGACCAGGGAGATTGTCCAATGCCTTGCAAAGCAGGGCACCTATTGGTAGATAAGTAAAATAAAAAATAAAAATACATTGAATATCCCTATGAAAATGTTGAAGTTATTAATTACACTTTGGATGGTGTTTCAATACACCCAGTCACTACAAAGATACAGGAAACCGCTCAGGGATTTCACCATGAGGCCAGTGGTGCAATGGTGACTTTAAAACAGTTACAGAGTTTAATGGCTGTGATAGGAGAAAACTGAGGATGGATCAACAACATTGTAGTTACTCCACAAAATTAACCTAAATGACAGAGTGAAAAGCAGGAATCCTGTACAGAATTGAAATACTCCAAAACATGAATCCTGTTTGTAAAAAGGCACTAAAGTAATACTGCAAAAAATGTGACAAAGCAATGAATTGTTTGTCCCGATTACAAAGTGTTATGTTTGGGACAAATCCAATACAACACATTACTGAGTATCACAATCCATATTCCCAAGCATAGTGGTGGCTGCATCATGTTATGAGTATGCTTGTAATCATTATGGACTGGGAATTTTTCAGGATAAAAAATAAACTAAATGGAGCTAAGCACAGGCAAAATCATAGAGGAAAACCTGGTTGTCTGCTTTCCAACAGACACTGGAATACAAGTTCAACTTTCAGCAGGACAATAACCTAAAACACAAGGCCAAATCTACACTGGAGTTGCTTACCAAGAAGACAGTGAATGTTCTTGAGTGACCGAGTTACAGTTTTGACTTAAATCTACTTCAAAATCTATGGCAAGTATTGAAAATGGTTGTCTAGCAATGATCACCAACCAATTGACAGAGCTTGAAGAATTTTGAAAAGAATAATGGGTAAATGTTGCATAATTCAGGTGTGGAAAGCTCTTAAAAACTTACCCAGAAAGACTCACAGCTGTAATCGCTGCCAAAGGGTATTCTACAAAGTATTGGCTCAGGGGTGTGAATACAGTACTTATGAAAATGAGCTATTTCTGTATTACATTTTCAATAAATTAGCCAAAATGTCTAAATACATGTTTTCACATTTTCATTATGGGGTATTGTATGTAGATGGGTGAAAAAAAAAAATATTTAATACATTTTGAATTCAGGCTTTAACACAACAAAATGTGGAATAATTCAAGGGACAAAAAGGCACTGTGTGTATATATATATATTTATACTCCGGTCTCTGACATTGCTCGTCCTAATATTTCTATATTTCTTAATTCCATTCGTTTACTTTTTTAGATATGTGTGTATTGTTGTGTATTGTTAGATATTACTGCACTGTTGGAGCTAGGAACACAAGCATTTCGCTACACACGCAATAACATCTGCTAAATATGTGTATGCGACCAATAGCGTTTGATTGGATTTAGAATTTCCACTTTGTTTTCTCTCTTGCTGGAATCAGCTTAAAGGAAAAAAGCCAGATTGGAAAGATAGCTGTTTTATTTGAAACAAGGATATAAATACCAGTTCTTTGATTCTGTCTGTCTCCGTCTCCGATTATTTATTTTCATTGTTTGTCTAGGAATGTGGGCAACAACAATCATTTATGTTCAACCTTCTGAGGGCTGTTTTTATTTTTAAGGAGCGAGCTGGTAGGGGGAAAAGAAAACAATGGAGGTATTCTCTGAATCCCAATGCCCATGTGCCCAGTACAACCACCAGCCAAGATCTTGCATGCTTCTCTCTGCCAGGCTTGACTTCACCAGTCTGTCACCCTTTGTGCCACCAGGGTCACAGTCAGTGCCAGTGTAAATATGGTTAAAGAGATGCATTTGTCATATCCTGCTGTTAAACTGTGCCAAAGAAGGGCTCATTGGCGATGGCACATGCTGTGGGAAAGACTGTGGGGCTTCCCATTGTATATTTGAGCCTAAATCTAGCTTTTCGGCATTGAAATATGAACTAAAAGGGGTATTTTGTGTATTCAGAGATTGTGTGCCATCTGACATTAGTCTTTTTGTGTATGTGTGTGTTCAGGGTGTGTGTGTGACCGCGGTGGATCAGAGCTGGAGTTGTGTGATGCGTCCGGGCGCTGCATCTGTCGTGATGGTGTGGAGGGTGAGAGATGTGACCGCTGTCGACCAGGACACCACTCATTCCCTAACTGCCAAGGTGAGAAACCTGTCGCTCACCTCCCTCTCACCAAACCACACCTCAAATAGCATGTGTCGTCTGACTTGTATCTTTGTGTGTGTTCAGAGTGTGTGTGCGACGGCAGTGGTTCGGTGCTGGAGATGTGTGACGCGTCGGGGCGCTGCGTGTGTCGTGGAGGGGTGGAGGGCGAGAGATGTGACCGCTGTCGACCGGGTTACCACTCCTTTCCTAACTGCCATGGTGAGAAACCTTTCCCTCTCATCAAACCACAACTGAAATAGAGCAACAATTGTCATCCTCTTTGAGGTTCATTTTACCACGTAAACATGACCTCACGAAAGTTCAGGTTGTTTGAAAATCAATTGTTTTGTTTAATTGTTGACAAAAATCAATCGACCTGTAGTTGATGTAAACCGTAATCACTTTCCCACCACTTCAGTGTGCCGCTGTGACGGTGCAGGTGTGACTGACAGGGTCTGTGGGCCCAACGGACAGTGCCGTTGCCGTGTCAACTACTTCGGAAGTCAATGTGACCAGTGTGCCCCTGGTTACTATGGATACCCAGACTGTGCCTGTACGTGTTTTAATCCTCTTGTTTTGGCCGCACCCATGGGAGGGCTACTGTATTGCAGACACTGATATGCCCACAGTGACCTTTCCATGACCTACCTGTTGCTGCTGTTGGAAAAACCAATGGGCATAATCTCACAGGGCTTAATGTAGCCTCCTCTTCAGCTCTGTAGAGCTAAGTACCTTGATTAACATGTAAATCCCAACACTCATTCACACTGATTTACCCCATAGAAATATAATCTAATCTAGTCATTCTATTTCTATTCTTGACCCATGGTTGTTTGAACAAAACAATACACAGAAAGCAACGGCAAACTTGGCCCACTCCAGTATTTAAAGGGTTTAGTATGATCTGTGCCGTCGGAGACATTTGATTTGAATGCTAAGCCATATCATTCTCACATGCGACATCTCACAGTCCCTCTCCATGTCTCTCTCTCCCTAGCCTGCCAGTGTTTAGGGGAGGGTTCCTATGACTCCATGTGTAACCAAGTGTCAGGCCAGTGTCTGTGTCGCCCTGGGGTGGTGGGACAGCAGTGTGATCGCTGTGCCGGGTCAGGCCTCCGCTTCCCCCAGTGTTCAGGTAACCCCTCTGCCTCACTAGACACTTTCTTCCTTTTCTTTTTTATTATCCGTTCATATTATTGTGGTTTATTTAGACAGGTTAGAATTAGAGGGGGAGGGTGGACACAGAAATCGAACCCATGGTCTCTGGGGTCAGGACATACAGTCGGAAGTTTACATACACTTCGGTTGGAGTCATTAAAACTCATTTTTCAACCACTCCACAAATTTCTTGTTAACAAACTATAGTTTTGGCAAGTTGGTTAGGACATCTACTTTGTCCATGACACAAGTCATTTTGCCAACAATTGTTTACAGATAGATTATTTCACTTATAATTCGCTGTATCACAATTCCAGTGGGTCAGAAGTTTACATACACTAAGTTGACTGTGCCTTTAAACAGCTTGGAAAATTTCAGAAAATGATGTCATGGCTTTAGAAGCTTCTGATAGGCTAATTGACATAATTTGAGTCAATTGGAGGTGTACCTGTGGATGTATTTCAAGGCCTACCTTCAAAGTCAGTGCCTCTTTGCTTGACATCATGGGAAAATCAAAAGAAATCAGCCAAGACCTCAGAAAAAAAATTGTAGACCTCCACAAGTCTGGTTCATCCTTGGGAGCAATTTCCAAACGCCTGAAGGTACCATGTTCATCTGTACATCTGTACAATAGTACGTAAGTATAAACACCATGGGACCACGCAGCCGAAATACCGCTCAGGAAGGAGACGCGCTCTGTCTCCTAGAGATGAACGTACTTTGGTGCGAAAAGTGCAAATCGATCCCAGAACAACAGCAAAGGACCTTGTGAAGATGCTGGAGGAAACAGGTACAAAAGTATCTATATCCACAGTAAAACGAGTCCTATATCGACATAACCTGAAAGGCCGCTCAGCAAGGAAGAAGCCACTGCTCCAAAACCACCATAAAAAAGCCAGACTACGGTTTGCAACTGCACATGGGGACAAAGATCGTACTTTTTGGAGAAATGTCCTCTGGTCTGATGAAACAAAAATAGAACTGTTTGGCCATAATGACCATCATTATGTTAGGAAGAAAAATGGGGAGCCTTGCAAGCCGAAGAACACCATCCCAACCGTGAAGCACGGGGGGGGCAGCATCATGTTGGGGGTTGCTTTGCTGCAGGAGGGACTGGTGCACCTCATAAAATAGATGGCATCATGAGGAGGAAAATTATGTGGATATATTGAAGCAACATCTCAAGACATCAGTCGGGAAGTTAAAGCTTGGTCGCAAATGGGTCTTCCAAATGGACAATGACCGCAAGCATACTTCCAAAGTTGTGGCAAAATGGCTTAAGGACAACAAAGTCAAGGTATTGGAGGGGCCATCACAAAGCTCTGACCTCAATCCCATATAAAATTTGTTGGCAGAACTGAAAAAGAGTGTGCGAGCAAGGAGGCCTACAAACCTGACTCAGTTACACCAGCTCTGTCAGGAGGAATGGGCCAAAATTCACCCAACTTATTGTGGGAAGCTTGTGTAAGGCTACCCAAAACATTTGACCCAAGTTCAACAATTTAAAGGCAATGCTACCAAATACTAACTGAGTGTATGTAAACTTTTGACCCACTGGGAATGTGATGAAAGAAATAAAAGCTGAAATAAATCATTTTCTCTACTATTATTCTGACATTTAACAAAGTAAAGTGGTGATCCTAACTGACCTAAGACAGGGAATTTTTACTGGGTTTAAATGTCAGGAATTGTGAAAAACTGAGTTTAAATGTATTTGGCTAAGATGTATGTAAACTTCTGACTTCAACTGTATGTGGTCGAAACCAGGTGTGTTCCCACAAGACCACGGGCTCTATACTCTAGACACTTTCATTGGCTACCTGTAACCTAAAGCGTCTTTGTGATGTGGAGATAGAGGTGGTCCTAAGATGTGACATCCCCACGGGAGATGGTTCAATGGTTGTGTTTCAAAGGGGGGTGTTGGCTCAATGTGGTTTATTCAGTGTGTGAAATGTATTAGTGTGTTTTCATATCCAGCCTAGTGGTACAGGTTTACTTCAAGTCCAGACCTTGCTAACAAAGTACTGTTCTGTAAATGTATTCTTAGAGCATAGCTGTCTGTCCTCTTCATAAAATAAGAATTTGGGTGAAGTTTTACAGACCTGCAATTGATTGCTTTTGTGAGTGTACTGGAACTGGCTTTGAGGTCCAGAGTGGAGTTTGAGGGATATAGTCATGTAAATGTTTTCCCCTTAACCTACGACATTGTTTCTTCCAGCCTCCATCACCCAGTGTAACCCAGCAGGGTCAGAGGTCAGCACAACAGATCCACAAACGGTACGTAGCCTATGCCTCCCACAACATGGCTGACTGAGAAATCTTTACTTTACTTTATGAGATTTATTTTCCTTCCCCAACATGGCAAACTCTCAGCCTCTTTTATCTTGATTGTTTTAGTAGCTGAGGCAATGGGAGTACCTGCAGTCATAAAACAAGGGCCTGTGGTCATCAGTTGGTGTGTTCACGTGTTTTGGGGAGGACGGACTCGTAGTAATGGCTGGAATGGAATAACTCATCAAAGACATGGTCTCCATGTGTTTGATACCATTCCATTCAATCCATTCCATTCCAGCCATTATTATGCACTGTCCTTCCCTCAGCAGCCTCCTGTGCTCTATTCACATTCCTATATCTGATAACAGTATTGCTAAACTCCATATCTGGTAATGTTTACAAGGAAGTGTTTTTTTTACTGCCCGCTGGAAATGACAATTAACTGTAATCAAAGAGGAAAAGCGGCTTCCTTCCATTAGAAGAAAATAATGAAGCACGGCCTGGCTGTATCAGTGCTCCAGTAACACGGGATTTCCAGAAGCTGATTCAACCCTTTTTCTTCCTTGGGGGTTTGCTTTGTGTGAAATGTTTAGTTGGAAAGAAAACATCATTAACATTGTGAATAGTTATTGAAATGTATTACACAACTGGAACAATTGGATTTAGTGTAATCTTTTGTTTTAGGGTTTTGTTCCACATTAAAGCACAGCTACTACTTTTTAAACAGTGTTCTCCAATATGCTGTAAGTAAGTAAATAGCCTTGTCTGAGCCAGGACAGCCCGTAAGGTAGGAGCCCATCTCTGGTTTCTGTAGCTTGATACACCAGTACACCGCCTGGACAGGACACTAGTCTGTGGCAGGGCCTTACACCAATCCTTCTTCTTAATGCTGAGTACCAAGCCAATGCTGTGTCTCCATGTGATGCTGAGTCAAATATCCATCTCTAAATCATTCCAAGCTGTCTGCTTCATAACATACTGTTCCTGAGGCACCTCCAGTGCCAAAAGAAAGGACTGTTAGATTGTCTCTGAGGGAAAAGCTTACTTGACATTTGAGCTGATATTAGCATTTGCGTTGACTCTTTTCTTCATTACTGTGTCTGTCTGTCTATGTGGGTCGTCCTGACACAGGGTTCCTGTGGCTGCCTGCCCAACGTGGAGGGGACACTGTGTGACATGTGTAAACCTCTCTACTGGAACCTGGCGACAGAGAACCCCAGCGGCTGTATAGGTTGGTGACCTACATATGACCCTAACTGACTAAAGCCTCGTCCCATTCTATGCGTTGTAGCCAGTTTTTCTAGCGTTCATGAATAGAAGAGTTGGATACAGCACATATGATACAGAACAATGGGCTAACATTACTTTACTGATATCTGCAGCATCAGACAACAGAAATCCTGATGTAAAATCAATATTTAATCCATCGCTAATTAGTCTGTTGGAAAAGGACAATTAATATACAGTACCAGTCAAAGGTTTGGACACACCTACTCATTCAAGGGTGATTGTGGAGGCCAGGTCATCTGATGCAGCACTCCATCACTCGCCTTCTACGTCAAATAGCCCTTACACAGCCTGGAGGTGTGTTGGGGTCATTGTCATGTTGTAAAACAAATGATAGTCCCACTAAGAATAAACCAGATGGTATGGAGTATCGCTGCAGAATGCTGTAGTAGTCATGCTGGTTAAGTGTGCCTTGAATTCTAAATAAACCACTGACAGTCTCACCAGCAAAGCACCCCCACACCATCACACCTCCTCCTCCATGCTTCACGGTGGGAACCACACATGCAGAGATCATCCGTTCACCAACTCTGCGTCTCACACAGACATGACGGTTGGAACCAAAAATCTCAAATTTGGACTCATCAGTCCAAAGGACAGATTTCTACCAGTCTAATGTCCATTGCTCGTGTTTGTTGGCCTAAGCAAGTCTCTTCTTCTTATTAGTGTCCTTTAGTAGTGGTTTCTTTGCAGCAATTCGACCATGAAAGCCTGATTCATGCAGTCTTCTCTGAACGTGAACACACTCCTTGATGTTGAGATGTGTCTGTTACTTAAACTCTGTGAAGCATTTATTTGGGCTGCAATTTCTGAGGCTGGTATCTCTAATGAACTTCTCCTCTGCAGCAGGGGTAACTCTGGGTCTTCCTTTCCTGTGGCGGTCCTCAAGAGAGCCAGTTGCGACTTGAAGAAACTTTCAAAGTTCTTGAAATGTTCCGTATTGACTGACCTTAATGTTTTAAAGTATTGATGGACTGTTGTTTCTCTTTGCTTATTTGAGCTGTTCTTGCCATAATATGGACTTGGTATTTTACCAAATAGGGCTATCTTCTGTATACCACCCCTACCTTGTTACAACATAACTGATTGGCTCAAACGCACTAAGAAGGAAAGAAATTCCACATATTGACTTAACAAGGCACACCTGTTAATTGAAATGCATTCCTGGTGACTACCTCATGAAGCTGGTTGAGAGAATGCCAAGAGTGTGCAAACCTGTCATCAAGGCAAAGGGTGGCTACTTTGAAGAATCTAAAATCTAAAATATATTTTGATTTGTTTAACACCTTTTTGGTTACTATTCCACAGGAGGTTGGTGGCAACACATATTCCATATGTGTTATTTCATAGTTTTGATGCCTTCACTATTATTCTACAATGTAGAAAATGGTACAAATAAAGAAAACCCCTTGAATGAGTAGGTGTGTCCAAACCTTTGACTGGTACTGTACTTGGTAACAGAATAGTGTTTCTTTTTGAGTGTCCCGGTCTGTTAAAACCTGAAAAGAGAGAAAAAAACTCCAATCCCTCCAGAAATCTGGGTTGCACTGCACACCTGCGTGTGGAGAAGGCAGCAATCAGCAGTGTTTTCAGCAGTATTAGATAACCGGTGTTATTAAACCTGAGGAAGTGCTGACATCAGAAACCACTCTGCCTCTTCGCCCAGGAGACATGGCAGCATGTCAGAAACAACTCTTTCTTTCTGTCCCTCCTAAGGATGTTTTGGGAAAACATGTTAACACAGAGCGCCCAAGGGGAAAAGTGTGCTTCTCTTCTCTCAATGTGGTGCTGTGTTAACAGCAGTGTCACTAAAACTTTGCGGTTCCGTGAGGTAAATGCTTTTTGATCGGAACGGAGTACATCTTTGCCAGTGCAACAATAACCTCCCAGTCAAGGTGGGATACAGGTGTCAGTTGTAGGGGGAAAAAGAAAATGAGAATACCCCTTGCTTAAAGAAATATGTGCCCTAAAATCACCTTCCTCATCCTCATAATTCAGAGCTGACTTTCTTCTCAACTAGCCAGTGCCGTGTAGGAACAGCCGCAGGCTTTGTCCAGATACCTGTCTAAAGTTACAGCTCTACTCTGCAGCAAGAATGTTATCACCACCGCCTGCCTGCTGCCAGGAGATATATGGATGGAGGGAAGAAAGAAGAGCTTTTAATATTCCAGAAATGCCTCAGGTTTTAATGTGGCTGAACGGATACTGAGGGTTGTTCTCTGACAGAGAGAGAGAAAGAGAGAGCAGTGGCTCCCCTGGTCCTTTGGTGTGGATATGTGCAGCTCAGAAGATTTTTGTTGCTTCTGTTTTTCACCCATGAAGGTGGTGGAATCCTGTAATCAGAGTTTACCCCCCCCCCTTTTCTCTCTCTATCTCTCCCTCTTTTCATCTTCCCTTTTACAGTTTGTATTCTAGAATTTCTCTGCTTCTGCGTTATTGTCATTGCATCACTGAATAATATGTGACTCATTAGTTTGAAGACTTTCTCACTTTATACTTCCTGTCTCTCTCCCAGAGTGCCGCTGTGGCGTCAAAGGCACCCTGAGTGGGGTAGGAGAGTGTCAACAGGTGTGTCTGTCTACCTCTGTCTGTTCATACCGCCTTATGACGCTGATACATTATGTTCAGCACAGCAGTACTAACCGATGGTAAATCATTTAACCATCAATTGCTTACTGTTTAACTAGGAGGTCCATTTGTCTTGGATATATTCCTTTATCACACTACTAAATCCCAATTTACTTGGTAACATTCACCTATCACTAGCAGTTCCCCGTTGACTTCAACATTGTCTCCTATTGTAGAAAAGTGGCCAGTGTTACTGCAAGCCCGACGTGTGCAGCCATACCTGTGACACATGCAAGGAGGGCTACTACCTGCTGCAGAAGAGGAACTATTTTGGCTGTCAAGGTGAGTCAGCTGACCAAACATGAACCAGACTGGCTTCCTATGAACACACAGCCTTTATCTTATCCATCTAACATAATGTGTTGAGACTCAGCCGCTGAATGTTTCACAGTGCAGGGTGTGCCTTTTTTATCCTACAAAGATTGTCACTCTTGACCAAACATCGTTTGAGTAATAGATACGTCGTTAACATGTACGGTAGCAAACCTCGAGTCACGGCTTGACCTCATGATCAGTTAGGGTTGTGTTTTAATCAGAAAGACCTCGTTGACCTGCTGCTTCTCTCCGATAGGCTGCCAGTGTGATGTGGGAGGAGCCATAGGCAGAGGGTGTGATGAGATGTCTGGACAGTGCCAGTGTCGGAAGAACGTGGTGGGCCGCACCTGCACTGAGTAAGGACGGACTGAAACGAAACAGAATGACATGTTTTTGACATGCTGCTTAAGTTCTCACACGAATTGGAGCAAATGTTGTTAAATACTGATGAATGGCAAGAAACAAACAGAAAATCCTAAAACCTCAGAGATTTCATGCATTCTAAATCAAGACTGCCATGATTATGTTCCAAACATATGAAACATTGCTCAAGTGTTTTATTCTTACTCTCTCTCCCTCCACCCATTCTCTCCCCTCCTGTCTGACCATACCAGGCCAGCACCTAACTACTACTTCCCAAGCCTGCACCACCTGAGGTATGAGGTGGAGGATGGCATCACCCCCAACGCCAGGCCCGTACGCTTCGGCTACGACCCCCAGACGTTCCCAGGATTCAGCTGGAGAGGTTACGCCATCATGTCCCCAGCGCAGGTAAGAAACATGATGATGTTGATAGGTGGACCTTAAATCTGTTCCTGCCTGACCGTCTTGACATCTTCATTATTTAATAGTGGCTTTTTTTCCTTCTGCTCTAAGCCTCATTTCTGGTGTGCATTCTTTGTAGAAGTGCTAGATGCTGCTACAAGCATTTCTTATGATGAAAATGCTTGGCGCTTCCTTGTTGAATGTGTTCAGTCTGGCGGTAGTGGATGGTGTTGGCTTTTGGGGTGATTGTTGTGGTGGTAGTGTTTTTGTTGTGGTGGTAGTGTTTTTCTTTTGAGTGTGTTGGAGTGATTGTCGGCTGTACAGTAGCAGGCCACTCTCCCAGTCAGTCCTAACCCTGTGTGTGTCAGAAATGGCACCCTATTCCCTATATAGTGCACTACTTTTGACAAGGCTCTGGTCAAAAGTAGTGCCCTATATAGGGAATAAGGTGCCACCCCTGTTTCTCCTCAGCCAGAGGTGATCCTATCGTTAGCTGTGGGTTTCTCCGGCACATTCCACATAATGGTTCGCTACGTCACCACTACCCCCCGCAGACCCACACAGGGGCGGCGGCATAGGGGGCGAGCCCGAGCCAGGATCTTGGTGGTGGACGAGCCTGATTTTCACTCTTGCTGTGACTGTAAGTGATGGGTGTTTCCCCTCTGCTCAGCTATAGCCTGGTCCCGGATCTGTTTGTGCTGTCTTGCCTACTCCTGTGGTCGTGGGACCAGGCTAGCTCTCCTCTCCTCTGTTGATCAGCTTACTGCTTCCTCTTCCCTTTCTAACCCCCTTCTATCCCTCTACCTTGTCTACCAGCATGGCCTTCTAGTCTACTAACAGTATAACTGTACCCCCCCCACCACCACCACCATCCTGCACCCCCCCAGCCCCCCCATCAGCTGTGTCTGTCTAACTCCTGTCCCTGCAGAGTGAAGTGAGAGTAACAGTGCATGTGGACGAGGCAAGGCGATCCTTGTTCCAACTTGTCCTGCGGTACGCTAACCCCAGCAGCCAGGACAGTGTGACCGGTAGTGTAACGGCTACCTATGTCCGAGGTGGCCAAGGTAAGGCTGCCTCTCTAACTCCTGCTTCACACAACATCATATTCGTCTCCTATCAAGCAGAAACAGTTTTCCTGTACACCCCTCAAAAACACAGATACACGGATAAACTTACAGTATAGGCTGTAAAAGTGTTTCATGCAAGTCTTTCCTTGATCTTTTGTTTGGCAATGCATTACTACAGCGATGAGCAAGTCCAGTCCTCGTGGGCCGGAGTCATGTCACACTTTCTCCCATCCCTAGCAAACACAACTGATTCAACTAATTGCACGTTCTAATCTGAAGATGTTGATTATTGGAGTCAGGTGAGTTAGCTGGCTGGGACAGTGACCAAAGTGTGAACCCAATCAGGCCCCGAGGACTGGAGTTGCCCGTTCCTGCATTACTGCCTTGAAATGGCATGGGGTGCCTAATCACACCATTGATGTTATACCTCTGGCCCACCCAGACATTTTTGTTTTAACCCTAAACTGACACACCTCAATTCGTCAACAGCTTGGCAATTAGTTGACTAATTGAATCAGGTGTGTCAGTTAAATCAGGTGTGCTCGAGGAGAGGGCTGGGAAACCCTGCCTTAAGACTACATGAATACACGTCAACCTTTGTGCTGTTAACTGTAAGGTCTTGTGTTGCTTTGTTTAACTGTATTTAGCTGTATCCCGATTGGTTGATTGTATCCTGCAGGGTCAGGTCAGAGTAAGGAGGTGGTGTTTCCTTCGAGCTCCTCCCCGGCTTACCTCACAGTCCCTGGGGACGGCTTCGCTGAGCCCTTCACACTGACCCCTGGGAAATGGATCATACGCATCCGGGCAGAGGGCCTTCTACTGGTGAGGCCAGGATTGTTAGTCTGTGATACCATCTGTCAGTGACCGAAGACAAAAAAAGGAAGCAAAAAGGTAGAGGAATAGGTCATAAATGTGTTCTTCTCTCTCTCTCTGCTCTCCACCGCCCTCCCAGGACTACTTGGTGCTGCTTCCCAGTGATTACTACGAGGCCCCCTTCCTCCAGGAGAAGATCGCCCAGCCCTGCACGTACACATTCACCGCAGACAGAGACACTAAGTAATCCCCGTGTTCCCCCAATGCTCTTTACCAAGGCATACTGTTCTGTCAGGTGCATGTTGGCCCTAGACAGTATATCTGTTCAATGTATGGACTGTACAGTGAGGGAAAAAAGTATTTGATCCCCTGCTGATTTTGTATGTTTTCCCACTGACAAAGAAATGATCAGTCTATAATTTTAATGGTAGGTTTATTTGAACAGTGAGAGACAGAATAACAACCAAAAAATCCTGAAACGCATGTCAAAAATTTTATAAAATGATTTGCATTTTAATGAGGGAAATAAGTATTTGACCCTTCTGCAAAACATGACTTAGTACTTGGTGGCAAAACCCTTGTTGGCAATCACAGAGGTCAGACGTTTCTTGTAGTTGGCCACCAGGTTTGCACACATCTCAGGAGGGATTTTGTCCCACTCCTCTTTGCAGATCTTCTCCAAGTCATTAAGGTTTCGAGGCTGACGTTTGGCAACTCGAACCTTCAGCTCCCTCCACAGATTTTCTATGGGATTAAGGTCTGGAGACTGGCTAGGCCATTCCAGGACCTTAATGTGCTTCTTCTTGAGCCACTCATTTGTTGCCTTGGCTGTGTGTTTTGGGTCATTGTCATGCTGGAATACCCATCCACGACCCATTTTCAATGCCCTGGCTGAGGGAAGGATGTTCTCACCCAAGATTTGACGGTACATGTCCCGGTACATGCGGTGAAGATGTCCAGTCCTCTTAGCAGAAAAACACCCCCAAAGCATAATGTTTCCACCTCCATGTTTGACGGTGGGGATGGTGTTCTTGGGGTCATAGGCAGCATTCCTCCTCCTCCAAACACGGCGAGTTGAGTTGATGCCAAAGAACTCCATTTTGGTCTCATCTGACCACAACACTTTCACCCAGTTGTCCTCTGAATCATTCAGATGTTCATTGGCAAACTTCAGACGGGCATGTATATGTGCTTTCTTGAGCAGGGGGACCTTGCGGGCGCTGCAGGATTTCAGTCCTTCACGGCGTAGTGTGTTACCAATTGTTTTCTTGGTGACTATGGTCCCAGCTGCCTTGAGATCATTGACAAGATCCTCCCGTGTAGTTCTGGGCTGATTCCTCACCGTTCTTATGATCATTGCAACTCCACGAGGTGAGATCTTGCATGGAGCCCCAGGCCGAGGGAGATTGACAGTTCTTTTGTGTTTCTTCCATTTGCGAATAATCGCACCAACTGTTGTCACCTTCTCACCAAGCTGCTTGGCGATGGTCTTGTAGCCCATTCCAGCCTTGTGTAGGTCTACAATCTTGTCCCTGACATCCTTGGAGAGCTCTTTGGTCTTGGCCATGGTGGAGAGTTTGGAATCTGATTGATTGCTTCTGGCTCCCAGGTGTCTTTTATACAGGTAACGAGCTGAGATTAGGAGCTGTAAAAGACACCTGGGAGCCAGAAATCTTTCTGATTGAGAGGGGGTCAAATACTTATTTCCCACATTAAAATGCAAATCAATTTATAATATTTTTGACATGTGTTTTTATGTATTTTTTTGTTGTTATTCTGTCTCTCATTGTTCAAATAATCCTACCATTAAAATTATAGACTGATCATTTCTATGTCAGTGGGCAAACGTACAAAATCAGCAGGGGATCAAATACTTTTTTCCCTCACTGTACATACATGTAGTCTGTGCAAGGTTGTGTTGTTTAAATGCATGTTATCCCAGACTCTGACCGCAGTTGTGTCCCTCCCTCCCTCCCCTCCCCTCCCCTCCCCTTCCCTCCCCTCCCCTCCCCTCCCCTCCCCTCCCCTCTCTCCCTCTAGCTGTCTGCTGTATAAGCACATGGCGATGAACAGGTTCAGCTCTGTGCTGGGCTCTCAGGGCCAGTTCTCCAGCCAGTGGAGACGCAGGAGGAGACAGGCCCTCGTCCGCCGGCCAACTCCAGCCCACCCCGAGATGGCCTCGCTCACCGAGAGACAGGTGGGTCTAGGTCTGGGGCTCTGTTGCGCACGCACAATCACACACACACACACACGCACACACACTCAAAGACGCACACAAACATACTTTTTGTCCCTCTGATTGTGATGGTTTATGGCTTTTATTTTATAGTTGGACAGTAAATGCATAGTGTGACTCTGAGACTCTGCTTTTGTCCTCCCCCATGTTTGTGTCCTGTAGGCCCAGTTACAGCTGAGCCTGCGTGTGTCTCCACCCGGTCCCTACATCCTGGTCCTGGAGTATGCCAGCGAGGAAGACATGGTCCAGAACGTCAACCTCATCATCACTGGCCAATCAGAGAGTCATATCCAGGCCAGAGCCAACATCTACAGCTGCCATTACAGGTTTGTGTGTGTACTGTACGTTTACTGAGAATGCAATCTTTCGTTCCTGTCCTTCAATAGTGTTTATATAGTCTGTACTCGAGAGGCAGTGTTGGCAAGTCATTTGTGTGCATTTTGTGTAATAAACCTGTTTTAATGCAGCTCTCCAGCTCTGTAATGCTGTTGATCATTGAGGGTGTTTATCCAATACTTGTCCACGCAGCTTCCTTTGTCGCAGTGTGGCGATTGACGGAACCAATCGCGCTGCAGTGTTCCAGTTTACCCACAAGGCCGAGCTTCTTCTACAGACCTCCACATCCTCAATGCTGCTGGTGAGAAAGAACCCTTTTATTCCATTGCATAGCAGCAAGATACTCACGTATGCAACCTCTTCTATTTTGTCGTCCTTTTTTATATTGTACTGTGCATATTATCTAGTAAATGGAAGGGTACCGACTACCGGTGCCTACTGTCTAAAAGTGAGTTCATGTTCAAATGAAATACTTCTATTTCCTGTCGCCATTTTGACTGTGTATTCCTCTGTAGTATAAAGTGTACGCAGTGCCTGCGGAGGAGTTCTCCATGGAGTACCTGGACCCCAAGGTGCTCTGTGTCTCTGTCCACGGACGCTTCACTGAGGACAGGTACGCCGTTTTACCTCATAATACTATGTTGTAATGCCAGGGCACTGTAAGTGACTTCTTCAAAATAGACAGCTGGTGCTTTTGACAACTAGCAATGAGCAAACATGGTAGTAATAGTAGTGCCTGTATTTTACAGGTAGAGGGCTTGTTGTGCAATCAGTAGCACTGTCTCTGTGGGGTAGATGCTTGCTGTTGTTGTGTTACCTTCCACACATCTGTTTTCCAGGTGTGATTCAATGCATTCCTCAGCCAGGGTCACTTAACTGAGGCTGTCTGATATCCAGGCGAACTTCTCCTCTCCCCTCCACCTAGCACACCTGGGTTCAACTAGTACTTGTTTCCTTCCAAATACTTAAAGCTGCACTTGATTGAGTTTGCCTGACACAATGGAACCAATGGAGTAGTCATTTGTACTCTGGGCAGGCATAATCACACTTTCAAAGTATATGAAAGAAAACAAATCCTATTTGAACACAGGGCTGACGGCCAGTGACCACGCCAGAATTTTCTGTCATGGTTGCTGCTGATAACTAGCTGTCAGCAGCACCAGTCCTGTTATTATACGGCTAGTTTTTACAGGCTGTTTTTCCACCACTTTCAGTGTAAACTGACTGCCTGCCTGGCTCTACTATTGTTGAAGGTAATAATCAAGGTGATATCTCAGGGAAAATAAACTGAAAGTGAGGGGAAAACCCTGGTCAAGACACTTGTTGTTTGATGCCGATGGTTCAGGCACATTACAAAAGGCCTTTCCTTTCATGTTCTGCTGTTTCCACAAAGCAAAATAAGGAGGGAAAGCATGAAAAGCTCAGCCCCACATCAGGCCTGAGAAAACACATAGCTTGCCATGAATTGGTGATAAGAGGATTGATAAGGACTTAAAACTGAGAAAAGAAAGAGTGAGGTTTTGACTCGAAGGGACGCTTTTTTTTGAGATTGTGAAATTATTCTGTGTTGGTCAGTGAGAGAGGATGAAACAGAACGATAGAGAGATTTAAGGAGGTTAAGATCAAGTATGAAGGCATAGGGGATTGAGGTTTGCTCCACTCAGGAAAAGTGTGTGTATTTTAGGGGGTTCTATACATTGAGAGAGAATGTGATAGTTATAGGATGTCTACATATGAAAGCTGTTTACTCCAGATTTCACAGGTCACAACCTTTTATGTGGTCACTGCCCCTGCTAATAACCAGTCCCACTGTATCCCAGTGGTGCTTAGCAAACACTTCTGAAGTTGCTTCTGAAATGGGCCCTGGCCAAATGTAGTGCACGATATGTAGGGAATAGGATGCCGTTTCAGACGCACCAACCTTCACTTCCTGTGTTCTGTTCCCCCTTTCTTCCCTCCAGTCAGTACTGTGTTCCCAGCCAGTACGACAGGCCCTCCTCAGCTCTGGTTCTGGACGCAGCTCGGGATGCGCGCCCCTCCTCCCCATATGCCGTCCCCCAGCAGAGGGAGAGTGAAGAGTGGAGACGAAGACAGCAGTCAGGGGCTGGGGGCTTCCCTTTCCCTGGAGCCCAGAGTGAAGGGGTACTACTCAAATCTCCCCAGGTACATGCATGGAGCTGGGCCTGTATAATGCTGCTGCTACTGCTGCTGCTTGGAGTGGGACCTGGCACTGGAAAGCATGTGGGGCTTGAGATATGAAGCCCACAGCTTCACTAACATTAATGGCAGTAACACCCCTATAGGGTTACAGTATATAGTTAATGAGCAGGTTTTTAAGTGGTACGAAGCACATTTCTGTGGAAACGGACAACAAAATCGAATTTGATCTTATTTCTGTGGTGTTTACACGTTTCTCCACATGTTGTGTTGTTTCTCTGTTCCTCTATTCCTCCAGACAGAGATCCGTTTCAGTGCCAGGGTGCCAGTTCCTGGCAGGTATGTGTTTGTGGTCCACTACTGTCAAGCTGAACACACCACCTTCCCTGTGGAGGTACGGGTGGATGCCGGACACACGTGGGCCGGTGAGTTTGGTGCGAAATGTGGGTGTATGGCGCCGTTGATCCAGATTGATATGGTTGGATAGAGAGTGGATATGATCCAGGACCTTACTGACCCTGACATCATCCTACGTCTACTCAGAGAATGAATGTGATTATCAATTGTCATGAACATACAGTAGTAGGTAGTCCCCTATTCTATGGTAATATTGTCTGGGAGAGCCTGTTGTGTGTTTTGCTGGTTCTAGTGGTCTCTGGAGCTCTGGTGATTCCCTTTAAAGAGGGGATCATGCCTACACCTCCTTACCCCCTGCTGCACCCCCACCTTCCTCTCTCTACCTCAGGCTCTGTGAATGCCTCTTTCTGCCCGGGGGTCTCCTGCTGCAGGGAGGTGGTCATCGCTGAGAGGCGCATCGCTCTGGACCTTCCCCAGCAAGACATGGCCGTCTCTCTCAAGGTTCCACCCGGGAAGACCCTCACTCTGGTCAGTTTTTTCATGTCAGTCGCTATTACTATCAATTAGCCTACTTACAGTTGATCATTATTGCCCATAATGTAAGGAGGAGAACACCTTCCTGGATTCAGGAAAACCTTCACTATAGTCCTATATGGTCATGCCTGTAGTGTAATTCAGGAGGATTTAGGAGTCTAGGTATGCTGTATTAGACTTTTACCAGGTTTGCACGGTACTATTCTCTCGCCTCCGTGTTTGATCATGTCCCAAACAACTACTAAACAACCGGCGGCCTGTATTCTACCCGGTAACCCCCACTCCGCTCCAATTAGAGCTAAGCTCTCAAACCCAGTAAGCCAATAATGCTTACAGCTAAGTTTGTATTTGCTGTAGGCTGTTTATTATAGCATAATTATAATATCATAATTAACCTCCCCCACCTGGGTTGGGGTCAATCCCATTTACATTTCAGTCTATTCAGAAAGTAAACCAAATTCCAATTCCAGATGTTCCTAATTTAAAAGCTTTGAAAATAATTAGAATTTGAATGTCAGTGTACTTCCTGAATTGACTGGAATTTATATGGAATTGACCTCAACCCTGTACCCTACGTAGTCTTCCACTGCAGACAAGACCAACCACAAAACAGTTCAGTATCGCTGAAATACCCTGTGTTTTGTGTGTTTTTATGAATGTTATCACTGTTAAGTATGTCAGATAAAACCGTTTCTTACGCTATGATAAGTCTCAAAGTGGGCGTTTCTGAGAGAGATAAGCCTACAACATTGTCGTTTGGTTTTGAAGGTTTGTTTTGTACCGCTTCTTCAGGATTACATCTTGGTGGTTCCTGATGATAGCTACACCCCTGATCTCCTGAAAGAGAAGCCGTTTGATAAGTCATCTGATTTCACCAGGCAGTGTGGAGGACCAAGCTTTTCTATAGAGTGAGTATTCAGTTCAGTGATCGTGTGCCAGTGGGTTTCTCAAGACTTTGACCAAGCAAAACAATGTGCCCTGTGGAATGGAATCAACAGCTTTGCTAAGTGATATGACAATTAAATAATTCAGTATGATTGTAATTGTAGGATCATATTTATTTGAAACTTAAATTTCGACTTCGTGTGTGGTGAAATTAACGGGGGGATGGATTACTATTCTAATACTTTTTTAAGGGAATAGTTGTTTTTAATGTGTGGATGTAAACACGATCAATACTCTTAGAATTTCAGAACTACTTTATTTGACTGGCCTCTGACCCCGAATGTTCTCTTCCTGTTCCAACAGCCCCAGAACGTCCTCTCAGTTCTGCAGAGACTCGGCCCGCTCCCTGGTAGCAGCCTATAGTGACGGGGCCCTGCCCTGCTACTGTGACAAATCAGGGGCCACGGGGCCCACCTGTAACCCTGTAGGGGGCCAGTGTCCCTGTAGGCCCCATGTGATCGGTCGGCAGTGTACACGATGTGCCACAGGATACTACGGCTTCCCCTACTGCAGACGTAAGTAGATTTCATATACTAAAATGTCTAACACACACAGTTTCCTACCCTAACCTGTCTCTATCTTCTCTCCCCCCCTTCAGCGTGTGAGTGTGGCCAGCGGCTGTGCCACGAGGTGACAGGCCAGTGTATCTGTCCGCCCCAGACAGTGAAGCCAGTCTGTGATGTGTGTGAGAGCCAGACATTCAGCTACCACCCTCTAGTGGGCTGTGAGGGCTGTGACTGCTCCCCCAGCGGAGTCAGGCCCAACGCAGGGAGAGAATGTGACCGTGACACGGGACAGTGCACGTAAGTAGAGCTCTGTGTAGAGACTAAATCCACAAACACTACAGTTTACTATAGAATACTACAGTACTTACTATAGAATTCTGTAGTAAACTGTAATATACTATATAATACTATACTACACACTTTAGTATCCCTCAATCATGTGTAGTACTTAGTATAGAATGGTGTAGTATACTGTAGAATACTATAGTAAATACTGCAATATTTAATTAGCATATATCCTGTCCATTCCCCTCCTCCATATCCCAATTTGTGCCACCCGTAAGTGAGAAAAAAGTATAGACCATATATTGTGTTCCCTATGGTTCTAGAAAAGAGCAGATGTTCTGAACTGTCTGTTCAGATCCCAGTCCTACCTACCTACAGGTTATGGAGAATTTGCTGTAGGTTTCCTAAAGGAGAAAGCTCCCCACTTCTATGTCAAAGATAATAAGAAAATAAATACTACAGTAAATACTACAGTATACTACAGTCTGCAAAAACACCACAGTAAAGACTTAAGCAATAAGGCCCGAGGGGGTGTGGTATATGGCCAATATACCACGGGTAAGGGCTGTTCTTACACACGTGCCTGGACACAGCCCTTTGCTGTGGTATGTTGGCCATATACCACAAACCCCCAAGGTGCCTTATTGCTATTATAAACTGGTTACCAACATAATTAGAGCAGTAAAAATAAATGTTTTGTCATACCCCTGGTATGCCAATCAGCATTCAGCCAATCAGCATTCAGGGCTTGAACCACCCAGTTTATAACACAGTTTATACAATGGGTGGGACTAATCCTGAATGCTGATTGGTTAAAAGCGCATTCCAGCCGGTGTCTATTCCACTAGTTACCACCGGCTAAATCTATGACATTAAATGCCTATTTACTCTGTTCCATCTGACTGCAGAATCCACTGTCTCATCAGCAGAGGCAGGGAAGTTATAAACTTGATCTTCACTATAAAAAGCATCTAGACATTATCTCACATTTCTTTTAGACTAACATTTAGTTTTCAACAGCAGAGATTTGTATAAACCTGTCTGTCTCTCCGACAATTTAAACATTGTTTCAATATTCAAATTGGATCTCCTGCTGTCCAATAGTAATGAACGTGTTGGGAGTCGGGACGAGACAGACAGGCAGCGTTTCTCAGCCAGTCGAAATCATGACTCAGCTGGCATCATATACAAAAAAAGGTCAAATGAAACGCAGCTAATTTGCAGTCTTTCAAGCTTCAGTTTGAAGTGATTGTGTTACTGTAGCTGTGTTGTTGGCTAGCTCCTCTGAACAACAGCGTCCTGATGAGTGAGCACATTTTCTATACCAGGCGAAATCGCACCTCATTAGCTCATTGTTATGGATGTATGCAAATAAATGCCACTAGAAAACAGCTTATGCAAATGCAGCTACTTTGCTGTTATTCTGGCTGCACTTTTTGACGTGACTGTAAGTTAGCCGTAGTTGGCTAGCTAGCAAGCAATGGATAATAACGTTGCCAGCCAGTATGGCAATGGAACATTTAGAACAATGGACTGGGTCGCGTCCATAGATACAGAACAAATAGACTGAACGATTGGGTCGCATCTCTAGCAACCCTAGATGTTTTAATGAAACATTATCACTTAAATATACTACTGTTTTTTTACTACAGTATTTATACTAATGAACTGTAAATACTACAGTATACTGCAGTAAAGTCTGCAAATAGACTACGGTGAATACTATAGTATTTCTTACTATAGAATACACCAGGATTGGATTTCAACACCAGGAAATCAGCTGATTTTTGAAATCTGTTCCCAAGTATTCCCACTCATAATAGGGAGACAAGTCATCGTATACAAATATAAGCAAGATTTGAAATGATTATGTTTTTGTGAAATATTATATCTGTTTGGGCTTCTTGCGGTCAATTTGCAGTCTACAAGTTATTTGTAATTATGTTCCGGCCCCCAGACCATCTGCTCAAGAAAAAATCATCCCTTTGCTGAATCTAGTTGGTGATCTCTGGTAAACACTATTGTATTTTATTTTATTTTATATAGGAAACACCACATAAGGTGAAGGTTGTGGAGTTATGAATGAGAATACGTTTTAGATTCTCTGTATTTTTTAGCACCTTTTCTCTTAAGGCCAGAAGCTGAATATCTGAACATGGTGTGGATGAGATTTCCAAGTACAATCGTGTTAATTGTATGTATATGTTCTGTGTGTGTGAAGGTGTAAGCCCAGGATCGGTGGGCGGCAGTGTGACCGGTGTGCTGCAGGGTTCTACAGGTTCCCAGAGTGTGTCCCATGTAACTGTAACCAGGGAGGGGTCACACCTGATATATGTCACCCAGACACAGGACAGTGCCTCTGCAAGGTGACCTTATAATGCTGTATGCTTTTAAACACTAAATCATAATATTAGGATCGTCTAAATTAAGTGTACATTCGCAAATAGTGTGTTAAATCTACGTCTTTAACATGTCGACCAGACTAATTTAGCCACAAATACTCTCATCTGTAAAAACAAACCTAACATTTCTGAGGGCTTCTCTATTGGGAAGCAATGTGACTGGTTATTAGCAGGGTCAGTGACCAGGAAAAGGTTGTGACCTGTGAAATCTGGAGTAAACAGTATGTCCTGTTGTTGTAGAGGAACGTGCAGGGTGCCCGCTGTGATGCCTGTAGAGACGGGTCCTTCCACTTTGACCCCTCCCACCCCAGAGGCTGCATCAGCTGCTTCTGCTTTGGAGCCACCGACCAGTGCCAGAGCTCTGACAAACGCAGGGGGAAGGTGTGTGCGTGTGTGTGTGTTTCTGAAGTTTTATAGGCATTTTCATTGACACATTCTTTCCGTGCCATAGAAATGTGAAATAAGTTGTAATTACACTGTACCTGTTCAGACACATGATCAAACCCTTATCTAGCCAAATGATCAGTGTTGAAACAACCCACATTCCATGGAGTGGATATACCCACACCTTTGCCACACCTGCAGAACATAACTCCATTGCACATAGCATGCTATTATATTCCTATGTACATAATGGCATTTTACCAAACAATAGGCCGATAATGTATAGACAATCCTCTTTCCCTTCGCCTCCACTAGTTTATGGACATGCGTGGCTGGCGTCTGGAGAGGGCTGACCAGGAGGAGGTGGCATCAGTCCTCAACCCGTCCAGTAACACTGTGGTAGCAGACGTACAGGAGTTGCCTGGCACTACCCAGCTCCTCCACTGGGTGGCGCCACCATCCTACCTGGTAGACCGGGTGAGTAGAGAGTGGAACTTGAGAGGAGGACATGTACTGTTAGAATAGAATAGCTCAGTTTTAAAAAAAGGACATGTTTCCATAATATTTGGAAGGTCTTTTTATATCAGCATTTTTAACATTTAATCAGTTATTTAGCTGTGGATTCAGTGACAAGAACAGGAGAAGTCAGGACTTCAAGCAGCTGCCATTGAGCCTAACTACCAATGCTTTTAACAGTTCGACACTGGGTCCTGTATCAGTCCCAGTGACTCTGACTGATAGTCAGGGTTAGGGAGTAACTGATTACATGTAATCTGATTACAAAAAAACCTGTACATGTAATCAGTTATGTTACCAGAAAAAAGATTGTAATCAGATTACAGATATTTTTGGAAAAACTAGATGATTAGTTCTTGAATTACCTTTTAAATTCAGAAATGATGTTTGTGAAAAAATACATTGACACCTTTCTGTTTTCTCACTGACATTCAATTCAGCATTGTTCCACCTGAGCTAGTCTAACCACAAGTCAGAGACCACTTTGATGACACACCAAATGCGTTTGATGGATCCTTTTTGTCTTCTTCTAATGTCTCTTAAGGGGAAAGTAATCCAAAAGTAACCAGATTACGTCACTGGGTTGGGGTAATCCAAAAATTACGTTACTGATTACAATTTTGGACAGGTAACTAGTAACTGTAACGGATTACATTTAGAAAGTAACCTACCCAACCCTGCTGATAGTATTCCGCTCCTGTCTCAGGTGTCGTCCTATGGGGGCTACCTCACCTACCAGGCTAAGTCCTTTGGGATTCCCAGTGAGGGGATGTCGCTGATGGACCGCAGACCTGATGTCCTGCTCAGTGTACGTACATTATGACACATTGTATCATCACTCACTGCTAATTATGACATCTCTCTAATTGGTGTATAAGTCATATATATATATATATATATACAGTGAGGGAATAAAGTATTTGATCCCCTGCTGATTTTGTACGTTTGCCCACTGACAAAGAAATGATCAGTCTATAATTTTAATGGTAGGTTTATTTGAACAGTGAGAGACAGAATAACAACAAAAAAATCCAGAAAAACGCATGTCAAAAATGTTATAAATTGATTTGCATTTTAATGAGGGAAATAAATATTTGACTCCCTCTCAATCAGAAAGATTTCTGGCTCCCAGGTGTCTTTTATACAGGTAACGAGCTGAGATTAGGAGCACACTCTTAAAGGGAGTGTCACGTCCTGACCAGCAGAGGGAGGTAGTGTCTCAGTTGTGGTCAGGATGAGGCAGGTGGTTTGTGTTTGTTAAATGTTGTGTGGGTGATTGGACTCCCAATTGAAGGCAGGTGTGTTGAGTTGCCTTTGATTGGGAGTCCTATATAGGAGTGTGTGTTTTTCTTTGGGGTTGTGGGTAGTTGTTTGTGTGCACTGCGTTTGTTTTAGCCTGCCACACTGTTGCCGTTGTGAGTATTGTTTTTTTTGGTTTTCCAGTGGATACTTTACTTTTTTTTTATCAGTAAACATGAGTATCCACATTCCCGCTGCGCCTTGGTCTTCTCTCCACTACGAATCTTGTGACAGGGAGTGCTCATAATCTCAGCTTGTTACCTGTATAAAAGACACCTGGGAGCCAGAAGCAATCAATCAATCAGATTCCAAACTCTCCACCATGGCCAAGGCCAAAGAGCTCTCCAAGGATGTCAGGGACAAGATTGTAGACCTACACAAGGCTGGAATGGGCTACAAAACCATCGCCAAGCAGCTTGGTGAGAAGGTGACAACAGTTGGTGAGATTATTCGCAAATGGAAGAAACACAAAAGAACTGTCAATCTCCCTCGGCCTGGGGCTCCATGCAAGATCTCACCTCGTGGAGTTGCAATGATCATGAGAACAGTGAGGAATCAGCCCAGAACTACACGGGAGGATCTTATCAATGATCTCAAGGCAGCTGGGAACAGTCACCAAGAAAACAATTGGTAACACACTACGCCGTGAAGGACTGAAATCCGGCAGCGCCCGCAAGGTCCCCCTGCTCAAGAAAGCACATATACATGCCCGTCTGACGTTTGCCAATGAACATCTGAATGATTCAGAGGACAACTGGGTGAAAGTGTTGTGGTCAGATGAGACCAAAATGGAGCTCTTTGGCATCAACTCAACTCGCCGTGTTTGGAGGAGGAGGAATGCTGCGTATGACCCCAAGAACACCATCCCCACCGTCAAACATGGAGGTGGAAACATTATGCTTTGGGGGGGGTTTCTGCTAAGGGTACAGGACAACTTCACCGCATCAAAAGGACGATGGACGGGGCCATGTACCGTCAAATCTTGAGTGAGAACCTCCTTCCCTCAGCCAGGGCATTGAAAATGGGTCGTGGATGGGTATTCCAGCATGACAATGACCCAAAACACACAGCCAAGGCAACAAAGGAGTGGCTCAAGAAGAAGGACATTAAGGTCCTGGAGTGGCCTAGCCAGTCTCCAGACCTTAATCCCATAGAAAATCTGTGGAGGGAGCTGAAGGTTTGAGTTGCCAAACGTCAGCCTTGAAACCTTAATGACTTGGAGAAGATCTGCAAAGGGGAGTGGGACAAAATCCCTCCTGAGATGTGTGCAAACCTGGTGGCCAACTACAAGAAACATCTGACCTCTGTGATTGCCAACAAGGGTTTTGCCACCAAGTACTAAGTCATGTTTTGCAGAGAGGGTCAAATACTTATTTCCCTCATTAAAATGCAAATCAATTTATAACATTTTTGACATGCGTTTTTCTGGATTTTTTTGTTGTTATTCTGTCTCTCACTGTTCAAATAAACCTACCATTGAAATTATAGACTGATTTCTTTGTCAGTGGGCAAACGTACAAAATCAGCAGGGGATCAAATACTTTTTTCCCTCACTGTGTATGTATATATATACACACACACACACACACACACACACACAGTACCAGTCGAAGGTTTAGACACACCTATTCATTCAAGGGTTTTACTTTATTTTGTACTATTTTCTACATTGTACAATAATAGCGTAGACATATGGAATCATGTAGTAACCAAAAAAGTGTTAAACAAATCTAAATATTTTATATTTGAGATTCTTCAAAGTAGCCACCCTTTGCCTTAATGACAGATTTGCACACCCTATTTGATAAAACACCAAGTCCATTTTATTGCAAGAACAGCTCAAATAAGCAAAGAGAAATGACAGTCCATCACTTTAAGACATGAAGGTAAGTCAATCCGGAAAATGTCAAGAACTTTGAAAGTTTCTTCTAGTGCAGTTGCAAAAACCATCCAGCGCTATGATGAAACTGGCTTTCATGAGGACCGCCACAGGAATGGAAGACCCAGAGTTACCTCTGCTGCAGAGGATAAGTTCATTAGAGTTACCAACCTCGGATATCGGCAATTAACTGCACCTCAGATTGCACCTCACAGAGTTCAAGTAACAGACACATCTCAACATCAACGGTTCAGAAGAGACTGCGTGAATCAGGCCTTCATGGTTGAATTGCTGCAAAGAAACCACAACCAAAGGACACTAATAAGAAGACGAGACTTGCTTGGGCCAAGAAACATCAGCAATGGATAATAGACCGGTGGAATCTGTCCTTTTGTCTGGGTCCAAATTTGAGATTTTTGGTTCCAACTGCTGTCTTTGTGAGACGCGGTGTGGGTGAACGGATTATCTCTGCATGTGTAATTCCCACCGTGAAGCATGGAGGAGGATGTGTGAGGGTGTGGGGGTGCTTTGCTGGTGACACTTGTCAGTGATTTATTTCGAATTCAAGAACCACCATGGCTACCATAGCATTCTACAGCGATACGCCATCCCATCTGGTTTGCGCTTAGTGGCACTATCATTTGTTTTTCAACAGGACAATTACCCAACACACCTCCAGGCTGTGTAAGGGCTGTTTGACCAAGAAGGAAAGTGATGGAGCGCTGCATCAGATGACCTGACCTCCACAATCACCCGACCTCAACCCAATTGAGATGGTTTGGGATGAGTTGGACCGCAGAGTGAAGGAAAAGCAGCCAACTAGTGCTCAGCATACGTGGGAACTCCTTCAAGACTGTTGGAAACGCATTCCTCATGAAGTTGGTTGAGAGTGCCAAGAGTGTGCAAAGCTGTCATCAAGGGAAAGGGTGGCTATTTGAACGATCTTATATATAAAATATATTTTGATTTAACACTTTTTGGTTACTACATGTGTTATTTCATAGTTTTGATGTCTTAACTATTATTGCACAATGTAGAAAATAGTAAAAATAGAGAATAACCCTTGAATGAGTAGGTGTGTCCAATCTTTTGACTGGTACTGTATATAAGTCTTGATGACAACCTGTTCTGAGTAACCCGGTGTTATTTGTCTGTGAATCTCTCAGGGCCAGGAGATGACCCTGGTCCACATGTCCCCACATACCCCTAATCCTGACAGACTCCACCAGGGCAGAGTCCAGCTAGTAGAGGTAAAACCTAAAAAGTGGTGAAGCTGAGTCCTTATTCCATCTGTTGTGAACTCATATATTAACATTACTCATATATTAACATTTGATCAGTCCTCAACATTTCCAATCCCTCACTAACCCCTGTCTGTTCTGTTTAGGGGAATTGGCGTCACGCCGGCACCAACCGTCCTGTGTCCAGAGAGGATCTGATGGAAGTCCTGGCAGGGCTGGTTGGTCTGAGGGTGCGGGCCCTCTACTTCACCCAGAGCCAGAGACTCAGCCTGGGGGAGGTGGGCCTGGAGGAGGCCACAGACACAGGGGCCGGTGGCCCTGCCAGCACCGTGGAGGAGTGTGCCTGTTCCCCTCTCTACAGAGGAGACTCCTGCCAGGTGAGACCGATCTCATTCACTCTTAGTCCCCTAGGTGCTTCATGTAGCTCTACAGGGATCATACTTTAAAAGTATTATATAACTGCCCAGAGTTTCCAGATTTCTATGAAATATGACCTATAATTACTTACACTGAGTATACAAAACATTAAGAACACCTGTTTCCATGACATAGACTGACCAGGTGAATCCAGGTGAAAGCTATGATCCTTTATTGATGTCACTTGATAAAGTCACTTCAATCAGTGTAGATGAAGGGGAGGAGACAGGTTAAATAAGGATTTTAAACCTTGAGGCAATTCAGACATGGATTGTGTTTGTGTACCATGGGCAAGACAAAAGATTTAAGTGCCTTTGAACGGGGTGTGGTAGTAGGTGCCAGGCGCATCGGTTTGTGTCAAGAACTGCAACGCTGCTGGATTTTTCACGCTCAACAGTTTCTCATGTATATCAACAATGGTCCACCACCCAAAGGACATCCAGCCATCTTCACAGAACTGTGGAAAGCATTGGAGTCAACATGGGCCAGCATCCCTGTGGAACGCTTTCGACACCTTGTAGAGTCCATGCCCCGACGAATTTAGGCGGTTTTGAGGGGGAGGGGGGGTGCAACTCAATATTAGGAAGGTGTTCTTAATGTTTTGTACATCCAGTGTACAATATGATTGAAATAGTTTTCCTTCCCCAAATGTTTAATTAACTATGACAAAAAGAAGCTTTTCTGTGTTGGAATGGTGTGGGCTTACCTCAACAACAGAATGGTGTGGGCTTACCTCAACAACAGAATGGTGTGGGCTTACCTCAACAACAGAATGGTGTGGGCTTACCTCAACAACAGAATGGTGTGGGCTTACCTCAACAACAGAATGGTGTGGGCGTATACGGTCATTAAAAATATTGTATGCAAGTAGATTGCTGATTGGCCAGCGCATCATCCTCAGGGAGATAACAACATGTTCTTTGAGGAAACAGCAATAATGTTTTCAACGGTATGTTTCAGGTGCAGTTTTTGAAGTGTTTTTTTCTCCAATGTTGTCCAACAAGTGTTGGACAACATTGTTTGGATATGAGTTAACAGAATATTAACTTTTAAAAGTGTGATTTTCACTGGGCAGTTACTTTAAGAAAGTACTCTAGAGGTGCCTTGGTGTTTTTCTTATTTTGGTGATGGTATTGAGTCCAAGGATAGGCGGACTGTTAGCTCTCTGATGCACATCAAGTGTGGAATGGCTGGGGGCTATGTCCTAGGGGTGGGTTTGGGATTGGGAAAGAGAGGGGGAGAGACGGAGGGAGAAAAGGATTAGGAAAAAGTAAGAGAGAGAAAGAAGACAGGAGGGGCTGAGAGGGGGAGGGGCTGAGCGGGAGCGGTGTCGACCGACCGATCTAGTCATTTTGGAGAAGAGAAGAGCGAGAACTCCCCTCCCCGCTGTGGGGTTTTTGTTGTGACACGCCCTAACAATGGTGCCACGCCCAGCCTGGGGTGAGTGAGGTCACTGGCAGGCAGAGGAAAAATCCATCAGCCCATTGAAGAGCCAACGGTTTAAACAAGCCTTTGTGGAATGTCCCGGAATAAAGTGTGTGTGTGTTTCATCAGCCAAGCCCAGTAGCCCGAGGGAGAGGGATAAGATGCACAATCACGCAGACATAATATTAAAGATTATACCACTGCTGTAAATCGCTCCGTTGTGTCATAGTAACAGCAGTTCAAATCAAATACAATAAAAAAACATACAGTACCACATTTAGAACGTTAGAACCAAATTCTTCCCTGAGGTTGTTTAGTACGCGGGTGGGTCTCCTACTCCAGTTAGGAAAAGTTGGATGGAAGCATTTTCCCCCTCAGAATCCACGTATTAAATGGAACGCTGTACATCACTCGACTGTAAATGTAGGCATTTTCAGTGTGGACAATTCCATGGTAACAGAGGGATGCTGAGACTCAGATTTGTTTACAGAATGATGGCACAAACCACACAAATTGTCATTCTGTTACCAAACTGAACTGTGTTTTTGTAAAAGGTGCAATGAATTTATTTTTAAAGATGCACTATGCTGAAATCACAATTTTCTGGTTGCTATAATTGTAATAGTTTGCTTAATTTCAGTTTGTGACGACAACAAGTAAAGTGTTACCGAATCATTATACCATCTAAACCGCTGTGAAATATATTTTCCATAACCCAAAATATTGTATTTTCAGCTGTTTGAGGCTGAAAGTAAAAGACACCAAACGTAAGAACGGGAAGCATAGAAATAGCGCTTCTTAGGCTTGCTGTCAATAAGAATGACAGATCTATAACTCACATTTCTACGTGAATTTGGTCAGGTCTCCCAAATAGTTACATATTGTAGCCTTAAGTCGTCATTGTGCATAGAGTTGTATGGTTTGTTTAACATTGCAATCATGGTTTCAGCATCACTTTGTTACTGTGGAATTACCCGTGTGCAACCCTTAGGCATGGGAGTTTGACATGCCAAAGAAGCTTCGATTTTGTTTCACTGGCAATAGCTTATTAACAAAGGCCCTGATTACTTTGTAGTAGATTTTCATTTGACTTTCTATATAATTGTGTAGTAAACTCTAGTATACTGTATAATACTATACTACACACTGTAGTATCCCTTGATCATGTGTAATGCTTAGTAGCGTATACTATAGTAAATTCTACGGTAATACTATATTAATACTACAGCAAAAACACTACCGTCCGCAAAAACACTACACTTTTTTAACAGTATTAAATTTATACCCAGCCCATTCCCCTCCACCATATCCCAAATTGTGCCATCCATAAGTGAGATACCTACATGACAAATATAGACCATATACTATGTTCTCTACAGGTTATAGAAAAGAGCAGAAGCTCTGAACTATCCGTTCAGACCCCAGTCCCACCTACTTACAGGTTATGGAAAATGTGCTTTTTTTTGTATTTCTCCAGTAGGTTTCCTTAAGGAGAATGCCTCCGTTTCTATGTCAAAAGTAATAAAACAGTAAATACTACAGTAATTTCCTCAAACACTACATTAAATACTACAGTATATTACAGTCCGCAAAAACACTACATTATTTTATATACTAGTTTTCTTTTACTACAGTATTTATACTATAGTTAACTGTAAATACTACAGTATACTGCAGTTTAGTCTGCAAAAACACTACAGTGAATACTACAGTAAAGTCAACAAACACACTACAGTGAATATTTTAAACAATGCCACTTTATATAATGTTTACATACCCTACATTACTCATCTCATATGTATATACTGTACTCTATACCATCTACTGCATCTTGCCTATGCTGTTCGGCCATCGCTCATTCATATATTTTTATGTACATATTCTTATTCATTCCTTTACACTTGTGTGTATAAGGTAGTTGTTGTGAAATTGTTAGGTTCGATATTGTTAGATATTACTGCATGGTCGGAACTAGAAGCACAAGCATTTCACTACACTCGCATTAACATCTGCTAACCATGTGTATGTGACAAATACAATTTGATTTGACTATAGTATTTATACCATAGTATACTATAGTATTTTTTTTCATGTGGGTTGATTGATTTGTTTTCCCCATTTTGCGATTGTGCTCGAAGCCCTGTTACCATAGCGAGAGTATGATCTCCCTGTGTGTGTGTGTGTACGTGTGTGGGAGACGTCAACATCCTCTAGTCAGGTGTGTTCAGAGGAAATGGATAATATGTACCCTGCGGCGTTAGAAAAAGGAGAGGCGCCCTGACACATAGCCGGGCGTGGCATCTGGCAACCTGGGACGTTGTTACTCACCACCCGACACCAGATAGTACACACACATACACAGATCCAACTAACTACCACGCCCAACTGTCTCCACTGCTTCGTGTTTGGGCCGCATGATTCAGGTGTGACTGCTGCTTCTGCACTGTCTGGAGGTTTCTGACTGTTATTCACAGAACCACACAATCACACTGGCATGCTCACACATATACCCTGTGAACACATCTATAGACACACGTTAACACCAACTCACTCAGGCTCCCAGGTGGAGCCCCACCCTAGCAACCGTTTTATATGTGGATGAGGAGGCTTATGTACATTCTGACGATTTCCCTGTCGACCCTTTGTGTGTAAGTGACATTGTGTTTTCGGAAGTAGTTATAGTAACGAATGTGTTTGGACGTTTTGATTTTCAATAAAGTAAAAAAAACACTGAACCTATTTTCGAGGCTCTACATGTTTTCATGGAAAATATTGATGTTATTTCCAACAACCAATGAGCAACTCCGCCATCAATCCAGCTACATATTGTACATTTAGTTTCCTGAAAGGACAGTCTCTGTGGCATGTTAGTTAAAAACACTGGTATGCAGACTAGACATATTCATCCCCTCCTGGATCAAGATCCATGTTGCCTAAATAGTTTTGTGCGCTTCCAGTAATACCGTATACCCCGGTATGGTACAGAAACGGTATGACGGTATGAAAACCTGGATAACGCCCAACCCTAACGCGCACGCTGGTCCGTGTGTGGGTGTGCGTGTTGCTACACTGCTCTGACTGTGCTGCTGACTAAGGTACTGTAGGTGAGTGGAGAAGGGGGCGTGTCCTCTACGTGTGGGAGTGTGTGTATGTGTGTTTAAGAGGCAGAGGCAGGGGAGAGCAGGGAGTTATTTCAGACCAAACGGGAGCAATGTCAGACACGCATGTACACAGCCCCTGGAGAGGCAGAGGGACAGGCATGCTACTTCAGACCCTGCTGTGGGGAATCTTACTGGGACTATGCAGCGCAGGACACAGACCCATTAACAGGGAAGAGAGGAACCGCCATCCCAGGCAGCATGACCGAGAGGCACAGAGGATACATTATCCTTCCCTACATGACCAGGGCGGACAGAGAGTACATTACCCCTCTTTGAATGACCAGGGTACACAGAGAGTCCAGTATTCTTCTGTGAATGACCGAGGACAGACTGTTCAATACCCGTCTTTTGACGACCAAGATGCCAGCTCTCAGATCCAGGTAAAACCATGGATTTCAAGCCGATGTCGGAAGTCTGTTGGGTTACAAATAGACTTACTGTAATGTATGTTTGGTGCTCCGTGTACGAGGTTATCCTATAGAGCGAAGGGTGTGTTTGGCTTTTGAGTGGCGGCGGTGCGTTAAGGATGGATACACACTCGTCTTGTGCTCAGCGTGGTGCTGATGACACGACCCACTCGGGATTTGGGACATTGTGAGATCACTCATTGTCTGTCGCTAGGCAGATTAGCTGCCATAAACTCAGATTGCCTGTATCTCCTCAAACACTGCCACTTAGAATGGTAAAGTGTTCGTCTGTGTGGGAATTAAGTGTGTCGTTTTGAAATGTGTGTTTTAGGATTCTGTTCTGTTTGTGATAGAATTCATATTCATCCAGGAGGGTCCCATTGAGATAGAAATCACTTTCAAAATTCTGTTTTTCTGTATGATATTGTTGTATCTATGTATTTTGTTGTATCTGTATTAATGTCTGTGTGTTTCTCTGTTCCAGAAATGTGCTCGTGGTTACTATAGAGACGGCAGTGGGCCCTACCTGGGTCGCTGTGTGCCCTGCTTCTGTAACGGCCTCGCCAACGAGTGTGACGACAGGACTGGGAGGTGCCTGGTAAGAACACACACTTTTTATATTTCTATGATCGTCTTCTATTATTTCTTATTGCCGTCGCATGATCGCAAGGGAACCCGCAAGTATGTGTGTCCTGTACATACCGCCAATCAACTTCAACTCGAACGCACACAGTGCTTCTGAATTACAATCATTCAAAACCTGTGAGCCTAAAGAAGCCCTTAAGGAATTCAGTGATAACCACTTAGGCTGACATAGTAGGTGTTGCCCATGTGACTCCATCAGGGTGAGCCACAGCCCAGCAGTCATAGTCTAGACCTCACACCCCAAGCCACAGGGCATGGGGTGGGCATCCCACTCCGCCTTGGTGCCCCACACACTGTTCTGTACCATGGACGGCTAACCACATTAAACTATTGGATGATGGTGATTATATATGATTGTGATATGGGTCTACATTAGCTGTCTCCCGGTGAAACTCTAGATCTCTAAATGCACTCTATATTCTCCTTTCTCCCTCTCTCTCTCTCTCTCTCTCTCTCTCCCTCCCTCCCTCCCTCCCTCTCTCGTCTCCTCTCATCTTGCGCAAGCCACTCAAGACCAGGCCTGTGCCTCTATCTAGACCTAAGGATTCCAGGCTCACTCTCTCTGTACCATCAAAATCACTCTTTTGGGATGAATTAGGACAGAAATGTTAGTCGTTTATGGTAGAGAGGGATGACAATCACCCTCCTTTGAGATAAAAAGGGACGTAATGTAGCCTGCTGGATCTACTCTGGGCTGGAGTACGTCAGTGTGACTATGTCTACAGGAAGACAAAGTGTGTTTAGACTCACTGTGGTATTTGTTATGGACTTTTCAACAACTTAGTGAGGCTATAGGTTTTCTTTGTCTCTTGGCTATTTACTCGTATGGAGAATACACTGATTTACTGTACCTAACCCGTCACTGTGTAAACCGAACTGATAGGAACATGTCCATTATGAAGGACTAGTATTTGACGACCCCACCATTCAAATACTGTTCTTTTGGTACTAACGTGATATAGTCTAATGCATGCTTTCTACTCTTCATCTGGACAGAACTGCCAATACAACACAGCCGGGGACAGGTGTGAGAGCTGCAAAGAGGGTTACTATGGAGACGCTGCCCAGAGATCATGCCGGGTGTGCCCGTGCCCCTTTAGTGTGCCAGCTAACAGGTCAGTGTCACCAAAGAACCAATCAGTGGCAAGGTCAACCATAGTAGATGCTCCATTGGTGAAATCAAACCCTTGTCCTGTACATCACTTACCGTGGTTGGCCCGGTGTCTGAGGGTACCAAACGAACTCCTGTTTCTTCATCATTCCACTATAGTTTTGCGGTGGGTTGCAGAGAGGTTGCTGGAGGGTTCCAGTGTGTTTGCCGACCAGGCTACACAGGAGACAGTTGTGAACGATGCGCCCCTGGTTACCACGGTGATCCATTGACAGCCGGAGGAAGCTGTAGGCCTTGTGACTGTAGCGGCAACGGAAACAGCTGTGACTCCAGGACTGGTGGTGAGTGGGGATACCATACTGAGACATGACGGCGCATTGTGTCTTTTTGGTATAGCTTTACTCTGTGGATGTTTCATTTTCTTCGTCCAAATAAATACAGTGTATAATGTTGCTCTTTCTGCAGTGTGCAAGAATACGTTGGAGCCAGGGGACACCAACACAGACGAGCAGTGCCAAGGTTAGTGTCTCTGTCGTGACAGCGCGATGGATCCAATGAGAGTACAGTACAGTACATGAGGGTACCTACCTCATCATGATCAGCGGTTGATTACGTTTGTCTGTGTGGGCTTCTCAGAGTGCGACGACTGCGCCGAGACCTTACTAAACGATCTGGGGCGTCTGGATGACGAGCTGGGCAGGATTAAGACTCAGCTGGATAACGCCAGTGTCTCCGCCTCCTCTCAGGACCGACTCAGGATGCTGGAGAATACCATCACAGAGACCAAGGTATTATATGGCATTTATGTACTGTTACATACCACCCTGCCCTCTGGCTATACAGGCCACAGAAAGGATGGGAGAGGACTTCAAAACATAGCAAATTACCTAAACGCAGATACCGTGTGGATAGATGTACGTCCGTGCTCACACACACACACACAGAGCGGTAAAGGGTGTGTGCGTACTCGAACATTCCAGAATCCTGCTGATAAGCGATCTCAGTCAGTTTGTCCCAGAGCTGTGTGTCAACACATGTCAGAGCTGAACTCCCACGCGTTTGGGATCTCAGCAACTCATACGCTCCATTTGAACATACGCTGTAAGCGTTTATCAAACCAACTGGAGTAAACAAGTCACTCAGTCAACCTCTCTGACAGCCCGAGGAGTCAACAACCAGCCATATCCCATTGTACTGTAGTTCTCTCTCTCTCTCTCTCTCTCTCTCTCTCTCTCTCTCTCTCTCTCTCTCTCTCTCTCTCTCTCTCGCCATCCCATCTGATAATAAAGCGTTAAACAATAGACTGTGTGTTCCCTCCACAGAGTCTGGTGAACAAGTTCAGTTCCAGTGTGAACAGCCAGAAGCCCAAGGTTAGCCAACTGGAGCAGGACACTCTCGGTGTCAACGAGGATATCAGCGCTCTCAAAGAAAAGGTACTGGACTGGAACTCTTCCTCCTTGGTGTCTTTATTCCCCCCTGTCATGTGTGGGATTGTGTGTGCTGGCTTTGGAGAGCTAATGTTTGTGTCTATTTCTGTGTTGTCCATCAGGCGGATGGCAGGGCTGTGAATGCCCAGAAAGTGCTGGGTGATGTGGGTAAGACCCATCTGAGAGCTAAAGACCTGGACACTGAGGCTAAGAACCTGCTCGAGAAGATCCTGGGTAAAGCACCAAGTCCTTGTTCTCTAACTCGCCTGATCTCTTTGCCCCCCCCCCCCCCCTGTCTACATCTCTATCTCTCTAGCCAAATGATTCTCTTTCCTTTTCATTTTTCTGTTTTCTCACCCCTCTCTCTCTTTCTTTCTCTCTGTCTCTCTCTCCCTCTGTTGCTTTCTCTCACTGTCCCTCCCTGATATATTTCAACCTGAATGTGTGTGTCGCGTGTAGCCCTGCTGCAGCAGCTGAAAGAGTCTGGGTCCGGTGGTGATGTGGTGCCCAGTGAGAACCTGGCTAAGATGTTATCCGACGCTGAACGCATGGTGAAGGAGATGGAGAAGAGAAACTTCAACCCCCAGAAAGACGCAGCCGAGAAAGAGAGAGACGAGTCCCAGAAACGTAAGTAGTCTGCTGTGTAACCAAAACTCTTCAAATCCCTCAAGGCTTTTCTTTCATAAGATTAGAAGCTCGTACGATAACTCTGATGTTCTTGAACATTACTGGATTAGGTTGAGTTAAGATACAGATAAGAAGCATAATGTCACAATAGCGATGACTACTTTGTTTGATACCATCAGCAGCCGAATAAAATAGTGAGACTTTTTTCCTACTTTTTTCGGTCGAGAATGACAATTGATATTCTGTTCGATTCTGTTCTCCCAGTGCTGGACTACATCAAGGCTAATGTGACGAAGCAGTATGATCAGAATGAGGCAGCAGCCAAGAGGTTGAAGGGTCTGCTGAAGGACTATGAAGCTAAACTGAAGGACTTGGATGAGGCCCTGAAACAGGCTGGGGACATGGTGAAGAAAGCCAACTCTCAGAACGGACTCAACTCAGAGGCACTGAAAGACATACTGGTAATAATAAAACTCCCAGTATTTAGTATTTTCTTTTAACATGATGGTACAATGCTATCACGTATAGGCAGTTACTGTGTGCGGTAACCATGTTGTTTAGTCCGTTGCTATGGTTACTTTCATGGTTAGGGTAATTGTTTTTACCCTAAAAAGTTGACATCTTATGGCAGTAGGCCTAATGTGCTCTTAACCAAATGAATGTTTGTTCTTCAGAAACGTATGGAGGACCTGAAGAAAGAGCGTAAGAAGGTCCAGGACCAGATAGCCATGGCAGAAGATCAGCTGAAGGCCACAGAGGACCTCCTGAGAATGCTGAATGACAGCAAGACTGTAAGCACACCGACCAGCCATGTAATCTCATGTTATAACTGCATATTACCTCATGTGCATAGTCAAATTCAATATACCTAAGTCAGTGATGCATCTATCATCTCCTGTACACATATGATCCTAACTGGTGTAATGATACAGCCAATGTACACAACATACTTTGACAATACTTGATTCTGTTGCTCTAGATTCTCCTAGTCCTAACTTGCCAGCCACTCAGATAACAATCAATGCTTGTGTTTGATAATATCATGACTTTAGGTAAAGAGGATGGTATGTCCTTGCCTGTATTTCCTGTGCCTACAGTGGTTCTTCTGTTCTCTTCATTAGGCATGCGGTAACAAAACGTAGCAAAACAGTTTGCAACGGAAAGCAAACATTACCATTTGTTATTGGACAAGTTCAGGTAGTCCCTGTTTCAGTCATGTTTTCTTCCATTTGGTGCCTAATGAATGTGACCCTGTTGTCTTTCTCCTCTCCAGGAGTATGAACAGCTAGCTGCCCAACTGGACGGCGCCAGGACTGACCTCACCAAGAAGGTCAACGCCATCTCCCAGGCCGCGGCCAAGGAGGACATTGTGGAGCGAGCAGAGAGACACGCAGAGAACCTGGCCAAGCTGGCCAAGGAACTACAGGAGTGAGTTCTAGGGACCTGGGATGCGGGGACATGTCCTCTTTCACCAGGGACGGGATGGGTCCAGGGTTATGACAACAAGGCAGTTTCTGCTGCTGGTTTGTGTAGTTTAAGCTAAATGGTCTCAAGACTGTATTGCCCGTGTTAGCTTCAATGGGAAGCCATAATTCCTCAGCAGCACGTAATTCAAGATGACAGTAGAGGATCAACTCAAAAGGTTCCGCAAGCATCAACGACATAGTATTGAAGTAATGTTAGTGGCGGTAGTTGTGGTTCTTTAACAGGGATGTTTATGTTGGGTGGTTTTCATCCTCAGTGGGTCGTGCCAGATAGATCTGCCATCCGGTAGATCCCCCTCATGCTGCATGTTTGTTGTTCCATTTGGTTTATTGACATTTCTGAAAATCCAAATGCGTGTGTTTACTCTCTCTTCTGTTCTCTCTTCTCCCTTCCTTCCTGTCTCTTTCTACCCCCCTCTAACTCTCTCTCTCTCTCTCTCTACCACCCCACCTCTCTCTTTCCTCCTCCCCCCGCCCCTCTCTCGTCTTCCTATGTCACAGTGCTGTGAGGGACTCGAGTGGCCGCTCTGATGTGCGTGATGCCATGGACGCCATTGAGGCCTACAAGAACATCACAGATGCGGTCAACGCTGCAGAGAAGGCAGCCAAGGAGGCCAAAGATGCAGCTGACAAAGCCCTGAAGGTGAGTCCCCGGTCGAGCCACTAGACCCATACCAGGGAGATATTGACCTCACAGCACCTAACTCTGAGCTGATGTGTCTTTGGTCCACCTGTTTCTGCAATATTCTTCAACCTCTTTCTTTTCTTCATTATAGGATGTGAAGAAAGAGGACCTGACAAAGAGAGCTAAGGATCTGAAAGACAGCGGGAACGACCTACTGAGGGAAGCCAAGGACGCAGAAAAAGATCTCAAAGGTATGTTGCTATAAGTTGTAATAGTGTTTTTAGAGTGCGTAAGGGGCCAACCAAATATATGTGGCCTAAATGTAGTGGCATAGTTAAGGCTTAACTAAGCTCTGTTTTGACTCGACAGAGGCCTCTGATGACCTCACAGCCCAGAAGAAGCGCCTGAATGACGCAGAGAATAAGAAGAAAGCATTGGAAACGGACCTGCTGGATGCCCAGGCAGAGCTGAACAACATCCAGAGAGGTACGTTGGCTCGGGTAGTAGGAGGACCAGAAGATGTCTGATAGAACATACCAAATTATGGAAAATGTACTGATCAATGGAAGAGCGAAATATGAGTTATGAGAGTGCTTTGACTTAAGTGTCATCATCCCCTCATCGCTAATCCCTCCCTCCCCTTCTTCCCCCTCTTTCCCTTCATTCCTTCCCCCCCTTCTCCTTCCCTCCTTACCCCTCTCCTCCTTCAATCCTTCCCCCTCTCCTCCTTCCCTCCTTCCCCTTCTCCTCCTTCGCTCATTCCCTCTCGCCTCTCCTTCTCTCAGATGATATAGGAGACATGCTAGATGAGGCGAAGAGGAAGGCAGCGTCTGCCAATGACACGGCCAGCACCACCATGGACAGACTGAACGCCATCAGAGAGGAAGTGGACAAGTTCAACGTCATGCCCTCCGACTCCAACCTCGGCAGCATCATGGACGATGTGGACAAATCAGGTGAAGAATCACTCCACTAACCTATGTCTGCATATGCTGGAGGGAATAGATACCCATAAAGAGGGCTCCCTTGTAAAAAGAGAATTCTCTCAATGGACCTCACCGGGTAAATAAAGGTGGAATAAATATGACTCATCTTATTAAAATGGTGTTACCATGCATGAACAGTACTGTATGTACTGTGATGATTGTCCACTCATTTCCTGTTTTGTTCAGGTGTGAAATGGTTAAAAGGTCTAACCTCTCTCTCTCTCTCTCTCTCTCTCTCTCTCTCTCTCTCTCTCTCTCTCTCTCTCTCTCTCTCTCTCTCGTTATGTCTCTCCCCCTCCCCCATCCACAGTGAAGAATCTGTTGAACAGCATCCCGTCTCTGCAGGATAAGATCTCGGAGGTGGAGGAGCTCAGCTCTCAGCTCTCCCCCGTCACCAACGTCTCTGATAACATCAATAGGATCAAGGAGCTCATCGAGCAGGCTAGAGACGCAGCCAATAGGGTACGAATGCACCACCACACACACACACACAACTCTATACACACCCTGGGTCCACACCCCACCAGATATACCCACTGTGTATAACCTGTTACCCCTTCCACTGGCCATACAGTCTCTGCAGCAGTGAGTGCTGTTGAGAATTAAGACGTGAATACATGGACTCATTTCAGTTTGAAGAATTGCAGGTTTAGGTCTTGACAGAGCCCTTTGGGGAATTTGATGGACAGTTGTGATTCCCACAAAGGAGAACACTGATTTCTCTTTACACTGCTGGTCCCTTAGTAACCCTGTACAACCTCTCTCCTTGTCTCTCCAGATTGCGGTCCCTATGAAGTTCAGTGGGGAGGGCCACGTGGAGCTGCGTCCCCCAAGGGATATAGAAGACCTGAAGGCATACACGTCCCTGTCCCTGTCCCTGCAGAGACCAGAGCTCCCCAACAACCGAGGGGACGGAGCACGCAGACAGAGACAGGCCACCACGATCACAGACACGAGTGACATGTTCGTACTCTACCTCGGTAACCGAGATGTGAGTGGACTGGACCTTGTCGTCCCTATTCTCCTAATGGAAGAAAAAAAATTGATGATATAGATTTGAGTTTTCTTTTGGTTCAGAAAAGCTCTCTGGCACTTCAGTCGGCATTCTCCTAATACATGTGTATATTTCTTTATTGAACTAATGGCACGCATACATTTGACAGTTTGCTTGTGGTTGGAAATGCTCGCACTGACTGTCCTCCCCTCTCTCTCTCTCCCACAGTCGTCTAAAGACTTCATCGGCATGGCCCTGAGGAATAACGTGCTGTTCTGTGTGTACAATCTGGATGGAGAAGAGTATGAGATCAAGACAGACTTCATCACTAGGTCTCCCTCTGAGCCTTCCTTCTTTGACAAGGTGGACCTGCGCAGGTAAAACCATACCTTCGACCATCAAAAGTCTTGGGAAATTAGATTTCAGTGAGTAACCCTGATCTAACATTGACCTCTTACAATCTCTCAGAATTTACCAAGACGCAGAAGTGAACCTCACCAAGCTGTTCACATCCAACCAGCCGGACCCACCTCAGACCAGCAGCAAGCAGGGAGAGCTGACCAGGAACCTTCTAAACCTGGACCCTAGTGACATTGTCTTCTATGTCGGGGGCTACCCCTCCAACTTCACTGTAAGCACCTGACTTCATAACAACACTTTGGTATGACATTGACTGAAAATAACCTTTTTCAGTGACTGATTTGAAGCATTTTCGACCTCGTATAACATCTGAAAATGTTGTTTCGATAGCCTCCAGCCTCCCTCAACTACCCCAACTATAAGGGATGCATCGAGCTGTCCACCTTCAATGACAGATTCATCAGTCTGTACAACTTTAAGAATGCTGTCAAGGTCAACCTGGAGAATCCATGCAAGAGGTATAAGCATCACACAAAGAGATTGGTAGATTAATGTATGTAGTTCTGTCCTTGAGCTGTTCTTGTCTAATGATGTTCTGTATTATGTCATTCTGTATGATGTTTCATGTGGACCCCAGGAAGAGTAGCTGCTGCTTTTGCAACAGCTAATGGGGATCCTAATAAAATACCACCAAGCCTAATGAGGTATTGATTGGAGATCATGCTCCTGGATCAAAGAACAACAAAGAGTCCTTGTTATACAGTCAATCTCCCCTGTCTATCACTTGACTGATGAACATGTTAAGTGGCTGGATTGACTCCAAGCCTGCTAAACTGGACACTAAACTTTAGCATAGCGCGATTCGCTCCTATTCAGTTGAATGAAACCTGGGCGTTAGCAGCGTAGCTCTGTGAGCAGCAAAAGTACTCTCCAGTTCTATTTTTGCATTTTCTGTTTCCCCGACCACCCAATGTAGCTCCCCAGTTAGTCTTGACCAAATCTTGAGTTTTACAGACAACCTTAACCCTATTCTGATTGAATCCCTCTGTGCCCAGGTATGTCCAACCAGTGGTGTTTGACTACTTTGAGGGGACTGGTTATGCCAAGGTGTCCACCCAAGGTGTCAAGGCGTCCACCCTCCTCCTGGGCCAGACCATCTCCACTCGCTCAGAAAATGGGCTTTTCCTCTACATTGGAAATGAGGTAAGCTACTTACTCTGCTCACGTTGAAACATTTGGTGTGGTAAAGTTGACAATGTGCCATCGTTGACACTTGAGTAGCTGTTAGGTTTCTCTTCTCTTGTCAGTTTGTCCCACTGACTGTGTTTTTTGACGTTGCTTGTTTTCCTCTTTTTTGTAGGACAACTACTACAGTGTGACGTTTGAGAGAGGCTACATCGTCATCCATAGTAACCTGCTCAGAGAACCAGTACAAAGCGCTACCAAAGTCTTCCCAGTGGTAAGGCAGTTGGCGCTAGATAGATAGATATTTAGTTATTTGTAGAACTCACATTGGTTTGCTCAAATAGTTCTCCCTGATTTTTTTATTTTTTTCCCCTTCTCTTTAGAATTCAGACCAAGCAGAAGTGTTGATCATTATCGAGTCTCAAGGAAGCCAAGAGATGAAGATCCGTGTAGCAGGCAAGGAGGTGGTCAAGTCTAATGTCCTGTACACCCCTGGAGACTTCGCAGACTACTACATCGGTGGCGTACCACCAGCCCTGAGAGAAAGGTGGCTGCTTTTCACCTGCTTACTAGGAACATTATTATTATTATGTTTGGCGTTACGATTTGAATGATCAAACTCTGCCCGTGTTACATGGATGTTGAGTAAGTTGTAAAGCCTTATTGGTAGTATACTGTTTCCTTAACCGTACATCACACCAGATTAGAAATAACATTGTGTTTGTGTGTTCCCGCTCACAGACACAACATCACCGCGCAGCCACTGAAGGCCTGCATGAACAACATCAAGGTCAACAGCAAGTACCCCACCTTCGAGGAAAAAGTGGGCATCAGCCGGGGCTGTCCCACGGATTTCCTGGTAAGTTTTCACCTTTTTCGAGACCTTTTTTCAAACATGGTCAATAACACGGCATTATATTTTTATTTCTACCCCTTTAATCTTTACTCACTGGAGACCTAGTTATACTGTCAGGAAGCCATTTCTGTGTGCCACTACTGCGTATATTGATGCCACCAAGATGCTGTAACTGACTCCAGTCCACTGTTAGTAACCGCATGACAATGTCTCTGTGTTCCAGGCGTCTCGTAAATCAGAGTTTAACGTGGGGAGTTCTCTGTCAGCTGCTCTCAAAGGCTTCAGCCTGGCAAGTGATGTCACAGTCTCACTGGGATTCAAGAGCTCTGAGAAAAATGGGCTCCTACTGCAGAACACCGAGTCGGTTAGTAGACCACACCACCCCTTTGTCTCCCTCTCTCGCTCCACATTTCTTTCTTCAACTGTTGTTTTGACATTTTTAGTTTTAGGATGCAGCAAATGTGAGTGACCTGACTGTTTGAAATGATCTTTATCCTTACCCGGTTCTCCGACAGAACGTTGGCGCCATCGAACTTGCCTTGGTCAACGGCTATGTGGTCCTGACGTTCAAAGACACAGCTTGGAAATCTTTGAAATCAAGCAAGCAGTACCAGGACGGCAAATGGCATTACCTGACTGCCACCAGAAAGGTGGCTTCTCAAAGGTAGAACATCAAACATTCAACATAGATGGATAGAAAGCTATTAAACCCACCATTTGAACTTTATCCAGTTCCATGATGGATTGGTGATGACTGAGACTTACCATAGACAATATTGTTGTGACAGTTCAGCACACACTGGTTATACAGATTGGTAACCACTGACACATATACTGTAAATAAGTACCGTCCCGTGTTGCCCTACAGTATCGAGCTGCGGATAGATGACGAGGATGTGGGAGGGCAGATCACCTCAAGCTCCTTCAGTTCAAACCCAGACTCTGTGTTCCTGGGGAAAGACACCTTCAAAGGCTGCATCTCCAACCTCTACGTGAGAAGGTAAACGCATATCACTGTTTATTATTAGAATGTCTAACATCAGTCACAACACAGTAGCAGGAGTAATAGTTGTTAGATACAGTACATATGTGGTTATCATAGTGGTTGTAGTAGTAGTTGTATTTATTCAACCTTTATTTAAGTAGGGAGTTATACTGAGAGCCTTTTTCAAATGAGCCTTGCAGAATACCAAGAAATACACACATCGAATATGAAATGCAACCAATGAGTAATAACCTAGCATAACTACTAGAAGTCTATTTTTGTAGGAAAGGTTTCATGTTAACATCCGTGGTGCATTCATAGTTCACATTTCATAGTGCTAAGGTCTCCTGATATTGATATTAGATGTAGTGTTACTGTCCTAGTTGTACCACCTCCTGAAAGTTGTTGTTGTGTTGCAGGCCTAACTTCCTGTACAGAGCAGAGGACCTGAGTCAGTTCAGCTCTACAGGAGATGTGCTGCTGGATACGTGTAGCTCTGACAGACCTCCGCAACTGATGCTCGACCGCAACACTTCCAGGAAGGTGAGAAAGAACATTGAACTCAGCTAGCCCAGTTAACAATGATGAACATACAATAATTACCTACCTGACTGACGACTACTCTTATAACCACATAACTTGTGACACCAACAGGAAAGCATGTTTATTGTATGCCATACCAATCACAATTGTATTCATTTATCCTTGTCCTAATGATGGAACAAGACTTCAATCCAAGTTTCCAATAACACTATACTATGATTACCTAGGAACAAGCCACTCATCACTTCCCGTGCACGTTGTGTTGATAAAGTTGTTCTGACTGTGTTGTGCTGCTTTGTTTCCAGAGATGAAGAGAAGGAAGACCTGCCGACTAATGAGGACAAATTGATATTGACATGAGCAATATTAGCATCTCGCACATTGTTTGCACAAACCCATTGCTATTGTACGTGACTGATAAACACATTACTGCATGGACATCCACATCATCATGACTACTATTATTAAATATAAACTATTAAAGAATGTTTATTTTATAAGCACCGTTTCACTTTTGATTTGTACGCTGTTCTATCTTAAGCATGTTTCACGACAATAAACCACTTATCTGACCAGTGATTCACAAGCATCTATTAACCCACTCATTCACCATCATCATCATCAGTCCATCAATCCGTCTGGTCACCGCCAGCCTGATGTTAAGTCATTTCCTTGTCCTCGCTCCCTCTCTGCTTTCCCTATTCACAATGACTTGGACTAATGAATGATCAATAGTCTATACTGAAATACAAGAATGATCATAATATGATCATAATATGATGTACTATCACAATATTATTATACTATTGAATGACTGAGGGTGTAGAATTAAAACGTTGCAGTAGGAATGAATAGTAATAGTTATGGCCTGTGAATACCTGAAGTGGATACTGGAACATGACACAGGGAATGTTGGAGTATTGAATAAAGCTGTGCATCATTGACATGCATCTCTTACTGGATGCTTTCTCAAGCATTTGTACCTGACAACCTTGGCCTGCATCCATCTAAATCATTTGATCTCCTGTGGTCTCGTAAACCTACAATAACTCAACCACGGAATGCACTCGGATTATCCGACCAACTCTTCCAAAGTGAAAACTTGCAATTACAGATTAGCACAACTATGTCAGGATTACAATGACCACCATGAACAATATAGGCTCCCATTCATTGCAAATGTTGGTGGGATATTGCAATGGTGCAAATTATGAGTGTCTATTTTCATTGCATGTTTATAAGCGAAAGTATTCACACCCCTTGACTTTTTCCACATTTTGTTGTGTTACAAAGTTGGATTTAATGAATTTAATTGTAATTTTTTTGTCAACGATCTACACAAATACTCTAATGTCAAAGTGGAAGAACATAGTTTTATTTTCCACACATTAAAAAAAACAAAATCTTGATTAGATAAGTATTCCATCCCGAGTCAATACATGTTAGAATCACCTTTGGCAGCGATTACAGTCTTTCTGGGTAAGTCTTTGCATACTTGGATTGTACAATATTTGCCCATTATTCTTAACAATATTCTTCAAGTCCTTTCAAGTTGGATGTTGATAATTGCTAGACAGCCATGGTCAAGTCTTGCCATAGATTTTCAAGCCGATTTAAGTCAAAACTAGCTAATATACACTGCCAAATCTACACTGGAGTTGCTTACTGAGACGACATTTAATGTTCCTGAGTTGCCTAGTTACAAAACACAAGGCTTGTGTTTTAGGTAATTTACCTGCTGAAATGTGAAATTGTCTCCAAGTGTCTGTTGGAAAGCAGACTGAACCAAGTTTTACTCTAGGATTTTGCCTGTGCTTAGCTCTAATCCGTTTCTTTTTATATAGAAAAAAGTCCCTAGTCCTCGCTGATGACAAGCATACCGATAACATGATGTAGCTACCACCATGCTTGAAAATATGAAGAGTGGTACTCCGTGATGTGCTGTGTTGGATATAACGCTTTTGTATTCAGGACAAAAAGTTTATTTCTTTGCCACATTTTTTGCAGTATTACTTTAGCGTCTTATTGCAAATAGGATGCATGTTTTGGAATATTTGTATTCTATACAGGCTTCCTCCTTTTCACTCTGTCATTTAGGTTAGTATTGTGGAGTAACTACAATGTTGTTGATCCAGCCTCAGTTATCTCCTATCACAGCCGTTAAACTCTGTAACTGTTTTAAAATCACCATTGACCTCATGGTGAAAGCCCTGACAGGTTTCCTTCCTCTCCGGCAACTGAGTTAGAAGGGCGCCTGTAACTTTGTAGTGACTGGGTGTATTGATACACCATCCAAAATGTAAATTAATATGCTGAAAGGGATATTTTCTAAAAAAAATTTACCCATCTTCCAATAGATGCCCTTCTTTGCGAACCATTGGAAAACCTCCCTGGTCTTTATGGTTGAATCTGTGCTTGAAATTCACTGCTAGACTGAGACCTTACAGATACTTTTATGTATGGGGTACAGAGATGGGTTAGTCATTTAAAAATCATGTTAAACACAGTTATTCCACACAGTGAGTCCATGCAACTTATTATGTGACTTGTTATTTAGGCATACCATAACAGAAGTGTTGAATACCTTTTGACTCATGACATTTCAGCATTTCATTATTTTTAAATTTGTAAACATTTCTAAAACTATAATTCCACTTACAGGGTATTGTGTGTAGATCAGTGACACAAAATCGAAAATTGTATCCATTTTAAATTATTCCAGCTGTAACACAACAGAATGTGGAAAAAGTCAAGGTGTGTGAATACTTTCTAAAGGCACTGTATTTGTGTATATGCATTTGTATTTATGCAAATACACAAAAGGTAAACAGATATTTTAACGAGTGTACCGAGAACACACAGTTGCACACACAGTCACTTACAGCCAGATTGTCCTCAGAAAGTATGTCAAATCAACAGCAACCCATACTGGCCCTGCCCTTCCATCCATCCAACCCATACTGGCCCTGCCCTTCCATCCATCCAACCCATACTGGCCCTGCCCTTCCATCCATCCAACCCATACTGGCCCTGCCCTTCCATCCATCCAACCCATACTGGCCCTGCCCATCCATCCAACCCATACTGGCCCTGCCCTTCCATCCATCCAACCCATACTGGCCCTGCCCTTCCATCCATCCAACCATACTGGCCCTGCCCTTCCATCCATCCAACCCATACTGGCCCTGCCCTTCCATCCATCCAACCCATACTGGCCCTGCCCTTCCATCCATCCAACCCATACTGGCCCTGCCCTTCCATCCATCCAACCCATACTGGCCCTGCCCTTCCATCCATCCAACCCATACTGGCCCTGCCCTTCCATCCATCCAACCCATACTGGCCCTGCCCTTCCATCCATCCAACCCATACTGGCCCTGCCCTTCCATCCATCCAACCCATACTGGCCCTGCCCTTCCATCCATCCAACCCATACTGGCCCTGCCCTTCCATCCATCCAACCCATACTGGCCCTGCCCTTCCATCCATCCAACCCATACTGGCCCTGCCCTTCCATCCATCCAACCCATACTGGCCCTGCCCTTCCATCCATCCAACCCATACTGGCCCTGCCCTTCCATCCATCCAACCCATACTGGCCCTGCCCTTCCATCCATCCAACCCATACTGGCCCTGCCCTTCCATCCATCCAACCCATACTGGCCCTGCCCTTCCATCCATCCAACCCATACTGGCCCTGCCCTTCCATCCATCCAACCCATACTGGCCCTGCCCTTCCATCCATCCAACCCATACTGGCCCTGCCCTTCCATCCATCCAACCCATACTGGCCCTGCCCTTCCATCCATCCAACCCATACTGGCCCTGCCCTTCCATCCATCCAACCCATACTGGCCCTGCCCTTCCATCCATCCAACCCATACTGGCCCTGCCCTTCCATCCATCCAACCCATACTGGCCCTGCCCTTCCATCCATCCAACCCATACTGGCCCTGCCCTTCCATCCATCCATCCAACCCATACTGGCCCTGCCCTTCCATCCATCCATCCAACCCATACTGGCCCTGCCCTTCCATCCATCCATCCAACCCATACTGGCCCTGCCCTTCCATCCATCCATCCAACCCATACTGGCCCTGCCCTTCCATCCATCCATCCAACCCATACTGGCCCTGCCCTTCCATCCATCCATCCAACCCATACTGGCCCTGCCCTTCCATCCATCCAACCCATACTGGCCCTGCCCTTCCATCCATCATCCAACCCATACTGGCCCTGCCCTTCCATCCATCCATCCAACCCATACTGGCCCTGCCCTTCCATCCATCCAACCCATACTGGCCCTGCCCTTCCATCCATCCAACCCATACTGGCCCTGCCCTTCCATCCATCCAACCCATACTGGCCCTGCCCTTCCATCCATCCAACCCATACTGGCCCTGCCCTTCCATCCATCCAACCCATACTGGCCCTGCCCTTCCATCCATCCAACCCATACTGGCCCTGCCCTTCCATCCATCCAACCCATACTGGCCCTGCCCTTCCATCCATCCAACCCATACTGGCCCTGCCCTTCCATCCATCCAACCCATACTGGCCCTGCCCTTCCATCCATCCAACCCATACTGGCCCTGCCCTTCCATCCATCCAACCCATACTGGCCCTGCCCTTCCATCCATCCAACCCATACTGGCCCTGCCCTTCCATCCATCCAACCCATACTGGCCCTGCCCTTCCATCCATCCAACCCATACTGGCCCTGCCCTTCCATCCATCCAACCCATACTGGCCCTGCCCTTCCATCCATCCAACCCATACTGGCCCTGCCCTTCCATCCATCCAACCCATACTGGCCCTGCCCTTCCATCCATCCAACCCATACTGGCCCTGCCCTTCCATCCATCCAACCCATACTGGCCCTGCCCTTCCATCCATCCAACCCATACTGGCCCTGCCCTTCCATCCATCCAACCCATACTGGCCCTGCCCTTCCATCCATCCAACCCATACTGGCCCTGCCCTTCCATCCATCCAACCCATACTGGCCCTGCCCTTCCATCCATCCAACCCATACTGGCCCTGCCCTTCCATCCATCCAACCCATACTGGCCCTGCCCTTCCATCCATCCAACCCATACTGGCCCTGCCCTTCCATCCATCCAACCCATACTGGCCCTGCCCTTCCATCCATCCAACCCATACTGGCCCTGCCCTTCCATCCATCCAACCCATACTGGCCCTGCCCTTCCATCCATCCAACCCATACTGGCCCTGCCCTTCCATCCATCCAACCCATACTGGCCCTGCCCTTCCATCCATTCCATTCTTTCTTTCTTTGAAATACCCCCTATCACACATACTGTACCTAAACTGAAACAAACAATAACATTTAAGACATATCATGCCTCATTTGACTGAACTGGTATTAGCATGTCATGTTTGTGGAGGAATGAGAGAGTATTATGAAATAGGCACTTGAACATGGAAACATACAGGTAACTTCCAAAATAAAGGAAATATTTGAGTTAAGGAGGGATACAAAGTACATTGAAAGCAGGTGCTTCCACACAGCTGTGGGTTCTGAGTTAAGCAATTAACATCCCATCATGATTAGGGCAGTGGTATTTCATGTCTGGGTCCGGGAACTGGAGTGGAGTCGCCAAATTTTTATTTATTTTTTTTAAAAGAAAAAATGAAGAGTACAGAAATGTACAGATTTTAAGGTTGCATCATGATTAGATTGGGGTGGGGTCACGAGAAATTTTTGTGGAAAAATGGAGTCCCCGCTGAAAAAGTTTGGCTTAGGGTCATGTATAAAAATGATTTTGGAGACCATGGCTAGAAGAAGAGCTCTCAGCGACTTTGAAAGAGGGGATTCAAAGAAGCATAGAGGGGTTTAAAAGATGTGTATCAGTCACCAGTTCTCAACCCAATTCAACACTTCTGGGAGATTCTGGAGCGGCACCTGAGACAGCGTTTTCCACCACCATCAACAAAACACTTTTTGAAAAATGGTCTCGCATCCCTCCAATAGAGTTCCAGACACTTGTATAATCTATACCAAGGCGCATTGAAGCTGTTCTGGAGGCTCGCAGTGGCCTGTTGTACCCAAAATGGGCGTCGTCTTTCTCAGTTTGTAACTCCCAGAGGCTTACAATAGATAACCAAAAGGACTGAGGAATGAGAATGGGCTCATACATGTTTACTATTGAACACTGAGACAAGACCTTGTTCAGTTTGCTGCGTGATTGACTTGAGCTTGAGCTTTGAGCTTTAATCATCAAACGCAGTGTCATATTTACCATAGCTCTTTATCCTCCAAACTTTGTCTTTGCATTTCAGAACCACTTTTCGATTGACTAAGGCAAATCCTTCCAGGGTGCCTTGTTGGACATCGGAAAACTATTTCCGTAAATCCCATGTATTTAAAACATTTTCTCTAATATTGAGTTCCTGTGTCTCTGTGCCTGTGTGTGTTGTATAGGGTGGTGGTATGGAGGTGTTAGAGGACAGTGTCTCTGTGTGTGCACACACCGTTCTAGTCAAACATGCCTACCACATTGGGGGCACTGTGAGTAGCCTGAGCTACAGCCTCACTCCCCAGGTGCTCCAGCCCAGGTGAGCGCACACACACACACACACACACACTCTTTCTTTCTCTCCCTGGCCTGACTCCTGTGTCTCTCCACTAGACCTCATTTCTCCCTGGACGTTAGGACCAAGTCTGCCGAGGGCCTGCTGTTCTATGCAGCCACCAGAGGGGGGAGCTCTCACGTGGCTCTCTACCTGTCCAAGGGCAGGATCAGACTGTCAGTAGGCAAGGGGAGGGAGATCTTCAACAGGGAGAAGTACAATGATGGAAGATGGCACTCGGTCAGTGGGTTATTATCTAAGAAGAATCTATAATCTGTGATGTTGTTTCACATCATATTATTCACAAACTGTGGTCGTAGGTTGATCAATGTTGGGGATTTTGAAAATGTTTCTTTGGAAATGTACCAAATCACTGTCACTACATTCAGTGACGCATGATTGCACCAAGCTTCTGGTGTCCCAGGGTCAACATTTTCACCATGCCCCTCAAAAAACAATGTCATCATTGGTGACCTCATCTTCTGCAGGTAATATTCAGCCTAGAAAAGAAGAAGTTCCGGTTGGTAGTGAACGGTATCAGGGCTCAGGATGGACAGCTGACCAGTGATGAGGCCACGTCCATGGAACTGATCTCTCCTCTTTACCTGGGAAGTGCTCCTGATTCCTTGAACACAGAACTTAAGGTAAGCAACACACAAACACACACACATACAGTACAGCATACACTCACACCCCAAAATTGTATTGTATTTTCTCTTTACTTTCAGTGGAAGCTCCTCCCAAAGCAAAGTGTGATTGGCTGTGTGCGTAACTTCAAGATGAATGGCACTCCCATGCCAGAGCCAACCACCAATCATGGTGCTGGCCCCTGCTTTGACGGACAGACACAGAGTGGGGCCTACTTCTCAGGGAGAGGGGCATATGTCATTATTAGTGAGTAGAAAGCTAAGCATTGAGATTGGTAATATGGTTCATGATGAAGATGATGATGATGATGACAATCACAACAATGATGAAGCTGATGATGATAATGATGTCTGTTCCAGATGATTCCTTTGTGGTGGGCTCCAGCTTTGAGGTAGTGTTTGACATCCGTCCCAGGAATCTGACTGGTGTTCTGCTCCATGTGGGGAACTCCAGCAGGCCTCGCCGTGGGCCCAACACTGGACACCACCTCAGCCTCTACATGCACAGAGGAGAGGTGAGCCTGCCCTGCACTGGGCTGTTAAGACTGGGCCTGTCACAGCCTTATTAATAGTGTTTTTCTAGCGCATGGTTGCTAGATTTGACATTTAAAACATGATTCCAGTTCAGGCTGATTTTAGGCTGAGTTTCCTTACAGACACGTCTGTTGTGCAGTGTTGTGATGCGCATGTGTTTTTCCAGGTGGTGGCACGTGTGAACAACGGAGCTGGTGAATTCGGCGTTTCCGTTCGGCCCAAGCAGCCCTTGTGTGATGGAATGTTCCACAGAGTTGCAGGTACACTTTTGTTATAACATGTTATAACTTGCCTCTGTCCTACACATGTTATAACTTGCCTCTACCCAACTAGCTAGCTACAAACACAGTAAGAAGTGTCTTTAATACGTAATAGGTGACGCACATGGGGTGTGTGTGTGTGTGTGTGTGTGTGTGTGTGTGTGTGTGTGTGTGTGTGTGTGTGTGTGTGTGTGTGTGTGTGTGTGTGTGTGTGTGTGTGTGTGTGTGTGTCTCGCCTCAGTGATCAAGAGGAACAACGTTGTGGAGATGCATGTGGACACTGAGGGCCACCACAAAATAGGTCCTCCTTCCTCCTCCCCCACTCTGACCAAAGACCCACTTTATGTGGGCGGCATTCCAGGTTGGTACTTTGGAGGAGAGGTCACTGAATTTACAGATACATTAAAACCCTATCAGACCTGGAGTTGATTGTAATAGAGAACCCCTTGTATTTTACACAAATAATAACCTATTGATCCCATTGGACAGTGAATGGTGGATGAATCAAAGTCACACTGAATGTAGACTCCATCATTATTATGCCTCTTGAATATAGTACTGTATCTGTCTCTTCCTTGGGCAGAAACGTCCATGCACCCATCCCTCCCAGTCACGGGGTCCTTTGAGGGCTGCATCCAGAACATGAAGATCAATGAGGACCCGATCTCCTTCGAGAGGCTCTCTGGGGTATTCGGGCCACTCAACCTCAGAGAGTGTCCAGCTGGCTGAGTAGAATCTACTCCATGAACACATCCTGGGACCACATCCACTGTCCACTAGCCGCTGCGTGCAATCTGTTCCAAAAACAGAGAATGTGTATGTATGTGTGTGAGAGATAGTGTTGTGTGTGAAAGAGAGAAGTGTGTGTGCGTGTGTGCATGGAGGATAGTAAAACAAGGACTATTTGGACAAGTGGGGACATTTTGACAGTCCCCATGAGGAAAAATGCTATTTTAGGCTCAGGGGTTAGGTTTACTATTAGGGTAAGAATTACATTTAGGGTTAGTGGTTACGGTTAGGTTTAGGGTTAGGGCTAAGGTTAGGAGTTAGGATTAGGTATAGTTTTAGGGTTTGGGGTTAAGGTTAGGGTTAGGGTTAGATTTAGGGCCTAAGGTAAATAGTATTTTGGATGGGAATCAATTTTTTGGTCCCCACAAGGATAGCAATACAAAACTGAGAGTGAGAGAGATGGGGAAGTTTGGCTCTTTTTACTGGCTTGGATCTTTTCGACTCCTTCAGTCAAAATAATGAATATTTAGACTCATTTTGTTCGAGTCAGTAATGCACAGAATATGCAGGACCCCCTACCGTCAAACCATGAACCATAATTCTACAAGCTTCTTGTACACCATACGGGGCTTATTTGTGACTGAGATTTGTAAACGTGTGCTTTAAAAATATATACATTTGTTGATTGTGAGGCATACAAATAAGATTATTTCTTGATACATTTGAAATGAGGTCTAATTGTGGCCACACCCGGACTATATTGTGAACGACTGTTGGCGTAATGCATTGCTTGACTGCCGTGGGGGTGATGAGCACAAAGTCGTTCGAGAACTGCAGCCCCCGAAATGATTTGTTCTCGAGTTCGAGTTTGTTAAGAAGAGGCTGTGTAGGTTTTGGTTCTACAAAGCTCTGTTGGTGATAAATAAGTGACAATGCCCGAGAAACCTGTGTTTGGAGGATATATAGGCACAGGTATCCTCCAAACACCGGCTTCGAGGGCATTATCAATTTTATACGAGTTACCAACATATTCAAATAATGATAAAAAGCGTAATTTTTATTAATTTATTCATACGGTTTCATCCTTCCACAAGATATAGTCCCGAAACAAATCTAGGGTTGCCACCCAAGCCGACTGGTTGTTCATTCTATTGTTTTGGTTGCTAGAGACCCAGTCATTCAGTCTTTTTGTTCTGTATCTATGGACGCGACCCAGTCGTTCAGTCTATTTGTTTTGTATCTATGGACGCCATTGTTCTAAATGTTCCATTGTCATACTGGCTGGCAACGTTCTTATCTCTTGCTTGCTAGCAAGCCAACTATGGCTAACTTACAGTCATGTCATGTAGTGGAGCCAGAATAACAGCAAAGTAGCTGCATTTGCATTTGTTTAATCTGTTTTCTAGTGACATTTATTTAGCCTGGCATAGAAAATGTGCTCACTCATCAGGACGCTGTTGTTCAGAGGAGCTAGCCAACAACACAGCTACAGTAACACAATCACTTCAAATTGAAGCTGGAAAGACCGCAAACTACAGTAGCTGCTCTTTGTTTCGTTCTACCTTTTTCCAATTGACATTTCTTTGTATATATATATATCCATTAAAATTATGCCAGTTGATTCATGATAAATTTCGACTGGCAGAGAAACGCTGCCTGTCTGTCTGGTCCCGACTCGTTCATTACTATGGGACAGCTGGAGATCGATTTTGAATATTGAAACAATTTTGCAAATGTCAGAGAGACAGACAGCAAGCTTTATACAAACATCCGCTGTTAAAAACTAAATGTTAGTCTAAAAGAAATGTGAGATAATGTCTAGATGCATTTTATAGTGGAGATGAAGTGTATAACTTGCCTGGCTGGGCTGATGAGACAGTGGATTCTGCAGTCAGATGGAACAGAGTAAATAAGCATTTTAATGTCATAGATTTAGCCGGTGGTAACTTGTGGAATAGACACCGGCTGGAATGCGCCTTTAACCACCATTCAGGATTAGACCCACCCTTGTATAATTAACAATAAGGCCCGAGGAGGTGTGGTATATAGTCAATATACCATGGCTAATGGCTGTTCTTAGGCAATATGCAAAGCCTGGACACAGCCCTTAGCCTTGGTATATTGGCCATATACCACAAACCCCCAAGGTGCCTTATTGCTATTATAAACTGGTTACCAACATAATTATAGCAGGAAAAACAAATGTTTTGACATACCCGTGGTATACGGTCTGATATACCACGGCTGTCAGCCAATCAGTATTTAGGGTTCCAACCACCCAGTTTATAATATTCAATAACCTATTAATTGCATTAATTCTTGCACCATGTGATCAATTATCAGTTCTTAAACATACCTTTTTCTTCTCTATGCTAATTATCTATTTTCCTGGGCGCATAGTACAGACAGTTGGTGCTTGGTGGTTGGAGCTTGTCGCTGAGCCGGAGGGTTATGTTCTTCTTAGGGATAGGCGTTCCATCAACGGGACAGTTGTAAATCATGTATCAAATCGCCATGTGTCATGATCGCACATTTTAGAGAAACAACAAATGTCGGTACATATAAGTGTCTTATATCGTCTGAAAGCTTAAATTATTGTTAATATAACTGCACTGTCCAACTTACAGTAGCAATTACTGTGAAAAAATGCCATGCTGTTGTTTGAGGAGAGCTCCTAACAACTGTAATGGCTTCGGTAGTCATGTAGGAGGAATGAGGCACAGGAAGCAGCGAACACAGGGAGTGGTGTTTTTAATAACACTGGAGAATAAACAAAAGTTCCCAAACATAGGGAATCAATACAAATAGGCGACCAGGTAAAGCCAACGAACAACACGTCGTCAATGAACAAAATTAATCCCGCACAAACAACAGACGGGCCAGCTAAACTAAATACACCCTCTAATAGCTAATTGGCCACAGGTGCCCAAAACCCCAAAAAAAGGGAAAACCAAAAAGGGGATCGGTGGTAGCTAATAGGCCGGTGACGACGACCGCCGAGCGCCACCCGAGCAGGAGGGGGCGCCACCGTCGGTGGGAATCGTGACAACAACAAAACCCTTGTTTTCACCGCGATAGGTTTGATAAATTCACCTCTGAAGGTGAAATGTGTACTTACAATTTGAAATCTTGCTCTGATTTATCATCCCAAGGTTCCCAGAGATAACATGAAGTGTCGTTCTGTTAGATAAAATCATTTTTCATATCCTAAAAAGGTCCATATAGCATGCACAATCCATTTTGTATTTCCACTCGCTCAATTTGCAAAGATGGGAATCTGTGAAAATTTTACCCTAAACGTTGTTTCAACCAGTCAAATTACGTTCGTATTTATTCCTCAGAGATCCTAGAACGTAACTAGACTTCACTATATCATTAGGAGTGTAGTATATCCTATAGGACACCAAATGTGGTCAGAGAGCGACGCCTTCATGGCGATGACACGGGCGGTCTTCACTTGATTGACTGTAACTTTGTCAAATAAGCACCAATCGAGGTCAAACAAAGCTAGCTAGATAGCCAATGAGCTGGGCTTTACGGGAATATGCGGAAACCCCGTATCTGTTGCACAATTTTGCTGCTCACCTTGTGCGACAGCAAGCCTTTTCCTTTTGGACAAAAACTACAAGAATATGGAGTTATGAAAACTGGGTGTTTTGCAAATGTTGGATTTACAATATGGCTACTAATACTGGAAAAGCTAAATCAAAGTCCAAGTATACAGATTTGACGATATTATTGCAGAAAAATGTAATATAAATGTAAACGTGTCCTTCACGATTTGCCCAAATGTACCTGGGTGACTTCACACTAAATGTAATGTAGCTTGCTCATACTTCAAGTTATTAGTCTAAAACTTTGCACATACACTGCTGCCCTCTTGTGGACACCATCGGAATTACAACCAGAGTGATGGCTAAATTTGGGACCTTCTGTTGCATTTCAAAGATGGTGGTAGAATTCTCAAAAAATGTAATGGTTGTTTTTTTCTTTTTTTTTCTTTCTTCTACCAGGTCTATTGTGTTATATTCTCCAACATTCAATTCACATTTCCACAAACTTCAAAGTATTTCCTTTCAAATGGTACCAAGAATATGCATATCCTTGCTTCAGGGCCTGAGCTACAGGCAGTTAGATTTGGGTATGTCATTTTTGGCGAATATTGAAAAAAGGGGCTATCCACTAAATCTGCTGTAGGACTCATTGCGGCCAGCAGGTCAAACGAACGACTAAAGTGAACGAGTCACTCAGAAAAACGAATCATGATTCCCGAGTCAGTAAAATGAGTCCTTCAAAAATAACGAATTGTTCGCGAACTTCACGTCGTGTGTGCGTGCGCATGCGTGCGTGTATGTTGTGACGTACAAGCGGCGCAGGTATAATTGTATGTTACTCTGTATGGAACATGAAGATAAAGAGAGGTGGGCTAGTCTGTAGTGTAGTATATTTATTTTGTGATAAATGTGTTTAGTATCACCATCTTGTTATTGAATATATTCTCATATTGTAATGTTGTACCATTGGTTAGAAATTTCTGTTTTTCCCCAATTATGCAGACCCTGGTTCGATTACAGGCTGTATCACAACCAGCCTTTATTGGGAGTCCCAAAGGGCTGCGCACAATTGGCCCAGCGTTGTCCGGGTTAGGGTTTGGCCTGGGTAGGCTGTCATTGTAAATAAGAATTTGTTCTTAATTAACTGACTTGCCTAGTTAAATAAAGGTTAAATATTTTTTTTATAAAAATAGTATACAAAAGCTTTCTTTAGAGCTGTGGCGTTTGTTTGGTCAGTATTGCATCATGGCTACCATATAGGCTAAGCAACTCTGCTCTTTTAAAAAAGAAATGCCCTGTTGACCAGTTTAACAACGAAAATATCAGTCACAACAATTAACTCTACGATGGTATTACCATTTGAATTACCATTCTGTATCTCTAGTGACATGTAACTATGAACTCATTAAATGTTTGGGTCTACTATAATTACATTGAGATTTTTATTTATGTGAATGTTGTCTGTTAACAGAATAATTTATAATCATCGATATGGATCCGGAGTAGTCAATTATTGGTAAAAAGCAAGACATTTTCTCTCAATAGCCTCAAATTATATTCAACTGAACTGGGACCACAGAGAAATCCCACAAAATATATATTGACCGGTTTCTCACATACAAGTATACTGACCAAAAATATAAACGCATCATGCAACAATTTCAACGATTTTAATGACTTACAGTTCATATAAGAAAATCTGTCAGTTAAAACCTGTTGAGGATCTTATCCCGATCTTATCCCGGTATTGGGATTCATTGTCATGTGACCATGGCGGGGAATTCAAAACTGCAAGAGTAATCATTTCAAATACTCAAATAATCAACTATTTTCCTCCATTTGAAAGATACATCTCCTAAATCTAACCACGTTGTCTGATTTTCAAAGAGGCTTTACGGAGAATGCATAAAGTTAGGTTATGTTAGGAGAGTACATTGACAGTAGCTGTGTGTAATGTTTAGCCAATTCAAAGAAGGGCATCAACAGACAGAAAACTAGCTAGAATTATGCACTTACCTTTGACAATCTGCATCAGATGACACTCATAGGACATTATGTTATACAATACATGCATTTTTAGTTCCATCAAGTTCATATTTATATCCAAAAACAGCATTTACAGTCGCTGTGAAATTCAGAATTTTTTTCAGCTCGAATGCTCCCAGTGAATCCAGCATTACAAATCACGGAATTACTATTCGAAAACATTGGTAAATTATAATATTGTCATTCAAAGAATAATATATTATCATCTCGTAATTGCTACCGAATGACCAGATCTCAAAATAACTTTACTGGGAAATCACATTTTGCAATAAACGGGGTACTATGCTAAGAACAATAAGCTAAGCTATAAGCTAAGCTATACAGTTAGCATCATCTAATATCGATAATAACATTGTAAATATCCCCTTACCTTTGATTATCTCCATCAGAAGGCACTGCCAGGAATCCCAGGTCCAGAACAAATGTGGTTTCTTTTGACAAAGTTCATAATTTATGTCCAAATAACACCAAATAGTTAGCGTTCAGTAGGCTCCCACAAAACGTGGTGGGGGGTGTAAAGTCACGCCGAAAAGCTAAAAAAAACCTAGTAAATAATCTATTTACGTTTGTTCAAACATGTCAAACGTTGTTTAGCATTAATCTTTTGGTCCATTTTTAACGTGAAACATCTGTAAACATCAGTAATATTTTCACACAACCTATCAAGTGTCTAGATAAACGATTATGACAAACACACTCTTCTCAGATTTATGCGCAGGTGCAAAAAATGAAGTGATGACGTGTCAACTTCCTTGCATTCTAATTTGCTCCCTGTTCATCACAGATGCTTCAAACAACTTTATAAAGATCGTTGACATCTAGTGGAAGATGTAGGAGTTGCGAACTGAATCCTTTCTCACTATGGTATCTATAAAACAATGACACTAAATAGTACAGTCACAAAATTCACATTTTTTTTTAAATCTATTTTTCACAGGTTTTTGCCTGCAATATGAGTTTTGTTATACTTACAGACACCATTCAAACTGTTTTAGAAAATTCAGAGTGTTTTCTATCCAAACCTGAACAATAATATGCATATTCTAGCTTCTGAGTTGGTGTAGGAGGCAGTTAAAAATGGGCACATATTTTTTTCCCAAATTCTCAATACTGCCCCCTAGCCCAAACAGGATAACCTTAATTGAAATAAATTCTATGGATTTCACATGACTGGGCAGGGGCACAGCCATGGGTGGGCCTGGGAGGGCATAAGCCCACTGACTGGGAAGCCAGGCCCAGCCAATCAGAATGAGTTTTTCCCAACAAAAGGGCTTTATTAGAGAGAAATATTTTCATCAGCTGTCCGGCTGGTCTCAGACGATCCCTCAGGTGAAGAAGCCGGATGTGGAGGTCCTGGGCTGGCGTGGCTAAACGTGGTCTGCTGTTGTGAGGCCGGTTGGATGTACTGCCAAATTCTCTTAAACAACATTGGAGGCGGCTTTTGGTAGAGAAATTAACATTAAATTATCTGGCAACAGTTCTGGTGGACATTCCTGCAGTCAGCATGCCAATTGCACGCTCCCTCAAAGCTTAAAACATCTGTGGCATTGTGCTGTGTGGCAAAACTGCACATTTTAGTCTGGCCTTTTATTGTCCCCAGCAAAAGGTGCACCTGTGTAATGATCATGCTGTTTAATCAGCTTCTTGATATGCCACACCTGTCAGGTGGATGGATTATCTTGGCAAATGAGAAATGCAGGGATGTAACAAATTTGTGCACAATATTTTAGAGAAATAAGCTTTTTGTGTGTATGGAACATTCCTGGGATCTTTTATTTCAGCTGATGAAACATGGGACCAACACTTTACATTGCATTTGTATTCAGTATAAACTAAGCTTTGTATATCATTTTGTATAATTCTTGATTACCTTTTTCCATTAATAAACACTTTGGTGCAGATGTTGTATTCACTCTTGACAGTTACATCAGCTACCATTTACTTTACATGTATGCATTCCTGCCTTTTGACCACTGATATCATTCAACATTTGTGAGTGGGTTAATCATGTCTGTCCGTCGGTCTGTATTTTGTTGCCTATTTTTGTCAGTTGTAAATGCTTGTATTTGTTTTGAACTTGGTGTTTATCTTTCATGTGCAACCGTTGAATACAATAGCCTGCAGCCCTCAACTCAACTCTGGACCTCGAAGCCAGTACTACAGCATTTTTTCATTGTTCATTAGTCTGTTAATTTTGACATTGCAAAGTAGTTGATATATAGAAACTAGGACATATTTCCCACTGGCTAATATGTTATATAAAAACATATGCTTCATTTTCACATGTGAAATCTTTGATAATATCTAGCGCCTCTAAACGCTATTTTCAACATACTATACGCTCATTGGCTGAATCACTGGCGGCAAGAAGACATTTCCATTTCCTCTATTATTTGGGAACGCACTCCAACACAGAGCGGAAGACACACAACGCTGAAGAAAACCATGGATATTATTGTAGCTACCTCAAACACCTTTGATCAAATTAAACTGTAATTTGTGATAAGAACATGCGATAGTGTCAATTGTTAGTTCGAAGTGGGCGGTGAGCTACTGTAGAAGCCCAGTGTAGCGGCAGCGAGACGAGGTGCACCGCCTCTCGACCAGTCTAGACTGCCGCTGTCGCTTCCATTTCTCCGGTGTGTTGTGCTTCGAAAGGCGAAGCGCGCTGCATAGGAACTTGGCTAACAGTTCTTGACACTAAACATACTCGTTGGGATCGATGGCGGACCTAGAACCATCACGACAACATGGGGAGACGGAACAGATTGACGATGCAGAGTTGGCATTTAAAGGAATAAACATGCTGCTTAACAACGGATTCAAGGAGAGCGATGAACTTTTCAGAAAATACAGGTTAGACGGTGCTGTGCCGTAAACAATTAACTTAATATACTGTTTCATTGGTTAATTGATGTGGGGAAGATTTGAATTCTAAGAGTTATCCTATAAATGTTTATGCTGTATAGTTATTTCCGGGCTTTGTTTATTTTTTCAGATTGAGGAAGTCCACGTGAAACTGATTAGTAGGCCTATAGGGTATAAGCCAATATGCAGTGGTGGAAAAAGTACCCAATTGTCATATTTGGGTAAAAGTAAAGATACCTTAATAGAACATTAACAGTAAAATACTACTTCAGTAAAATTATTTGGTTTGAAATGTAAGTATAGAAAGTAAATGAAATTGCTAAAAAAGTGTCAAAAGTAAAAGTAAAAGTGAATCATTTCAAAGTCCCTTCATTAAGCAAACCAGAAGGCATTTTCTAGATGTTTTTAAGTTCACGGATAGCCAGGGGCATACTCTGACATAATTTACAGACGACTGTGTTTAGTGAGACCGACAGATCAGAGGCAGTATGATGACCCGGGAAGTTCTCTTTTATAAGTGCGTGAATTTGACCATTTTTACTGTCCTGCTAAGCAATCAACATGTAACGAGTACTTTTGGGTGTCAGGGAAAATGTATGGAGTAAAAAGTACATTACGCGTTTTTAGATAATTGACGTTAACTCTTTTTATTTTTCTTCATATACGCATATGTTGTAGTTGAAACCCTATTTTACATCTAGAATTGTTGTGTTGTGCTCGCCATCAGTTGAGACAAGCTATTGAATACAACATGTGTCTCATGTTTTGGCTGATAAATGTACTAAAATGGATTTACAATTGAAATGTAAACTTATAAATGGTACCACAAAGATGGTCGGAGGTCCACGCAGAATGTAGACTTGAATGGGAATATCTTTTTAAAATTATACTGTCAATCCTCCTTGGGAAACTTATTGAAATATAGATAAGAGAATAGACATGACCATTTAAGTTGACTTAAGACAGTGGGTGGACCAGTGATCTTCTTTGTGGTAGTAATTAGAAGTATAAATGTCAATAAAATTGTAATGACGTACCGGCTAAATTGAAGTGGTCTGAAGGGATAGGTCCATTCTATGAATACTATTTCTATGATTGAAATGACAACCACCCTGTATTCAAAAGCATGTTGTCTCAACCTATGGCTGGCACAACAACACAAAAACTCAGATGATGTAGTCCAGGTATTCCCAAACTGGGAAAGTAAATGCCGTCGGGGGTACAGCAAATAAAAATGTGATTAACATGTCAAAAATGTCTTCACTTTTTTTTTCTCGCCTGAGTAGCCTCGTTGCACTGCCCAAAATAAAATTAAACCATCTTGCGAAATAACAGCACAATGTCAAATACAGGTAGCCTAGTCAAATAATTAACATCCAATCACATTAACCGTTACTCTCTCGCGGGAATTCCACTAAGGGTCCGTATGTAGCCAAACGTAGCTGCTGCTCATGTTGGTATCTGTACTGATGGCGCAAAAGCCATGACAGGGAGACATAGTGGAGTGGTAACGTGCGTGCAAGCAGTTGCTCCCGACGCCACACTGCAGCATCCACCGATGCCATCCGCTGTCAGGCATTCTCTTGCTGCCAAGGGAATGCCTGACAGCTTGAAAGACGTTTTGGACACCACAGTGAAAATGGGTAACTTTGTTAAAGCAAGGTCCCTGAACTCTCGTGTATTTTCTGCACTATGCAATGATATGAGCAGCGACCATGTAATGCTTTTTAAACATACAGAAATGCGCTGGTTATCAAGGGGCAAAGTATTGACATGTTTTTTTTTTTAAATTGAGAGACGAGCTTAAAGTTCTCTATTGACCATAATTTTCACTTGTCTGACCACTTGCATGATGACGAGTTTCTCACACGACTGGCCCATCTGGGTGATGTTTTTACTCCCCTGAATGATCTGAATCTATGATTACAGGGACTCTCCAACTATACTCAATGTGCAGGACAAAATTGAGGCTATGATTAAGAAGTTGTAGCTCTTCTCTGTCTGCATTAACAAGGACAACACACATGTCTTTCCATCATTGTATGAGTTTTTGTTTTGTGCGCCAATGAACTCAAGCTTACGGACAATGTCAAATGTGATATAGCGAAGCACCTGAGTGAGTTGGGTGTGTAATTACGCAGGTACTTTCCCCGAAACGGATGACACAAACAACTGGATTCGTTATCCCTTTCATGCCCTGCCTCCAGTCCACTTACCGATATCTGAACAAGAGAGCCTCATCGAAATTGGAACAAGCAGTTCTGTGAATAAAAAAAAAATCAGAAGCCACTGCCAGATTTCTGGATTGGGCTGCACTCAGAGTATCCTGCTTTGGCAAATCACGCTGTTAAGACACTGATGCCCTTTGCAACTGTACCTATGTGAGAGTGGATTCTCGGCCCTCACTAGCATGAACAATAAATACAGGCACAAACTGTGTGTGGAAAAGGATTTAACACCGAGACTCTCAAATACAACCCAACATTGCAGAGTTATGTGTATCCTTTCAAGCACACCCTTCTCATTAACCTGTGGTGAGTTATTCACAATTTTTTATGAACAAATAAGGTTTTATATGTAAGATGGTTAAATAAACATTAAAAGTATTGATTATTATTATTTGTGCCCTGGTCCTACAAGAGCTCTTTGTCACTTCCCACAAGCCAGGTCGTGACAACTCAATCTCATTCTTATGTTTAATAAATGTATCGTATAGTGTGTGTGTGTGGCAGGCTTACAATGATGGCAAAAAACAACATTTGAGAGTGCGCTGACCCTGGTGCTAGAGGGGGTAAGCAGCTGGAGGTTGAATGTTTGAAGGGGTACGGGACTATAAGAAGTTGGGGAACCACTGAATTGTAGTCAAAGCTACAACATATGTGAATATGAAGAGAGAAAAAATGAGTGTGTGTAATTTAGTTAATTGACATTAAAGGTTTAAAAATATAGAATTGTTTTTAATAAATAATGAAATAGATTGATAACATTGTTTGTAAGCTTTGAAATGATATAAAACTCAACCTTTTCCAGTGATGACATGGATGTCTCACGGTATGGTGGGGTATGCAAAATGGTCCAACTAAATGTTTTGGCATTCAGGTCCAAAATGTAACTTTCTGACCACTTCTTCCATGGGCAAACATGTATGTAAAGTAATGTTTAAATCAAAAGGGATACTGTCAACGTGATTCAGTGGTGATTTTAGCATGTAAATCTTGGTGGGGCAAAAACAAAATGTAGGATGCATGCCAGCAAAGCCACTACACAACACTAAACAATACATTAATTGCACTATAACGGTGACAAACGGTGCCCAGAAAGGGCCTTTTCAACCACTCCACAAATTTCCTATTAACAAACTATAGTTTTGGCAAGTCTGTTAGGACTACTTTGTGCATGACACAAGTAGTTTTTCCAACAATTGTTTACAGACATATTATTTCACTTATAATTCACTGTATCACAATTCCAGTGGGTCAGAAGTTTACATACACTAAGTTGACTGTGCCTTTAAACAGTTTGGGAAATTCCAGAAAATGATGTCATGGTTTTAGAAGCTTCTGATAGGCTAATTGACATCATTTGAGTCAATTGGAGGTGTACCTGTGGATGTATTTCAAGGCCCACCTTCAAACTCAGTGCCTCTTTGCTTGACATCATGGGAAAATCAAAATAAATCAGCCAAGACATCAGAAAACAAATTGTAGACCTCCACAAGTCTGGTTCATCCTTGGGAGCAATTTCCAAACGCCTGAAGGTACCACATTCATCTGTACAAACAATAGTACGCAAGTATAAACACCATGGGAACCCGCAGCCATCATACCGCTCAGGAAGGAGACACGTTCTGTCTCCTAGAGATGAACGTACTTTGGTGTGAAAAGTGAGAATCAATCCCAGAACAACAGTAAAGGATCTTGTGAAGATGCTGGAGGAAACCGGTACAAAAGTATCTATATCCACAGTAAAATGAGTCTTATATCGACATAACCTGAAAGGCTGCTCAGCAAGGAAGAAGCCACTGCTCCAAAACCACCATTAAAAAAAGCCAGACCACAGTTTGCAACTGCAAATGGGGACAAAGGTCATACTTTTTGGAGAAATGTCCTCTGGTCTGATGAAACAAAAATAGAACTGTTTGGCCATAATGACCATCGTTATGTTTGGAGGAAAAAGGGAGAGGCTTGCAAGCCGAAGAACACCATCCCAACCGTGAAGCACGGGGGGGGCAGCATCGTATTGTGGGGGTGCTTTGCTGCAGGAGGGACTGGTGCACTTGACAAAATAGATGGCATCATGAGAAGGAAAATGATGTGGATATATTGAAGCAACATCTCAAGACATCAGTCAGGAAGTTAAAGCTTCGTCGCAAATGGGTCTTCCAAATGGACAATGACCCCAAGCATACTTCCAAAGTTGTGGCAAAATGGCTTAAGGACAACAAAGTCAAGGTATTGGAGTGGCCATCACAAAGCCCTGACCCCAATCCTATAGAACATTTGAGCAGAACTGAAAAAGCGTGTGCGAGCAAGGAGGCCTACAAACCTGACTCAGTTACACTAGCTCTGTCAGGAGGAATGGGCCACAATTCACCCAACTTATTGTGGGAAGCTCGTGGAAGGCTACCTAAAAACGTTTGACCCAAGTTAACAATTTAAAGGCAATGCTACCAAATACTAATTGAGTGTATGTAAACTTCTGACCCACTGGGAATGTGATGAAAGAAATAAAAGCTGAAATAAATCATTTCCTCTACTATTATTCTGACATTTCACATTCTTAAAATAAGGTGGTGATCCTAACTGACCTAAGACTGGGAATTTTTACTAGGATTAAATGTGAGGAATTGTGAAAAACTGAGTGTATTTAAGTGTATTTGGCTAAGGTGTATGTAAACTTCAACTGTGTGTGAGATTATATATATATATATATTATATATACTGCTCAAAAAAATAAAGGGAACACTTAAACAACACAATGTAACTCCAAGTCAATCACACTTCTGTGAAATCAAACTGTCCACTTAGGAAGCAACACTGATTGACAATAAATTTCACATGCTGTTGTGCAAATGGAATAGACAACAGGTGGAAATTATAGGCAATTCGCAAGACACCCCCAATAAAGGAGTGGTTCTGCAGGTGGTAACCACAGACCACTTCTCAGTTCCTATGCTTCCTGGCTGATGTTTTGGTCACTTGAATGCTGGCGGTGCTTTCACTCTAGTGGTAGCATGAGACGGAGTCTACAACCCACACAAGTGGCTCAGGTAGTGCAGCTCATCCAGGATGGCACATCAATGCGAGCTGTTGCAAGGTTTGCTGTGTCTGTCAGCGTAGTGTCCAGAGCATGGAGGCGCTACCAGGAGACAGGCCAGTACATCAGGAGACGTGGAGGAGGCCGTAGGAGGGCAACAACCCAGCAGCAGGACCGCTACCTCCGCCTTTGTGCAAGGAGGAGCACTGCCAGAGCCCTGCAAAATGACCTCCAGCAGGCCACAAATGTGCATGTGTCTGCTCAAACGGTCAGAAACAGACTCCATGAGGGTGGTATGAGGGCCCGACGTCCACAGGTGGGGGTTGTGCTTACAGCCCAACACCGTGCAGGACGTTTGGCATTTGCCAGAGAACACCAAGATTGGCAAATTCGCCACTGGCGCCCTGTGCTCTTCACAGATGAAAGCAGGTTCACACTGAGCACATGTGACAGTCTGGAGACGCCGTGGAGAACGTTCTGCTGCCTGCAACATCCTCCAGCATGACCGGTTTGGCGGTGGGTCAGTCATGGTGTGGGGTGGCATTTCTTTGGGGGGCCGCACAGCCCTCCATGTGCTCGCCAGAGGTAGCCTGACTGCCATTAGGTACCGAGATGAGATCCTCAGACCCCTTGTGAGACCATATGCTGGTGCGGTTGGCCCTGGGTTCCTCCTAATGCAAGACAATGCTAGACCTCATGTGGCTGGAGTGTGTCAGCAGTTCCTGCAAGAGGAAGGCATTGATGCTATGGACTGGCCCGCCCGTTCCCCAGACCTGAATCCAATTGAGCACATCTGGGACATCATGTCTCGCTCCATCCACCAACGCCACGTTGCACCACAGACTGTCCAGGAGTTGGCGGATGCTTTAGTCCAGGTCTGGGAGGAGATCCCTCAGGAGACCACCTCATCAGGAGCATGCCCAGGCGTTGTAGGGAGGTCATACAGGCACGTGGAGGCCACACACACACTCCTGAGCCTCATTTTGACTTGTTTTAAGGACATTACATCAAAGTTGGATCAGCCTGTAGTGTGGTTTGCCACTTTAATTTTGAGTGTGACTCCAAATCCAGATCTCCATGGGTTGATAAATTGGATTTCCATTGATTATTTTTGTGTGATTTTGTTGTCAGCACATTCAACTATGTAAAGATAAAAGTATTTAATAAGATTATTTCATTCATTCAGATCTAGGATGTGTTATTTTAGTGTTCCCTTTATTTTTTTGAGCAGTGTGTGTATATATATATATAAAGTAATTATTTGGTTAATGTTTATTTTTGCTGAAAATGTGGGTCTCAAAACAGGTGGGACTTCTGTCACATTTTAGTCACTTTAAACTCCTCCACTGTTTGTGCATACGCATGTGTGTGCACACCAGTTTAAGTCCAACAAACACTTTTACTGCTATGTATCCTTAACTGAACCAGATCAGGAGGAGAGAGCCACTGAGGGAATACGTACGTCTAATGTCATATTGTGGTCATAACTCTATAAAGTGTGAAAGTCAGCCATTACACAGCCGAAAGCAGCGTTTTGCCGTCACCCCTGCAAGCTCTCACTGTCTCTCTCTCTTTTCCACAACTGTGTCATAGTTTGTAGACGCCCCTTTCCCTGCTCACTGGCTCTATAAAGCTGATTAATACATTGCTTTGTTTCTCCCTGCAGCTAACTAGCTACAGACATCTCTTTTATCATGCAGAAGAGACATTGTCATTCAGTGTTTATTTGCAGTTCTCTCTAATATGAAGTGTTTTCTCTTTCCCTCAAATCAATGCAGAAGTGTTGACTCCAAGCACTTTTGCAATATGCTCATATCCTTATCACTTCTCTATACTGTAAGTTTGAGAGGATTGTTGTGATGAGCAAGCCAATCTGGACTAGGGATATATCTTACAGAGATAATTGAAATAAAAAATAGATTTTGAGATTTTTACAGTACAGCTGTACTTTGTCAAAGAACCTGTTCAAACGAGATTTTTAGCTAAGATCCCACACCAGTTGGGAAGACTGTTGTTGTGTTCAAGACAACTTGGAAACTCAGAAATGTCTGACTTGGAAACTCGTTGTAGAAAGATGAGGTCCGAGTTTCCCAATTGGAAAGTATCAGAATTAACCAATAAGAAGTTATACTCAAAAAAAAGTATGCACATTTTAACTCTGGGTTTCCCGAGTTGTCTTGAACGTGGCAAAGATCTGAGTTAGCAGTGGTTGGGTTGTAGGCCTATACCATACAAAGCAGGCCACACCCATTCCCGTCATGTCAGTTATTGAACAAAGGTTACACTCCGAGAGCAAACAAGTTGGTGTTCCCAAACTGTTCACAGTACCTCCTCACTTGTCAGATTTCATCAGCAACCAAATCATTACATTGAAATTATCAGGATAGCGTGTTGAATAAAATGTATATTTAAACTTCCTTTAACGGTTATCCCGTGTGGTTGGTCCTTTTTGCAGGTAGGAATGCATACAGATTTCTGTCACCTGAGGTATGCGCACAAGATGAAAATGCATATGCATGAGAAGCATGCATACTTGCCAAGCTCGTGCATGTGTTTACACAGTGCTTCACATGAAGCATGTGCAGAAACTTCTGAACGCACTACCAGTGCTTTGAAAAGTTTGTAATTGTATTTTCCTGTGGATATATTGTCTTGCATTCCTACCTGCAAAATGACCAACCACACGGATAACCAGTAAAGCAAGTTAAATATAATTTTATTCAAGGTTCTGGCTTGTTGAGGTCGTGAGAGGAAACTTTCCTGATCCAAACACTCAGTTATGCCCAACGTAGAATTGGTGCCTTAAGAAGAAAAAAACTCCCTCGTCCTAGCCAATGACAAGCATACCCATAACATGATGCAGCCCCCACCATGCATGAAAATATGAAACGTTTTGCTCGGTGTTGTGTTGGATTTGCCCCAAACATACCCTTTGTATTCTGTACATAAAGTTAATTTCTTTGTCGCATTTTTTTTTTCTCCACATTTGCAGTTTTACTTTGGTACCTTATTGCAAACAGGATGCATGATTTGGAATATTTTTACTTATTTTCACTCTATCAATTAGGCTAGTTTTGTGGAGTAACTGCAATGTTGTTGATCCAGCCTCAACCATTAAAATCTGTAACTGTTTTAAAGTCACCATTGGCCTCATGGTGAAATCCCTTAGTGCTTTCCTTCCTCAACGGCAACTGAGTTAGAAGGGCGCCTGTATCTTTGTAGTGACTGGGTGTGTTGATACACCATCCAAAGTGTAATTAATAAATTCACCATGCTCAAAGGGATATTGTCTGCTTTTTAATTTTTTTTACCCATCTACCAATGGCTGCCCTTCTTTGCGGGGCATTGGAAAACCTCACTGGTCTTTGTGGTTGAATCTGTGTTTGAAATTCAGTGTTCAATTTAGTGACCTTACAGATAGTTGTATGTGAGGGATACAGAGATAATTCCACTTTTACATTATGGGTATTGTGTGGAGGCCGGTGACAAAAACATCTAATTTGAATCCATTTTAAATTCAGGCTGTAACACAACAAAATGTGGAAAAAGTCAATGGGTCTGAATACTTTCTGTAGCCACTGTAAATTAAATTCAATGTCGGGTTTCCAGGCTATTGGCACCGTTGCACTTTACAATGGAGTACAATCAAATCAAATTTTATTTGTCACACGCGCCGAATACAACAGGTGAAAGGCTTACTTTACAAGCCCTTAATCAACAATGCAGTTTTAAGAAAATATTTACTAAATAAACTAAAGTAACATAAAATAACAATAATGAGGCTAAATACTGGGGGTACCGATGCCAGGTTAGTTGAGGTAATTTGTGCATGTGTAAAGTATTCAGACCCCTTGACTTTTTCCACATTTTGTTACGTTTTCGCATTATTCTAAAATTGATTAAAAACAAATCTGCATCAATCTACACACAATACCCCATGATAAAAAAGCAAAAACAGTTTTTTTTTTTTTTACATTTTAGCAAATGTATAAAAAAAAAATGTTGAAATATCACATTTACATAATTATTCAGACCCTTGACTCAGTACTTTGTTGAAGCACCTTTGGCAGCGATTACAGCCTCAAGGCTTCTTGGGTGTGACACTACAAGCTTGGCACACCTATATTTAGAGAGTCTCTCCCATTCTTCTCTGCAGATCCTCTCAAGCTCTGTCATGTTGGATGGGGAGCGTTGCTGCACAGCTATTTTCAGGTCTCTCCAGAGATGTTCGATTGGGTACAAGTCCGGGCTCTGGCTGGGCCACTCAAGGACATTCAGACTTGTCCCGAAGCCACTCCTGCATTGTCTTGGCTCTGTGCTTAGGGTTGTTGTCCTGTTGGAAGGTGAACCTTCACCCCAGTCTGAGAACCTGCACCAGAGCGCTCAGGATTTCATCAAGGATCTCTCTGTACTTTGCTCCGAGGATCTTTCCCTTGATCCTGACTTGTCTCCCAGTACCTGCCGCTGAAAAACATCACCACAGCATGCTGCTGCCACCACCATACTTCACCGTAGTGATGGTGCCAGGTTTCCTCCAAACGTGACGCTTGGCATTCAGGCCAAAGAGTTCAATCTTGGTTTCATTAGGACAGAGAATCTTGTTTTTCATGGTCTGAGAGTCCTTTAGGTGCCTTTTTGGCAAACTCCAAGCAGGTTGTCATGTGGCTTTTACTGCCTTTACATAAAGGCCTGATTGGTGGAGTGCTGCAGCAATTTTTGTCCTTCTGGAAGGTTCTCCCATCTCCACAGAGGAACTCTGGAACTCTGTCAGAGTGACCATTGGTTTCTCGGTCACCTACCTGACCAAGGCCCTTCCCCCCCCCCCGATTGCTCAGTTTTGCCGGGCAGCCAGCTCTTAGAAGAATTTGGAACCACCATTTTAAGAAAGATGGAGACCACTGTGTTCTTGGGGACCTTCAATGCTGCAGACATTTTTTGGTACCCTTCCCCAGATATGTGCCTCGACACAATCCTGTCCCGGAGCTCTACAGACAATTCCTTCGGCTTCATGGCTTTGTTTTTGCTCTGAAATTCACTGTCAGTTGTGGGACCTTATATAGACAGGTGTGTGCCTTTCCAAATCATGTCCAATCAATTTAATTTACAACAGGTGAACTCGAAGTTGTAGAAACATATCAAGGATGATCAATGGAAACACCTGAGCTCAATTTCGAGTCTCATAGCACAGGGTCTGAATACTTATGTTTTTTAATACATTTTCAAGCATGTCTAAAAACCTGTTTTCACTTTGTCTTTATGGGGTATTGTGTGTAGATTAATGAGGAAAAACATGAATACATTTTAGAATAAGGCTTTAATGAAACAATGTGGAAAAAGATAAGGGGTCTGAATACTTTCCGAATGCAGTGTAGGTAGGGGTAAAGTGACTATGCATAGACTAAAGAATGAGTAGCAGCAGTGTAAAACAAAAGGGGGGGTGTCAATGCAAATGGTCTGGGTGGCCATTTAATTAATTGTTCAGCAGTCTTATGGCTTGGGGGTAGAAGCTGTTATTAAGGAGTCTTTTGGGCCTAAAATGTTCTCTTTTCACTTTTCAAAACTGGTTGAATTGGTATTTTTACTCTGTAGGCACCTGCAACTTACCACAGGTGAGAGAAATGACTTAGTAAATGACTATCACCTGCCTCCAGCCAAATACATTTGAATTCTTCTGAATTTGGAATAATTTAGACCAGGCCATTTTTGGGACTTTGAAGGGAAAAATACAGAGTAAACGCAACAGGCTTAGTTAGATCCTCAAACACACACACACAGCTTTGTCTCCTGCTGATAGGCCAAATGTCACTTCTCCCACTAATTATGTTGAGCTCTGAGCTGTCATAAGAGATGAAGGGAACTGAATGTTGACACCCTCATCCTCCCATATTTCTATACTGTCAGCTTAAATTAAATGTATAGAATTTAGGCTTGTACATTCTTGGAAGTGAATAACCATCCAGACTTTGAGACGTGAATGTGACTACTATTAAATGTCCTCTTGGAGCAGTCTTACAAATCACATTTGAGTAATTACTTTAGCCCGACTCTGCCACCTTTTGAGCGCTGTCTTCATACGCTCTGTACAATGAAGAAGTCCAGATGGTATTGCTGGAGGATACCTACGTTTTGACTTGAAACAACTCTATAGCTCTCACCCTACTTTACCTGCCCTGGCTGTCTCTCTTAAGGAACGGTTCTGTTTTAGCCTTACCGCAACCATCTATCTGTCTCCATCTCTCTTCTAGGACCCACAGTCCACTGATGAGTTTCGGAGCCAGTTTTGTCAGCTTCCTGGTGAGTAGGGGTGGAGAGGTCAGAGGAGGTCAACTTCTTACTGAATTACTGTACGTCTCCCAAATTCCACTGATATTCTCATTTGATACTCTGCAATGCAGACAATTGGATTCTATTGGAGTGAAGAACAGGAAGAGGTCTGTATTACAGTCTGTTATGTTGTACGTTTTATTGAATGCCAACCTTTTTAGTTCAATAGTTGGCTTTTCACAGTACATCTCTATTTCATACATAGACCTTGTCATAGTGCATTTTGCAGTGCAGATAGACTGAATGAATTGAAGGTCACACAATAATAGCACACCTGGGATATCCTCAGCACTAACCTTGCTGTGCATCACACGCGGCTGGCGGGTGATTCACCAACCTGATATAATTGGCTCACGGTGGGTTTGAATACTGACAGGGAATACATTTGTGCACATCTTTGAAAATGATCACGGTAGAGGAAATGTTAGTCTGGTAAGTCCAGGATGAATAGTTGGTTGTCTAGCTGTGCTTTTCATTGTTATACAGTTGAGGGCAAATATATTGGCAGCCTTGCACGTTTCACTATTTCCTCTAAAATAAGTTGAAATTGAGAAGATGTTTAGTGTTCATACGTGTAATTATTTGATTTACAACTGCACAGGAGCCCCCCCCCAAAAAAAAAAAACTAAATTATTCAACGTGGAAATTAATTTGATTCTTGTTTACTGTGTAGTTTCTTACCTGTGGTAATATAAGTTTCAGGTGCCTAAGGGGTGAAAAAATAAACTTTCAACAAGAGAAAGCAGAACATTCCACTCCATTGTATAGTGCAAGGGTGCCAATATATTTGACCAAATGTCTGTTGCTGACAGGATAATTGTTTAGCCTACTTTCAAACAATAGTGTTGGTACATGATAAGGCATTACGCCAAGACTACCATACTGTCTAGAATGAGAGCAAGGCCCTGACTGGTACTGTATGAATCTGCCTGTGTGTGTAGAATGCCATGATGACGTTTGAGGAGGAGAAGATGCAGACAGCCTTTGATGACCTCAGAGCCACTGAGAGACTTTGTGAGCGAGACAATGCCGGGGTCATCGAGACAATCAAAAACAAGATCAGGAGGAGTGTAAGTGAAATACAATCTGTACACGCACACCTAATTAACCTCAGAGAAGCTCATACCTGTACGTAGCACCTCCCACCTCCTCTATCCACACACGCCTGACTTGTCTTGCGGTCTGCCAATGTCAAGTTGACATCATCTTCTCTCACAGTGCTGTGTTTGGCCTTGCTACAGATGTACTGTTGGAAGTTTACATGCATACACTTAGGTTGGAGTCATTAAAACTCGTTTTTCAACCACTCCACAAATTTCTTGTTAACAAACTATAGTTTTGGCAAGTCGGTTAGGACATTTACTTTGTGCATGACACAAGTCATTTTGCCAACAATTGTTTACAGACAGATTATTTCACTTATAATTCACTGTATCCCAATTCCAGTTTGCCAGAAGTTTACATACACTATGCAGACTGTGCATTTAAACAGCTTGGAAAATTCCAGAAAATGATGTCATGGCTTTAGAAGCTTCTGATAGGCTTTTTGACATCATTTGAGTCAATTGGAGGTGTACCTGTGGATGTATTTCAAGGCCTACCTTCAAACTCAGTGCCTCTTTGCTTGACATCATGGGAAAATCTAAAGAGCTCAGATGAAAAATTGTAGACCTCCACAAGTCTGGTTCATCCTTGGGAGCAATTTCCAAACGCCTGAAGGCACCACGTTCATCAGTACAAACAATAGTACGCAAGTATAAACACCATGGGACGACGCAGCCGTCATACCGCTCAGGAAGGAGACGCGTTCTGTCTCCTAGAGATGAACGTGCTTTGGTGCGAAAAGTGCGAATTAATCCCAGAACAACAGCAAAGGACCTTGTGAAGATGCTGGAGGAAACGGGTACAAAAGTATCTATATCCACAGTAAAACGAGTCCTATATCGACATAACCTGAAAGGCCGGTCAGCAAGGAAGAAGTCACTGCTCCAAAACCACCATAAAAAAGCCAGACTACAGTTTGCAACTGCACATGGGGACAAAGATCGTAATTTTTTGTGAAATATCCTCTGGTCTGGTGAAACAAAACTAGAACGGTTTGGCATAATGACCGTTGTTATGTTTGGAGGAAAAAGGGGGAGGCTTGCAAGCCGAAGAACACCATCCCAACCGTGAAGCATGGGGGTGGCAGCATCATGTTGTAGGGGTACTTTGCTGCAGGAGGGACTAGTGCACTTCACAAAATAGATGGCATCATGAGGATGGAAAATTATGTGGATATATTGAAGCAACATCTCAAGACATCAGTCAGGAAGTTAAAGCTTAGTCGCAAAAGCATACTACCAAAGTTGTGGCAAAATGGCTTAAGGACAACAAAGTCAAGGTATTGGAGTGCCCATCCCAAAGCCCTGGCCTCAATCCCATCAAAACTTTGTGGGCAGAACTGAAAAGGCATGTGCGAGGCCTACAAACCTGACACAGTTACACCAGCTCTGTCAGGAGGAATGGGTCAAAATTCACCCAACTTATTGTGGGAAGCTTGTGGAAGGCTACCCAAAACGTTTGACCCAAGTTAAACAATTTAAAGGCAATGCTACCAAATACTAATTGAGTGCATGTAAACTTCTGACCCACTGGGAATGTGATGAAAGAAATAAAAGCTGAAATAAATCGGTCTCTCTACTATTATTCTGACATTTCACATTCTTAAAAGAAAGTGGTGATCCTAACTGACCTAAGACAGGGAATTTTTCGTAGGATTAAATGTCAGGAATTGTGAAAATGTATTTGGCGAAGGTGTATGTAAACTTCCGACATCAACTGTATGTTTGGCCTTGCTCTACATTTTAGATGTTGACATCACCATGCTCTGTGTGTTTGGCCTTCCTCTAGGACCCCCAGAGGTCAGGGGTGGCTATGGTAGACCGCCTCCAGAGACAGATCCTTGTGGCAGACTGCCAGGTGTACCTCGCTGTCCTCTCCTTCATCAAACAGGAACTGTCAGGTGAGACGCCTCATCACTTCTACCTTGACCTGCGTGTAGGCTTATAGCTGACTGCTTGACGGCTCGGCTGTGCTGCTACTACTAGACTAAATGACAGCACTGTGTTGTGGCTACTCACTGGTACGGTTTACAAGATCGGAGCTCTGTTTCAATATCTTGTGTACTGATTATAATGCATGCTCAATAAGTGATTTGCTATAATGGACCTTGGTATCTAGACCATGTCTCTCAGTACTCTAACATCTGGCTGCTTTATATTAATCATATCTCATGGATTTCCCCTCTCCCAAACCCACCCAGCATACATCAGAGGAGGCTGGATCCTCCGCAAAGCCTGGAAGATGTACAACAAGTGTTACAGCGACATCAGCCAGCTGCAGGAGTGCAGCAAGAAGAGGTCCTCCAACCAGCAGGTGTCTCCCTCTCCATCCACTGACCAGGCCAACCACGGCGCGGCCAAGCTCCCAACCCAGAAGACCAATGGGGTGAGCCCGGAGGCCCTAGCCCGGCTTAAGGGCTCGGTCAGTTTTGGCTACGGCCTGTTCCACCTGTGCATCTCCATGATACCGCCGCACCTGCTGAAGATCGTCAACCTTCTGGGTTTCCCCGGCGACCGTCACCAGGGGCTGTCCGCCCTTGCGTATGCCAGTGAAAGTAAGGACATGAAGGCCCCCTTAGCTACGTGAGTAGGTGTACCACTACCGGCCATAGGGTGTGTGTTTATTGTTGTTCTCTCGTGTTGGTTTATTTTACTTTCTTGGCTTGAACTGTGTTTGGGGTCATTGCTGTGTAATAATTTATCTCAATCAAAATATTTCATATGCACATGGTGACCATGTATTTAGTGATAGAAAATATATGTAGTAATCCTACGTAATGTAGCCTATACATGGACTAGACAGAGTAGTGTGATTATTTGGGAAGAGAAAAGAACCAGCAGACCTGAGAGAGAGGTCTCTGGCCTGTTTCCCCTACATAAGGTATGCAGCTTAGCTGGCTCTGAATATTTATTATTATTTTTTAACCTTTTATTTAACTAGGCAAGTCAGTTAAGAACAAATTCTTATTTACGATGACTGCCTACTGCCAAATCCTAACCCGGACGACGCTGGGCCAATTGTGTTCTGCCCTATGGGACTCCCAATTGCGGCCGGTTGTGATACAGCCTGGAATCGAACCAGGGCCTGTAGTGACACCTCTAGCACTGAGATGCAGTGCCTTAGACTGGTTCGCCACTCGGGAGCCCTCGGGAATATCAGTGATTCATATTGAACAGCTTATTTATTACTGGAGTCACCACCATACTGATTAGAAATTCTCCGCTATTTGATTCTGCCCACACATCCACAGCAGGAGGCAGAAGACACATGGTGTGTCCCCCAAGGCACCCTATTCCGTCCGTAGTGCAATGCATTTGACCAGGGCCCATAGGGCTCTGGTTGAAGTAGTACACTATATAGGGAATAGGTTGTCATTTGGGATAAAACCACAGCCTTCACCAGACCTGAAACCCATTAGCACTCTGCCAGGGGCCAAGATTAACTGCTTTAATAATAGAGAGAAGCTGGCTGTGGCCCCTGTCCTGGTTGAACTTCAATGCCTTGGCAGAGAACAAAGATTGTATTTATTTTAGGAAGACACATGTTCAACATTTAAGATAAGATTAACTTTGCCTGAAGGGAAATTTGTCTTGGACTTTCAAGTGCTGTTGCTTCCACATCTAAGCTGCTTGCAACGGTTGATTCTGCAGAATTTTGATTGATTTTGTTTTCAGCTGACGTATCTGCGGAGTGTGGTAGCAGGCTGTTCAACTCGAAATGAGTCATATGTTTACCGACAGCTGTGATATGTCTTGGTTTCTTGACTGATTCTCTTAATGCTGATTTTCACTGGTATTCCTCTCACTGTTGTCAATAACGGTGGTTTCTCTCCCCCTGTGGCAGGTTGGCCCTCTTGTGGTACCATACGGTAGTGCAACCCTTCTTTACCCTTGACGGCTCAGACACACAGGCCGGTCTGATGGAGGCGAAGGCTATCCTCCAGAGAAAGGAGCCCATATACCCTAACTCCTCCCTCTTCATATTCTTCAAGGGCAGGGTGCAGCGTCTGGAGGTAAGGACCTGGGCCATGTTCAGTAGAGAAAATGTTTTAAAACACAATTTAAATGAAGTGGTTCAACCTAAATGTCGCCAATAATAGCACCTATTTTCTTGTGCTGCAGTGTACACTACTCGACACAACCTAGATAGAAGTAGACAGATACCACAAGGAAACCTGTGTCTACAACTCTGGCTGTAGTGTGTGCCTTGTCCTAATCTTCCCCTGTCCCCAACTCATCCAGTGCCAGATAAACAGTGCCTTGACGTCCTTCCAAAATGCCTTAGAGCTGGCTACAGACCAGAGGGAGATCCAGCATGTTTGTTTGTATGAAATAGGTACGATATGCTTTTGCTTCCTCACTTCTACCTCAACTCTTAACGTATATAACACCATTACCTTGTTGTTCCTGAGTGACACTTCATTCTCTCTGCTCTCAGGGTGGTGCAGTATGATCGAGCTGAAGTGCGGTGAAGCCTACAAGGCCTTTCAGCGTCTGGCGACTGAGTCACGCTGGTCCCAGTGTTACTACACCTACCTAACTGGAGGTGAGAGGGCAGAGGTTAGAAGTCATGTAATTAGAGGCGGGGTTAGAAGAACGCCCTCTTGTTTTTCTTCAAAAGTCAAGTAAGTTCCATAACTGGGAACGCTAACTCACCTAAATGAAAAGCTTCTGAACTATTAGCAATAATGGCTTACATCCTCTGGTAACGGTAATATGTTTCTGTTGAGATGCCCTGTAGACTCGAACGCCTGGACATCGCTCTGTGTTTGTGGTCCACTATAGTGTGCCAGGGAGCGTCAGGAGATCTGGAGGGAGCTGCCGCTGTCTTCAAGGACGTACACAAGCTTTTGAAACGGAACAACAATCAGATCGAACAGTTCTCTATGCAGAGGGTGAGCGTGGGACTGGCAACAGCACATTTCTATAGATATCCATGTGAATTATTACTTCCAGTGAGTAGAAATCCTTTTGCGAGTCACACAGTTCCAAGGTGATCTGAAGTAATTGTATGGAGGAAAATTGGCAGTTGATTATGTAGTGAGTAGAATTCTGCTTCTCGGCTGAGATGGTAAACGTGCGCCTGTGTGTGTGCAGGCGGAGGGGCTAAGCAAACACGCCCCATCCAGAGAGCTGTGTATCCTGGCTGTGATCGAGGTGCTTTACCTGTGGAAGGCCCTGCCTAACTGCTCCACCTCTAAGCTGCAGACCATGATCCAAGGTACGCTGTGAAAACGTACAGGAAACACCATACACAGACTACATCAACACAAGCATAGACAGACCCCTTATACATAGCGTTGTGGCGCTGATTACATTTTATCAGCCGGTAACTCGTGCAAGTTACTGCCCGTCTCACGGTAATTGACCGTAAATGAATGTAAACACTTTTAGCATCTCCAGGCCTCCGCATACAAGTCACTGATGAGCACCTTTTGGAACATTTAAAAAATAAAAAGTCTGAATCTATTTAATATATACCATCACAATGAATCCATTTTATTTTAGGCAGGTCTAAAGAAACATTATGATGTGAAGAAAATGTATTTCAGAAGAACAGAATAACATACAGGCCGACTCAGAAGATGATATCTGGCTATGTGCCATGCCAATGGCAGCCTAAGCTGTAAGCTAGTTCATTTAGCAGACGAGATGTGCTTATAAATCCCATGCCATTATTTTATATCATATGATTTTATAGGAAGAAGAATACAATTGAGCTTAGCTGAATAAAATAGAAGGGATGTTTTTCTCATCCCCCGAACGAGTGCACATGTGAAGTGGCTACGTTGAGCATAAAAGTGATCATTTGAAGCAGGTCCTATACGCTACATTTAGAGAGAGAAACCTTAGAACGTCTTACAAATCAAACCAGAAATACGCTCCATGATGCACGCTGTTCTCCCATGAAGTGATCATATTCTCACCCATCAGACTTTTCTCAATTTAATGTTGGCTTTAAATATATTAAAGTCATTTCGATTTAGAATGGGCCGTTATCAAACAGGGGCAGGGGAAAAAAGACCTGTCATCCGTTTGCACTCCAGTAGCGTATGGAGGCTCCTGCGCTTCCTTTTTCAAGCATGCCAGGTAGGCTACTCTGGTTCTGCAGCGGAGAAATGTGCTTAGTATTAATAGCTGAGAAATAATCATAGTAGCAGTTGGTTGCCACTATATAGAGGATCCCAATCAGAACTCTGCTTTCACGGGGTTGCATATAGAAATGTATGGGCTTATAACAACACTTCACTCCACGCATCACCAATGTTTGAAGAGCAGCCTCTCGCTGCGTGACAGGTGATATTCTGCCCAAACGCTGTATGCCATGGGCTCCCCAACCCTGTTCTTGAAGCTACCCAGTGCTGAATATGGGAAACCTAGTGTAATATATTTCATTAAACTGTTGACAGCCCCTCTCTGTGCGCTCGAGAAAGGAATGAAGGAGAGCGAGGAGGAGATGGAAACGCATGGTGGTGAGAGATTCTGTAGCTAAATGTTAGCCTATTAATTATGAAGAACAAAAAAAAACGATTTAATTTTGGAGTATAGGCTAGACCAATGATGTAGCAAAGTGTGTTTCTGCCGTGCGTAATATGCAGTGTAGGTTATTAGGCACAACTATTATTTTAATGGGTTTTTTTCAGGCTTGGGCTCATAGGCCTTTGCATACTGTAAGCTCTATGCGTTTCGTGATCTACATGCAATGTCTTAAATGCTTTTAATTAATCTTCACCTTAGAAAGCGCTGTCCATTTTGTTGTTTGGCTTTGAAACAAGATCCACAACGACCATGTTTTCCACTGTTTCGATCTGTTGTTGAACTTCTTTCTTCAAATTGATCATCACGATGTCAAACAATGTAGTCTAACGGTGCATGATACTGTTTTTCATGGGATGTGATTTTCTGTGGTATTTGCATTGATGTCAGAGTGATTAGAGGGACAATAGAGCGCTGAGCACTAGGCCATTAGGACCTGATGGAGGGACAATAGAGTGCTGAGCACTAGGCCATTAGGACCTGATGGAGGGACAATATAGCGCTGAGCACTAGGCCATTAGGACCTGATGGAGGGACAATAGAGTGCTGAGCACCCGGCACTTAGGACCTGATGGAGGCACAGAGTGCTGAGCACTAGGCCATTAGTGACCTGATGGAGGGACAATAGAGCGCTGAGCACCCGGCACTTAGGACCTGATGGAGGCACAATAGAGTGCTGAGCACTAGGCCATTAGTGACCTGATGGAGGGACAATAGAGTGCTGAGCACTAGGCCATTAGGACCTGATGGAGGGACAATAGAGCACTAGGCCCTTAGGACCTGACAGCCATTAGCAAGTTGGGTACTACAAACGCATCAGCGCCATTCATGTACAGATCGCATTAGGAGGCGATTACCGCGACTCAACGGTCCCGTGGAATTTGACTTAATACGGTCTCTGCAATAGTCATGCACATGATCAAACTCCCAGTCCCAACCACCACGGTTGCTGCACACTCAATTATAGCCTATTCTCTTTTGGCTATGCAGGACATCACACACAACACTTCCAGGATCTGCTTCAATTTCAGTCAGCGTGGTTATTGAGCTTTCGCTGAGAAGTTGTGGTGGTGCCATGAAAGTGAATTCCTGTGAATCTGGAAGGAAATTCAGTGGGTTGTTTGTGTCTCCTCTTAGTTCTGCAGGAACTAGATGACATCTCATGTGCCGGCCTGAAAAACCTGCTCCTTGGTGACATACACAGATGTCTCGGCAACATGAACGACTCCATTCAGGTTCTGTCTCCTCACCATATTTATATGTATTGAAAACAAAGTACACATATAGTATTTATCTACAAATATTAATGTAGTTAGAATAGTGAATGTTTACTACTCTTTATTATGTCATTGAACATTGCAGTGCTTCCATCTGGCTGCCAGAGATGAGATGGGTTGTCAATACAACTCCTATGTGCAGCCCTACTCCATCTACGAGTTAGGCTGTGTCTTACTGGACAGCCCTGAGGTGAGCACTGCATATGGGGGATCGCGCAACGTGTCAACCCCGAGGAGAGAAAGTGTATGTTGCTTAATGCGGTAGTTGATTGAGATTGTGTTCTTCTCTTCTCAGTCTGAAGCGAAGGGCAGAGCTCTGATGCTCCAAGCCAAGGTACAGTGGAACTTCACTTCTACAGTATGGGCCAAGAGTGTATCCTCGTTTTTGGGAACGTGTAGCTTTCAGCTGCAGTATTTGGAATGATCAATCAATCAAGTCTGACAGTCATCCATAATATGGATTTTTATATTATTTGATATTTTCTTACCAGTATGTGCACTTGTGAATATTTCTATGCGATGTAGTAATGACGTGTGTTTGTACAGGAGGACTATGCTGGCTATGACTTTGAGAACAGGCTCCACGTGCGTATTCATTCAGCTCTGGCTTCCATGAGGGAGGAGGTGACCCCACTGTGACAGCACCCTTTCTCCACCATACATCCAGCCTAGCTTGTGTTTGGGGTAGAAGGAGCTGGAAACGGCTCCCTTTAGAGAAGCCATCTTGATCTCCACAGCACTGTGATGGTTCACTGCAATGTGTTTTTCAGTTGACTTACGTTTTTTTTTTAATAATGAATGTGCCATCAAGTTTGCAATGTATCGTTTACAGTAAGAGTTTCCTGGAGCGATAATGCAGGAATAGTTAAGACTATTGGACTGTATTAGTGTGTTTTCAACCAGATCAAATATGTTCAGTAGTTGCTGCTGGGAGGCAAATGCAACTTTTTACCAGGGAAAAGTGTATTGGGGGGGGGGGGGGGGGAAATCTATCAATGTCAGTGCTATCTAAATAGTACAATCACATCTTTATTCTTTCCCATGTGATGGGAAAGGGTTCAGATGCAGAACTGGGTATGCCATTGGGTAAGCCACACTTCATTATAAATTAAGCAGTGCCTAGGTTGCTTCCAGATTATGACATGAATGTCCAATGTCCTGTTGCTGTTACAGTAGTAGACCATCTGAATGCACAAATCCTATGCTACTACTCATCACGTGGCCTTGTGGCACTGTAAATTGGGGAGATTTTTTTGGTTTTAAAGTTAATTTCCTGCAATTCTACACATTTTGCCATGGGTTGCAGAGAACATTTTGCTGTTTTAAAGGCCCAGTGTTTTATATATATTTCTACACTAGGAGGTTGGAATAATGTTGACTGCAACGTCTCTCCACAATCCTCAAGTCAAGAACAGACTATGGGAGGCGCACAGTACTACATGGAACTCTATTCCACATCAGGTAACTGATGCAAGCAGTAAAATCCAATAAAAAAAAACCATAAAAATACACCGTATGGAACAGCGGGGACTGTGAAGAGACACACACACACACACACAGGCACAGACACCAATACACATGATGTGGCATGCACTCTACACACCTACAGATGGATTTTGTATTAGATGTGATAGTAGAGTAGTAGCCTGAGGGAACACACTTAATGTGTTGTGAAAAGTTTTATTAAATGTATTATATTAAATTGTATATAAAAGCCTTAATGTTTTTGGATCCCAGCATGGCAGCAGCTAATGGGGATCCTTAATACAAATACAAATAATACTGTGAACATGATGATAATACCCTTTTAGTGTAAGAGCTGTTTGAGTTTTTGGCCTTCCATGGTGACCTCACCGTGCGGTAAATGAGTTAATAGACCAATAAGAAAGGGTTCCAAATCTGCCAATAACAGCACATTGTCAGATTTCCCCTCCCCACTCAGACCACTCCCAGACAGTACTAATGAAATTCTTTCTTGAGAAATTGCTCTTTGTTAAGAAGCAATTTTTGTTTCTTTTTGGACATTTTAATTTAAAACAATCACAATAAGGTACTTATTTGTTACCCAGAAATGATTTGATATTGAGATTAAAAATGGCTGCAATGGATAATTTTTAAAGCAAGTTTCTGAAATTGCAATTGTAGAAAAAAATTCAGTTTTACAGCTAATTTCCTGCAATTCTACTGATTTTTGCCATGGGGTGGAGTGACATTTTTGCAGTTTTAAAGCTAATTTCCTGGAATTCTACACATTTTGTAATGACTTATGCCATGTTAATATAATATCTGAGTGAGAATTAATAACAAAATCATTGTGTGCCCCCTGGAGGTCAGGGCCCCTGGGCATGTGCCCTGCGTGCCTGGTCGCTATTCGGACAACTTTAGATAGCTGGCTAGACTAACAAGCAATAATTGAGTGACTGTAAGTGACTTGCATAACGAGAACAATTGCTGATGCACAACGAAATGTAAAAATTGAACGTGGTGTATTCTATTATTCTTACTCTCAATAGTAAGTTGAAACCCCGACTGAGTTCTTTAAAAAAATATATACAGTGCCTTCATAAAGTATTGACACCCCTTGAACATATTTTGTTGTTAAATAGCCTAAATTCAAAATGAATAAAATTTTATTAAAAATCTCAGCTATCTTTTTTTCTAATTTATTGAAAATGAAATATAGAAATATATAATTTCCACAAGTATTTACACCCCTGAGTCAATACATGTTAGAATCACCTTTGGCCGTGATTACAGCTGTGAGTCTTTCTGGGTAGATCTCCAAGAGCTTTGGACACCTGGATTGTACAATATTTGCACATTATTCTTAAAAACAATTTCAAGCTCTATCAAGTTGGTTGTTGATCATTGCTAGACAGGCATTTTCAAGTCTTCCCATAGATTGTCAAGCAGATTTAAGTCAAAACTGCAAGTAGGCCACTCAGAAACATTCAATGTTGTCTTGGTAAGCAACTCCAGTGTATATTTGTCCTTGTGTTTTAGGTAATTGTCCTGATGAAAGGTGAATTTGTCTCCCAGTGTCTGCTGGAAAGCAGACTGAACCAGGTTTTCCTCTAGGATTTAGCCTGTGCTTAGCTCTGTTCAGTTTATTTTTATCCTAAAAAACTCCATAGTTCTTGACGAGGAAAAGCATACGCATAACATAATGCAGCCACCACCATGCCTGGAAATATGAGGAGCGGTACTAAGTGATGTGTGGTGTTTGGATTTGCCCCAAACATAACGCTTTGTATTCAGGACATGCATGTTTAGGAATATTTTTTTAATTCTGTACAAGCTTCCTTATTTTCACTCTGTCATTTAGGTTAGTATTGTTGAGTAAGTACAATGTTGTTGATCCATCCTCAGTTTTCTCATATCACAACCATTAAGCTCTGTAACTGTTTTTAAATCACCATTGGCCTCATGGTGAAATCCCTGAGCGGTTTTATTCCTCTCCGGCAACTGAGTTAGGAAGGACACCTGCATCTATGTAGTTACTGGGTATATTGATACACTATCCAAAGTGTAGTTAATAACTTCACATGCTCAAAGGGATATTCAATATTTTATTTTTTTACCCATGTACCAATAGGTCCACTTCTTAGCGAGACATTGGAAAACCTCCCTGGACTTTGGTTAAATCTGTGTTTGAAATGCACTGCTAGGCTGAGGGACCTTACAATTATCTGTATGTGTGGTGTACAGAAATTAGGTAGTCATTAAAAAATCATGTTAAACACTATTATTGCGCACAGAGTCCATGCAACTTATTATGTGACTTGTTAACCAAATTTTTAATCCTGACCTTATTCTGGCTTTCCATAACAGATTGAATCAAGGCAGTTCAGGTTTTCATTTCTAAAAACATAATTCCACTTTGACATTATGGGGTATTGTGTGTAGGTCAGTGACACAAAATCTAAGTTAAATCAATTTTGAATTCAGGCTGTAACACAACAAAATGTGGAAAATAGGTGTGAACTTTCTGAAGGCACCATTTATTTTTTGGGGGTCTGGGGCCCCCTGGCTGCTGGGTGCCCCAAGCGACTGCTTATGTCTCTTATGCCTGGAACCGGTTCTGTTGATGGTCATTGGCTGATTTCCTCAAACTAAAATATGTTACAACATTGTTAATAGTTTTTAATCAGTGTATTGATATTTAAAGGGAAACATACAAACCCATTCATATCAGTGTAAATGCGTAACTTTACTTTATTTCAATATTACTAGCTAAATTACATTTTCCTTTTGGCACTCACTTGTAGGTCTACTCTGCTGTATTTTTATTAGCTGAAAACTGGTTTTCCTTTGTTGAATAGGGGTTTTCTTGTATGTGTATATTTTAAACCGATGGTCATTTTATTCCCTTGATGTGTTTAAGATGCATGTACTGTATGTAGCCTTGTGATTTATTTATGATATTTTTGGAAAGTGACAATGCACATCAATTAGTTTTCATCTGTAGACTACTTTAGTCCCTGGGCAGATATATACAAACATTTAGCTTCACAAACATTTCACATTTAAAAAAAAAGACAGGCCTACAGTAGCTATTAAAAATATCGACTAGTCAGACCATTACTCTGTTCCAGCTGGCTGATAGGCGTTAGATTGCTACTGTTTGGCATAGCACAGATCATTTCCGAACAATTGTCTCAATCAATGGGAGAAGATTTGAAATAGATTAATGGAGCAAAACATTTATTTTATTTAATATCTAACACTTTCTAAATTTAAACAAACCCCCTGCAACTAGACATGGACGTTTAGAAGACATTGGTGGTCTTCCTAGTCGTGAATCGAGGAGTATTGCCAAGTTAATTCTTCGGGATCGATGTCCCTTCCACGGGACGGTTGAGCTAACGTAGGCTAATGCGATTAGCATGAGGTTGTAACTAACAAGAACATTTCCCAGGACATAGACACGTCTGATATTGGCAGAAATCTTAAATTCTTGTTAATCTAAGTGCACTGTCCAATTTACAGTAGCCATTACAGTGAAATGATATCATGCTATAGTTTGAGGAGAGTGCACAATTTTGAACATGAAAAGTTATTAATTAACAAATTAGGCATATTTGGGCAGTCCTGATACAACATTTTGAACAGAAATGCAGTGGTTCATTGGATCAGTCTAAAACTTCGCACATACACTGCTGCCATCTAGTGGCCAAAATCTAAATTGCACCTGGGCTGGAATAATACATTATGGCCTTTCTCTTGCATTTCAAAGATGATGGTACAAAAAAAAGTATGAAAAAAAATAAAAACATGTATGAAATGTATGCATTCACTACTGTAAGTCGCTCTGGATAAGAGCGTCTGCTAAATGACTAAAATGTAAATGTACAAAAAAATACAAAAGAACGGTTGTTCTTTTTCTTTGTATTATCTTCTACCAAATCTATTGTGTTATATTCTCCTACATTCCTTTCACGTTTCCTTTCAAATGGTACCAAGAATAAGCATATCCTTGCTTCAGGTCCTGAAATTTGGGTATGTCATTTTAGGCGAAAAATGACAAAAAGGGGCGGATCCTTATTAAGTTTGGTCGAAAATTCTCTGCTATGCCAAACAGTAAGCTACTTAACCTGTAACTACGAATGGAGCATCACATTAGCCCGTTACAGTATCTTAGTTAGTCTACAGATGCTTTACACTTCAAAGTTAAATACACCTTTGTCGCACTAAGCCAATAGTGATGGGAATTTCCGTTATATTATTGGATGTAGAAATACCGGCATGATAAACTGTCGGATGAGCTATCTGATAGTTGGATCCAATGCTACATAGTAGCAGGCCAACAGTAGGTGTGCGTGACAACATTATTCCGCAGCAACAATACACCGGCCATTATGACGCAATTATTGAGTGAGCATGACCATGTTATCGCTAGTAGCCTTCATTACTGCTCTCAGCGCATTGGACAATTATTGGAGCACATCGATAATTCATTGGACGAGCGCGTTCATTACATTTAGTTAGTAAATAAATATTTGAACGACTTTACTCTTGTGATTTGGAATTTCGTGCGTCTACTCTTGTGTTCATGAGCAGCAAGATGCCTTATCCACACAGAGTGGTGAATATTCCCACGGGATTCAAGGACTTGCTTGAGGGAGTGAGCAAGGCTGTGGTGAAGTATCAACCGGAGAGTATTCCCGCCTTCGCAGCGGTCTTCTTCAATGCGCTTCTTGTCTTCAGAGACGGTAGGCTACGCTGTGCCTGAATCACCTGTAGTAGACTACACTAGACCGATGCATGTTAATAGTTCTAGACACCTTTGTCTATTGACCTAATCACGTTGCATTGTGTTTCACAGAGAAGCCAGGCATGCCTATCCATGAGCTTATGAAAGAATTCAGGGCTACAAAAGGCTCTCATTGTAAGCTACTTAATTTTTCTCATCATCTGTTTGTTGTTGTTTAACAAAACAGACCAATCAATTCTAATCCTATCGGTTGTTGATTTCATGTTGTAAATCATAATGTGCACTTTTGCTTGTTTGCAGTCTACAGGAAGAAGAATAAAGCTGTAAAACCACAAGTACAGCTGCAGGTCACTGTCCAAGGTCCTGAAAGGTCCCCCCATCCCAAGCCAATCCTGGAGTGGGAGGCAGGCCCGTTGCTAATGGAAGCTAGATGTGAAGATGTCAGGGAGCCTTTCTCCTTCATCTCTAGTGACCAGCCCTGCAGCAGCCGAGACATCCAGGCTATGGATGCAGGGGCTTCTATTGACGGTGGCCAGAACGAGTGTGGCCTGCAGGTCTCTGCCACCACCATCACACTGTCCACAGGGCCCATCCCAGCAGATATTGCCCAGGGCCTGGCCCTGTACCGGCGCAAGATTGACCTAGAGTCGTCCCCCCGGGACTCTCCTCCACTCGGGGCTTCTGCCAACAACTCCTGTGCGCGTGTCCGTTCGGCCCTCTTCGAGCGGGTCTCCTTCAGCGAGATCAGCCAGGAGCTGGATGCGGTGCTGATCCAGACTGGCGTGCTCCCATCAGAGTCCCTGATCATCGTGCAGACAGAGCATGTACCTGAGATGATTGTGTTCCAGGTTCTATTGTCTGAGAACGCAGCAGTGGCTCCGCCTCCGTGTGACGTCCCTGTCAGGTCTAAGTGCAGCTGTGCCTCGATGGTGGGCGCCCTCGAAGACGTGATGGCACCATTGGAGGTGGACGGTACATCTCAGCCGAGCTATCCCATCTTGGCATCCATCTGTGAGAGAGCAGCTCCCATGGTGGAGAGACCAGCTGCCATGGTCGCTGAGCCTGAGGAGTCTCCAGCCCTTGAGGTCCACTCTGCACCAGTCGAACCCCAGGAGATGACACCCTCAAGGCCCTCCATCCCAGTGGGAACACTGGAGCTCCCTGTTTCAGCCCCTGCTGTGTCTGACTCCCCTGCCATGGCTGTCCAAGAGGTGCAGATTAGTGTGACCGATCGTCCTCTCGCAGTCATCCTACACTCCCTCTCTGGTGCAACTTCACCATCCGAGACAGCAGAGGATGTGATGCTGGTTCCTATGGTAGTGTCTCCTCCTGAATCAGTCAAAAAGGCGTCGAGAGAGTCCTCTGATCTTCTGTGTCCTCTTCCTGCAGCAACATTGGAGACAGAGTCTGTTAGTGTGATTTGTCCCCCTCCTTCTCCAGTGACTGTGGAGATCCTACCTTCCATTCTGGCTTCTCCCCTTACTGCTGCAACCGTGGAGACAGAATCCTCCAATCGGATTTGTCCTCGTTCTGTGGTCAGCGTGGAGACTGAATTGGCCAATATGCTATCTCCTTCTGCTGCAGAGACAGTGGAGGCCGAATCTTCTGTTGTGACCTGTCCCTATACTGCAGTGACCGACGACTTTGTGGCCCCTGTTTCTGTGTGCCACCCTGTTGTGGCACTAGAAGAGACCGGTGTCCCCAGTGTGCAGCTCCCAGCTCCTGCGCCTGCCTTGACAGAGGAAACTCTGTGCCAGTCTGCTTCACCATGCCTACCCACCCTCACGGCCGCAGGAGAGTCCAGAACCCCCTTCTTGGTCTACCTCCCACTGCCTGCTCCAGAGCTGGCTAAGACCCCTGGTCTGTTGTGCCAACTGGGCCTGGGACCAGAGGAAGCCAAGAGCTTCCCTTTCCTGTGTCTCCCTATTTCTGACATCCCCAGGACCCCAAGTCTTGTGACCGCCGGCCTGGCTCCAGCTCAGACTGCGGCTGTGGCTCCTGCTCCGGATTTACCAAGGACCAACCTCCCTGGAGTGACAGATATGCCCAGGACCCTGAGTTATGTGGCGGCTGGAGCTCAGGAGCTACCACGGCACCAGAGCTATGCGGCTAACACCGCTGAAGTCCAGGAGCCACCGAGGACCCCCAGCTATCTGGCTAACACCCCTGGAGTTCAGGAAATACCACACAACCCCAGCTATCTGAAAAACCCAGCTGTCTTCCAAGATATGTGCTTTATGTGCCCCTCCGTTACCGCCTCCAATCTGTCCAGGAACAATAGCTTTGTGCACTCTCCGGCTGCCATGGCTCCACAGCAGCTGATTAGGGGCCCGTGTATGGTGTCTCTGTACCCCCAGGGAGGGCCTGTGATGGGCCACTGTACTCACTCCCCAGGACAGTGTCCTGCATCTCTGCAGCAGCAGGCTGGCATGGCTCCAATCAACCACGGACAGCAGACCAACACCAACTTCATGCCCATTTGTTCTCAAAGGCCAAGTAAGATATTTATATGTATTCATTTAATGTTCAAACCATTGCACTGTAGTCAATAGATTTTTTGATTTTGTTGTAAAATTAGCAGTTTATTTGTTGGTTCATAGCTGTACACTTAGAACAGGAATCCACATTAGGGGAAACTGTCCGCCTCAGCACCATTGTTATTGTTGTGGTTTTGTGGACGGTGATTTGCGTCGAGCAGTGCAAAATAAAATAATTGCAGTACATATTCTGCTGTTCTATTGCGCTTACAATGATGTCTGAGGGGGGAAAAAACTGTTTGTTGTTTCCAGTAACTTCCTTGTTGTTGTAATATCCCAAAAGGACGTGGCAGTTTCACCATTAAGGATTCCAGCTTTAATTCATCTATAGGTTTTAACTTTACATTAGATGTAATATACTGTGGGATTTTTGTGAGACTGTCATCATGCCTTATAATGTATTTTTCTTCTTCCCCTCTGTCTCCTCAGGCCTGTGTAGCTGCCTCAGCAGGACCAGCAGCCACTGGCGCCTCTGCCACCTGACGCGACCCGAGTCCCAGGGCAGGGTGGGCGGCATGATCTGCCCCTACCAGAACTCCCAGACCATGATGCACTGCAACAGCCTGGATCACATGGCCAACATCCCCATGTACCAGGACTGTGGCCACTACTCTAGCAGCTGCCACCTGCTGCCACCGTGCTCCCAGTCGTCCCACAGCAGCCTGCACACCCACCACATGGAGGAGCCCCGTTGCTCTGCTTACAACCTGGGCACCTCCTTCGTCCAGCCCCAGCCCCAGACCTGCTCCTCCGACCCCCTCTTCCACTTCCCCCAGCAGTACCACCTGGTGGCCACCCCCTCCCAGGAGAGGCAGCAGGCCCTGTGCCCTCTCCAGTGCCCACTGCTGCAGCAGCGCCACAGCTCCCTGCTCTTTTGTGGGCACCAGGGGGAGCTGAGCAGGCTGGGCTCCTCCAGCTGTGTCCCTGCCACCAACCAGAGACAGAACCAGGGAGGGGTGGAGCAGAAGAACAACATCCCCAGCTGCGTATCGCTTCATGACAAAAGATTAGACACAAGCTCAAACAACAATCAAGGTAGCTAAACGTGTTGCCGCTATGAAATGTATGGTTGTGTTTTAGATTTCACTTGGACTTTTTGGTTTATTTCTGGATGAATGTCAGGGCTAGCATCCATGCCTACCATGTGGTTATTATTAAACGTTGAACATATGGCATTAAGTGGTTGAAGAAGCTATGTGTTTTGATGTTATAGATGGACAATGCTCTCTTTTTTTCTTGTCACAGGCTGTGTCATGAACTGCAATCCCCAGGGCAACTAATCCTGTCTTCACATGGGAAGGACCTTATTTTTGCAGTTGCCAATGTCTCTTTTGCATTCTTTTAAACTGATAATGAGGAATAAATATACTTACATTGCATGAATTTCGATCGTGTACAAACCCTCAATCAATCACTACAAAAACATACAACTTAAGGTAATTGCAGCTATATAAAGGCAGTAGTTGGAGGGTAAACTTCCACATTGATACAAAAGTTTGACAAAGATTCGGTACTAGGCTGTTGTTTAAAGCTAGAATCCTTAGTTGCTACATCAATGTTTGGACTTATAAATGAATGATATACCCATTGAATCCCTCTTGAGCTTAGTTCAGCTGTCGTACCCCATCAGAACCCAAAATATAAGCTTGTTTTACTCCAATGTTTGTAAACAAACACTTTATAGCCTCCAAACATGGTTCAAACTATAATTTAGATATCATTGACGGTCAGTCCTTACGTCTATGGCTCTGTCTATGAATTTGAGAGTGGTTACATTTCTCCATGCTTATCTCTCAGCTTTTTACCAAAACAGTGGCGAGGTGTCACTTTGTTCTATTTTTAAACTAAGGATTCTAGCTTTAGGACCACTCTGTTTCTATGAAATGCTCACCGTGTTATCCAATCAATCTATGAATAGAACCATTGCAACACTCACAAAATGAGTCATAATGTCACATCCATGTTGCATAGTAACAGGTTCCATGGGTGGAAGTGTGAGTTAAAAAAAAATCAAAAATCACCATCAACCTTTAAATCTTGCTTAGACAGTCTGGACTGACTTGGACTGAGCCTAAGGCCATTTCATCCTTTTAACATCTGCTCAGTTACTTGTCAGAACTCAAAATGACCTGTTCGCCAGGCTGTTACAACATAGATCCAAATGTTGCATGGTGTAAGGAATGCATAAAGAAAAAAGCTAAATTAGCCTGCAGGTAATGTTAGCTATTATACATGTTGCTTGTTTTCCTGCTATTGAAGCTCATCACAACATTATTTTACTATCTAATGAGAAAAAGTTAGAGCAACTACACCATATGTATTTAAAAAGTACAACAATACAGTAGGTCGAAAGTGATACATTGTTACTTTTGGCTATGTAGTGGTGGATGAGCTAAACAATGGAATTCCACCACATGGCCCATGCCTGTCGATTACCACCAACAACATCAAGCAAAACTCTCCATGCAAGAGCCCACTACCAGTTACCAACACCAAGCAACACTGTCAACACCAGTGCCCACTGCCAGTCCAATGAAAAGGGATTTCAACTCTACAGTCTGACCTGCAACCCCCCCACTGAGCCAAAGTACAGTCCACAACTGGGACAACAGCTGGTTCAGAACCAAAGGAGAGAGTCAAATCTCCCCAAACATGACAGCAGAGAAAGTAAATAGCATAAATGCAGTAAAGAGGTCAATCGAACTCAACCAAAAAAATGGAATCACCAAGGAAATGTGTGGGGTAAAGATCCCGAATCTCCTAATGTACCCCCGGCAAAATTAGCTATTGTTTATTTCACACTATGTTGAAGTAAAAATCAGAGTATAATGCTTGTATGGAAGTCAACCCCAACACATGTTCATGTCATCTTAACCAATCATCTGCATTACAGTAAAAAAATACTTTTACTATGCAGCGAAAACCGCCAAATAAATCCAAATCGGACTTAAGTAACCACATTGTGGGCCCGTTACAATACATAAATCATAAGTCACAGTCACTAGCTGGCTACCACCCGGTTACTCAACCATGCACCTTAGAGGCTGCTGCCCTATGTACATAGACATGGAACACTGGTCACTTTAATAATGTTTACATACTGTTTATATTGATTTTGTATTGAATATTTAAAACATACAATATACTTGCAATGAAGCCGCTCAACAACTACATCACATTAGTCATCTAACAGCCTCCCATCCAGAGTGACACACAGACGCGTCCAGGGTTTACATACTGTTTAACCCTCTTCATATGTACAGTGTAAATAGTATACTGTATTCTAGTCAAGGCCTATCCAATTTAACTATTGCTGTACATACAGCACATTCGGAAAGTATTCAGACCTCTTGACTTTTTCCACATTTTGTTACGTTACAGCCTTATTCTAAAATGGATTAAATCGTTTTTTCCCCCTCATCACACAATACCCCATAATGACATACCAAAAACAGGTTTAGACAAAACTGAAATATCTCATTTAAATAAGTATTCAGACCCTTTACTCAGTACTTTGTTGAAGCCTCTTTGGCAGTGATTACAGGCTTGAGTCTTCTTTGATATGACGCTACAAGCTTGGCACACTCTGCAAATCCTCTCAAGCTCTATCAGGTTGGATGGGGAGCGTCGCTGCACAGCTATTTTCAGGTCTCTCCAGAGATGTTCGATTGGGTTCAAGTCCGGGTTCTGGCTGGACCACTCAAGGACATTCAGAGACTTGTTCTGAAGCCACTCCTGCGTTGTCTTGGCTGTGTGCTTAGGGTCATTGTACTGTTGGAAGGTGAACCTTCACCCCAGTCTGAGGTCCTGAGCGCTCTGGAGCAGGTTTTCATTAAGGATCTCTCTGTACTTTGCTCCGTTCATCTTTCCCTCAATCCTGACTAGTCTCCCAGTCCCTGCCGCTGAAAAATATCCCCACAGCATGATGCTGCCACCACCATACTTCACCGTAGTGATGGTGCCATGTTTCCTTCAGATGTGACGCTTGAAATTCAGGCCAAAGAGTTCAATCTTGGTTTTATCAGACCAGAGAATCTTGTTTCTCATGATCTGGGAGTCCTTTAAGTGCCTTTTGGCAAACTCCAAGCGGGCTGTCATGTGCCTTTTACTGAGCAGTGGCTTCCATCTGGCCACTTTACCATAAAGGCCTGATTGTTGATGTGCTGCAGAGATGGTTGTCAACCTCAACTTTGCATTCAGAAGATTTCAAGTCTAGTGAGATATTGTACTTCAATTAACTCAGAAATTGATTGATATGATGGGGGTGATGTTCATATTTATAGTTTGTATAGAATGAAACAAGGCTTAAGCCTTACAATGGATACTATTGTTATAAACATATGCATAGCCTACTTATAAGCCTAGTTTTGAAAAGGCCGTTGTCCATATTTTTTTCTTCCAGTTGGTGGTATTGTGACCCCAGTGTCTGAGGGCAGGTGTGTGGTTGAACAGCAGAGCTTCTCTGGGACATATATGCCTATGGATACACTCCCAGCAGACATTTCATATCACAACATGGCCCATGGAACTACACAGACTGAGGAGAGACCAGCATTCCATGGAACTACAGACAATACAGTTTCAGCATCGCATGGAACTACACAAACTGAAAGACTACGGGCACACGGAACTACACAAACTGAGGAGAGACCAGTGGCCCATGGAACTACACAAACTGAGGAGAGACCAGTGGCCCATGGAACTACACAAACTGAAAGACTAGGGGAACACGGAACTACACAAACTGAGGAGAGACCAGCTTCCTCCCAAACATCAGGCTCTCCTCTGCCTAGTGATGTTGGAAGAATTACTGGGATTGGTTCCTTCACCTACTGAGGATGTCATAAAAGTAGCAGACTGGGTCAAAGCAGACAACGTAGAGACCAGCAAATCATAAGATTTGGTCAGTCCTCGAGGTAGAGAATGTGCCAATAACAATTCATCAGTCCTCAACATGACGAGAATGCACCAATAACAGAATCTGCAATAACAGAATCCTCGAAAAATCCTCAAGATGAGAAGAGTGTCGAAACAACAACTGTGGAGCTAACTACCAATCCCCAGCCTGAAGACACTACCAATGCTCCACACTGTCCTGGCGCAGAGACACCAGAGATGGTCCAGGATGACCAAGCTACTAAAACACCAGAGGAGTCTGTCCAGTATATCACACAGCTTTGCTGGAAGAGGGGGATAAGACCGAGATGTCTTATTTGAGAAACTCTTTGAAGAGTATGTATAGTTGTACCCTCTTCCTTGCAGCGTGTCCCCATTGGTGCAGGACACAACTCCAGATATGGGCCCTGCTCTAAAAAGCGCTGTAATCCAAGTCTGGACACCGTATAATTTTGCTCAAGAGAACGGCAAAGGGAACCTGTCTATGAGTGTGTTGTCCCAGCCAATGGCTGTGCCTACATTGGAAGTGTTGGTCCAGAGGATGTCTTGTTGGCAAAGAGGACCTCCAGCCATTCATGTCTAGACTCAGGTCATATCATGAGTGGACGTACACAGGGACAATCAGGCCAGACCACTCAGACTGTCGGCATGTTAGACACTCAGAAAATCAACATCCCCAACTATCTCCTTGTGGAACGTTCAGCCCCAACCTTGGATATAGCTTCTTCCCAAGAGAAAAATCCAGTTGATCAACAGAGTAGTGCAGCCAACAGGGGACGATGTATTGGCTTCCTGTCAGTTTGCACTGTTCTGTGAAGGGAGCAGTACACAGCATTGTACGAGATCTTCAGTTTTTTGCCAATTTCTCGCATGGAATAGCCTTCATTTCTCAGAACAAGAATAGACTGACGAGTTTCAGAAGAAAGTCTTTGTTTCTGGCCATTTTGAGCCTGTAATCAAACCCACAAATACTGATGCTCCAGATACTCAACTAGTCTAAAGAAGGCCAGTTTTTTATAAATCAATCAATCAATCAATCAAATGTATTTATAAAGCCCTTTTTACATCAGCCGAAGTCACAAAGTGCTGTACAGAAACCCAGCCTAAAACCCCAACAGCAAGCAATGCAGATATAGAAGCACGGTGGCTAGGAAAAAATCCCTAGAAAGGCCGGAACGTAGGAAGAAACCTAGAGAGGAACCAGGCTCTAAGGGGTGGCCAGTCCTCTTCTGGCTGTTCCGGGTGGAGATTATAACAGAACATGGCCAAGATGTTCAAACGTTCATAGATGACCAGCAGGGTCAGATAATAATAATCACAGTGGTTGTAGTGGGTGCATGTCAGTAAATGTCCAGTAAATGTCAGTTGGCTTTTAAATGTCAGTTGGCTTTTCATAGCCAATCTTTCAGAGTTAGAGACAGCAGATGCGGTAGAGAGTCCTAAACAGCAGGTCCGGGACAAGGTAGCACGTCCAGTTAATCAGCACAACAGTTTTCAGCTGTGCTAATATAATTGCAAAAGGGTTTTCTAACGATCAATTAGCCTTTTAAAATTGTAAACTTGGATTAGCTAACACAACGTGCCATTGGAACACAGGAGTGATGGTTGCTGATAATGGGCCTCTGTACACCTAAGTATATATTCCATAAATAATCAGCCGTTTCCAGCTACAACAGTCATTTACAACATTAACAATGTCTACACTGTATTTCTGATCAATTTGATGTTATTTTAATGGACAAAAAAATGTGCTTTTCTTTCAAAAACAAGGACATATCTAAGTGATCCCAAACTTAACGGTAGTGTACGTGAATAGTATATATTGCGTTGAAAGCATTGATACAGTATTGTTGTGTGTTATTTGTTGTTATATTATCATTATATATATATTTTCCCCCCCAAAACAGGACCGACATGGGGTATGATGAAGTTGACCATGAAAAGTGACGGATCAAATGAAGTTTTTCCATCCACATTGAATTCTTGAAATAAATACAATTCATCTGAATCTGCAGTTTTCGTTTTGTTTTTGCATGGGCGAATTTGGTGTATTTATTTTGTAAAACGTAACATGACAACTGACATATGCAGAAATGTAAATGGTCCAGTTTTGTTTCCCCTTTTATTTAGTTGTGAAAATGACACTTTGCCCAAGAAGCTTTTTTCTGCTACACACATGCAAGTTTGACTGTAATATACAATAGCATTTTATTATAGTTATCTAGGATATTAGATTTTTCGAAAAACAAAATATTAATCATTGACAACTTTCGGGAAAACGCGGTGGTTTTATACTACATGTGGCAAAATTGTCACCAAGGACAGCGCCTATTTAGTGAGTAGGCTTAGTGCAATGTGCAATAAATATTTTTTGGGGCATACATGGTGCTGATTTTGATGCGCATAAAAACAGCAGTGCGTTTGGTTTCCCCCGCGACTGAAACAAAATATCAAATGTAATTGATTGACTGATTATTTGATTGATTACTATTCTTATTATTTTATCCATTCATAAATTCACAACTTTTGAGATCTTCAGCTCAAGCTTCTTGTCATATTCTAATGTAGCGAAAGATCATTCCATTTGAACACGTAGTTACTCCAGAACGTTGGTAAGTCCGCGATAGCAACGGAAGTCGACAACTCAGATAACTCAGAATGAGGCGCTATGATGTCCAGTAACCCTGTAGCTATATAATCCGGACCTAGAGCGACAGGAAAATGTGCAAATTCAAGATAAATTTTAATATGTCTTGATTATCATCTTTTGCTACAGAGCAATGATCATTTGAATTTAATTTGCCTCATTTATTTAACTAGCAAGTCAGATAAGAGCAAATTCTTATTTACAATGATGGCCTAATTGTGCGCTGCCCTATTGGACTCCCAATCACAGCCAGATGTGATAGTAGTGATATCCCTTGCACTGAGATGCAGTGCCTTAGACCGCTGCGCCACTCAGGAGTACAAGTGAAATGTTAGCTGAACAGACTGGTCTCTCATGGGGGGATCCATTGCTAGTCTGGGTAACAGTTAGCTAACAGTTTGTTTAGCTTTCATTCCACTCCTTGCCAATCCGTGTCATATATACTACATTTTGGCATATCATGACACAGAGCATAGAGATGCTATTAAATTCCTAATTCTATAGGCTACAATTGGAGTGGAATGTTAGCTAAACAGACTGGTACCCATGCTAATCCCTTGCTGCTGGGTAATATCAAATAAATGCTTGAATTTCATCCTAATTTGAGTTTCTCCTTGTTACAGTCAGCAACACAGTCAAGTCTAAACACGTCCAATCCCTTATCCCAAACGGCCGGATAACCATTCTGGCAGGCTTCAGTCGAGCATAATTAAGGAATAAGACATCTGATTTTGGCTTATTTGCCATATAGCCTACTATGGAACTGCAGAACTACAGAGATAGTATATTAGCTCACCATGGTCCCACAGAGACAAATATCATTGATTATTTAGTGTACCGTACATTTTATCATGTGTTGAGAGTGATTTCCGATTTCATGTTATTTTGTCATGCAGTAAACCTTGCCTATTCACCAAACAAGCTGGTGAGAGAATTTCATAAACACAGAGGAAAGTCTAGTGATGATGGACCCTGTACCATAAGATAATAAGATAATCAAACAGGCAAAACGTCAGTTCAAAGACAAAGTGGAGTCGCAATTCAACGGCTCAGACACAAGACAATCACAGACTACAAAAGGAATACCAGCCACGTTGCAGACACCGGCGTCTTGCTTCCGGACAAGCTAAACACCTTCTTCGCCTACTTTGAGAATAACACAGTGCCACCGACATGGCCCACTACCAAGGACTGTGGGCTCTCCTTCTCTGTGGCCGACGTGAGTAAGACGTTTAAGCGTGTTAACCCTCGCAAGGCTGCTGGACCAGACGGAATCCCTAGCCGCCGCGTCCTCAGAGCATGTGCAGACCACCTGGCTGGAGTGTTTACGGACATATTCAATCTCTCCCTATCCCAGTCTGCTGTCCCCACTTGCTTCAAGATGTCCACCATTGTTCCTGTACCCAAGAAAGCAAAGGTAACTGAACTAAATGACTATCGCCCCATAGCACTCACTTCTGTCATTATGAAGTGCTTTGAGAGGCTAGTTAAGGATCATATCACCTCTACCTTACCTGGCACTCTAGACCCACTTCAATTTGCTTACCGCCCCAATAGATCCACAGACGATGCAATCGCCATCGCACTGCACGCTGCCCTATTCTATCTGGACAAGAGGAATACCTATGTAAGAATGCTGTTCGTTGACTATAGCTCAGTATTCAACACTATAGTACCCTCCGAGCTCATCATTAAGCTGGGTCAGAACCCTGCCCTGTGCAACTGGGTCCTGGACTTTCTGACGGGCCGCCCTCCAGGTGGTGAGGGTAGGAAACAACACCCCGCTGATCCTCAACACTGGGGCCCCACAAGGGTGCGTTCTCAGCCCTCTCCGGTACTCCCTGTTCACCCATGACTGCGTGGCCATGCACGCCTCCAACTCAATCATCAAGTTTGCAGACGACACTACAGTGGTAGGCTTGATTACCAACAATGACGAGACGGCCTACAGGGAGGAGGTGAGGGCCCTCGGAGTGTAGTGTCAGGAAAATAACCTCACACTCAACATCAACAAAACAAAGGAGATGATCATGGACTTCAGGAAACAGCAGAGGGAGCACCCCTATCCACATCGACGGGACAGTAGTGGAGAAGGTGAAAGGTTTTAAGTTCCCCTGCGTACACATCACAGACAAATTGAAATGGTCCACCCACACAGACAGCGTGGTGAAGAAGGCGCAGGAGCGCCTCTTCAACCTCAGGAGGCTGAAGAAATTTGGCTTGTCACCAAAGACACTCACAAACTTTTACAGATGCACAATCGAGAGCATCCTGTCGGGCTGTATCACTGCCTGGTACGGCAACTGCTCCGCCCATAACCGTAAGGCTCTCCAGAGGGTAGTGAGGTCTGCACAACACATCACCGGGGGCAAACTACCTGCCCTCCAGGACACCTACACCACCCGATGTCACAGGAAGGCCAAAAAGATCATCAAGGACAACAACCACCCGAGCCACTGCCTGTTCACCCCACTATCATCCAGAAGGTGAGGTCAGTACCAGTACCAATAGCATCAAAGCTGGGACCGAGAGACTGAAAAACAGCTTCTATCTCAAGGCCATCAGACTGTTAAACAGCCATCACTAACATTGAGTGGATGCTGCCAACATACTGACTCAAATCTCTAGCCACTTTAATAATAAAAAATTGGATGTAATAAATGTATCACTAGCCACTTTAAACAATGCCACTTTATATAATGTTTACATACCCTACATTACTCACCTCATATGTGTATATACTGTACTCTATACCATCTACTGCATCTTGCCTATGCCGTTCGACCATCGCTCATCCATATATTTCTTTGTACATATTCTTATTCATACCTTTACACTTGTGTGTATAAGGTAGTTGTTGTGAAATTGTTAGATTACTTGTTAGATATTACTGCACGGTTGGAATTAGAAGCACATGCATTTCGCTACACTTGCATTAACATCTGCTAACCATGTGTATGTGACCAATAAAATTAGATTTGATTTAATAATGTTTAAATAATGTTTACATACTGCTTTACTCCTCTCATATGTTTATACTGTAATGTATTCTACTGTATTTTGGTCGATGTCACTCCGACATTGCTCAATCTAATATTTATATATTTCTTAACTCCATTCTGAGGAAGCACAGTTCCCGCTCAGCCCAGTCAAAACTGTTCGCTGCTCTGGCACCCCTATGGTGGAACAAGCTCCCTCACGACGCCAGGACAGCGGAGTCAATCACCACCTTCCGTAGACACCTGAAACCCCACCTCTTTAAGGAATACCTGGGATAGGATAAAGTAATCCTTCTAATCCCCCCCCCTAAAAGATTTAGATGTACTATTGTAAAGTGGTTGTTCCACTGGATATCATAAGGTGAATGCACCAATTTGTAAGTCGCTCTGGATAAGAGCGTCTGCGAAATGACTTAAATGTAAAAAATGTAAATGTTGTGAATTGTTACATACTACTGCACTGTTGGAGCTAGGAACACAAGCATTTCGCTACACCTGCCATAACATCTGCTAAATATGTGTATGTGACCAATAAAATGTGATTTTATTTGTATTTCTATAGTCATTGATGCACACAAAACACAATCTTTTACAGTCACATCCCCAAAATGTCTTTCTTTTTCCGCCAAAGCCGAAAGACTCTGTGGCAATGTCTATGATGAGGAACTGCTGAAGTATGGATACAAAGTTACCTCCAAGGAGGATGTTACTTTTAATGCCCATGTGGACAACAAGTGAACAATGTTACAGCTCCGTCAGCCATGGAGCAGCAGGTGACCCAAACCCTAGGGGCTGCAGCTATGGAGCTAGAGGCACTGGTTGGCAACATGGTCCCCACCTGCTCAACTAAACAACAACAATGCCAACAACACCAAACACGTGGCCCAGGCATCCCCTCAGGCAGTAGCAGGTCTGGCATCCACTGAGAACAAGACTGTTGAAGGTATGTGTCATCTCAGACTCAGAAACCCAACTGTCTATGGTAAACTTCCATCTGCTTTGCACTAGTGATCTGTGTTCCCTCCCTGCACTGTTTTCCCCACAGTTGTTCCACAAGTCAAACCTGGCTCAGCAGAGATGTTGGCCAGCAGCAGCAGTGAGGCCAGTATTTCTGGACAGGTCTGTGCTCCCCAGCATTACACACACACCAACCAGGAGGGGGGATATGTCTGTGCTACCATACCCACAGAGATGCCCTGCTACCCCAGAATTACCAGGCATACCCTCCACCATCACCACCCTAATTCCCAGGGCAGTCCTGCATATGCCAACTATATGGCAGAGTGGTATATTGTCCCCCCGGTCAGCCAATGCTGCCCTGGTGACATCATCAGCTCCGCTGCCACTGCCCCAGTGCACTCACCAACACCTCAGCCCTTCTAACAGCTGCATGCAAGTGGCACCAACCATGGGGTGCTCTTGCCAATACGGAGGGCAGAGCCCTTCCTCACCGTGCATCCCTGTGCTTGTCCTCTCCAGACAGTTTGGCTCCCTTCACTACAGGTCCAGGCAGAGACCCAGGATGGCCACAGGTGTGCCCGGATGCAGGAGCAAGTGCCTGCCCACATCCAGACGGGTCAACTGCACTTCCTCTTCCTGCAACGTGAATGACAGCTCCAGCTGGGCTCCAGAGCTTTCTACCCAGGTCTCCTACAGTGTGGGAGTGTCACAAACCCCAGCCTGGTCCCTGCCGGGGAACTGAGGTCCATGTATGCCCCTGTCCCGTTGTATGCCCCCATTGAACAGCAGACAACAGATGCCCCAGTACAGCGTCCCTTATGTAGCGCCCAGACAAGGAGGGTTGTTCCATTGAAGGCGCAGAACGAGAATAGTCCATTCTCGTCCAAATAAGGCAGAAGTATGGAACCAGTTATTCTAGGAATGGATGGCCGTGAGTTATTTGATTTAATTTAATCTAATTAATTAAGAAAACATGAATACAGTATATTTGGCGCATATTCATAAGAGGATAAGTCTTCAGTTTGATTACATTTGGCCTGGAAGCTTTTGTTAATTGGTAGTATAATTAAGCTACTGAAGTTTTTTTTCATTGAAGACACAGATAATATTGTTCCTCAGTTAGTATAAAATAAAGATTTCTCAGGTGGCTACATTTCAGTTATTTTTCTCATTACAGAACACCCAGACATGGACTGAACACAAAGCCCTACAACCTTATTTTGCAAATAATTGTTCACTCCTCTTTAACTGAAAATGAAAGAGAATGTGTTAAAAATGGGAGTTTTGTATGCTGAAAGAGTGCCAGGAAAAGAATGGTTGTGATTATGCATAATTACATAGGCATGATTTCTTATTTTTTTGCTGCTGCTGATATGGCGTGGCAATTTGAATTAAAATGTATTTTAATATGTTATTTGGTTGAAATGGATTCGGCTAATATTTTGTTAAAGCTAGTCTACTGCACAAAATGCGCAAATGTTGCTTTCATTTTCAAGTTAGCTAAGGCTTTAGGTTACTGGAATTGTGACGTCATGAAGCCGCGGCGTTTTACAGCATGGCTTTGAAATTGATTGTAGTCCTCGTTGTTGGCTCAAGAGGAGGTCATCTGCAATGGTACTGTAGGCTATGTTTTTACTATTCTAAAATATCTGATTCAGTTTCGAATAATCTGAATAGATATCTAGTTATACTTGTGTAAGATAAATAATAGGCTTAACCAACTGGCTGTAGACACATGAATGTACAGTAGGCTATGCATGACACATTATCAGGTAAACAACACCCGCATCTAAATCATAAACGGTACTTTTCCAGATGGCTTCTAGGAGTACGCTTCACTTCAAGCCCCCATTGACAATCATCATCACATACGGGCTGAAGAGTTGGCTAGAATGTCTTTGCAGAGCCATACTCATTGAGGGACCAAGGCAGATACCGGAATTTATTGCTGCCTATTGCGACGAGCTGCTGGAATTTAGAGAACGTGAGTACCGCTGATACTTAAAGGGGAAATCAGCCTCTATTCGGTCAAAAGCTTAGGGATAGGGCTAGAGAAATGATATTCAAAGTATAGTTTAAACCATGTGTATAGTTTAAACCATGTTTTGAGGCTATATAGTGCTTGTTTTACATTGACTTTGTTTACAAACATTGGAGTAAAAAGAAATGGCGTTCTGATGGAGTGCAACAGTTGAACTAAGCTCATGAGGCATTTATTGTTCTTCAAGAATCAATAGGTACATACACTACCCTAAGTATTTATTTGGACAGTGAAGCTACAACGTTTTATTTGTCTCAATATTTTAAATAAGTACAGTACAGAATGTCACCTTTTATTTGAAGGTATTTTCCGACATATCTGTTTTACCGTTTCGAAATTAAAGCTCTTTATGTATCTAGTCCCCCCCATTTGAAGGTGTTATAAGTATTTGGACAAATTCACGAACAGTATATGTGTATTAAAGTAGTAAAAAGTTTTGTATTTGGTCCCATATTCCCAGCACACAATGTCTACATCAAGATTGTGACTCTACAAACGTGTTGGATGCATTTGCAGTTTGTTTTAGTTGTGCTTGGGATTATGCTGTGCCCAATAGAAATGAATGGTGAATAATGTATTTTGTTGGAGTAACTTTTATTGTAAATAAGAATAGAATATGTCTCAGAAACCTTCTACATTAATGTGGATGCTACCATGAGTATGGTGGATCATCATGAATGAATTGTGAGTAATGATGAGTGAGAAAGTTAGAGGTACAAAGATCATACCCCCAAGACATGCTAACCTCTCACCATTACAATAACAGGGGAGGTTAGCATTTTATATCATACCCCCAAGACATGCTAACCTCTCACCATTACAATAACAGGGGAGGTTAGCATTTTATATCATACCCACAAGACATGCTAACCTCTCACCATTACAATAACAGGGGAGGTTAGCATTTTATATCATACCCACAAGACATGCTAACCTCTCACCATTACAATAACAGGGGAGGTTAGCATTTCATATCATACCCACAAGACATGCTAACCTCTCACCATTACAATAACAGGGGAGGTTAGCATTTTTTGGGGGGGGGGTATGATATTTATACCTCTATATATATCTCACTCTTTATTCATTCATGATTATCCGTAATCATGGTAGCGTCCACATTAATGTAGAAGTTTTCAGAAACATACAGTACCAGTCAAAAGTTTGGACACATCTACTCATTCAAGGGTTTGTCTTTGTTTTTACCATTTTCTATAATGTAGAATAAACTATGAAATAACACATATCGAATCATGTAGCAACCATTAAAACGTGTTAAACAAGTGAAAATATATATTATATTTGAGATTCTTCAAAGTAGCCAACATTTGCTTTGATGACAGCTTTGCACACTCTTGGCATTCTCTCAACCAGCTTCATGAGGTAGTCACCTGGAATGCATTTCAATTAACAGGTGTGCCTTGTCAAAAGTTAATTTGTGGAATTTCTTTCCTTCTTAATTTGTTTGAGCCAATCAGCTGTGTTGTGACAAGGTAGGGGTGGTATACAGAACATAGCCCTATTTGGTAAAAGACCAAGTCCATTTTATAGCAACAACAGCTCAAATAAACAAGGAGAAACAGCAGTCCATCATTACTTTAAGACATGAAGGTCAGTCAATCTTGAACATTTCAAGAATTAAGCGCTATGATGAAACTGGCTCTCATGAGGACCGCCACAGAAAAGGAAGACCCAGAGTTACCTCTGCTGCAGAAGATAAGTTCATTAGAGTTAACTGCTCCTCAGAATTTGCAGCCCAAATAAATGCTTCACAGAGTTCAAGTAACAGACACATTCAACATCAACTGTTCAGAGGAGACTGTGAATCAGGCCTTAATGGTTGAATTGCTGCAAAGAAACCACTACTAAAGGACATCAATAAGAAGAGACTTGCTTGGACCAAGAAACACGAGCAATGGACATTAGACCGGTGGAAATCTGTCCAAATATGAGATTTTTGGTTCCAACCGCCGTGTCTTTGTGAGACGCAGAGTTGGTGAATGGATGATCTCTGCATGTGTGGTTCCCACCGTGAAGCATGGAGGAGGAGGTGTGGGGGTGCTTTGTGACACTGTCTGTGATTTATTTAGAATTCAAGGCTCACTTAACCAACATGGCTACCACAGCATTCTGCAGGGATACGCCATCCCATCTGGTTTGCACTTAGTGGGACTATAATTCATTATTTCAACAGGACAATGACCCAACACACCTCCAGGCTGTTTCCATTATTTTGGCAGTTACCCATACATAAAGTACATTTACTGTACATTTCTAAATGGTAAAACATATGAATGAAAATACCCTCAAATAAAAGGTGACATTATGTACTGTCGCCTTATATGTAGCAACTGAATATTGCCCCTTTAACATGTGGACTAATGTAGATACCTACAGTATGTTTACAAACACGTAAAAGTAGTCAATGTTTAAAAAAGTAGCCCAGCTTTTTTTTTGTAGACCCTAATAACTTTTGAGCCTGGTTCCTCTCTAGGTTTCTTCCTAGGTTCCTGCCTTTCTAGGGAGTTTTTCCTAGCCACTGTGATTCTACATCTGCATTGCTTGTTGTTTGGGGTTTTAGGCTGGGTTTCTGTATAGCACTTTGTGACATCTGCTGATGTAAAAAGGGCTTTATAAATACATCTGATTGATTGATTGAAACAGTGGGATAAATGTGGAATTCTTATATGCTAGGCCCCTAGTTCATTCTGACGTTACCTAATTAGAGTGGAACAAGGAATGAACTGTATTTCCTTTTGCTCAGGTAATCCTTTGATGGATACCAAGGATGTTACATATCTGTACCAAGAGATACGCGGTAAGGACTTTAAAATGCTTTAAAAATAATACAGTTCAATGTCTTGCACACATGCCTCACAATTTCCTACATTTTTATTTTTTCAATAGAGGCAAATTATGTCGAAGACTGGAAAGCTGCTATAGACTTAATGCACAGGCAGCTAGGCCTACAGTATCCACCCGGAGAGCCTGCACCTGTGCACTGCGATCAGATGTCGCTCCTCCTGGCTGAGGAGACCCTGTCAGTCAGCCAGAGGATCAGCTCAAGGTCCACCCAGGAGTCCAATGTCCCCTCCAGTGAGCCCATGGGTGGGCCAGATGAGCAGGCTCAGTCGCTGAGCAGTCCCCCTGGAGTAACCCACAATGGAGATGACGTTGGAGGTCAATCCAGCCCAACCCTCCCTGGAGATGGAGCTCAGTCCAGCCCAGCCCAGCTTGGAGATCAACCCAGCCCAGCTGTGGAAGAGGAGGGGGCCCAGGCTGGGCCGGGTTCTGCCGTGCAGTCAGCCGTGTTCCAGAGATCTCCGTCAGGGGACAGTCTACTGGAGGCCAACCACTCTGCGGTCCTGATCAGCACCGCCAGCGCACCGACCAACAACACCGTCATTGTCCACTCTGAGAATCCTCCGGAGACCATTGTCTTCCACAGCAACAGACGTCTATCCTCAGGTGTATCTTCCAGGGGTAGTTTGACCTGGACTCTTTCGGTTGGTGAGGGGAATAAGGTTTGGGTGAATGACCCAACAGAGGTGATGTCTGATGATGTGGTGGTGTTCCACAAAGTGCCCTCAATGGACAGCATGTCTCGCATGCCATCTGCCTGGAGTAATGCCTCTTTAGCTGCTGAGGAAAAAGTGGATCAAGTGATTTCAAAAAGCAGCAAAGAATTCTTACTGGAGAATGTATTGTCTGGCTCTCCATCCTTTGGGGAAGTGGCTTCAGCTGCAGCTTTGCAGCAGGTAGAAACTGATCAGATAAGATCTACCATTGAACTTACAGAGAAAGTATCCTCCTCGGAGATAGTGGGAGCCAGAGCAGCATGGATAGTGTCGTCAGTCGGGATACCTTGTAGAAAGGAGAGTGTAGGGAGAACAGCAGAGACCCCAGAGAGACACACATCTCCCAGAGATTCACCCAGAGTATATTCTCTTCTGTCAGGTATGATATTAATCTATACTCAAAAATGTATTGCCAGTTTGGTACAAACTGTTTAGGGACAATATATGACAAGATACATAGTAATGTTTAAAACCTTTGCCATTGCATCCTCTATCCTCACAGCTCATTCTGATGAATCTCTGAAGGGTACAGACAAATCATCCATCTCCAGCCTGACCAGGGTTCCTTCTGCACCTCGCAGTGAGAGAGGGAAAGAATTAACAATTTCACCTAAATCCAGTCTGGCCAGGCTCTCCTCTGCCTCTGTAGATGAGAGAGCAGCTGAATCAACTTCAAGAGAAGTCTACAGTAATGTGGAGGAGCTACTGGTGCCTCCGACTGCTTCTGTTGGCAGGGCTTTGGCATTAGTGACTGCTGCAAGACATTCTGGAAGGGCTTTATCAGGAAGAGCTTTCTCTGAAACAGAACTAGTGGATGCAGCACACAGAGTGTCCTCAGTCAGGATACCCAGTAGAGGGGAGAGTGTGAGGAGAACAGCAGAGACACCAGAGAGACACACTTCCTCAGTATCTCCACATGCATCTTCAGTGTCAGGTAACAGAATACATTTACATTTGAGTCATTTAGCAGATGCTCTTATCCAGAGCAACTTACAGGAGCGATTAGGGTTAAGTGCCTTGCTCAAGGGCAGATCAACAGATTTTTCACCTAGCCGGCTCGGGATTTGAACCAGCAACCTTTTGATTACTGGCCCAATGCGTTTAATCACTAGGTTACCTGCCACCCAGAGTAAAATGTCTCTATATCACAGTTCTAAAAGGAACATAGTCACACATGCATTACAGCTTTTCTATATCGCTGTATCTTCTGTTGATTTGAAAATAAATGTCTGTTTTATAGAGTGCCCAGTGATGTTTGAAAAAGAGGACTGGTGTGTAATCACCATTCCCTCTGCTCCAGTGAAGAAAGCAGTCAAATTCAACCCCTTCGAAGAGATCTCACCTATTACTTCACCCAGCATAGAGTTAGCTTGGGAGGAGCTTCTACAGACATCAGAATCCATCGTTGATAAAGTAGCCTTCAAGACTTTAGAGATTGTAAACAAACAATTACAATGCTCAAGGAGGGAGATCTCTGAAATGGCCCCATCTGACCCTGTGGTTGTGTCTCAGTCTCTAAACGTACTTTCTTATGATGATCTCTCTTACTCGCCTTCAGCTGTGGAGGAATTCTCTACTGCCTCGGCAAGATGCTCAGAAGGTGATGTCACTGAAGGATTCTCTACTGCCTCGGCAAGATGCTCAGAAGGTGATGTCACTGAAGGATTCTCTACTGCCTCGGCAAGATGCTCAGAAGGTGATGTCACTGAAGGATCTCACTCTGAAACAGCAGTAGAGAGTGAAGCAATCTCTGTGAGGGAGATTTCACCAGCAGTGACTGCGAGGTGTTCTGCCAGTGACGAATCAGAACGAGTTCCCTCTGAAACAGCAGTTTTGGGAGCAGCAGCGCCATCAATGGAGGAGTTATCAGAGTCACCAACTGCATTAGTCTTTGAGGGTGGGATTTCACCAGCGGTGTTGGCCAATGATGTATCAGAAAGAGCTCCCTCTGAAACATCAGTAGAGGGAGCTGAGGCTTCAGAGAGACACACATCTCTCAGTGTATCTCCACAGACTTCATTTGTGTCAGGTATGTCTCACTTCCTCTCAAGGTAACTTCCAGGCCCAATATTCCATAATACTTCATTTTTTAAAATGTTGTTAGAGGAACAAAGTCAACGACTTTATTTAACATCATTTATTTTGTCTCTGTCCATAGCGCATTCTGAAGAATCACTGAAGGCTAAAGACTTGTCACCTCCATCCAGTCTGGCCAGGATTCCCTCTGCACATCTCAGTGATGGTGTGTCACCAGCAGTGTCTGCAAGATGTTCTGCTAGTGACTTACTAGAAAGAGCTTCCTCTGAAACAACAAAGCCCAGAGTGATCCCCTCTGCACCATCAATGGATGAGCTATTGGTATTACCAACTGCTTCTGTTGTTGGGATTTCAACAGCAGTGTCTGCAAGATCTTCAAGAGGGAGTTTTGCAGAAAGAGCTCCCTCAGAAACAACAGTGGAGGGGGTAAAATATTCTGAAAGTGGTTTATCAGGAAGACCTTTCTCTGAAACGGAACTAGTGGATGCAGCACACAGAGTGTCCTCAGTCAGGATACCCAGTAGAGAGGAGAGTGTGAGGAGAACAGCAGAGACACCAGAGAGACACTCATCTCCCAGAGTATCTCCACAGACATCTTCAGTGTCAGGTACAGTAGTCATCCAATCTCTACGATATACTTCTAATGAGGTCCATGTTACTATTTCTGGTTAAAAAAAAAAAAAATCTGTCTTTCCTCAACTCATGGTGATATGTGTTTCTCCAACAGCTACACGCATGTCATCTAAGCCCAGCCTGTCTAGGGTCCCCTCTGTGTCTCTCAGTGATGGTGCAGCAGAGTCAGTCTCTATGGAAGTCATCTCTAATGTGGAGGATATTTATACAGCACCATCAGTGGAGCAGATTGTGTCTTCAACTGCTGCTGTGGTCGGCATTTCACCAGCAGCGTCTGCTAGATGTTCCTCAAATGACATGTCTGGAAGAACTTGTTTCGAAGCAGCAGTAGTGGGAGCAGAGATACCAGAGAAACACACCTCTCCAAAAGTTTCTCCACAGACATCTTTAATGTCAGGTAAAGTAATTCATGATTTATTAAATACATTAAGATTGCTGCGTTAATAAGGTCCATATCACCTTTTCGGTAAAAGTGGGAAGTTTAAAATATTGTTCTAATTTTTACTTTGTCGCCCCATCTCTAGCTCATGTTGGTGAATCTATGAGAGGTACAGACATTTCACCTAAATCTAGTCTGGACAGGATTTCCTCTATTGGTGAAAGAGCAGCAGAATCAGCTTCTAGAGAAGTGATGTATATGGAGGAGATGTATAAAGCATCAATGGCAGAACTACCAGGGCCTCCAGCTGCTGTTGGAGGTATTTCACAAACAGTGTCTGCTAGATGTTCACAAGGTGACATGGCAGAAAGAGCCCCCTCTGAAACAGTAGTAGGGAGAGACACATCTTCCAGAGTTTCTCCTAGGGTTTCTCCACAAACATCTGTGAGCTCAGGTAAAGTGTTAAACTATCTTGAATGAAATATAAGGTTGTTATGTCAGTATTATGGGCAAAATGAATTGTGAAATACCACAGAATACTTCAATCTGGTCTGTCTTTTCACAACTCATGTTGATGTTACTCCAACAGCTACAGGCTTGTCATCTAAGTTCAGTCTTGCCAGGGTTCCCTCTGTGTCTCTCAGGGATGGTGCAACCGAACCAGCTCAGATAGACAACGAAACACTGTCAATGGAGGAGCTTATGACGTCTCCATTGTATTCTCATTGGTCACCAGCCGGTTCTGAAAGTGACTTATTAGGCTTAAAAGGAGCTCCCTCTGAAACAGCAGTGGATGGAGCACACAGAGGGTTCTTGGTAACGATACCCAGTAGAGAGGAGAGTGTGATGAGAACAGCAGAGACACCAGAGAGAGACACATCTCCCAGTGTTTCTCCACAGACTTCGTTTACAGGTGTTGTTTCTGATGTGACAGTTTTCTACAGAGATTCATCTGTGGGAGAATTGCATCTTTCTCCATCTGTTGGTGAGGAACTTGTGGTGGAGGCTTACGAATTACCATCACTGGAGAAGAAGGAGACTCCATCTACTTCAGTTGGTAGACTTTCACCAGTAGTGTCTGCAAGATATACTGGAAGTGGTTTAACAAGAAGAGCTTTCTCTGAAAAAGAAGTAACGAGACCAGAGACACCAGATAGACACATGTCTCCCAGACTTTCTCCTAGAGTTTCTCCACAGTCCAGTCTGACCAGGATTTCCTCTGCACCAACAATGGAGGAGCCACGGATGTCTCCAACTGCTTCTGTTGGTAGACTTTCACCAGCAGTGTCTTCTGTAAGATATTCCGGAAGGGGTTTATCAGGAAGACCTTTCTCTGAAACAGAACTAGTGGATGCAGCACACAGAGTGTCCTCAGTCAGGATACCCAGTAGAGAGGAGAGTGTGAGGAGAACAGCAGAGACACCAGAGAGACACACATCTCCCAGAGTGTTTCCTAGATCTTCGCAAAGAGTTTCTCCACAAACCTCTCTCATATCAGGTACAATTGTCATCCATACTCTGTAGAAAGGTCTACTAATAACATTGTTGGGGGTAAACATGGGCAAAACTTGTAAGGTGAAATGTAAACAATATGTGCTTAGTTTTGTGTCTCTATCCACAGCTCATGTTGGTGAATCTCTGTCCGGTACAGATATTTCCCCACAATTCAGTCTGCCTAGGATTCCCTTTGCGCCATCAATGGACAGACCCACATCTCCCATCATTTCTCAAAGAGTTTCTCTACAATCCAGTCTGTCCAGAATTCCATCTGCACCATCAATGGAGGAGCTACTGGTTTCTCCATCTACTTCTGTTGGAAGAATGTCACCAGCAGTTTCAAGAAGATCTTCAAAAAGTAGTTTATCAGAAAGAGCTCCTTCTGAAACAATCATAAGATATTCTGAAAGCTGTTTATCAGGAAGAGCTTTCTCTGAAACAAAACTAGTGGATGCAGCACACAGAGTGTCCTCAGTCAGGATACCCAGTAGAGAGGAGAGTGTGAGGAGAACAGCAGAGATACCAGAGAGACACTTATCTCCCAGAGTTTCTCCTAGAATGTCTCCCAGAACTTCTCCTCAATCCAGTCTGGCCAGGATTCCATCGGCACCATCAATGGAGGAGCCACTGGTGTCTTCAACTGCTTCTGTTTGCAGGATTCCTCCTGCAGCAACAGTGGAAGCAGCACACAGAGAAGAGAGTGTAGCGAGAACAGCAGAGGCACCAGAGAGTCACACAACTCACAGAGTTTCTTTCAGAATATATCCACAGACATCTAAGACAAGCGTCCTTTCTGATGTGGCAGTTTTGTACAGCCCATCCATGACCGCAGGGTTTCGTCTTGAGGTTTTAGACATGGAGTGTGACCAGGTGTATACGTCAGTGAGTGACATCACAGCAAAAGTTCCCTCTGACACTGCTGCAATGAAGACAATACACAGAGAGTCCTCAGGGAGGATACCCAGTAGAGAGGAGATTGTGAGGAGAACAGCAGAAACGCAAACATCTCATGCATCAGGTAAATATCAACTTTCTGAAATATTATTAACAGAAACCAGACTATTTTCTAAACATTTTTCTTCCTAATCGCATAGGAGTATTGGACAACAGCACACAGGTTTCACAAACTGCAATCCGCCTTTGTGAAAAGGTGAGTGCCTACCCTATAGAAGTGCAGCAGGGGACCCTGGGACTTGAAGTTTATCTAGGAGCTTCTCCAGCCAATGTTGTTGGGCCTCAAAACAATAGAACTCAAAACACACGTTCACAGGGTGTGCAGACTAGTCCAGGTAAATTTATCCTCAGAATACAATAATTCATCTTTAATAATTGTTCAATCATATTTTGTGTGCATTGAAGATATTAGGGGATTTTTTACCCCTCCAATATATTTGTGGAAATGAGAATGTTCACTTTTGATGTTGCATTCGATTCTCATATTAGATCATCATGGCGAGCCCTCACAGAGCTTTCCTATTGGAGCAGGACGCGTCACTCCTCATGCTCAGCCTGCCCTCGAGAATTACACCAATCAGGTCTGGACACTCTACCACTTGGCCAATGAGACAGAGGAGGGCACACTGTCCGCTAAAGTTATCTCCCAGCCTCCGTACAATGGTAGTGCTTATATTCGCAACTTTGGGGCTGGACATGTGTTACTGGCTGAGAGGTCCCCTTCCCCTCAGAAATCTGACGCCCAGTCCTGGAGTGGCCAACCCAAACAGCCCCAGCCACCACCCTTCCTAATGAGCCCAAGAAGGGCCTTCACACACAGGGCACAGTCCTCCACCCTCCACCCTCCTCCTCTACCCCAGCCTCCAACCGTCCACAACCAGGAGATCAGCATCCCCAACTTCTTCATGCATCCCCAACTTCTTCCTGTGTCCCCAGGCAAGATCGTTCGTAGCATTCCGACCGCGATGCAGACCAGGTCGAGGTCTGCTGTGGTCCGGCCAGGTGACCCCCCGGGGTACCTGTCATTCTCCGTTCCCATGGAGACGGTGAGCGGAGGTTCTGGTCAGGACGGTCAGGCCCAGTTCCTTCAGGTCATCAGTGCCGAGGGGAACACTGTTTACTCTCCCGCTCTCATAAACATTTTCACCACAGAGGAAGAGGACCAGGAAGGAGCCAGGAGGCGGCCAACTAGTGCCCCATTTAATTGGTAGGGGACTGTTGTCTAGTTTAGGGTTTCCCAAACTCTGTCCTGCCCCCCCCCCCGGGCAAAACTGAGTTTGGGAAAGCCTGGTCTAGTGAGTATCAATAAATACATTTGCATATTATAACAAATGTTCTCCCTCTCATGTATTAAACAAACAAAACATGTTTTAAGTGAGCAGTTAGGCTGGTCTGAAGCTGAGAAAATAAGGAAATTCAAATCAAATATGATGTGTCACATGCTTCGTAAATAACAGGTATAGAACAACAGGTATAGAATAACAGTGAAATGCTTACTTACGAGCCCTTTCCAACAATGCATTTTTTCCTTATCTTTCTATAATTTATTTAGAATAAATTAATTATAGCAAGATAACAAGGAAAAAAATAAACAATGAGTAACAATAACTTGGCTATATAGTCAAGGTACCAGTAGTACCGAGTCGATGTGCAGGGGTACGAGGTAATTGAGGAAGATAAGTATATACAGTGGATTCAGAAAGTATTCAGAAGTATTCAGATCCCTTGACCTTTTCCACATTTTGTTACGTTACAGCCTTATTCTAAAATTGATTATAGTTTTTTCCCCTCAGTCTATACACAATATCCCATAAATGACAAAGCAAAAACACATTTGACATTTTAGCTAATTTATTAAAAAAACTAAAAACATATCACATTTACATAGGTTTTCAGACCCTTTACTCAGTTCTTTGTTGAAGCACCTTTGACAGCGATTACAGCCTCGAGTCTTCTTGGGTATGTCGATACAAGCTTGGCACACCTATATTTGGGGAGTTGATTCCATTCTTCTCTGCAGATCCTCTCATGCTCTGTTAGGTTGGATGGGGAGCGTCGCTGCACAGCTATTTTCAGGTCTCTCCAGAAATGTTAGATCGGCTTCAAGTCCGGGCTATGGTTGGACCACTCAAGGACATTGAGACTTGTCCTGAAGCCACTCCTGCGTTGTCTTGGCTGTCTGCTTAGGGTCGTTGTCCTGTTAGAAGGTGAACCTTCATCCCAGTCTGAGGTCCTGCGCGCTCTGGAGCAGGTTTTCATCAAGGATCTCTGTACTTTGCACTGTTCTTCTTTGACTCAATCCTGACTAGTCTCCCAGTCCCTGCCACTGAAAAACATCCCCACAGCATGATGCTGCCACCACCATGCTTCACCGTAGGGATGGTGCCAGGTTTCCTCCAGATGTGACGCTTGGCATTCAGGCCAAAGAGTTCAATCTTGGTTTCATCAGATCAGAGAATCGTGTTTCTCATGGTCTAAGAGTCTTTATGTGCCTTTTGGCAAACTCCAAGCAGGCTGTCATGTGGCTTTTACTGAGTGGCTTCCATCTGGCCTTTCCAAATCATGTCCAATCAATTGAATTTACCACAGGTGGACTCCAATCAAGTTGTAGAAACATCTCAAGGATGATCAATGGAAACAGGATGCACCTGAGCTCAATTTCAAGTCTCATAGCAAAGGGTCTGAATACTTATGTAAATAAGTATGCATTAATACGTTTGCAAAAAAAACTTTTTTGCTTTGTCATTATGGGGTATTGTGTGTAGATTGCTGAGATATATATATATATATATATTTAATCCATTTTAGAATAAAATGGTGCGCCGTACGCACTACCCTTTTTTATGCCTTGCGGTCAGATGCCAAGCAGTTGCCATACCAAGCCGTGATGTAGCCAGTCAAGATGCTCTCAATGGTGCAGCTGTAGAACTTTTTGATTTTCTGAGGGACCATGGCAAATTTTTTCAGGCTCCTGAAGGTGAATAGGTGTTGTCGTGCCTTCTTCACAACTGTGTTGGTGTGTGTGGACCATGTTAATTCCTTAGTGATGTGGACACCAACGAACTCTAAAGTCTCGATCCGCTCCACTACAGCCCCGTCGATATGGATGGGGGCGTGATCTGCTCTTCCGTTTCCTGTAGTCCATGATCAGCTCCTTTGTCTTGCTGACGTTGAGGGAAGGTTGTTGTCCTGGCACCACGCTACCAGGTGACTGACCTCCCTATAGGCTGTCTCATCGTCGTTGGTGATCAAGTGAGTGAACAGGGAGTACAGGAGGGGACTAAGCAAGCACCCATGAGGGCCCCCTGTGTTGAGGGTCAGCTTGGTGGATGTGTTGTTGCCTACCCTCACCACCTGGGGACGGCCTGTCAGGAAGTCCAGGATCAAGTTGCAGAGGGAGATGTTCAGTCCCAGGGTCCTGAGCTGTATGCGAATTGGAGTGGGTCCATTGTGTCTGGGATAATGGTGTTGATGTGAGCCATGACCAACCTTTAAAAGCGTTTCCTGGCTACAGGTGTGAGTGCTACAGGGCGATGGTCATTTAGACAGGTTATCTTGGCATTCTTGGGCACAGGGACTATGGTGGTCTGCTTGAAAAAAAAATGGTATTACAGACATGGTCAGGGAGAGATGAAAATGTAAATTAAGACGTGTGCCATCTGATTAGCGCATGCTCTGAGTACGCATCCTGGTAATCGATCTTGCCCCGCGGCCTTGTGAATGTTAACCAGTTTAAAGGTCGTACATTGGCTGATGCTCTCATTCATGGTTCCGTGTTGCTTGCCTCGAAGGGAGCATAGAACGCATTTAGCTTGTCTGGTAGGCTCGCATCACTAGGCAGCTCGTGGCTGGGTTTCCCTTTGTAATCCATGATAGTTTGCAAGCCCTGCCATATCCGACGAGTGTCAGAGATGGCTTAGTAGGATTACATTTTAGTCCTGTATTAACGCTTTGCCTGTTTGATGGTCTGTCGGAGGTCATAGCACGATTTCTTATAAGCGTCCGGATAAGTGTCCCGCTCCTTGAAAGCAGCAGCTCTGGGCTTTAGCTCAGTGCGGATGTTGCCTGTAATCCATGGCTTCTGGTTGGGGTATGTACGTACGGTCACTGTGGGGACGACGTCGTCGATGCACTTATTAATGAAGCCAGTGACTGAGGTGGTGTACTCCTCAATGTTATCAGAAGAATCGCAGGACATATTCCAGTCTGTGCTAGAAAAACGTCCTGTAGCTTAGCATCCACTTCATCGGACCACTGGTACTTCCTGTTTGAGTTTTTGCTTGTAAGCAGGAGGATAGAGTTACTGTCAGATTTGCCAAAGGGAGGGCGAGTCTTGTATTTGTGTGTGTGGAGTAAAGGTGATAAAGAAATGTGTCACCTCTAGTTGCACAGGTGACAGGCTGGTAGAAATGTGTCACCTCTAGCTGCACAGGTGACAGGCTGGTAAAAATGTGGTTAAAGGGATTTCAGTTTCCCTACATTAAAATCACTAGCCACGAGAAGCGCCACCTGGATGTTCCTGTTCTTGTTTGCTTATGGCCCTATACAGCTCATTGAGTGCCGTCAGTGGTAAATGTGGTCTGCAGCTTATCAGTAGGTATTCTAATTAGGGTGAGCAAAAACTCAAGACTTCCTTAACATTAGAGATTGCGTACCAGCTGCTGTTAACAAAGAGACACACCTCCGCCCTAGCCTTACCCACATGAGAATCACTAGGCCTACCTTCACCCGTGTTAGTATTATGCGGGGGAATTCAGTCCACAACTTACATAATGCTACAAGGATACACAGTGAGTGAGGGTGGTGGGAATAAGAAACAGGGCACAAACACCCTAAGGTAACATTACGTTTTTATTTAGCAACAATAGAAATGATCTTTATTCTGTAATGTGCTATACACAAAGTGAGAGTAGCCTCTAGGAAAAAAAACGTGCATTCAGAGGGGGCGATACATGACAGTACAGTAGACTGGGCCTATTACATGATAATCCTACCTACCTACCAATTTACAGAGGTTACAGCAGCAGCTATTCACAACCAAGGAGATTAACATTATGCAGTGCATGAGTGTGTTGAACAGTGGTTGTCTCCCAAATGGCACCCTATTCCCCCATGGGGCTCAAGTCAAAAGTAGTGTGCTATGTAGGAAATAGGGTGTCCTTTGGACACAGCCTTACTGTGTGTCTGTGGGTTGTAGTGCCAGCTAATGCTTGCATAGTCAAAAGTGGTGCATGTGCTGTATGTGTATTCAGTGTGTGAGGGCTACCTCTCAGAATATCCTGAATTACAGTTTTACTATATAGGAAACTTTTGCATACAGATAAATATATCTTCATATAGAGCCAAGTGGTCAAACTTGGATTAAATAAGTTCTCTCAAGTGTCATTGAAGAAAGCCATACTTCTAAGTACAGTAGTTACTCTCCTCTATACATAGCATCTTAAATTCATAAAGAACTACATTGTATTACAGCTCAGAAGAATAGAAGAGCTCTATCCAATAATATGTACAAACACGTAGAATTTCCCCAGTCATAGTTAGAGGTCGAAGCAGGATAAAATGTGTCATAATGACAGCTTAGTTTGGCAGCCTATAGCAGAGACTGCATGAAGTTGGAACACACCTATCACACACACTATTTGAAAGCTCTATTTTGACATAAATTGATACTGTATCAGAACGATAATGTAGCTGCACACATTCGTAAGTAACAGCACTGAGCGCAACGTGTTTTGGAGAAATACAAATTCTTGCAACGTGTTTTGGAGACACTGCATTCAACTCACGCCATTCAAAACACTCCCATTTGTTAAAATGAACGGCAGGTTACACCCTATAGTTTTATTATAATTCTATACACTGGTCAATGACCATAGCTTACAGGCTCATGAGGACTTCACCCTTGTGCTTTGAGTGAGACATAGGCTGCGATAAGAGATAATATTTGGGGACTACTGAATGGTTGTCGCCTTTGCGGTCAGTCAATTCCCAATAATAGCCTTACCATATATAGGACCAGAGCAGGTTATGGACTTGAAGTTCCAGGCTGAATATGAAAAGCAGCAGAGACAGATGTGTACAGATAGAGGTGTGTGTCCTGTAGGTCAGTAAATATCAGGCAGCAGGGAGTAGTTCCGTTCCCAGTAGCCATTGGAGTAGAGCCAGTCCTGAGCTTTGTTGTGGGGGTTGGAGCCTGGGTGGAACCACCTATATGGGAGTAACGAGAGGAACTAAGTCAGATAAACAAACATAGAAATGAGTGTTCAGGCACAGGCATGAGTGTTTGACATGATTGTGATAAATACAAAGCCACACAAACAGAATACAGTACAGTTGACTCCTGATTGTGGGGTTTAACAAACCAAGATTCCATTAAATGTTATTTTTCTCTATATAGCTTAGGTCTTTCATGAATTCATGCAAACTATAGCATGCAAATATCCAGGAAAGGTGCATTTTACTGCAATTATTTTATCTTATTCAATATGTTCTTAATCAGGAGTCAACTGTACTCAGATTGTACAGGTGTATGATCAGTGTTTGAATCAATGCATTTGCTGCAGTTCTAAAGCTGTCCTGAGGAAGCCGGTATAGTGCAGCACTCAAACAGTGAACCACAACAACAACCAAAAGCCACAGCAGACAAGCAGAGCCAAACCTGGGGCCAAGAGCTGGGTTCCTTCTCAATGACAACACAGGGGAAGAGCATAACATAGCACAGGATGACACAAATGGGTGACAATTAGCAAAGCAGGTCTAGCATAAGCGCTAGCATACATCCAATGAGAGTAGTGTTGAGCGATTAACCGAAATGTTTTTTTGTGTTCTTTTTTAATGATATAACCAACATCCGTACAATTATTTGAATTCCATTTGGTAAAATGTTTGCGCAGTTTCTCTGGTGATAAATAAGATCAAGCCTGAACTGTGCGATGTAGTAGAGAGGTTTAGTTTCCAACAGGCCAATATTCTATATAGTTTAGCACAGAAAATGTGCTAATTAACAACAATGACCATAATCCATTGCGTGCCTACTTGTCTGGTCAGTTTTTTTTTTGGACGCCTGCTATGTTAGGTTTTATGGGGCAGACACGGAGAGAGAAGAGACAGAAAAATGCAAGATCGAGAGGGATTGCGAGCAGTTGCTTAGTGGGGTATCTATACCTGAAAATATTGTACATGATCTAAATGATTGATAGTTGGTTTTCAGCAGTCATAACAGTATGTCTTATTTAATGTACTTTGAAGCATTAACAAAATAGTGATTTTGTCAGATAGCATAGGCAGCAGCTCTATAGAGATGAGATGAAGACTTGGAATGAAATAGTAAAGTAATTAAATAAAACTATGTAACGTAATATACACAACAACTGAAATGTTTTATTAAAGTAAAGTCAATGATGGTTAATAAGTGATAAGCAGTAATGAGCAGTCACTGCCATCATGGGACTTGTATTGTTTTATTCTGTGTTACAGCATTCAACCCACATAATGCATTTATTGTAAAAAAAATTATAATCGAAACCCGAAATTGTAAACCGTGATAATTTTTTTAATAATCGGATGGAAACCGAACCGACCTCAAAAAGCACTAATTGTTCAGCACTAAATGAGAGTGATGCACAGCAGAATCGGAGGGGAGTTCCATGGGGGAAGGGAGAAGACCCAATCACTCACCTTGTTTTCCATTCCTCTGTTGATTTGGAGCGATTTTTCCGGGCCAGTCTTTGTTTCTCCTCTACCCTCTTCTTCTCTGCACTTGCCAAATCTGAGAAACACAGAAATAGTTCAATGTATCAAAATATTTTGATTAATTGACAAAATGCTTGTTGAATTGCTGAACAACAGATGTAGCATTGACAACAACACAATGCTTTATATCACCATACCTATGTCTCCTTTCTCCATGGCTCTGATGTCAGGTCTGAGTCGACAGTCTGTGGGGGGCAGGACCCCCTTCATGCCCTCCTCCAACTCATTCAGCTGCATGGCAAACATGGAGAAGGCGTAGAACTACCAAAGAGAGAGGGGGGGAAGGGTCTACAAATCAATGACTGACAACCAGTTCAATCACTCAAGAAGGCTAAAAATATCAACAGTAAATCTCAGATTTCTGCCTCTTAGTAATTCCTCCAATACAGTACTCTCTCATCCCTGTGATCCCTGCAGTTGTCTGGTCGGGGAGGTATTCAGCAGTTGTCTGGTCGGGGAGGTATCCTGCAGTTGTCTGGTCGGGGAGGTATTCTGCAGTTGTCTGGTCGGGGAGCTATCCTCCAGACCTGCTTTCCTCCCCTTCCGCCCTCGCCTCACCTCTCCCCAAACCCCCTGCCTCTCCTCGACCCCCTGCCTCTCCTCTGCCCGACCCCCTGCCTCTCCCCGACCCCCTGCCTCTCCCCGACCCCCTGCCTCTCCCCGACCCCCTGCCTCTCCTCTGCCCGACCCCCTGCCTCTCCTCTGCCCGACCCCCTGCCTCTCCTCCCCTCTCACCTCTGCAGAGTTGTCTGGTCGTGGGGCTATCCTCCAGATGAGCTCACTTCCTGGGATGACCTGGACCGTGTCTCCATCAGGCAGGGGCATCTCCTCTGGCTCCTCGTCTACACTGGTCTGGAGGGACAGACAGGGGGACACGCAACCTTCAAACAGGTATGCAACTACAATAGCTACTTATTGGGTCATATCAAGGGTCCTCACTCCAAAACGAGTGTAAAGATTTCTTAAATAAATCAAATCAAATGTTATTTGTCACATGCACCAAATACAACAGGTGTAGACCTTACAGTGAATTGCTTACTTACAAGCCCTTAACCAACAATGCAGTTAAGGAAAATACCACCCCCCCAAAAAAGGAAAAGTAACAAATGCAACATTTTCCAGGCAACTATGTGTATTGCTCAGTTTACTAAACTCTAGTCAAATAACCACCTCATTATCATACACTTTGTTGAAGAAAAGTTTCAAATTAAATCATGCTGCCAGATTAAAATGAGGTTCATTTAATTTTTGCACCTAAAACATTGCTTTAGGGAAAACACTAAGGGGATGTGGCTGACGTGCAAACCGATATTGAAATTTCAAATTGGTTAGATAAGGTTGAGGGTTAGGGTTAAGGTTAGGGGTTTGGTTAAGGTAAGGATCAGTTATAGATTTTGTCTATGAGCGGCAGGTAGCCTAGTGGTCTATGGGCGGCAGGAAGCCTAGTGGTTAGAGCGTTGGACTAGTAACCGAAAAGTTGCAAGATCGAATCCCCGAGCTGACAAGGTAAAAATCTGTCGTTCTTCCCCTGAACAAGTCAGTTCACCCACTGTTCCCAGGCAGTCATTGAAAATAAGAATTTGTTCTTAACTGACTTGCCTAGTTAAATAAAGGTAAAATTAAATAAATAAAAAATAGATTGTCTAGTCAATGGGATGCTGGTCAGAAAGGTTCCCTTAGTCTCTCCCTCGCTTTTGCACCACAAACATTTTTGCCCTTAGTGGCTTATTGAGTAAAAGTTAATTCCATTTATCACTACATTATCATCTGATCTTATGAACAGCACTGGCCTGGCATGAGGTATAGATAGTACAGCTTATTTTACTCAGCAAAGGATATGATAGTTACATAACCACCCTTGTGGGGCTGAAGGCACTACCTGGTTTTTGATATGGTATGTCTTTGATTAGTGCACATACAGTACCTGCTTGTTGCTTTTCTTCTCCTCTGAGTTCTTCCTGTCAGATTTCTTGTGAGCATCAAAGGTGGCGGCGTCCACAGTGTATAAGCACTCAGTCCATTTACCGTATATGGCACAGAGCTTCTTTTTGCTGCACGCACACAGACACAGTCAAAATGAGCGGTTAGGCTTTTCTGATTGCTAACATATAAATGTTGATACAGTAAAACAGTTGGCGGAAAAAGCTGTAACAAACAAGTACCTTTTATCCAGAATATAGCCCTCCACTTTGTGCAGCTCCTTGCCAAACATACCACATGGTTTGAACGTCAGGCTGCATCTCTCGCCGGTCCTGTCACCGAAAGACAAGCCTTCTAGTTACATATTCTCTTTCACTATTCCCCACAGCCAGACAATGCTTTCAAACAACCACCATTTTGCTGCTCAGTCTGTCAGCTTTGTAAAGGCAAGTATCTGTCCCAGTTCTGTTACATTGCTCAATCAACTGGAAACAAACGTGGATCCAGACCACTGCACACACACAGATACACGTGCAAGAACACACGGCGAGGGAGTCTCCCTTACTTGTGGTTGATCACTTCCACATTGCCGTACTGCTCGATCCACAGCTGGCCCACGATGATGTTGTGGACACAGCAGGTGGGGTTTGTCCAGGTGTACGCTTCATTATATCTGCAGAGAAAGAGAGCGAGAGAGAACATGTCACAGCAGATAACCGATCACCAATTACGTCAACTTAGAGATGCCAACTCATACCAAACTACTTCACGGAGATTCAAATGTCCTTCAAACTTCAACATGAATTAATTAGTTTCATTCAGGCTTAAGAAAAAAGCTCCCAGAATAGCTTTATTGCCAGAATAGCTTTATTGCCAGAATATTTCTATTGCTAGAATATACACTACCGTTCAAAAGTTTGGGGTCACTTAGAAATGTCCTTGTTTTTGAAAGAAAAAAATTAGCTTTTGTCCATTAAAATAACATCAAATTGATCAGAAATACAGTGTAGACATTGTTAATGTTGTAAATTACTATTGTAGCTGGAATATCTACATAGGCGTACAGAGGCACATTATCAGCAACCATCACTCCTGTGTTCCAATGGCACGTTGTGTTAGCTAATCCAAGTTTATCATTTTAAAAGGATAATTAAGCATTAGAAAACCCTTTTGCAATTGTTAGCACAGCTGAAAACTCTTGTCCTGATTAAAGATGCAACAAAACTGTCGTTCTTTAGACTAGTTGAGTATTTGGCGCATCAGCATTTGTGGGTTTGATTATAGGCACAAAATGGCCAGAAACAAAGACCTTTCTTCTGAAACTCGTCAGTCTATTCTTGTTTTGAGAAATGAAGGCTAATCCATGCGAGAACTGAAGATCTCGTACAACGCTGTGTACTACTCCCTTCACAGAACAGCACAAACTGTCTCTAACCAGAATAGAAAGAGGAGTGGGAGGCCCAGGTGCACAACGAGTGCTGATAATGGGCCTCTGTACATATTCCATTAAAGAAAACAGCCGTTTCCAGCTACAAAAATCATTTACAACATTAATGTCTACACTGTATTTCTGATCAATTTGATGTTATTTTAAATGGACAAAAAATGTGCTTTTCTTTAAAAAAAAAGGACACTTCTAAGTGACCCCGAACTTTTGAACGGTAGTGTATGTATTGCTATATTGACTGGGAGATAAAGGCCAAATCAAGGAAACTCCAAGGAAAACTCTCGGGGAGGGAAAGCTACACTGAACAAAAATGTAAAACGCAACATGCAACAATTTCACTGAGTTACAGTTCATATAAGGAAATCAGTCAATTTTAATAAATTCATTAGGCCCTAATCTATGGATTTCACATGAATGGAATACAGATATGCATCTGTTGGTCACAGATACCTTAAAAAAAGTCAGGGCGTGGATCAGAAAACCAGTATCTGGTGTGACCAACATTTGCCTCATGCAGCGTGACATCTCTTTCGCATAGAGTTGATCAGGCTGTTGACTGTGGCCTGTGGAATGTTGTCCCACTCCTCTTCAATGGCTGTGCGAAGTTTCTAGATATTGGCGGGAACTAGAACATGCTGTCATACACGTCGATCCAGAGCGTCCCAAACATACTCAATGAGTGACATGTCTGGTGAGTATGCAGGCCATGGAAGAACTGTGACATTTTCATCTTCGAGGAATTGTGTCCAGATCCTTTCGACATGGAGCTGTGCATTAGAGGTGATGGCGGCAGATGAATGGTACTACAATGGGCCTCAGGATCTCGTCACAATGCAATTGTGTTCGTTGTTTGTAACTTATGCCTGCCAAATTCTCAAAAACGACATTGGAGGCGGCTTCTGGTAGAAAAATTAACATTAAATGATCTACCAACAGCTCTGGTGGACATTCCTGCAGTCAGCATGCCAATTGCATGCTCGTTCAAAACCTGAGACATCTGTGGCATTGTGCTGTGTGACAAAACTGCACATTTTAGAGTGGCCTTTTATTGTCCCCAGCATAAGGTGCACCAGTGTAATGATCATGCTGTTTAATCACCACCTGTCTGGTGGATGCATTATCTTGGCAAAGGAGAAATGCTCATTAAAAGGGATGTTAACACATTTGTGTAAAACAATTTAGAGAAATAAGCTTTTTGTTTGTATGGAACATTTCTGGGACATTTTATTTCAGCGGGTTTATATTTTTGTTCAGTGTACATGTACACTGTGGAGGGAATCTCAGCTCCAGACTTACTTGGGCAGCTCCAGGGTGATGATGCCTTTAGGCTCTGCCTCAACGCTCTTTCCCCAGAACTTGAGTTTGGGGTAGATGGAGCCGTGGAACAGGAAGTCCTCCTGCAGGCCCTCAGCGTGGAAGGCGCTTACAGGGGGGTGGTGGCTCACCTGCTCCGACATCCACCTGAACCCTAGGTCCTCTCTGAGGGGACAGGAGGGAGGGGGTTAATGGTACATACTTAGCCATCACCTTCCATCTTCAGATGTCTTGAGACATCTGACTTCTTAAGGATTCAAATGTATTTTGGTGACGTCTTGAGTCACAAACTGGTACCACTAGTAGTAACCACCATCTCACAACACATACAGAACAGTCAACCTAAACGTCAGCCACAGTAATATGTCTAACCTGATCAGCTCATAGGTTTCTCCTAGAAGTGGATTGAAGGGTTTTCCAGTCCTCTCCCACTGTGATGCTACAGCAGACACAGCAAATGCTGCCACACACTGTAAACCATCATACATGAACAGAAATGTGTAACGTCAGTAGCTGTAGATGAGCACAGCGAAAAGAGTATGTACTACAGCGGTAATTGTGAGTGAAAACTCATGCGCGTGTCTATACGAGAGAGGATGATGATGTGCGCAAAATACCTTCATCCTCTCCATGGAGTCTGTGGTAGCGTTAGCCTGGTGGATGAGATACGTGTGCTCCATGTACTCTGTCAAACGCTGAAGAAAACTCAGGGGCTCGTTGAAGATTACTGGCATGGCTATCTTAGACAGCTCCTGGGAGAGGAAAGAAAAAGAGGAGAAGAGTCAGAGAGCGAGAGGTAAGGAAACACACAAGCAACGAAGTTCATCCACAGCCCACACAGACATACTGTATTATATTATACAGTAATATCAGACAATGATAGGACATTGGATATATAGTAATTAGAGAGTGCAATAGACTGAAAGTACTTGAGACAATTACAGTACATTGGTAATAGAGTGGAAGTCCCTATAAAGCTGACATAATGGTGTTTCGATGACAGAGGTGTGAAATAACATCAGCAATAAGCTCTAGTCTAGAACCCAGTCCGGAACACTGTTTGACACCCGTACTGACTGGTCTCTGCAGTGTCAGTAAAAAGGCCCACATTTCAGTAGCAACCCTGGGTTAAAACAATGATTTGCCATGGATCTAACTGATTTAAACCCACAGAGTACACACACATAGTTATGGTAGTTTCTCCATTGCCATCAGTGTCTGCCCCTACACCAGGCCTGTGTCCCAAATGGCACCCCATTTCCTATGTAGGGCACTACTTTTTACCAGGGCCCATTAGGGCTCTGGTCAAGGGGCCCTAGTCAAAGTATTGCACTGATGCCGTTCCACCAATTCGGTGCCTTGAAGTCTAACTTGGTCAACAACAAAAAAACGAACATTATTTCATAAAGAGCCCATTTGACTTCATAAAAACATGTTTTCCCTTCCCAAGAGGTTAAATAAAAAAATGACTATAGTAGAGCCAAATAAAGTAACAGGGTTGACGATGTCATCTTAAGTCAGCCATAAATCCCCTTTTGAGATGGGGAATGGAAGCTTGTTGTATGCAACAGGGACTGAATTCAAGCTTCCAAAAAATAATTGTTAAAACATTTCAGGGTTGACGTGTTATCCTCGACCCGTTCAGTTTTCCACCACAAAATGGCCAAAAAGAAAAGAACCAGTTCACCTGCTTTTACACTATGATTTGACTATTAGATGTTCAATGTTTCATAAGAAAAACATATTTAAAAAGAAAAAAGGTCCAGTTCACGTAACACGTTTGACCTTAAAATGAGGGACAGACATAAATGATTCACTAATCACATTAAATAAATAATCATCTTCAGATGGCAAAGCAACAAAATAACTAGGGCTTTACAATGATGGTGAAAACTGGATTTTAGCATGTCTTTATTCATATTTTAAAATCAGATTTATTGAATTCTCCATATGGTCTACGGCACTTCATTTAATATAACCACTTTTAAAATTCAATATTGGTGCACAATTTCTTTTCAAAATATCAAAGGGATGCAAAAGGCATTCTTTTCGTGGAACAACCACCCTACATAGGGAATAGGTTGCCATTTGAGCCACAGATGGGAATCATTACACCCTTTTAATTAGGGGAATTACAGGAAGTGTATAGATTATATCATCCAATTAAAAATCATCCAGGAAGTGGAAAAAGGGTATTAGGATCCCTACAGACCACTACTGATGACAGGGTCTTTCACATCATAGACCTGTGCTTAGATAGTCACAAATAAATACAAGCTATAACAAGGCAGCTAAATCTCTCCATAGCTACAGTAACTACATTAACTCATTAGCTGGTAAGTCGGCCCAAGGACACATTCTCAGGTCAGCAGTATTTCCCACTAACACAGCACAAATCCACATTAAAGAAGCGGCAGATTGAACAAAGTATAAAGAGAAAATACTGAGGAAAAAAACCCAGCAGAAAATACATGTATCCTGTGTGGTTTAGTTGGTAGAGCATGGTGCTTGCAATGCCAGGGTTGTGGGTTTGATTCCCATGGGGGACCAGTACGCATCTGCTAAATGACAAATGTAATGTTTGTGGCTGAATTCTTGGCAGACAGAGAGAAAGGCATGTTTGCTCACTGTTTGCTTTCAACGTTTTGGGGGGGGGGGGGGGGGGTGCAGGAAACAGTGAACTAACATCCCTGTCTTTCTTTGCCCAGCCAGATTCATTTTTATCCAGCTCCTGTGCTTTTGGGTTGTGCCAATGCATTACCCTTCCTTAAATGAATAATGAGTGTGAATTCTCACCATGCCGATGCATTTCTTCAGGATGCTCCAGATGCTGACGTCGTTCCTGGAGAACATGGGTGCCGGTAAAGACGTTCTGTTGGATAGAAATGAAACAGACAAACAATAAGGTCAAATCTAAATGGGGTAATCCCACTGAATATATATGGATGCAGACAGTTAGCCTGGTCACAGAGAATTGAACGAGCTAAAAAAAAAAAACGTAAAAAAAAAAAACACTCAAGGACTTTGGTGACAGAGTAATTAATGAGGGGTTTAAGCCAGATTCTCTTACAGTAGCATATTTCCTATATATAGCTACTTTATAGATAAGGCAGGGCTCTCTTCCTCTTACGTCTCAACAACGCTCTAAGGCTAGGCTATCATTAAATCAGATAGTGGTATCTTGTTGTGGGTGAGGCGTGTTTACTTTCTAAGTATGTGTATTTGCAATTAAGCAAGTACCCTTGGTTTGATGTAATGCTCTTGGCCATTTTTGTTCATGGGGAGGAACTATGTTTGGAATACACAAAAGTAAGTCATTGTTTAGTTATGCAGAGAGTACAGCTGTACATTAACCTTATCTGGAACATCAGCAATGGCTTGATCTACTATTTAGAAACAGAGTAACCTGACAGCTAATTAGCTAACTAGCTGCTGCGGTCAAGTCTCAGGCAATACCCATGAATGAATGGGAGAGTGTTTGCATGTTCCTGTCGGTGTTTGTGTGTGCATTGCGGCCCGCCCGTGGACCAGGTGTGCATGCCTCTGGGAGGCGGTGTGTTTACTTAGCGATAAGCAGTGAAGCAGCTACACACAGTGAACGCAGCAGGAGATGAAGGGAGAGGAAAGAGGAGGCCTGTGGGGCTAAATCCTAACCCTTCTCTCTTAACCTTCCCTTTAGCTCAGTTGGTAGAGCATGGTGCTTGCAACGCCAGGGTTGTGGGTTCGATTCCCACGGGGGGCCAGCACAGAAAAAAATTAAAATAAATGTATGAAATGAAATTCACTACTGTAAGTCGCTCTGGATAAGAGCGTCTGCTAAATGACTAAAATGTAAAATGTTAACAGTGGAATGAGCAGGCCAATGGAGCATGGTGGAGCAGTACTTCTGCCGGCTCCACAACACGCCATAATATGTTCTGCTAAGGAAACTGATTCGTACTTTAACTAGCTACACTTCCTCACTCTACAGCTTCATTCAGTTCCCATAGACATCTACATTTTCTCTTGAGTCAAATCAAGCCTTAAAACACATTATCAAGGATTTATCGTACGCTTGTGGGATTACAAACTGAGGTATCAATTAAAAAATGAGTTCTCTTTAACATACTGAGGTCGACAATGACTGAATCCCATCTCCTTTATGAGAGCATGTCTGACTGCACCATGATTAATACTGGGCCCATGAGTGTGAAGCACTGTTGATATCAATTAGCTTATTTGGTTGGAGTGAGTCCAGAATCCTGGAAGGAGAATGGAAGCATTCCAAATGGCACCCTATCCTCAATTTAGTGCACTAGGGAAGAGTGGGGTAAGTTGACCATTTTGTACATTCAACATCACTCCGTCAAGGGAAACATAGTATAGTTTCAGGTTTCATTAATCGTATGTACTAGATGCACATGGTATACACCATCCAACGAAATGCTTACTTGCAGGTTCCTTTTCGACAATGCAACAACAATAGGAAATGATAAAAGTTAAGAATACGAACAAAGTAGATGTTTTTTTGTTGCATAAGTATAATACATGAATGCACAATTTATAGTCCAATTTTTACATGTGTTTTGGGGAAGGGGGATTAGGGGGCAAGTGTTTAAATTGTTCAGTATTTTGCTATCATAATAAGTATTGGTAGTATCAGTTGTGATGCGTGTGTAGTGTGTGTGTGTGTGTGTGTGTGTGTGTGTGTGTGTGTGTGTGTGAGGTGCAGAGAATGTAGTATTCTTTCTAACAAAGATATCTACATATATTTCAGGATGTTGTGTATCCCTGGAAATAATCAGAATTCATGTAAACATTACAGTTTTGAAAACATAGCCTGTCCCAAAAAAGTGGTCTCTAGGCATAACTTACACCGGGTATGGGGTAAGTTGAGCCACAGGACTGGGTAAATTAAGCAGCCTTCAAATTTCTGTACTGATTGAAATATTATTACTTTCTTTTTAAAACCATGTCAATCTTAATTTCCCAAACACAAACACAAATTGCATTTTGGTCTTTTAATCATATTTTATCAGAGGCTTATCAACAAACAAACACTTTATACTTTTTAAACACTTTTAACATAGGCCAGGCTGTGTTGATACCTCGTATCCCAGCGATAAGGCCTTGCATTACACCTGGGAAGAAAACACTTAAATTTGCTCAACATGCCATTGGCTCAACTTACCCCAAGGCAAACATTTTGTCTATATTAGCCCACACAGTTACAAGGATGCACTTTCATGCTAGGTTAAGGACCTCATTGAAGCTTATGGAGACCCCAAACTGATGTATAGAACCAATTTTTCAATTATTGGTGAAAAACTGTTTCTTGCTTACCACTTTTTCCATGTGGTTTCTTTCTTCACAGACTCCATGAAATGACAGCCTCTTCCTAAATATTTGGTCAGATGATTCGTTGTGTGTGTGGTTTACTAGAAACAAGGGTGGCTCAACTTACTCCTTTGGTTCAACTTACCCCAATCTCCCCTACTTTTGACCAGAGCCCATACGGCTCCCTCATTCCATCACACAGCAGAGATGTACCTACACATAGCCAGAGACGCTATAACTCTGAATGACAGTTACAGCGTATAAACAAGCTCCTCATCAAAATCTTTTACAACACACACACAGGCGCACGCACACACACGCACGCTCACCCCTTTCCTCCCACTTAGTATTTCGTACTCTAAACTGGCAAGCACTAAATTATTCACGGGTCAATTGTTGGATTAAGAAAGAGAGGGCATGCAACCATCCTCGTCCACAGAAATAAAGTAGACTGACCAATCTTCAAAAAGCCTTCTGCTCTGACCCAGTGTACCAAGCACCAATAAGCCACTAGCCTGCTGAATCTGAATGACATAACTGTGGATGGAAAAACAAGAGAGACCTGTCTATGGGGCTTGGGTGCCCAAACAAACACAGGAATAAAAACCTAGACGGACAGGGGTATATCACATTACATGCCGTTGGCTCTATTGCATACAAAGTAATTTCCTACAAAATGTCACGTGATAAAAACACACATTTTGAAACAACAAAACAATATAAATAATGATAGAATATTCTAGAATATTCTAGAATAAATGAACCGCACAGTTAATAGCCTTGCTTTAACACGCACTGGAGAAGGGGACAAGAAAATCAAGCAGGAAACCAAGTTGAAAACAAGCCGTTTACATCACATATTAACTGGATCCTGACCCCACCTGTGCTTCTTGACGCCGTTGCATTGGGCCTTCTTGTCGCCATGGTTAACCTCCCCAGACATGTCGCAGGTGGCGGCGGGTCCCCTGAGGGTGCTGCTGCTGAACAGAGAGGGCTCTCTCTCCTCTTCCTTCACCTCCCCTTCTTCCTCCTCTTCACACGAGTGTCCGGCCACAGACAGGAAGCCGCTCAGAGAGAGAGAATGCTCGTCGTCGGACTCTGCAGGGGGAGGGGGTGCCAGGGGCCAGAGACAGAGAGGAAGTCATGTCACCTTTGAGCCTAGCAAAGCAAAAAAATAAAATAAATAAATAAATAAACTTGCAGCCTGCCTTCACACTCCTCCACCCAGTAGTGACTGACAGAACCTCCTCCTCCCTCCCTCCCTCCAGCGAAACCCCACCTGGGAGATAGGGTTCCTATGAGAGGCCACAAAGACGTTCCCCTTCCTCTGGGTGCTGTGTCTGCTGTGGTTAGTACAGTACTCTGGCTCCACCTCTAACCTAGACTGCATGCTACCGCTACTAGGGACAACACAGGTAGTAACACCCAGGAAAAAGGGGAGGGGAAACAGAACAAAGAGGAGGAGCTGAGAGACTATCATGGAATATTGTATAATAGTTTTTGTAGTACTTCGTGTGAGGCAGGGGTTACAGAGCTGATATTACCAATACATTTTTTTGGGCATGCCAATAATGCTTTTAATTAAACAATTTAGCTGGCATGATTGGTTATGGGAACAAGCTTCAAAATCTCTCATAAGTAGAGCAATGGCATTGATAGACGTAGGTCATGTGGCTTCATCCAGTAACAACAAACGGACATGATGCATCTTTATTATGTAAACAAACAAGACTGAAGATGTCTAACATGCTGGTCGATTTTCTCTCTCTTACATTTAACGTAAACATGGTATTATAGATGCAGTAAGCAGGGTATATTTATAAGAGTAGAGAGAGAGAGAGAGAGAGAGAGAGAGAGAGAGCTCTGACCAGTAGATCACTGTGGATAGATGAATGATGGAACAATCCCAGGGAACCAGGGATCACTCTAAAATACACAAACATACTGTATAGCAAAGCAGCACGCTCCTATTTTAGCCAGCATCAGTATCAACCACTACTCCACTGCAAGGCTCTAGGGTATAGACTACACTGTGCTGGAGCATTTCAGTACTAAATCATTGTTAGCCAAGCATAGAGTAATTACTGTAGCTAACAATTCCATTTAATCTGGTCATATCATATTCTTAGAGGTTTCACTAAACCAGCTCCCTTTGAATTGAGTTGGAATTTTAGAGCCTAGCTACAGCGAGAGATATTTCCGCCTAAAACGAGAGAGAATATTTCAGCCTTAAGAAGAAGCGCTAGCTAGCTGTCTCATTAGCCTTGGGATTCATCAGCAGTGGCCATTTTGAGATTGTTACTTCTCTGCAACACTAGTTGTAAGGGCCATTATCACTACATGGAGACAATTAGCCAGTGTAGCAGGTAGCTAATCGTTGGGTAACCAGCCGTGTAACGCAGCGCTGGGATTGGTCATTAGACAGGAAGACATGGAGGGAGGCTGGGGTGGCTGAGGTGCCCTGGGGACCTTCTGGGCACCTCAGCCACCCCGTTAGCATGTGTAGGGAATCATGTTCCGTGCACACACACACACACACACACACACACACACACAGAGACACATACTGATATTGATTACTGCGTTGTTGGGAAAGATCAAGAATGAAAGGCATTTCACTGTACTTGTGCACGTGACAATAAAAACTTAAACTGAGGGAGATGTTTTCGTAAATCTGTTACCAAAAGGTTGCATCTACATTTTTACAGTCATTTTTTTTATTTTGCATATACCGTAATTTCCGGATTATTGAGCGCACCTGAATATAAGCCGCACCCACTGAATTTTTTTACAATTATTATTTTGAACATAAATAAGCCGCACATGTCTATAAGCCGCAGGTGCCTGCCGGTACATTGAAACAAATGAACTTTACACAGGCTTTAATGAAACACGGTTTGTAACAAAAAATAAAAAATTAGCAGTAAACAGTAGCCTACCAAGAAAGTCATTGCTCCAGACCAAGTTCGCGTGCAGCAGCTCTATTTCCTTTTCCAACAGCCAGATCAATCGCCTTCAACTTGAAAGCTGCATCATATGCATTTCTCCGTGTCTTTGCCATGATGAGGGTGACAAAATGACTACAGTAATCAGAATGATGGGAAGTTTGAGCACGCTCGATTTAATCTAAACAGTAAACAAAAAAGTTGTTTGACCTTAACCCGTTCGGCAATTTCATTGGTCTAATGAAAGCTTCATGCCGCCAAAAAACTGAGCACGTCACAGAATGCGTTTTATTTATTTTTTTACATTTGAAAGCGGGAAAAATCCATATATTAGCTGCGTCATTGTTTAAGCCGCGAGGTTCAAAGCGTGGGGAAAAAGTAGCGGCTTATAGTCCGGAAATTACGGTACTCTGTAAATTGTTTGAAGCAGTCATTGTGCATAGAGTTGCATGGTTTGTTAAACTTTGAAATCAACGGTTTTTGTTTGGCTTACATTTTAAACTGACAAATCGGAGACCGCGTAATTCCATTACCGTAGAATTTCCCTAGGTCATACATCATTCAGCACATTACACAATTATCAAGTCAGTCTCTGCAAACTGTATGAAGAAAGAACCAAATAAAGAGTGAAATCTTCCTCAGCCTCAGAGTCTACCATCTGCTGGAGAGAGATGTGTTGCTGGATCCTAGAGGTGTCTGTGCTGCTGATAAAAATAAACAAGGTGTCTGTAAACCACAGCCTATTCTTCAACACAGAAACAACTCCACAGGGGAAGTGGTTTTCATTACTGACAACAGTGTGGAGGAGCTAAGGTTAGGGAGCCAGGTAGGGTCAATGAACAATTTAGACTGAAGGAATCAACTCGCCTTTATCATTCAGAGCTGCAGAGACACGATAGTCAGCCGGCTCATTTTTTATTACAGATTTACAAGGCTCATTTAATTGGTTCTTATCAAGGTGTAGCTTGTTGCTGTGTACTCTGGAAGTGTTAATACATCGCTTTGTATAGAGGTGCTTATAGAGGTCTTTCAGACATGTTCTGAGTGACAATTCAATGAAAAACAGAATAGCCTGAAACAAAAATATGTTAATGTTATAATTAATGTCAATTTTTGCAATCTTAAACAGCACCCTATTCTCTATATGCCTATACACACACACACACTCAACAGACGGACCACAGTCCAGATTCAGACCCAGAATGGGAAGAATACGGACCACGGTCCAGACTCAGACCCAGAATGGGGTGAATACGGACCACGGTCCAGATTCAGACCCAGAATGGGAAGAATACGGACCAGATTTTAGGAACTCAGTCGGGCTTTCAATTGAATGCTGTTGAGAGTTGTAATATTGGAATGCACAAGGTGCAATTTAGAAATTTGGTAGCGCATGGGCAGTGTTCCTAGTTATGATATTCACTGACAGATCTTAGAGAGCTATTTATAACCAGAAATATCCAGTTGACCAAGTAGCCCATGTTAGCTAGTTAGCCTAACTTACTTACCTAGCTATCTAAATCCTGTAGTTATCATGGCCAGATTATGTGCCCATGGGTGCCTTGAAGTCACTCAGATATCACATAAAACACCCATACAGTACGATATGGCAAAATGTGTAGAATGGCAGGAAATGAGCTTTAAAACGGCTAAATGTTCTCACCACCCCATGGCTAAATGTGTAGAATTGCTGAAAAATGATCTTAACTGCTATCTGTTCTTTCTGCCAAAAAGAGGAATGTGAACAGTTTGGGGTCGCGAGGTGGGGGTTTGTTACTACCGATAAATGAACATATCCATCCGGACGTATGCCACCTAGGAAACTTGTGTGACCGGACCTTCTCAAATACTAGTTTGAGTATCCCTGCCTTATATAGAATACTTCTAGAGCTCTGGTCAGTATGGCACACTATGTAGGGAATAGGGTGCCATTTACGATGCACTCCAAGGGTTTAATGAAGACAGTTGGGTTTGACTGACCGGACAGGGCATCATAGAAGTCATCCTCTGTGAGTGTGCTTAGCGTGGAGGACCTCCTGCCTTTACAGAGGGACTGCTGGTCTAGTTCCTGGTGCTCTGTAGCTAAGGTCTGGAGAGCCTCTGATAGCAGCTTGTTCTTCTCTACTTCCTGCTCCAACTTCAGGCTCCACACCTGGGACACACACACAGGGTATTATTAGACATGCCATAGTGTACGGAACATGTGCACAACACACTTGTTGGCACATTAGACAAGACATGGCACGACATGCCATTACAAACTCTCACACGGATAAACATTTGTTTTAATGCATTTATAACAGCTCATCTGAAAAGCAGACTGTGATAGGTGTGTTCATGGTATTGATCTCTTCCTCTGTAGAGTTCTGTGGTTGATAATGCTCCTGACGGGCCGGCAGGTCATTGTTCTAACCCCGGCCCTTCAGATCCAGTTTCCTTCATTCTGAACCAAACACCCCAGTCTCAGACAGCACCGTGGGCCAGGATTGAGTGTCTCTCCTGGGCAACCTGAGCTCGGCTGCTGGGAGACAGACTGGATAGCCATTCCCCCCTTTCTCTGATGCTGCTGCTGTGGATCCTCCACTAACCCCAGGAGGAAGAGACTAATAAACAGCAATCTGACAAAACAACACTCTTACCAAGCAACAGCCTACAGTACGTCATAACCTGGGGCTTTGAACACTCAAGAGACAGCTGGAAAGAAAGTCAACCTACTTCAAGTTATATTAATACAGTTTCTCTTTTTAAGTGTTTCCAGAGAAAATAAGTACTGTGGTAAATACTGTAAATAAATCTGTAAAAACTAAGTGTAGATTTTCCCTACTGAGAGAAGTCAATTGAATTCTGTGAGTAAAGAAAGCTCAGTGACTGACGACAAAAACAGAGTGAGCCAACACTCTACAGAGTGAAAAGATGCCAAAGTCACCTTGGGGAAGGAAGGAAGGCAGCCTGAGCCGACAGTCTCCGTCAGAAACTGGAGCCTGTAAATCAACTGTAAATCTGAGACAGCGAAGAGAGGCCACCGTCCCTGTAGTAGTACTGTGCACACATTGTCGAGCCTGTACTCAAAGTCAAAAGCAATCAATAACACAACCTCAACAAAACACCTCTAATGTAAAAATCATACTGTAGTCAGTGAGAGGGGTAGGGGACAAACTGTGAGAGTGTACTTGCTATCTATTCTATATGATTATTTAAAGACAGTAATACCTAGGAATGAATTGGTGAATAAAATGACTTGTTTACATAACTATATAAAACAAGGAAGAAAGGGCCTCCCGAGTGGCACAGCGGTCTAAGGCACTGCATCGCAGTGCTAGAGGCGTCACTACAGACCCGGTTTGATCCTGGGCTGTATCACAACCGGCCGTGATCGGGAGTCCCATAGGGCGGCACACAATTGGCCCAGTGACGTCCGGGTTAGGGGAGGGTTTGGCTGGGGGGCTTTACTTGGCTCATCGCGCTCTAGCGACTCCTTGTGGCAGGATGGGCGCCTGCAGGCTGACTCGGTTGTCAGGTGAACGGTGTTTCCTTCGACACATTGGTGCGGCTGGCTTCCGGGTTAAGTTGGCGTGTATTAAGAAGTGAGGTTTGGCGGGTCATGTTTCGGAGGATGCATGACTCGACCTTCGCCTCCCGAGACAATATCGAAATTGGGGAGAAAAAAAAGGGGGTAAAATGGAGAGTGTAGTCACTATGATATGGTGAACTATGCTCTTTCTTTGAAGTCAGAACACTTACAGATAGAGATAGAACAAAACTCAAATGAGTTGCCTTGTAAGTTTACAGTGTCAGCCATAGCAGGTGCTGAGCTTTGGTGGGCTAAAACATTCATACAAAATACTCTTCATCCCCTCAAACCCAGACGATGGAAGAGAAACTACTGCAACATTATAATAATATACACTCAATCTTTCCTCTCTGGCTTCTAGCCCAATGTTAATTACCCAAGCCTGCTCCAGTGCTGCGTCTGAGGTCAGAGAGGCGAGGATGACTCCTCTGAATCAATATACTGATGCAGGTTGTGCTGAGCTTCTTTAAAAACAGCTCTTCTCTCTGCTCAATCAGGTTGGCAGGTGGGGCGTTGAAAGGTGAACCTATCACAATGGACAGGATCATTACTTTACCTTGGCTTTGATTGAACAACAACACATCAAACAGGAAGCAAGGCAAGGCAAACACGCTGCTGTATGTAACTGAAACGACATCAAAATGGAATCCTGAATCCAATACAACAGGATTTATTTTTTGTCAAACCCTAACCTACAATAGGCCCCTATAAAATCTGTATTTTTTCCCAAATTCCGTTTTCTTCATTTTGTTTTTCCAGGTTTCCATTTTCCCGTTTTTTTCTGGTTTTCGCTCTCGAAATCACACCTTTCTAATAGAAAAACAACTATACTGAACAAAATTTTTAACAACATGTAAAGTATTGGTCCCATGTTATATGAGCTGAAATAAAATATCCCAGAAATGTTCCATACACATGAAAAGCTTATTTCTCTCAAATTTTGTACACAAATTTGTTACATCCCTGTTAGTGAGCATTTCTTATTTGCCAAGATAATCCAACGACCTGACAGGTGTGGCATATCAAGAAGCTGATTAAACAGCATGATCATTACACTTGTGCTGGGGACAAAAAAAGGCCACTCTAAAATGTGCAGTTTTGTCACATAACACAATGCCACAGATGTCTCAAGTTGAGGGAGCTTGTAATTGCCATGCTGACTGCAGGAATGTCCAACAGAGCTGTTGCCAGAGAATTACACAGACGGGGAATTCTCCTTGCCTCTTCAGGAATATGCATTCTGTTCATGTCTTACAATGAACTTGGGAAAATTAATAAACATTCAATACATTTAGTTGCTTCCCTATTAAGTTCAATACATTTTTGAATACTGTTGAATTCCGTTTTGTCTGGATTGCGTCCGGGTTCTCCATATCGCTCCACTAACAAAAAGACTAGTATAAACGTACTGTATGTATATGTACTGTATCGTCTTCACTTTCTGACGGGCGGGAATATCAATTTCCTTTGTGAAATGCTGGTGATTAATTGCCATACTATAAATAAATTCCTTGGCATTTGGTTCAGCTGTCTGGCACCTAGTGTCAGAAACAGTCTATCTAGTCTTCCTTCTTTTCCCCCATACAATTACAGTAGGCCTGATAACATTTTACATTTTAGTCATTTTGCAGACACTCTTATCCAGAGCGACTTACAGGAGCAAGCAGAGTTAAGTGCCTTGCTCAATGGCAAATCGACAGATGTTTTACCTAGTTGACTCTGGGATTTGTACCAGCGAGCTATCGATTACTGGCCCAATGCTCTTAACTGCTAGGCATATTAACACCAGCTAAGAAGACATCATCTAGAGATCTCAATGGAGGTTATTGTAGCGAGAGGGAGAACATAAGATGATATGCTCTGGTCATAGGTCAGGGTTAGGCACAGTCTGTATGCTCTGGAGGGGGATTTCCTTAGATATATACTGAACAAAAATATAAATGCAACATGTAAAGTGTTGGTCCCATTACACATGTGCACCTTGTGCTGGAGACAATAAAAGACAACTCTAAAATATGCAGTTTTGTCACACAATACAATGCCACAGATGTCTCAAGTTTTGAAGGAGTGTGCAATTGGAATGGACTGCAGTCCACCAGATCTTTTGCCAGAGAATTGAATATCAATTTCTCTACCATAAGCCGTTGTTTTAGAGAATTTGTAATAAAGCCCTTTTGTAGGGAAAAACTCCACCCATGGCTGCGCCCCTGCCCAGTCGTGAAATCCATAGATTAGGGTCTAATGAATTTATTTCAATTGACTGATTTCCTTATATAAACTGGAACTCAGTTAAATCTGTGAAATTGTGGCATGTTGTGTTTATATTTTAGTTCAGTATAATATCATAAATAAATGAATAGATCAGATATAAAGACATTCAAATTTAGAAACCAACCTACACTACTGTTCAAAAGTTTGGAGTCACTTAGAAATGTCCTTGTTTTTGAAAGAAAAGCATATTTTTGTCCATTAAAATATCATAGCCTTCCTTTCTCAGAACAAGAATAGACTGATGAGTTTCAGAAGAAAGTTCTTTGTTTCTAGACATTTTGAGCCTGTAATCGAACCCACAAATGTTGATGCTCCAGATACTCAACTAGTCTAAAGGCCAGTTTTATTGCTTCTTTAAATCAGCACAACAGTTTTCAGCTCTGCAAACATAATTGCAAAAGGGTTTTCTAACGATCAATTAGCCTTTTAAAAATGATAAACTTGGATTAGCTAACACAACGTGCCATTTGAACACAGTAGTGATGGTTGCTGATAATGGGCCTCTGTAGACTTATGTATATATTCCATAACAAAATCAGCCGTTTCCAGCTACAAGTCATTTACAACATTAACAATGTCTACACTGTATTTCTGATCAATTTGATGTTATTTAATGGACCAAAAATGTTTTGCTTTTCTTTTAAAAATAAGGACAATTCTAAGTGACAAAGTGTTGTCTGATACTGAAAGATGCTTTGTTCACATCTACCCATCTCCATTTCCCACTTAGATCACAATATGCAAGGAATATCTACTGGCCAGTAGAAAATCCAATCTAGGACACAATTATGAGAACCTTCCATTTTATGAGCATAACATATGCTGGCTTTTAGATCTTCCAGACAGACCCGTCCTTATAAATAGTACATTCGTTCTCACTCTGCCCTTGAAATAAAACAAGCACCTGTCACCACAATGTTCACTACTTCACTCAGAATAAGGTAGTCGTCCTACTTGGCAAGATGGCGGCGACAAACTTGGGTCAACCTGTTTCCAGCTCCTAGCCATCTTTACAGTGAATATGTTTTGGCGTGTTATTTCGTACATTATTTGCTCAGAACGTTTCTTGCATTATTACCGACAGCCGAAAATATATTTTGGATACTCACCAGAATTTCAACACCTATACACAACTTTTCTATTCATATACTGTCCATACCATCTATACACACACAGATATGGAATCATGTAACAAAAAAAAAGAGTTATACAAATCAAAATATATTGTATATTTGAGATTCTTCGAATAGCCACCCTTTGCCTTGATGACAGCTTTGCACACTCTTGGCATTCTCTCAACCAGCTTCACCTGGAATGCTTTTCCAACAGTCTTGAAGGAGTTCCCACATGTGCTGAGCACTTGTTGGCTGCTTTTCTTTCACTCTGCGGTCCAACTCATTCCAAACCATCTCAATTGGGTTGAGGTCAGGGGATTGTGGAGGCCAGGTCATCTGATGCAGCACTCCATCACTCTCCTTGGTCAAATAGCACTTACACAGCCTGGAGGTGTGTTTTGGGTGATTGTCCTGTTGAAAACCAAATGATAGCCCCACTAAGCGCAAACCAGATGGAATGGCATATTGCTGTGGTAGCCATGCTGGTTAAGTTTGCCTTGAATAATAAAAAAATCAGTAACAGTGTCACTAGCAAAGCATCCCCACACCACCTCCTCCATGCTTCACAGTGGGAACCACACATGCAGAGATCATTTGTTCACCTACACTGCGTCTCACAAAGACAAGGCGGATGGAACCAAAAATCTCGAATTTGGACTCGTCAGACCAAAGGACAGATTTCCACCGGTCTAATGTCCATTGCTCATGTTTCCTGGCCCAAGCAAGTCTCTTCTTCTTATTGGTGTCCTTTAGTAGTGGTTTCTTTGCAGTAATTCAACCATGAAGGCCTGAATCACACAGTCTCCTCTGAACAGTTGATGTTGAGATGTGTCTGCTACTTGAACTCCATGAAGTATTAATTTGGACTGCAATTTCTGAGGCTGGTAACTAATGAACTTATCCTCTGCAGCAGAGGTAACTCTGGGTCTTCCTTTCCTGTGGTGGTCCTCATGAGAACCAGTTTCATCCTAGTGCTTGATGATTTTTGTGACTGCACTTGAAGAAACTTTCAAAGTTCTTGACATTTTCCGGATTGACTGACCTTCACATCTTAAAGAAATGATGGACTGTCTTTTCTCTTTGCTTATTTGAGCTGTTCTTGCCATAATATGGACTTGGTATTTTACCAAGTAGGGCAATCTTCTGTATACCACCCCTACCTTGTCACAACACTACTGATTGGCTCAAACGTCTGAAGAAGGAAAGAAATACCACAAATTAACTTTAACAAGGCACACCTGTTAAATTAAATGCATTCCTGGTGTGTAAAGCTGTCATCAAGGCAATGGGTGGCTACTTTGAAGGCCTCAATTGAGTCTAATAGAAAAGGGTCTGAATATTTATGTAATTAAGGCAGTTTTTTTTATTTGTAATACATTTGCTAACATTTCTAAAAACCTGTTTTGGCTTTGTCATTATAGGGTACTGTGTGTAGATTGATGAGGATTTTTAAAATGTATTTAATCCATTTCAGAATAAGGATGTAACATAACAAAATGTGGAAAAAGTGAAGGGGTCTGAATACTTTCCGAATGCACTGTACACACATACAGTACATACACTACATGACCAAAAGTATGTGGACACCTGCTCGTCGAACATCTTATTCCAAAATCATGGGAATTAATATGGAGTTTGCCCCCCCCCCCTTTGCTGCTATAACAGCCTCCACTATTCTGGGAAGGTCTGGGCTTCTGTGCAGGTCAATCAAGTTCTACAACACCCATCTCAACAAATATTTCTCTATGGACCTTGCATTGTGCACGGGGGCATTGTCATGCTGAAACAGGAAAGGGCCTTCCCCAAACTGTTGCCACAAAGTTGGAAGCACAGAATCGTCTAGAATATCATTGTATGCTGTATCGTTAAGATTTCCCTTCACTGGAACTAAGGGGCCTAACCATGAAAAACAGACCCAAACCATTATTCCTCCTCCACCAAATTTTACAGTTGGCACTATGCATTGGAGCAGGTAGCGTTTTCCTGACATCCGCCAAACCCAGATTCTTCCTGCAGATTTCCAGATGGTAGTGTGTGATTCATCACTCCAGAGATGGCGTTTCCACTGCTCCAGAGTCCAATGGTGGTGAGCTTTACACCACTCCAGCTAACGCTTGGCATTACGCATGGTGATCTTAGGCTTGTGTGCGGCTGCTCGGCCATGGAAACCCATTTCATGAAGCTCCCGATGAACAGTTTTCTGTGCTGACGTCACTAACAGAGGCAGTTTGGAACTTGGCATTGAGTGTTGCAACCGAGGACAGATGATTTTTCAGCATTCGGCATTCAGTCCCAATCTGTGAGTTTGGCCTATCACTTCGCGGCAGAGCCGTTGTTGCTCCTAGGCGTTTCCACTTCACACTCGAGCTCGAGCCCATCTGAAGCACTAGCTTTGCTCTGGAGAACCATCTGGGAATACTTTGTTGTGTAACGTGCCCCAGTGCCATTTCTCTCTCCTCACCCCCCCATCCTCTCGCCTCAGCACACAAAGCGCTATTTTAAGCTCTACTGAGACTGAGGCTCTGTGGCTGTACTCTGCGTTGGAAACGCCTGGGACAATCACAGCCCTCTGCCTTCCTACCCGGGACCCTGAAGCTGCAAGCTTTAACTTTGTTTTCACGCAAGATGGGAAAGAGATTATGGGGCAAATGGCCCCCATCGAGGCTGTACATAAATTATTCATCAAAATGGGGTCATGGCTTCTTTACCACTAAGCGGTTTAGTCTCTCCACTCCCTCCCAGTTGTGCATTTAATTAAACATGTACATAATGTAGAATCTGCCATCAAAATTACTAAAAGGTTTTAAAAACAATTCTAATAACATGCACAGTTAGACAATGGATGCAAACAATAGACGCAAACAGAATTTTTAAAATCATCAGATATTTACTGAAATATAGCACATAAAACATTTTATTGGAACAGAAATAATTTGGGTGGGAATTCAGGTATTCAATTTGTCAAATTTCGTTTTTGTGTTATTAGAATGCACTCATACAGTGCATTCGGAAAGTATTCAGAAAGTATTCAGACCCCTTGACTTTTTCCACATTTTATGTTACAGCCTTGTTCTAAAATTAATTAAATATTTTTCCCCCCCTCACCAATCTACACAATATACCCCATAATGACGAAGCAAAAACGTTTTGTTTTTTTTGCAAATTTATAAGAAATGTATAACAAATATTACTTATGTAAATAAGTGTTCAGACCCTTTGCGACAGTATGAGACTCAAATTGAGCTCAGGTGCATCCTGTTTCCATTGATCATCCTTGAGATGTTTCTACAACTTGATTGGAGTCCACCTGTGGTAAATTCAATTGATTGGACACGATTTGGAAAGGCACACACCTGTCTATATAAAAGGTCCCACAGAGCAAAAACCAAGCCATGACGTCCAAGGAATTGTCCGTAGAGCATTTCGCTACACCCGCAATAACATCTGCTAAACATGTGTGTGTGACCAACAAAATTTGAGACAGGATTGTGTCGAGGCACAGATCTGGGCAGGTTACCAAAAAATGTCTGCAGCATTGAAGGTCCCTAAGAACACAGAGGCATCCATCATTCTTAACTGGAAGAAGTTTGGAACCACCAAGACTCTTCCTAGAACTTGATGCCCGGCCAAACTGAGCATTTGGGGGAGAAGGGCCTTGGTCAGGGAGGTGACGAAGACCCGAAGGTCACTCTGACAGAGTGAATGCCAAGCATCACGTTTGGAGGAAACCTGGCACCATACCTACAGTCATGCATGGTGATGGCAGCATCATGCTCTGGGGATGCTAGTCAGGATGGAGGGAAAGATGAGCAAAGTACAGAGAGATACTTGATGAAAACCTGCTCCAGAGCACTCAGAACCTCAGACTGGGATGAAGGTTCACCTTCCAACAGGACAACAACCCTAAGCACACAGCAAAGACAACGCAGGAGTGGCTTGGGGACAAGTCTCTGAATGTCCTTGAGTGGCCCAGCCAGAGCCCGGACTTGAACCTGATCTAACATCTCTGGAGAGACCTGAAAATAGCTGTGCAGCGAAGCTCCCCATCCAACCTGACAGAGCTTGAGAGGATCTGCAGAGAAGAATGGAAGCAACTCCCCAAATACAGTGCCAAGCTTGTAGCGTCCTACCCAAGAAGACTCGAGGCTTTAATCGCTGCCAAAAGTGCTTCAACAAAGTACTGAGTAAAGGGCCTGAATACTTATGTAAATGTGATATTTCAGTTTCTTATTTTTATACATTTGCAAAAATGTATAAAAACCCGTTTTTACTTCGTCATTATGGGGTAGATTGATGAGGGGAAAAAAAGCAATTTAATAAATTTTAGAAGACCAACGTAACAAACTCTGGAAAAAGTCAAGGGGTCTGAATACTTTGACATTGGCTTTCTAATGGTAACAGGTTGTTATATATTTTGTGTTAAAATAAAGAAAATGTTATGTACCTCATTTACACATGATACATTAATACATTAACATAATGGGGTGGAAGAGTGCAGCAACCACCAACAACTTGCTCTGTCTAGGCCTACCTGCACTGTCTAGACTGCCTCATTAATTACTGTTGATGTTACGTTGTGTTGCATCATTCAACAAGTGTGTCAATAGCAGGATACCCAAGGATTAAACATCTACAAATTTGGCTCTAGATTATGCCTATCTATATATACACACTTTACATTGTTTGGGAGATTAGACATAATATCACTATAATCCGAGTGCTCATTTTCGGAAGTTGCTTTCATTTTAGCGCATCTAATATTTAAACATTTCAACTGTATTAAATGATAGCTTTTCTTCCCATTTTTTTTCTTCCATTTCAATGTGATGTAAGTGTCGAGACGATGCGTTAAAATCTAGAAAATGTATTCTCCATTAAGCCCATTTCAGCCATTAACGGGGTGTGTTTTTAACAGGTCATTGCAAACATTTCCGTGGCCGTAACATTAGCGGGGAAAAGAAGACAAGCACAAGTAAGAGTATGAAAGCAATCAAGCTAGTGATATTTAAGTGACAAGTGGATTTTGCACCCTTCAAACACAGGAAATAGATGGCTGAAAAAGACAGATCCTTAGGTGGGCGGGGGATGCGAACATAATGGGAGTAACATCAACTAAACGTGGCAAAAAAATGGTCCTGAGGCCTGTTCAAGAGAATGCAATGTTACAGAACATTCACATCAGATGGCGCTGCAGCGGACAACAGCGGTATTACAGGCTCCTGACTAATTCTACTATTTTGTGTTTTTTATGCTGATCTTATTTATTATTTCTTTTTTACATGACGTCTCCGCCATCATTTCCTATGACCGAGAACAGCGATCGCTAACTTCGATTAATGTCTACTTCGACAAGTCGGCTGCTCTGGACCAGGCCCAAATTCCAGGGACTTGAAAGAGGAAGCAGCTGCGAAAAAGATGCAGGCGAGGCGGAGTCCAGACAAGACTACGTCGGCGAACAAATAGACTGCCATTGCCCTCTGTTCTGTTGGCGAACGTGCAGTCACTGGAGAACAAACTGGATGAGCTCTAGTCGAGACTAGATCATGGGACCTGAAAAACTGTTATCTCCTGTGTTTCTTAGAATCATGGCTGAACGAGGACACAAATCAGACCATAATTCTATCCTTGTGCTTAGAGGCAAAATCTCAAACAGGAAGTACCAGTGACGAGCTCAATACAGAAGTGGTCCGATGAAGCGGATGCTAAGATACAGGACTGTTTTGCTAGCAGACTGGAATATGAAATTTACCATATCAGTCACTGGCTTCATTAATAAGTGCATCAACGAACTCGTCCCCACAGTGATTGTACATACACACCCCAACCAGAAGCCATGGATTACAGGCAACATCCGCATTGAGCTAAAGGCTAGAGCTGCCGCTTTCAAGGAGCGATACACCAATCCGGACGCTTATAAGAAATTCCACTAAGACTTCCGACGACCCATCAAACAGGCAAAGTGTCAGTACACAACTAAGACTGAATCCCACTAGGCCGGCCCTGACGCATGACAGATGTGGCAGGGCTTGCAAACTGTCACGGATTACAAAAGGGAAACCCAGCCGTGAGTTGCCCAGCAACACAAGCCTACAAGATGAGCTAAATGCCTTCTATGCTCGCTTCGAGGCAAGCAACACTGGACCATGCATGAGAACACCAGCTGTTCCGGATGACTGTAGCCGATTTGAGTAAGACCTCTAACAGGTTAACATTCACAAGGACGCATTCTCAGAGCATGCGCTGACCTATTGGCAAGTGTCTTCATAGACATTTTTAACCTATCCCTGACACGGTCTGTAATGGGTTGTCCCACCTCAAAAAGCACAAGGAAGAGGATTTTGACACTCACCATCTTAGGTTGTTCTGAAATCTTTTCTTTCTTATTTGTATTTCACCCCCTTTTTTGTGATATCCAATTGTGATCTTGTCTCATCGCTGCAACTCCCCAATGGGCTCGGGCGAGTCGTGCATCCTGTGAAGTAAAGCCCGCCCAGCCAAACCCTCCCCTAACCCGGACGACGCTGGGCCAATTGTGCGTCGCCCTATGGGATTCCCGGTCACGGCCGGTTGTGACACAGCCTGGAATCAAACCTGGGTCTGTAGTGACGCCTTAGACCGCTGCGCCACTTGGGAGGCCTGAAATTGTTTCTGTTGTTATAAACAGATAAGATTAACATTTCTGTAATATTATTTTGTTTAAATATAATTTGGTCTCTGAAAAATTAAGCTAATTGTTTGCATCTAAAGTGGGCATTTTTATTTCTAGGATTAATATAATTTTCAATAAATATAGTACCCAACATCTGATTTGGACCAAACTTTTTTCAAAAGCCACCCATGGACCCTCCACACCCAACGCCAATCCCACCCCAACAACGAGTATATAGTATCAGTTCTCTGTGTCTGACAAATATTATGTAGCTGCGGCTCTGAGGATTGTTTCTTTATCCTATGTAATGTACTCCCAGTGAAATTGGTAGTTTCCCCCCCCCGACAAATTTGTCATTGAAGTCATGTTTATGTCCCATTCTACATCCTGATATTACCAGGTTCTGACCACTGGATGGTGCCGTTTCTACTAGAATGTCAAAAAAGATTGAAGACCCCTCCTCAACGTTAGAGGGATAGTTCAGCCAAATTACAAAATGACATTGGTTTGCACTCCACACTGCCCTCACCCATCTGGACAAAAGGAATACTTATGTAAAAATGCTGTTCATTGACTACAGCTCATCACCAAGCTCAGGACCATGGGACTGAACACATCCCTCTACAACTGGATCCTGGACTTCCTGATGGGCCGCCCCCAGGTGGTGAGTGTAGTCAACAACACATCTGCCATGCTGACCATCAACACGGGGGCCCCTCAGGGGTGTGTGCCTAGTACCCTCCTGTACTCCCTGTTCATCCATGACAGTGTGGCCGTGCATGACTCCAACACCATCATCAAGTTTACTGACGACACGACGGTGGTAGGAATAATCACCGACGACGATGTGGCTGCTTATAGGGAGGTCGTCAGAGACCTGGCAGTGTGGTGCCAGGACAACAACCTTTCCCTCAATGTCAGCAAGACAAAGGAGCTGATAATGGACTACAGGAAATGGAGAGGCGAGCTTCAAATTCTTCGGTGTCCACATCACTAAGAAATTAACATTGTCCACAGACACCCACACAGTTGTGGAGAGGGCACAACAGTGCCTCTTCCCCCTCAGGAGGCTGAAAAGATTTAGCATGGGTCCTCAGATCCTCAAAAAGTTCTACAGATGCACCATTGAGAGCTGGCTGCATCACCACTTGGTATGGCAACAGCAAGGCACGCCACTGCAAGGTGCTACAGAGGGTGGTGATACGGCTCAGTACATCACTGGGGTTGAGCACCCTGCCATCCAGGACCTGCATACTAGGTGGTGTCAGACGAAGGCCCTCAATATGTTCAAAGACTTCAGCCACCGAAGCCAAGGTCCAGAGTTTTCCCTTGTATTGGGACAGCTTGTGCCCTGGCCCAACCGGTAAACAATGACCATGGTCAGGAGTTTTTCCTAATCTGAGTCCCGCAGTCTGGAAAAAAACTACTGTCTCTACCTAGATTACATGACTGTGGCCCTGAGTTCTCTCTGGTCAGGTCAGGTTTCCTAGTCAAGAAAAACTCAGGGCCCTATTAATCATGACATGTGAAGAATGGCTAGGTAGGCAGCAGCTGCAGCAGTAGTGACAACTGTGTCTGTGGCAGGAACAGTGGAATTGAGACAGATGGAAGGATTAGGTTTGATACTGTCCATCTCTCCCTCCTTGACACTCTGCTAGGTGTCTTAATCCAATTAGTCTGATCTAACACATCGTAGTACTTGTTCAGACTTATCATGTGATTTCTTGTCAAAGCATCTAATCCCGTGTCGGCTGCCGAGCCAGTGAGCCCGTTTGACACTCACTTTGCATCTCTCACTGTGGACAGAATCTTCCAGAACACTACAGTCTTAACCTAGATATTCTGAGATCTATCAGACAGAACTAGCCCAGGACCAGCAAACAGAAGGCAATGTATCCAACCACCATGTGGTCATTCAAATACCACCTCAAACTGTTATTTTTAAACAGTGATCTACTTTTTCCAGACATATTTGTTTCTTACAATGAAGCTGATGAAAGATAGTGGTTGATGAATACAGTCATACCGTCAATGACTTACTGCATTCAAACCGTATTGCAGAGGAACTCTACTGTCATACAACCTTCCCGCTAGTTATGCCATATAGCACCAGATGTTAAAGTCCAAGTTCATTGAACACAGTATTAAGGTAAGCACTGCTTGTCCTTACTGTATTGTTAAATTCTCTAAAATGTTTAATCTCTTCTCCAGGTACTTTTCCTAATGCTCTAACGAAATGACAGAGTACATTACAATAAACCCCAATGTCATAAAATAACTCAGAATTCCAGATTAAAGTCATAAATGCACTGAACATTATGCGAGCACCTCTTCGTGTGTACTCAATGCCCCACTTCACCATCAGAGCAGTCAAGGCAACTTGTTCTGAATGTAAAATGCCTGTTTAGAATAATCTCCTACCGACAACATTGAAAAACTACACACCTGAACAATCTTCAATTACAAAGCCCCACAATGGAACAAGCAGGGTCTACAGAGACCAGTCTATTGCAAATAGACCCAGTAGAAAATGAAAACAAAGAGAGGATGTTTGTCTGTACCTGTGTGGATGGAGGGTACTGCTGTCACCGATCCTCCTTTCTCCTGTCCGGGACGCTCTGCTGGGTGGTGGAAGTGTGCCTGCTTGCGTGTGTGTGTATGTGTGAGTCTGTGTGTCTCTGCCTGAGCATTATTATGCACACACTTCAGTTCTGTTTCTAAACGTGCAGCGTTTCCCTTGACTGAGTGTGTGTGTGTGTGTACTTGGAGGAGCGTTGTAGTGTGTGTGTGCGCGTGCCTGTGCTGATCTGCGGGCCGAGTGCAGAGCTCAGCATAAAAGCGGATCTTGCTCAGCTCTGTCCTTGCTGCAGGCTCGCGCCAGTGATTAATAAACTGTTGTACTTATGTCCCAAGGGCATGGCCCGGCCACTAGAACAGGTGTAAACACACACACCCCTCCATACTACACACATACACAGCCATCAGCCCTTCCCAGTCCACTACCCCCAGTCACACTCAGATACTGGCCAGTCACAACAGGGGGATGGGCTAGAGGCTTTCTATAACCCATTCATCATGAATGAATCAGCCAATAAGAACACAGCACGTAAACAATTGTGTAAGCATCAATACGAGTGAACGGGCTAGATGCTCTTCATCAATGAATTTTGAATCACATAGTATCACAGCCTGTTTGGTCTTTTTAGGACCAATTCCCCCTTTTTTAACAGAGGCATAGCATGTCCTCTGGTTGGAAAGATGATAGATGCTCCACATAAAACAGCCCTCTGAGTAAAAAAAAGCAATGTGACCAACAAATAGTTTAGAAATAGCCTGGGTCGCATACAATTCCAACAACGTCTTAGGGGATGTGTTGCTGATCTAGGATCCTTTTAGATTATAATGAATATGATTATAGGTACAGGGTGGACCTGATTCTAGATCAGCACTGAGATGCTTTATGATTGAGGTAGAAGTGAGGTTGGAGGGGTGTGGTGGAAGTGAGGTTGGAGGGGTGAGGTGGAAGTGAGGTTGGAGGGGTGTGGTAGAGGTGGGGTTGGAAGGGTGAGGTAGAAGTGAGGTTGGAGGGGTGAGGTAGAAGTGAGGTTGGAGGGGTGTGGTGGAAGTGAGGTTGGAGGGGTGTGGTGGAAGTGAGGTTGGAGGGGTGTGGTAGAAGTGAGGTTGGAGGGGTGTGGTAGAGGTGGGGTGAGGTAGAAGTGAGGTTGGAGGGGTGAGGTAGAAGTGAGGTTGGAGGGGTGAGGTAGAAGTGAGGTTGGAGGGGTGTGGTGGAAGTGAGGTTGGAGGGGTGAGGTAGAAGTGAGGTTGGAGGGGTGTGGTGGAAGTGAGGTTGGAGGGGTGTGGTGGAAGTGAGGTTGGAGGGGTGTGGTGGAAGTGAGGTTGGAGGGGTGTGGTGGAAGTGAGGTTGGAGGGGTGTGGTGGAAGTGAGGTTGGAGGGGTGAGGTAGAAGTGAGGTTGGAGGGGTGAGGTAGAAGTGAGGTTGGAGGGGTGTGGTGGAAGTGAGGTTGGAGGGGTGTGGTAGAAGTGAGGTTGGAGGGGTGTGGTGGAAGTGAGGTTGGAGGGGTGTGGTGGAAGTGAGGTTGGAGGGGTGTGGTGGAAGTGAGGTTGGAGGGGTGTGGTGGAAGTGAGGTTGGAGGGGTGTGGTGGAAGTGAGGTTGGAGGGGTGTGGTGGAAGTGAGATTGGAGGGGTGTGGTGGAAGTGAGGTTGGAGGGGTGAGGTAGAAGTGAGGTTGGAGGGGTGTGGTGGAAGTGAGGTTGGAGGGGTGTGGTGGAAGTGAGGTTGGAGGGGTGTGGTGGAAGTGAGGTTGGAGGGGTGTGGTGGAAGTGAGGTTGGAGGGGTGTGGTGGAAGTGAGGTTGGAGGGGTGTGGTGGAAGTGAGGTTGGAGGGGTGTGGTGGAAGTGAGGTTGGAGGGGTGTGGTAGAAGTGAGGTTGGAGGGGTGTGGTGGAAGTGAGGTTGGAGGGGAGTGGTGGAAGTGAGGTTGGAGGGGTGTGGTGGAAGTGAGGTTGGAGGGGTGTGGTGGAAGTGAGGTTGGAGGGGTGTGCTAGAGGTGACGGAGATATAGTAGTTTCCTTACCTCCTGTTGTTTGGAAAACAGGCCCAGACAGAAGCGTAGGGCAGAGCTGGTCTCCCTGGAGAGGTCACTGGTCTCTCTGGCCTTCAGCAAGAGAGGAGTAGCCAATGCTGGAACAGAGGAAAGAGTTAGGGCCATAGAGATAGACCAGTATAGTGTTGACTGTATATCTAATTCTGTGGCTAGGCCTTTCACACCATCCGACAATTACACACATTACATAAACGTTTATTTTAACCAAAGGTTAATCATATCGCAAACTCTTCATTGAATAGTGGTCCTTGCTGAGGCGTGTTCCATAGAATTTACAGGGTTAATACATGCCAATATCAGTAAAAGGGGCACTGTGATTGAATGACAAGATCATTTAATTGACTTTAACATGTGGTCTGATTGTGTTCAGATCTAACCTATGCATTCTGCGCAGATTTCTCCTCAGTCTGGATGCAATCAGGCTACCAAAAGCACATACAGTGGTCGACATCAGCACTCCTCCCACAAGTGTCCAGAGAACTTGTGTTTTGGGACCGAGAGGCATTTTTCCATGATAACGTAGAAGGAAATAAGTTCATAGCGTGTTAGGAACGTGTTTGCTGACCTCATAAATGCTAACCAGCTAGCTAATATATATTAAAAAAAAATGTTTTAAAGAGTTATGCTGACCCATTTGCAATCCCTTTAGCATTGCATGCTAGTTAGCTAATGCCATCAGTTGTTGTTGTTGTTATTTTCATATTTTGCCTATTTCACCGTTTGTAGAATGCATACTGGCATTTGAATATAGCGTGGGAAAAGGGAATCTGGACACGGTAACCACATTTAAATGTAGATGCATGGCGCCTTTGGAATTCCATGATCATAACTCTATGATCAGAATACTAAAGCTGCATGAACTGTCAAGTCTAGACACGGCCATAGACCGACAGACAGTAAATGAGAGAGACTGGCAGAAGCTGTGAAGGAGCAGTGAGAACATGAATAGGAGATCTCTTACTGTTGTTCTCCTCATTCTTCAACATGGACAGAAAAATAGACACTTGAGTCTCCAATTTCTGCTGGCAGGCTTCAGCAGCCTGCAAAGGAGCGAGAGAGACACACTTCACCTTGTGTAGGTACACACTGGCCGCACACAGCTTTGATAGGACGCTATTCACTTTTCATGGCACACTGAACCTTGTATTCAACACTATAGTTGACAGTGGCCGGAATTCAACAATGAAAATGTAAGACCTGGGCACTGTGATTGACTTTCACAGATGACTGATGCTTGAGCCGTCATCCAAATGCATTTACAGCCAACGCGATCTAAATAAACATGAAGGAAATTGCCTTTAAAAAGTCTATTGTAGTGCGGATGTTAATCTGTGTTGGTTTGAATCCCGGTCTGATTGTGTGTGTGTGCGTGTGGCATTCGGTGGAAAATATACTGCTGGTGGAAAAGAATTGCGCAGACCTGGAGGGAGTCTGTTAGGTCCCCCAGTGTATCTTCATCCCCCTCCTCATCCTCAGTGGTCTGCTCCTGGGTAGTGTTACAGCTGCTGTAGGCCGTATGCTCCTCCAGGGCATCCAGCCATCTCTGCACGCACACACAAACAAATAATCACACCCCCCAAAAAATAGGCCTATGTGTTGTAAACTATGAAGTGTGGTGTCCCAAACCACATATTATCTATCCTAGGAGAACTTCACTTTTCTGATAGCCTCTGGATCTGTCTTAGATGACACCTTAAAGTGATGGAGACTGTGATCAAAGCACCGGAGGCTGAAGAAGCACTTGTCCCATGCTTTTACCTGGAGGAATATGAATCAAATTCAGTGAAACATAAACAATAGTCAATAGAGATATGAAAATAGGTATTTCTAATATCAACATAACGTGATTAAAATGCATTCCAAGAATGGAGATGTTGGGTTTTGGAGGGTAAGCCTATAAGTGACAGTAAAGGGTTGATTGTCTTTTGTGCTGTCCACATCGCAATGTTTGGTAAAGCATTGAACACAGCACCCTGACCTGGTGCCTACCTACCCTGCAGTGAGCTTTCATCAGAGCCTTAGCGCCTTGCTTCCGGACATCCGCCACGGCATCAGCTCTAGAAACAAACAGAAAGATTACGATAAAGCGCTTTTCACTGTACTACCTCAAGCTCTTCAGGGGAAAAACAGGAGGAGCAAGGTGCTGTATGCGCAATAGGGGGGAGAGAGAGAGAGAGAGGAGGGGGAAGAAGGTTGGAGGACTCACTGTCTAGGGTACCAGGACAGGACCCCATCTTGAATGACCACCCAATGGGAACGCCATGACAGGAACCTGGAACTCTGTATTGGACAGGGCCAAAGAAAGCATCGCTATATTATACTAAAGGATGTCAGTTTTCAGAGGTTTCAGAGTAACACTAAACACCACGGGTCTATACTGTACACATTATACAGTAGGTACTGTATGAAATCATTAAATTACATTGAAGAATGTATAGAATATTTCAGAATATAGGAATATTTGTTGTGAATAAAACATAATACCTTCCACAGGAGGCCTTCGAACTTCTGCACACCACTAACTGTATCCTTAAGGGAAGAAAAAACATTTCTGTTTCATGAGTATTTTGTAAGTCATGATTTCATTGAAAGCTAGAGCATTGGACCGATGCTTTTAACAGTATCAGCAGCTTTTCACTGCAGTGTTCTTCTCGCACCTCACCTTGTCACGACTGTCCTCCAGAATCTGCTTAATCTCCTCACTGCAGGCCAGGTCAAACACTGTTTGGTCTGCAACAGAACCAAGGCATTTATCAGACCATTATCAATTACCTCCATCTAAAAATCTTATTTAACTGTACAGTATATAAGAATATGATATATGAACTGTGTAAATAGTATTTTTGTTGTCTCTTGGTGTCTTTCCAATATATAAAACTCTTTTTTTTTTTTTAATTTAATGTAATATCTTATGTTGTTTATGTCTATAACTGTTCTGTACCTTGTCATGTATTTGTAGGTTTTATGTGGACCCCAGGAAGAGTTGCTGCTGCATGGGCAGATGCTAATGGGGTTCCAAATAAACTAAGCTAAACCTCCTACCAGCTGACAGGGAGGGAGGCAGTGAATACACCACATAGGATGCTCCCAAATGGCAACCTATACCCTATATAGTGGACTACTTTTGATCAGGGCCCATAGAGAGAGGGAAGGTGCCATTAGGGACGAAGTCAGACACCAGCTAAGTAGGCGTATCGTTTGTTTTTCAAAAGTGGTAATCTAAATCTATTCCCTTTTTTTTTTTTTTACACATTATGAAACTTAAGTGATGATGATTTCAAACTACATCCAGGCTCTATCAAATGTAATATCCATGCAAACAAAGTCCTACTTACAAAAAATATAATATTTTTCCATTTAAAGGATGTGCATGGTGAGGATAGGTCAATTATGGTTTACCCAAAATTCTGTGTGTTTTTATTTTCTCAGTGGACATATCAGTAGGGAAACATACCACTCTTGTTCTTCATGCTGTAGCTAGCTCCACACTTGAGTAGCTTTCCAACACACTGCTTCTGCCCCCTGTAGGCAGCACAGTGTAAAGGCGTGTTCCCCTGCAGGTCTCTACAATCGATGTCAGGAGGCCGCTTCCTGCTGAGCTGAAAAATAAACATCTAAAGTGAATGAATTAAGCACATGGTGTCTTAACATGCATGCAAGTCAAATCTGCCTGTAAGCAATCAATGTGCAAACTACATGGGTCCTCAGATCCTCAAAAGGTTCTACAGCTGCACCATCGAGAGCATCCTGACTGGTTGCATCACTGCCTGGTATGGCAACTGCTCGGCCTCCAGAGGGTAGCGCATACGGCCCAGTACATCACCGGGGCCAAGCTTCCTGCCATCCAGGACCTCTATACCAGGCGATGTCAGAGGAAGACCCTAAAAATTGTCAAAGACCCCAGCCACCCTAGTCATAGACTGTTCTCTCTGCTACCGCACGGCAAGAGGTACCGGGGTGCCAAGTCTAGGTCCAAGAGGCTTCTAAACAGCTTTTACCCCCAAGCCATAAGACTCCTGAACATCTAATCAAATGCATTGCCCCCCCTCTAACACCACTGCTACTCTTATCTATGCATAGCCACTTTAATAACTCTACCTACGTGTACATATTACCTCAATTACCTCGACTGGCCGGTGCCGCACTTTGGCTCTGTACCCGTACCCCCTGTATATAGTCTCACTATTGTTATTTTCCTGCTGCTCTTTAACAACTTGTTACTTTCATTTCTTATTTTTATTCATTTTTTAAAAACTGCATTGTTGGTGAGGGGCTTGTAAGTAAGCATTTCACTGTAAGGTCTACAACTGTTGTATTCAGCGCATGTGACTAATACAATTTGATGTGTATAGAACCAAACAGGTTTGTGGCAGAATCTTGGATCCTCAATGGAAGAACTAGGTTGACCTCTTCAATTACGAGGTCAGTAAGCAAGCTGAAGACAATAACATGAAAGCTCAAGTCATGTGTACGGTGCTTAATCATCAAGAAGACCAAAGCCACGCTTCTACTACCCCATTCTGAGGTTAAGAGGCTTTGCCCCAAATGGCACCCTATTCAGATATAGTGCACTACCTTTGACCCGAGTCCTATGGGCCCGATAGATCTCTGGTCAAACGTAGTTCACTGTTTAGGGAATAGGGTACCATTTGGGAGGTAACCAGAGGTTCAGTGGGGGGTCAGAGATGATCAGATGCTGACCAGCTCAGACAGGCTGAAGACGTCTCCCTCTCTGGCCGCCTCCAGAAGTTTCTCCTCCTGTCTCCTCTCAGCTCTTCTCTCTGCAGCTGCACAACATTAAACAGGGTTTGTGAACCAGGATAGTGTTCAATAGGGCACACTGTAGCAAAACATTATGCAAAGGAAAATTCTAAATGTTTGACTTACTGAACACAATCTAGTACAGCGATGAAGAGTCCATCAATCATTCCTCTATTATAACCCAGAATCCCAACCTACCCTCCAGCATGGTGTTGATTTCATCATCCTCAGTGACAGCTTTAGGGATCTGTGCTTTCCCGTTGATGATAGTGGAACTGGCATCATATCGCAGCAGCAACAGAACTACCTCCTGTAAGAGAAAATAGGATTACATTCTCCTTAGAAATGCACCACTAAGTAGCTGTGCACACTGCACACCTGAACAGACATGATCTTGTACACGTGTATTTCTGTAAAAAGCCCATGAAAAGTTTACCTTTCTTCCTGCTAAGGCAGCTTTGTGTAGAGGCGTGTCGCCCATGCTATTCTGCAAATTCACATCAGCACCAGCCTAACAAACAGACACATACTGATGCTCACACATATATTTTAGGAAAATACACTAGGTCAAACATACATAATATAGTCTGTATTATTCTCACCTTGAGCAACTCCTCCACAACATCTTTGTGTCCAAAGTAGCAGGCCAGATGTAAAGGTGTCCAACCTGCACTGGTCTTGGTCTTTCCTGGGCCATCACACCAGTCATTTAACAGTAGTCTGATTACCAGAACAGCAACAGACTTCTCAACATAAGATGATGATACATTAGACTACATTTAGTTAAAGGGTACCTCTGCAATTGATGTTGAGTCTGAGATCTTGCTCAATCCGTAGCTGCAGAAGACACTGGATGAGAGAGAGGCTTCCAGTCTTGGCATAGTGGAGTAACTGCTCCTCGGGGTCTGACAGGTCCATCACTTAAACTCAGAACTTCGTTATTGAGGTAAAATATACTTACATGTGGATGTCTCACTTAGCTATCTTAATAAATTCCCTTTTAAAAAATGTATGTCGCTCTGGAGCGTCTGCTAACTGACTAAAATGTAAAAATGTACAACTATAATAAAACAATACATAGCTCAATAATTACAGATTGACACTTACTAAATCTGCATCACTGTTAGAATTTCTGATATAACTTTAAATTACTTGTAATCATTCATGTCATTTGCCACATTTCTGGGTAGTTGCCAGATTCGCTCTCCTCACCAGGAGTGTATTCATGATTGAAACCGTTTATGAACCAAACGGAAGCAAACGGAACAAAACCTACATGAATTTGTCCAATAGAAACTCTCGTTTTCGTTGCAAAACGGTTTCTGTTGCAAAACGTACTGCAACTTGCAAAACGTACTGCAACAAACAAAACGTTTTGCAACAGAATCGGCGTAATGAATAGAACCCTGAACAAACAAGTATTGATATTCAACTCAACGTGTAACGTGCGAAAATGTTTAGAAGCACCGACATTCACTTCAAGTGAACCTCGAGCAATAAAAACATTATATTCAGCGTTGATATTCGGGACATTTAGCTATGTTCTCGCGCTTGAAATTAACATTTGGTGGTTGCAAGAGTACAGAAAAGTTTCGGCAAGTGTTCGTGTCGTTTCTGGTAGGCTACACAAGACTGTATTGCTTCTAAACCTTGGTAATTAAATGATTTAGCAGTCCAGATATTATAACTCACATACGTTCCGCGGTAAACAACGTTGACTGCATTAACGGTTGTATTGACAGTGCGTAATGGTGAAATTGGATATGGATGTCAGCTGACAAGGACTGGAACGTGATCTGTGGACTCACGTGACCAATTTAAACAGCTCAACATTTTAACATCGATCTAAGAAACAATATTTGTTTTAAAATATGTTTAAATCAGATTTCAAAATCACAGGGAGTTAAGAAAAGTAATTGAATGGAGCAGGCTGTTGCTCATTTGAACATGTGTAGTTCTTATATTATAGACAAGATGGAAGTACTGCAATGACCCATACCCCCAGATTTGTAGGCTATGTAGTACTATTTATTATTTAGTAATTCGGCTATTAGACTAGAAACAATACATCATTCCTTTGTGATGTACAGTGACATATACATTTTCACCCCCACACTAAAACACAAACACAAGCCTACCTGGGAAAAAATATTAAAGAAATGCCAACTCTCCAGGGACATTGACCTGCATATTCTACCTTTATCACTAGAAATTCAGGCCATCACCCTCCTCTAATGGAAGCTGGAGCCAATAGAGACCAGGCAGGCCACTCAGACAGAGAGTGGTCTTGTTAGTAGTGATGATGTGAGTTCCGGAAGCCCCAGAATGCAGCCATTGGGACTAATGAGGGTCATCTCTGTGTCTGCCGCAGGGGGCCAAACATTCTCCTCCTGGGGCTTGAAAGCCAGGCACATTGCAGCGCATGGCAGGCCATTAAGGCCCGCACTAAGGAGGTAACCAGAGGCCACTCAGGAAATGAGGTGGCAGGCAGAGATGTATGTAGTCTAAACTTAGTATTCAGGGATGGAGAGAGAAGTAGAGAGATATTTATATACACTGCGTGTTCAAAACATTAGGAACACCTGCTTTTTCCGTGACATAGACTGACCAGGTGAAAGCTACTGTATGATCCCTTATTGATGTCACTTGTTAAATCCAGTTCAATCAGTGTAGAGGAAGAGGAGACAGGTTAAATAAAGAATTTTAAGCCTTGAGACAAATGAAACATGGACTGTGTATGAGTGCCATTCAGAGGGTGAATGGCCAAGACAAAATATTTAAGTGCCTTTGAATGGGGTAAAGTAGTAGGTGGCAGGCGCAACAATTTGAGTGTGTCAAGAACTGCAACGTTGCTGGGTTTTTCACACTCAACAGTTTCCCATGTGTATCAAGAATGGTCCACCACCCAAAGGACATCCAGCCAACTTGGCAAAACTGTGAGAACTATTTACATTTTAGCAGACGCTCTTATACAGAGCAACTTACAGGAGCAATTAGAGTTAAGTGCCTTGCTCAAGGGCACATCTGCAGGTTTTTCACCTAGTTGGCTCAGGGATTCAAACCGGCAACCTTTTGGTTACTGGACCAACACTCTTAACCGCTAGGATACCTGCCACCCTGTCTTGGAGTCAACAAATCAAATCAAATGTTAGTGATGGCTGTTTAACAGTCTGATGGCCTTGAGATAGAAGATGTTTTTCAGTCTCTCGGCTCCAGCTTTGATGCACATGTACTGACCTCGCCTTCTGGATGATAGCGGGGTGAACAGGCAGTGGCTCGGGTGGTTGTTGTCCTTGATGATCTTTTTGGCCTTCCTGTGACATCGGGTGGTGTAGGTGTCCTGGAGGGCAAGTAGTTTGCCCCCGGTGATGAAACAGTCCATGTTTCATTTGTCTCAGGGCTTAAAATTCTCAAGGCTTAAAATTCTTTATTTAACCTGTCTCCTCTTCATCTACACTGATTGAACTGGATTTAACAAGTGACATCAATAAGGGATCATACAGTAGCTTTCACCTGGTCAGTCTATGTCACGGAAAGAGCAGGTGTTCCTAATGTTTTGAACACGCAGTGTATATAAATATCTCTCTACTTCTCTCTCCATCCCTGAATACTAAGTTTAGACTACGCATCACCGGGGGCACTACCCTCTGGAGAGCCTTACGGTTGTGGGCGGAGCAGTTGCCGTACCAGGCGGTGATACAGCCCGACAGGATGCTCTCGGTTGTGCATCTGTAAAAGTTTGCGAGTGTTTTTGGTGACAAGCCGAATTTCTTCAGCCTCCTGAGGTTGAAGTGGCGCTGTTGCGCCTTCTTCACCACGCTGTCTGTGTGGGTGGACCATTTCAATTTGTCCGTGATGTGTACGCAGAGGAACTTAAAACTTTCCACCTTCTCCACTACTGTCCCGTCGAAGTGGATAGGGGAGTGCTCCCTCTGCTGTTTCCTAAAGTCCACGATCATCCCCTTTGTTTTGTTGACGTTGAGTGTGAGGTTATTTTCCTGACACCACACTCTGAGAGCCCTCACCTCCTCCCTGTAGGCCGTCTAGTCGTTGTTGGTAATCAAGCCTACCACTGTAGTGTCGTCTGCAAACTTGATGATTGACTTGGAGGTGTGCATGGCCAGGCAGTCATGGGTGAACAGGGAGTACAGGAGAGGGCTGAGAAGGCACCCTTGTGGGGCCCCAGTGTTGAGGATCAGCGGGGTGGAGATGTTGTTTCTTACCCTCACTACCTGGGGGCGTCCCGTCAGAAAGTCCAGGACCGAGTTGCCACCATCCCTGTGGAAATCTTTTGACACCCTGTAGAGTCCATGCCCAGACGAATTGAGGCTGTTCTGAGGGCAAAAAGGGGTGCACTCAATATTAGGAAGGTATACGTCATGTTTTGTACACTCAGAGTGGAATGAGATGTTCGACGAGCAGGTGTCCACATTCTTTTGGTTATGTAGTATATGTATGTATGTATGTATGTATGTATGTATGTATGTATGTATGTATGTATGTATGTATGTATGTATGTATGTATGTATGTATGTATGTATGATGTTGGGAAATTAGGCCTGGCTCGCAGTCGGAGATCCAATTATTCCTAAATGTGCTCGATGGGGTTGAGGTCAGGGCTCTGTGCAGGCCAGTCAAGTTCTTCCACACCGATCTCGACAAACCATTTATGTATAGACCTTGCTTTATGCACAGGGGCATTGTCACGCTGAAACAAGAAAGGGCCTTCCACGAACTGTTGACACAAAATTGGAAGCACTGAATTGTTTAGAATGTCATTGTATGCTGTAGCATTAACATTTCCCTTCACTGGAACTAAGGGGCCTAGACTGAACCATGAAAAACAGCCCTAGACCATTATTCCTCCTCCACCAAACTTTACAGTTGGCACTATCCATTGGGAAAGGTAGCATTCTCGTGACAAATCAGATTCGTCTTTCGGACTGCCAGATGGTGAAACGTGATTTATCACTCCAAAGAACATGTTTCCACTGCTCCAGAGTTCAACAGCGGCAAGCTTTACACAACTCCAGCCAACGTTTGGCGTTGAGCATGGTGATCTTAGGCTTTTGTGCGGCTGCTCAGCAATGGAAACGCATTTCATGAAGCCCCCGACAAACAGTTCTTGTACTGACGTTGCTTCCAGAGGCAGTTTGGAACACAGCCAAGACAATGCAGGAGTGGCTTTGGAACAAGTCTCTGAATGTTCTTGAGCGGTCCAGCCAGAGCACGGACTTGAACCCGATCGAACATCTCTGGAGAGACCTGGAAATAGCTGTGCAGCAACGCTCCCCATACAACCTGACAGAGCTTGAGAGGATCTGCAGAGAAGAATGGGATTAATTCCCCAAATACAGGCCTGCCAAGCTTGTAGCCTCATACCCAAGAAGACTTGAGGCTGTAATTGCTGCCAAAGGTGCTTCAACAAAGTACTCCATTTTCAATTTTTTATACATTTGCAAAATATTCTAAAAAGCTGTTGTTGTTTTGTCATTAAGTGGTATTGTGTATAGATTGATGTGGGGAAAAAAACAATTTAATCCATTTTAGAACAAGACTGTAGCGTAAAAAAATATGGAAAAAGTGTAGGGGTCTGAATATTTTCCGAATGCACTGTATCGAGAGAGAGAGAGAAATCTACACTCTTCGGCTGTCTCCATACTGTATGAGAACCCTTTTTGGTTCTAGGTACAACCCTCTTTGGTTCCAGGTGGAACCCTTTTGGGTTCGTTGTAGAGTCCTCTGTGGAAAGGGTTCTAATTGGAACCAAAAAAAATGTATTCTATGAGGACAGCCAAAGAACCCTTTTATACTGAACAAAAATATAAATGGAACATGCAACACTTTCAAAGATTTTACTGAGTTACAGTTCATAGAAGGCAATCAGTCAATTTAGGTAAATTCATTAGGCCCTGATTTATGGATTTCACATAACTGGGCAGGGTTGCACCCACTGGGGAGACAGGCCCAGCCAATCAGAATTTGATTTTTCCCCACCAAAGGGCTTGATTACAGACAGAAATACTCAGATTAGAAAAACCACACATTTTGGAGTAGCCTTTTATTGTTGTCAGCACAAAGTGCATTTGTGTAATTATCATGCTGTTTAATCAGCTTGTTGATATGCCACAACTGTCAGGTGGATGGATTATCTTGGTAAAGAAGAAATGCTCACTAACAAGGATGTAAACACATTTGTGCACAACATTTTAGAGAAATACGCTTTTAGTGTGTATGGAACATTTCTGGTATCTTTTATTTCAGCTTATGAAACATGGGACCAATATTTTACATGTTGCCTTTATATTTTTGTTCAGTATAGGTTCTAGATATAATTTTTTTTTATAAGAGTGTACAGTACTAGTGGCTGAATAGTGACCTATGTGGACATTTGATTTGCTTACATGGCCCACCACACTAGAATGATGATGTTAAATGTTCCATTTATATCCTGAGGCTGCATTTATTGTAGCTGGGGATTTTAACAAAGCCAATTTAAAAGCAAGGCTACCTAAATTCTATCAGCATATTGATTTCACTACGTGCAGTCGTAATACACTCGACCACTGCTACTCTAACTTCCGCGATGCATATAAAGCCCTCCCTTCGCCAAATCCGACCACGACGCCATCTTGCCCCTACCGTCTTATAGGCAGAAACTCAAACAGGATGTACCAGTGACTAGAACTATTCAATGCTGGTCTGACCAATCGGAATCTACGCTTCAAGATTGTTTTGATCACGCAGACTGGGATATGTTCCGGTCAGCCGTAGAGAAAAACATCGACCTATACGCTGACTCGGTGAGGGAATTTATAAGGAAGTGCATTGGAGATGTTGTACCCACTATGACTATTAAAACCTACCCTAACCAGAAACCGTGGATGGATGGCAGGATTCGCGCAAAACTGAAAGCGTGAACCAAGCCATTTAACCATGGCAAGAGGTCTGGGAATATGGCTGAATATAAACAGTGTAGTTATTCAATCAAACAAGCGAAATGCCGGTACAGGGACAAAGTGGAGTCACAATTCAACGGCTCAGACACGAAACATACGAGGCAGGGTCTACAGGAAATCACGGACTACAAAAAGAAAACCAGCCACGTCACGGACACCGACGTCACACTTCCAGACAAACTAAACACCTTCTTTGCCCACTTTGAGGATAATACAGTGTCACAGTCGTGGCCCGCTAACAAGAACTGCGCCACCCCTCTCCTTCTTCGTGGCCGACGTGAGTAAAACATTTAAATGTGTTAACCCTCGCAAGGCTGCTGGCCCAGACGGCATCCCTAGCCGCGTCCTCAGAGCATGTGCAGACCAGCTGGCTGGTGTGTTTACGGACATATTCAATTGCTCCCTATCCCACTCTGCTGTCCCCACATGCTTCAAGATGGCCACCATTGTTCCTGTACCCAAGAAGGCAAAGATAACTGAACTAAATGACTACCGCCCTGTAACACTCACTTCTGTCATCATGAAATGTTTTGAGAGACTAGTCAAGGATCATATCACCTCCACCTTACCGGCCACCCTAGACCCACTTCAGTTTGCATTTCGCCATAACAGGTCCACAGACGATGCAATCGCCATCACACAGCACACTGCCCTATCCCATCTGGACAAGAGGAATACCTATGTAAGAATGCTGTTCATTGACTACAGCTCAGCATTCAACACCATAGTACCCCCCAAGCTCATCATCAAGCTGGAGGCCCTGGGCCTCAACCCCGCCCTGTGCAATTGGGTCCTGGACTTTCTGACGGGCTGCCCCCAGGTGGTGAAGGTAGGAAACAACATCTCCACCTCGCTGACTCTCGACACTGGGGCCCCACAAGGGTGCGTGCTCAGCCCCCTCCTGTACTCCCTGTTCACCCACGACTGCGTGGCCATGCACTCCTCCAACTCAATCATCAAGTTTGCAGCTGACACAACAGTAGTGGGCTTGATTACCAACAACAACGAGACGGGCTACAGGAGGAGGCGAGGGCACTCGGAGTGTGGTGTCAGGAAAACAACCTCTCACTCAACGTCAACAAAACAATGGAGATGATCGTGGACTTCAGGAAACAGCAGAGGGAGCACCCCCTATCCACATCGAAGGGACAGCAGTGGAGAAAGTGGAACGTTTTAAGTTCCTCGGCGTACACATCAACGACAAACTGATTTGGTCCACCCACACAGACAGCGTGGTGAAGAAGCCCGATGTCATAGGAAGGCCAAAAAGATCATCAAAGACATCAACCATCCGAGCCACTGCCTGTTCACACCGCTACCATCCAGAAGGCGAGGTCAGTACAGGTGCATCAAAGCTGGGACCAAGAGACTGAAGAACAGCGTCTATCTCAAGGCCATCAGACTGCTAAACAGCCATCACTAACTCAGAGAGGCTGCTGCCTACATGTAGACCCAATGACTGGCCACTTTAACAAATGGATCACTAGTCACTTTAAACAATGCCACTTTAAATAATGACACTTTAAATAATGTTTACATAACTTACATTACTCACATCATATGTACAGTTGAAGTCGGAAGTTTGCATACACCTTAGCCAAATACATTTAAACTCGGTTTTTCACAATTCCCAACATTTAATCCTAGTAAAAAATTCCCTGTCTTAGGTCAGTTAGGATCACCACTTTATTTTGAGAATGTTAAATGTCAGAATAATAGTAGAGAGAATGATTTATTTCAGCTTGTATTTCTTTCATCACATTCCTAGTGGGTCAGAAGTTGACATACACTCAATTAGTATTTGGTAGCATTGTCTTTAAATTGTTTAACTTTGGTCAAATGTTTCAGGTAGCCTTCCACAAGCTTCCCACAATAAGTTTGGTGAACTTTGGCCCATTCATCCTGACAGAGCTGGTGTAACTGAGTCAGGTTTGCAGGCCTCCTTGCTCACACATGCTTATTCAGTTCTGCCCACAAATTTTCTATAGGATTAAGGTCAGGTCTTTGTGATGGCCACTCCAATACCTTGACTTTGTTGTCCTTAAGCCATTTTGCCACAACTTTGGAAGTCGTTGTCCATTTAGAATACCCATTTGTGACCAAGCTTTAACTTCCTGACTGATGTCTTGAGATGCTGCTTCAATATATCCACATAATTTTCCGTCCTCATGATGCCATCTATTTTGTGAAGTGCACCAGTCCCTCCTGCAGCAAAGCACCCCCACAACATGATGCTGCCACCCCCGTGCTTCACGGTTGAGATGGTGTTCTTCGGCTTGCAAGCCTCCCCCTTTTTCCTCCTAACATAACAATGGTCATTGTGGCATCATCAGACCAGAGGACATTTCTCCAAAAAGTACGATCTTTGTCCCCATGTGCAGTTGCAAACCGTATCCTGGCTTTTTTAGGGCGGTTATGGAGCAGTGGCTTCTTCCTTGCTGAGCGGCCTTTCAGGTAATGTCGATATAAGACTCGTTTGTACCTGTTTCCTCCAGCATCTTCACAAGGTCCTTTGCTGTTGTTCTGGGATTGATTCACACTTTTCGAACTAAAGTACATTCATCTCTAGGAGACAGAACTCGTCTCCTTCCTAAGCGGTCTGATGGTTGCGTGGTCCCATGGTGTTTATAATTGCGTACTATTGTTTGTACAGATGAACGTGGTACCTTCAGGCGTTTGGAAATTGCTCCCAAGGATGAACCAGACTTGTGGAGGTCTACACTTTTTTTCTGGGGTCTTGGCTGATTTCTTTTGATTTTCTCATTATGTCAATCAAAGAGGCACTGAGTTTGAAGGTAGGCCTTGAAATACAGGTACACCTCCAATTGACTCAAATTATGTCAATTAGCCTATCAGAAGCTTCTAAAGCCATGACATCATTTTCTGGAATTTTCAAGTTGTTTAAAGGCACAGTCAACTTAGTGTATGTAAACTTCTGATCCACTGGAATTGTGATACAGTGAAATAATCTGTCTGTAAACAATTGTTGGAAAAAGTACTTGTGTCATGCACAAAGTAAATGTCCTAACCGACTTGCCAAAACTATAGTTTGTTACAAGAAATTTGTGGAGTGGTTGAAAAACGAGTTTTAATGACTCCAACCTAAGTGTATGTAAACGTCCGACTTCATCTGTATATACTGTATTTTATACCATCTATTGCACCTTTCCTATGCCGCTTGGCCATCGCTCATCCATATATTTATATGTACATATTCTCATTCACCCCTTTTAGATTTGTGTGTATTACGTAGTTGTTGGGGAACTGTTAGATTACTTTTTAGATATTACTGCACTGTCGGAACCAGAAGCATAAGCATTTCGCTACACTCGCGTTAACATCTGCTATGACAAATACAATTTGATTTCATTTGATTTGACTCATTTCCCTACACAATCCTTTCCATTAGTTATTTCCCCCATTAGAATTCTATGCCCCAGGTGTTTTTCCCATCAGAATTACTCCATTCAAACGAACTCAGTGTATTCTAATCAGACAGAAGTGTCATATCAGCCATTACGATGGCTTTGAACTTGTTTCAGTGAAAAAGAAGGTGCCAAAAATAACCACCCCTCCACTGCATGCATTAATCAAACCATATTCATCAGTTCGGGCCTGATCAGGGAGAACAGGGAGATGGGTGATGCTGAGCTCGTTCCCACTAATTAGCTTAGCAATTATTGTAAGCTGTCACAGTTCTTTAGCCCCAGTCTGGACTGCGTGTGCTCCAGAACATAATCCTCCTCAAATGACAAGATAATGGAGGCAGAGAGAGGCCACCGCTTCTAAAGGAACCTGCAGATATAATCCCTACAGGGACCTTTTAGGGAGAGCGAGAGAGGGTGGGATGGAGGGGGAGAGAGAGAGAGGGAGAGATAGAGGAAGAGAGAGAGGGATAGAGGGAAATTTCAGCTTTTATGCTGAAATCTCCCAATTGTGTTTTCACAGTAGTTACTGCACCTCATCATAGTTTTGTTAATTTCAATATTCCAACACATATATAAAGCTAAGCCAGTTCAGAAAGGGAACCCGAGTGCCCGCCTCAGCTGAGCATCAGTTTAAATTGCACAATTAGATGCTCGTAACAATCACGCCTACCTTATTTGGCGGTCTATTTAAGCTGACTGGTTCTGCTCAAACATCCTGCTGCCGCTTGCTGCTTACTGCTAGTATGTAGCTTAACTTCAGAACATCTAAGAAAGGATACAGCCATGAGCAAGATGTGCTTACAGGTATACCATTTTGCTATACTGTGACAATGTTACTACTGCTATACTGTGAACGCGTAGATGCATGTATATGCTCTAAAAGTTTCTACACAGTTGCTTAATAATGTAATTTAATTATAAACAGCAAATGCACCCTTCCTCTTGTTTACATTCTGTTGTTTACTTCCTGATGTGAGACAGGAGAGGAAACCTATTAAAACCTAATTTAGCAGACAAACAAACAGACAGATACACACAAACACACACAATACAATCTCACAGAGAGAGAAATAAAGAAATAAATAAAGAGATTTAGTCATAGATCAATAACCCTCCTGCATGGATCCTTTTCCCTGCCACGGTGTGAACACATCACTGGTACTTACTGCTGGATGTGCAAAGCATACTGTATAAAGCATCAGTCTGAATTGGAAATACACAGTTAGGTTTTTACTGTTTGGTACCAGAGTTTCTGAAGGTCACATGGTTGTCTGGGAAAAAATTATTTGTTGGCAGGAATCTAATAAGACAGCCATCTGGCGTACTGCGAGTCGCCTCCTGAGTGTTCGAAATCTGGGCAGGGGATTCCAGTACCTGGTTGACTGGGATGGTTATGGCCCGGAGGAGAAGTACTGGGTCCCTGCTAAGAACATGCTGGACCCAGCCCTCATCGCTGAGTTCCGGCACCCCGATCAACCAGGTATTGGCCCGGGTAGGATACCAGGTGGTACCCCTGGGGGGGGGGGGGGGTACTGTCACATCCTGTTTCACACCCTGATCTGTTTCACCGGTCTTGTGCTTTGTCTCCACACCCCACCAGGTGTCTCCTATTATCCCCTGTATATTTATACCTGCGTTGTCTGTCTGTCTGCCAGTTCGCCTTGTTTTGTCAGGTCTTACCAGCGTGTTTTCCGTTGCTCCAGTTCTTGTTTTCTAGTCTTCCCGGTTTCCGACCTTTCTGACTGGCCTGAGTCTGCCTGCCGTTATGTCCCTTTTTGACTCCGATTACGAACCTCTGCCTGCCCGCGACCTGCCCTTTTGCCTGCCCCTTTGTTATAACTATTCAGAGAACCGAACCATACGCCTTCTGTGTCTGCATCTGGGTCATATCCTGAGTCGTGATAATCAAGATGAAAGCATTTTGAACAGATTCATATTTCTTTTGGCTAGTAGTATTAGATTATTGCAGTCAAACAAAATTGTACACCAATTAACAATCAGATTATTATCAAATAGTAAAATCCTACACTATCAAAATAATTTAAATATAAATACAAAAAGATAATACCCTCAACTAACACAGTTCCTCGTGATCAGTTACTTGATTGACAACACTGTTTGAGACAAAACAATCTGAGGGTGTGGTGGTGGTACACTGCTATCGGATTAGCCAACAGGCTACGCTGGTATTTAACTCTTGTAAAATAAATAATAACTGTTCAAAGTGTAATCACGACTTGGCATGCCCTTTGGCATCTAAATAAGCTCTAACATACCTGCAGGGAAATGTAATAATGTGCATCTCCATTCGGTCTGCTCTGAACTGACTTTTATATTCCGTGAACATGGCAATTCCATATTAATATGTGGAAGGGTGTCCATCTATCTGAGCAAAAAAGGTCAACATTTTGAATGGCTGGAAATGATATATTATTATTTTTTGAGTACGACTGAGCTGCAGTATTAACCCAATCTGAAAAACAAACTCAAACCAAGGGACGACAATACATACAGATGTACAGTGCCTTGTGAAAGTATTCACCCCCTTTGGCATTTTTCCTATTTTGTTGCCTCACAACCTGGAGTTAAAATTGATTTTTTGGGGCGGGGGGGTTGTATCATTTGATGTACATAACATGCCTACCACTTTGAAGATGCAAAATATTTTTTTATTGTGAAACAAGAAATAACACAAAAAAACTGAACTTGAGCATGCATAACTATTCACCCCCCCAAAGTCAATACTTTGTAGAGCCACTTTTTAGAGCAATTAGAGCTGCAATTCTCTTGGGATATGTCTCTATAAGCTTGGCACATCTAGTCACTGGGAATTTTGCCCATTCTTCAAGGCAAAACTGCTCCAGCTCCTTCAAGTTGGATGGGTTCTGCTGGTGTACAGCAATCTTTAAGTCATACTACAGATTCTCAATTGGATTGAGGTCTGGGCTTTGACTAGGCCATTCCAAGACATTTAAATGTTTCCCCTTAAACCACTTGAGTGTTGCTTTAGCAGTATGCTTAGGGTCATTGTCCTGCTGGAAGGTGAACCTCCGTCCCAGTCTTAAATCTCTGGAAGACTGAAACAGGTTTCCCTCAAGAATTTCCCTGTATTTAGCGCCATCCATCATTCCTTCAATTCTGACCAGTTTCCCAGTCCCTGATGATGAAAAACATCCCCACAGCATGATGCTGCCACCACCATGCTTCACTGTGGGGATGGTATTCTTGGGGTGATGAGAGGTGTTGGGTTTGCGCCAGACATAGCGTTTTCCTTGATGGCCAAAAAGCTCATTTTAATCTCATCTGACCAGAGTACCTTCTTCCATATGTTTGGGGAGTCTCCCACATGCCTTTTGGCGAACAGCATTTTTTCTTGAAGCAATGGCTTTTTTTCTGGCCACTCTTCTGTAAAGCCCAGCTCTGTGGAGTGTTCGTCTTAAAGTGGTCCTATGGACAAATACTCCAATCTCCGCTGTGGAGCTTTGCAGCTCCTTCACGGTTATCTTTGGTCTCTTTGTTGCCTCTCTGATTAATGCCCTAATTGCATGGTCTGTGAGTTTTGGTGGGCGGCCCTCTCTTGGCAGGTTTGTGCTGCCATATTCTTTCCATTTTTTAATAATGGATTTAACGGTGCTTTGTGGGATGTTCGAAGTTTCTGATATTTTTTTATAACCCAACCTTGATCTGTACTTCTCCACAACTTTGTCCCTGACCTGTTTGGAGAGCTCCTTGGTCTTCATGGTGCCGCTTGCTTGGTGGTGTCCCTTGCTTAGTGGTGTTGCAGACTCTGGGGCCTTTCAGAAAAGGTGTGTGTGTGTGTATGTATGTATATATATGTGTGTGTGTGTGTGTGTGTGTGTATACTGAGATCATGTGACACTTAGATTGCACACAGGTGGACTTTATTTAACTAATTATGTGACTTCTGAAGGTTGCATCAGATCTTATTTAGGGACTTCATAGCAAAGGGGGTGAATACATATACACGCACCACTTCAGTTTTTTATTTATATTTTTTTCAATTCACCAATTTTGACTATTTTGTGTATGTTCATTATACGAAACACAAATAAAAATCAATTTAAATTACAGGTTGTAATGCAACAAAACAGGAAAAATGCCAAGGGGGATGAATACTTTTGCAAGGCACTGTAGGATCTTAATTTGAGCCAGTTTGCTACAGCATGAAAATAATCCTGCAGGAAATGTGGATTATAATGAATGGACTTTTTTTTGTAGGGGTTGATATATTTCTCGTAAGGGCAAATCAATTCTGACATTTTTAAAGTGGAATTAAACATTTTAGAAGCCTTTTTAAACCTTGAAAACACTAAGTTTGCATTTCTCAGCAACAGAAGTGATCAAATTAAGATCCTACATCTGTATATCTTGGGTATGTACTGTAGGTGACTATACAGGACAAAACTGGGACTGTGGGACAAAATATCCTTTTGTGCTGTGAAATGATTGCTACAATCAAAATGCTGAATATGTTTCACAGAGTTCAACAAATACATTTCAACCTTGGAAGTTGATTACGTAACGTTATTACACCACATTTTGAGGTCGGAATTGTTTGCCACATCTACTGGTAAATAAGCGGGTAAGCACACAGGCGTCTATCAACCACTTTGAATTACCATGGTAACACACCCAGTGGCAATTGCATGTGCAATAGGAAAGCAGGTTTTAAAAGGATGTTTGGAAGGGCTGTTTGTTTTTAATCTCATCTGTCTCATCTGTTTTTAATCTCATATACCCTGCCACTATTTTGGGAGGTGGCAGGGTATATCTGGCAGACATAGGGCCTGTTCCTCTGCCCAGGTGTTGCTGACATATCAGCTAACCAAATTATACACTGAGTGTACAAAACATTAAGGACACCTTCCTAATACTAAGTTGCATCCCCCCTCTTTTGGACTTTACAACGTTACAACCCAGCATTGTTACAGTTTTTGACACTCAAACCGGTGAGCCTGGCACCTACTCCCATACCCAGTTCAAAGGGACTTAAATCTTTTGTCTTGTCCATTCACCCCACGAAGAGCATAGATACACAATCCATGTCTCAAGGCTTAACAATCCTACTTTAACCTGTCTCCTCTTCATCTACACTGATCGAAGTGGATCTAACAAGTGACATCAATAAGGGATCATAGCTTGTATGTTATAGAAATCTGGTGCCCAACGACACAGTCGATGACATTGCACACAACCATCGGTTGACGCATGCAACGTCTGAGCAGGGGAAAGCAACCATATTCTCACTTGGGTTGTACTAAATAGTTGAAACAAAGTATAATTAAAGGCCCCCAGATGGCACAACATATTCAATAAACTACCAACATGCACAGCAAAGTAGCACAAAGTCGACTAAAATATATAAAAAATGTCAATTTTATTACAATGCAGTTGTAACGCACTGTAGAAACTACTTTAGAGTTACTACTGTATAAGTACACACAATATATATATATATATATATATATATATATACAAAATATGTTGATATCCCTTCAAATTTGTGGACTTGGCTACCTGCCCGGATGCATAGTGCCAACTGTAAAGTTTGTTGGAGGAGGAGTATTGGTCTGGTGCTGTTTTTCATGGTGCGGGTTATACCCCTTAGTTCCAGTGAAGGGAAATCTTAACGCTACAGCATACAATGACATTCTAGATGATTCTGTGCTTCCAACTTTGTGGCAACAGTTTGGGGAAGGCTTTCCTGTTTCAGCATGACAATGCCCCCATGCACAAAGTGAGGTCCATACAGAAATGGTTTGTTGAGATACGTGTGGAAGAACTTCACTGGCCTGCACAGAGCCCTGACCTCGACCCCATCAAACACCTTTGTTGTGAATTGGAATAACGACTACGAGTCAGGGATAGTTGCCCAACATCAGTTCCTAACCTCAATGATGTTCTTGTGGCTGAATGGAAGCAAGCCTTCCCAGAAGAGTGGAGGCTGTTATAGCAGTAAAGGGGGGACCATATTAATGCCCATGATTTTGGAATGAGATGTTTGACGAGCAGGTATCCACATACTTTTGGTCATCTAGTGTGTATTTACAGTTGAAGTCGGACGTTTACGTACACTTTAGCCAACTACATTTAAACTCAGTTTTCACAATTCCCAACATTTAATCCTAGTAAAAATTCCCTGTCTTAGGTCAGTTAGGATCACCACTTTATTTTAAGAATGTGAAATGTCACAATAATAGTAGAGAGAATGATTTATTTCAGCTTTTATTTCTTTCATCACATTCCCAGTGGGTCAGAAGTTGACATACACTCAATTAGTATTTTGTAGCATTGCCTTTAAATTGTTTAACTTTGGTCAAACGTTTTGGGTAGCCTTCCACAAGCTTCCCACAATAAGTTGGGTGACTTTTGGCCCATTCCTCCTGACAGAGCTGGTGTAACTGAGTCAGGTTTGCAGGCCTCCTTGCTCGCACATGCTTATTCAGTACTGCCCACTAATTTTCTACAGGATTAAGGTCAGGTCTTTGTGATGGCCACTCCAATACCTTGACTTTGTTGTCCTTAAGCCATTTTGCCACAACTTTGGAAGTATGCTTGGGGTCGTTGTCCATTTAGAATACCCATTTGCGACCAAGCTTTAACTGATGTCTTGAGATGCTGCTTCAATATATCCACATAATTTTCCTACCTCATGATGCCATCTATTTTGTGAAGTGCACCAGTCCCTCCTGCTGCAAAGCACCCCCACAACATGATGATGCTGCCACTCCCATGCTTCACTGTTGGGATGGTGTTCTTCGGCTTGCAAGCCTCCCCCTTTTTCCTCCAAGCATAACGATGGTCATTATGGCTAAACAGTTCTATTTTTGTTTCATCAGACCAGAGGACATTTCTCCAAAATGTACGATCTTTGCCCCCATGTGCAGTTGCAAACCGTAGTCTGGCTTTTTTATGGCGGTTTTGGAGCAGTTGCTTCTTCTTTGCTGAGCGGCCTTCAGATAATGTCGATATAGGACTCGTTTTAGTGTGGATATAGATACTGTTGTACCTGTTTCCTCCAGCATCTTCACAAGGTCCTTTGCTGTTGTTCTGGGATTGATTTGCACTTTTCGCACCAAAGTACGTTCATCTCTAGGAGACAGAACACGTCTCCTCCCTGAGCGGTATGATGGCTGTGTGTCCCATGGTGTTTATACTTGCGTACTATTGTTTGTACAGATGAACGTGGTACTTTCAGGCATTTGGAAATTGCTCCCAAGAATGAACCAGACTTGGAGGTCTACACTTTTTTTCTGGGGTCTTGGCTGACTTCATATAAGCTCAAGAAAATGGCACTGAGTTTGAAGGTAGGCCTTGAAATACATCCACAGGTACACCTCCAATTGACTGAAATGATGTCAATTAGCCTATCAGAAGCTTCTAAAGCCATGACATAATTTCTGGAATTATCCAAGTTGTTTAAAGGCACAGTCAACTTTAGTGTATGTAAACTTCTGACCCACTGGAATTGTGATACTGTCATAGTCGTGTTTGTAGGTGGCAGGGAAGTCAGGCGCAGGAGAAACCAACTTGGTTAAACTGGAGTATTTTAATTAACAAGAAAACAAACTCCAAAACCAAAGTACACAAATAACATGGGTAAAAATAACCCGTCGCACACCAATACAAAATACACGCGTACATAACTCACAATCACTGACAAAGACATGAGGGAAAACAGAGGGTAAATACACAATATGTAATGAATGGGATTTCTATTATTTCTTTTTTTCACCTTTATTTAACCAGGTAGGCAAGTTGAGAACAAGTTCTCATTTACAATTGAGACCTGGCCAAGATAAAGCAAAGCAGTTCGACACATACAACAACACAGAGTTACACATGGAGTAAAACAAACATACAGTCAATAATACAGTAGAAAAATAAGTCCATATACAATGTGAGCAAATGAGTTGAGATAAGGGAGGTAAAGGCAAAAAAGGCCATGGTGGCAAAGTAAATACAATATAGCAAGTAAAACACTGGAATGGCAGATTTGTAGTGGAAGAAAGTGCAAAGTAGAAATAGAAATAATGGGGTGCAAAGGAGCAAAATAAATAAATAAATAAATACAGTAGGGGAAGAGGTAGATGTTTGGGCTAAATTATATATGGGCTATGTACAGGTTCAGTGATCTGTCAGCTGCTCTGACAGTTGGTGCTTAAAGCTAGTGAGGGAGATAAGTGTTTCCAGTTTCAGAGATTTTTGTAGTTCGTTCCAGATTGGAACCAGGTGTGAAGGAAGACAAGCCAAACCAATGGAAAATGAAAAACTGATTAATGATGGCTAGAAGACTGGTGACGTCGACCGCCGAGCACCACCCGAGCAAGGAGGGGCATAGACTTCGCTAAAAGTCGTGACAGATACAGTGAAATAATCAGTCTGTAACCAATCGTTGGAAAAATGACTTGTGTCATGCACAAAGTAAATGTCCTAACCGACTTGCCAAAACTATAGTTTGTTACAAGAAATTTGTGGAGTGGTTGAAAAACGAGTTTTAATGACTCCAACCTAAGTGTATGGGATGGTGGATGATGGATCTCTATGGCAAGACACATCATTCACCGTTTCATCATAATCGGGCCAATGCTGTCATAACCCATGATGGCGCAGGAGGGGAGGGCTGCCGTCTTATTGGCTCTTAGCCAAGCATGCTATTTTGTTAGTTTTTTTGCGTTGTTTGTAAGTTTGTTTTGTACATAATGTTGCTGCTACCATCTCTTATGAACTAAAATAGCTTCTGGACATCAGAACTGCGATTGCTCACATCAAACTGGACGAAGAATTCTTCAATGAGTCGGACGGGAGGGATATACTACAGACACCCGACCAGGCCCAGATCCCCGTGATTAGCTGGATAAGGAAACAGAGATTTCGAGGCTCAGGGTGTCTTGTGAGGATCAGGGAATGAGGTCTCGAGGTTTTGTTCGCCTATCTACCTAGAGAGTTTTCATCTGTATTTTTCGTAGCTGTCTACATACCACCACAGAATGATGCTGGCACTAAAACCGTGCTCAATGAGCTGGATACCGCCATAAGCAAACAGGAAAATGCTCACCCAGAGGCGGCGCTCCTAGTGACCGGGGACTTTAATGCAGGAAAACTCAAATCAGTTTTACCTCATTTCTATCAGCATGTTAAATGTGCAACCAGAGGGAAAAACATTCTAGACCACCTTAACTCCACACACAGAGACACGTACAATGCTCTCCCTCGTCCTTGATTTGGCAAATCTGACCATAATTCTTTCCTCCTGATTCCTGCTTACAAGCTAAAAATAAAGCAGGAAGCACCAGGGACTTGGTCAGTTGAAGCAGAGGCTAAACTACAGGACTGCTTTGCTAGCACAGACTGGAATATGTTGCGGGATTCTTCCGATGGCATTGAGGAGTACACCACATATGTCACTGGCTTTATCAATAAGTGCATCAAGGACGTCTTCCCCACAGTGACTGTACATACATACCCAACCAGAAGTCATGGATTACAGGCAACATTCGCACTGAGCTAAAGGGTACAGCTGCCGCTTTCAAGGAGTGGGACTCTAACCCGGAAGCTTATGAGAAATCCTGCTATGCCCTCCGACTAACCATCAAACAGGCAAAGCATCAATAAAGGACTAAGATCGAATCGTACTACACCGGCTCCGATGCTCGTCAAATGTGGCAGGGCTTGCAAACTATTACAGACTACAAAGGGAAGCACAGCCAAGAGCTGCCCAGTGACCCGAACCTACCAGACGAGCTAAATAATTTCAATGCTCGTAACACTGAAATATAAATGAGAGCATCAGCTGTTCCGGAAGACTGTGTGATCACACTCTCCGTAGCTGATGCGAGTAAGACTTTCAACAGGTCAAAATTTACAAGGCCGCAGGGCCAGACAGATTACCAGGACGTGTACTCCAAGCATGTGCTGACAAACTGGCAAGTGTCTTAACTGACATTTTCAACCTCTCCCTGTCTGAGTCTGTAATACCATAGTCCCTGTGCCCAAGAACACGAAGGTAACCTACCTAAATGACTACCAACCCGTAGCACTCACGTCTGTAGCCATGAAATGCTTTGAAAGGCTGGTCATGGCTCACATCAACACCATTATCCCAGAAAACCTAGACCCACTCCATTTTGCATACCGCAAAAACAGATCCACAGATGATGCAATCTCTATTGCACACCACACTGCCCTTTCACGCCTGGACAAAAGGAACACCTATGTGAGAATGACATTCATTGACCACAGCTCAGCGTTCAACACCATAGTGCCCTCAGAGCTCATCACTAAGCTAAGGACCCTGGGACTAAACACCTCCCTCTGCAACTGGATCCTGGACTTCCTGACAGGCCGCCCCCAGGTGGTAAGGGTAGGTATCAACACATCCGCCACGCTGATCCTCAACATGGGGGCCCCTCAGGAGTGTGTACTCAGTCCCCTCCTGTACTCCCTGTACACTCATGACTGCACAGCCAGGCACGACTCCAACACCCTCATTAAGTCTGCTGATGACACAACAGTGGTAGGCCTGATCACCAACAACGACGAGACAGCCTATAGACCTGACCGTGTGGTGGAAGGACAACAACCTCTCCCTCAACGTGATCAAGACAAAGGAGATGGTTGTGGACTACAGGAAAAGGAGGACCGAGCACGCCCCCATTCTCATTAACAGGGCTGTAGGGGAGCCGGTCGAGAGCTTGAAGTTCCTTGGTGTCCACATCGCCAACAAACTAACATGGTCCAAGCATACCAAGACAGTCGTGAGAGGGCACGGCAACCTATTCCCCTCAGACTGACCTGATTTGGCATGGGTCCTCAGATCCTCAAAACGTTCTACAGCTGCACCATCGAGAGCATCCTGATGGGTTGCATCACTGCCTGGTATGGCAACTGCTCGGCCTCCGACCGTATGGCACTACAGAGCGTAGTGCATACGGCCCAGTACATCACTGGGGCCAAGCTTCCTGCCATCCAGGACCTCTATACCAGGCAGTGTCAGAGAAAGGCCCTAAAAATTGTCAGACTCCAGCCACCCTAGTCATAGACTGTTCTCTCTGCTACTGCATGGCAAGCGGTACCGGAATGCCAAGTCTAGGTCCAAGAGGCTCTTAAATAGCTTCTACCCCCAAGCCATAAGACTCCTGAACATCTAATCAAATGGCTACCTAGAATATTTGCATTTCCCCCCTCCCTCTCTGGAACGCTGCTACTCTCTGTTATTATCTATGTATAGTCACTTTAATAACTCAACCTACATGTACATATAGCCCCGCTATTGTTATTTACTGCTGCTCTTTAATTTTTTGTTATTCTTATCTCTTTATTTTTTTATTTGTTAGGTATTTTCTGACAAACTGCATTGGTGGTTAAGAGCTTGTAAGTAAGCCTTTCACTGTTTAGTCTACACCTGTTGTATTCGAAGCATGTGACAAATACAATTTCACTTGATATTACGTGTGACTAGCATACTAACACACAGATCCACAGTCCCCTCCCCGACAAAGTAAATTCTGTTAAGGATAAGGGAGTCCTATACCTCCTTCAATACTCCCCACTTGAACAACAGTTTGACCATATCATTAAAAAACACCGGCACGGCCTCCCGTTTGGAGCAGCGGTCTAGGGCACTACATCGCAGTGTTGCGGCTTCACTACAGCCTGGGGTTTGATCCCACTCACTACCGGGAGTCCCATTGGGCGGTGCACAACTGACCCAGCGTCGTCCGGGTTAGGGGAGGGTTTGGCCGGGCGGGGGCTTTACTTGGCTCATTGTTCTCTAGCGACTCCTTGTGGCGGGCAGGGCGCCTGCTGGCTGATTTCGGTTGTCAGTTGAACGGTGTTTTCTCCAACACATTGGTGCAGCTGGCTTCCGGGTTCTTGGGGGTGGGTGTTAAGGAGTGCGGCTTGGCAGGTCATGTTTTGGGAGGACGCATGACTTGACTCTCGTCTCTCCCGAGCTCGTTGGGGAGTGTTACGTCTACTCCCGATTCCAGGTTGCAGTGCATCCAACATCAGTCAAAATGGTGGTTAGGTCTGATCTTCTATCTGTGAAAGGTAGCACCTTCCTAGACAATATGCCAGACGTCAATTACAGTTGTGGTCAATGTACCCAGTGTAATAACTTCACGTCATTGATCATTTGTTATTGAGAAGAGTTCTATTGGAGTGGACAAACTGTGAATGTCACCAAAAGGCCTTAACCAAGAGTTGTTCTTAGTTGTCTAAGACATTTTCATATTTATCTATGTTGCATTGATACAGTATGTCTTGCCATCCATATTATATATACAGTATGTATGTTTAGTATTTTGTCTATAATGACTGTGTCCATATCATGGATAGTGTGCCAGAATATCAGAGGTACACAAATTGCTTAGAAGTAGTACACAATAAAAGTATAATAAAACAAATATAATATGATAGTGAATGAATAAGCCTTTACATAATTGATCAAATGTCCATATATAGTTACTGTACAATCAGTTTGAAACATCTACCCAACATATTTCATCTTTATTACTTCACAAAACATATTATGACATTGGTGTTACTTAAAATGTGTTAATTTATGAACATCTATCAACATTTTGGCCATTTATACAGTGTGCGTCCTGCCTTGCCTATCGATAATGGTAGAAGTGCTGTGAAAAATACTATTTTCCTTTGTTCTGAGCATATGCCATGTGTCTGCCTCTGACATAAAACGGTGGGAAATGAATAAAATAAGTAATATAAACAAATCAGAAATTCTAGTGCCTGTTTTCTAAGAACCAAAGACAGCCAAGGGCTGAATTACTAAGGAAATGTTCAAGAGTCTGCTACCATCAGGCCCTGACATTGGTCAACCATTGACCTTCGGTTCCTTTTTGGGTAACTCACCTGGGTCATCATCAGCAAGGACTGTGCCACTATGCTACTGTCCTGAAAGGGCCCATCTGGACAGGTTAATCATTCATGACCTCTCCATAGAGATAGATAGAGGACTCTAGTGCCCATTTGGCAGTATATTGCCAACCTTGGGTTTATACATGTTCAAACAAAATACACTAGGTGGTAGTGTGCACCCTTTCAGTATGTTTGTCAGCTCAAGTAGTAGAAGAAAAACATTTACTACTTCAAAATGGAGATGGCCTTAATGGTGCTGCTCATGCTCTCACAGACGCCATAATGGGACAGATTAAATTTTGCAATGTCTATCAATGTCTATGGACAAAGGAGGGAGTGTTGCTGCATACGATGTACTATTTTGTTTGACGAGCACAATGCTTAACATCAGAGGCATGAATACAGATGACACTAGAGAGGCTGAGGCTCTCCTTTTAATCCACACAACATTATGCTTTGATCACAGACATCCTCCAGTTTCTATGGTCCTCGAGTCTTCAGTCTGTGATGTTTTCCTCCAATACTGAGTCGTCAATCAGCAGAGAAGTAGAGAGAGAGATATGGTAGGTTACCAAGGAGCAGCATTTTGACTGAAAACACTTTCCTCCCAACTTGAAATGTTTTAGAGCATCTGAAGTGAAAAGGAAAGCTTGAGATCAAGATAGAAAAGAAAGGTCGGGACAGGCTGGGTCAAGTTGAGCTTGTGGCCACGAACTGGGGTCACATGTAAGAGAGTATATTGAAGAACCTCACTGACTCGTTAAACATCATGAAGCAGCCTAGGCTGAGGGGATGTACCAAGGCACCTCAATAGAAAGCCCTCCCCTTTTCCTGACCATGTGAGCTGACCAGGAAAGACTCTGGCATCTATAACTCCAACCCATAGTTACAGTTGAAGTCGGAAGTTTACATACACTTATGTTTGAGTCATTAAAACTCGTTTCTCAACCACTCCACAAATTTCTTGTTAACAAACTATAGTTTTGGCAAGTCGGTTAGGACATCTACTTTGTGCATGACACAAGTAATTTTTCCAACAATTGTTTACAGGCAGATCATTTCACTTATAATTCACTGTATTACAATTCCAGTGGGTCAGAAGTTTACATACACTAAGTTGACTGTGCCTTTAAACATCTTGGAAAATTCCAGAAAATTATGTCATGGTTTAGAAGCTTCTGATAGGCTAATTGACATAATTTGAGTCAATTGGAGGTGTACCTGTGGATGTATTTCAAGGCCTACCTTCAAACTGAGTGCCTCTTCGCTTGACATCATGAGAAAATCTAAAGAAATCAGCCAAGACCCCATAAAAATTATTGTAGACCTCCATAAGTCTGGTTCATCGTTGGAAGCAATTTCCAAACTCCTGAAGGTACCACGTTCATCTGTACGAACAATAGTATGCAAGTACAAACACCATGGGACCACGCAGCCATCATACCGCTCAGGAAAGGAGACATGTTCTGTCTCCTAGAGATGAACATACTTTGGTGTGAAAAGTGCAAATCAATCCTAGAACAACAGCAAAGGACCTTGTGAAGATGCTGGAGGAAACCGGTACAAAAGTATCTATATCCACAGTAAAACGAGTCCTGTATCGACATAACCTGAAAGGCCGCTCAGCAAGGAAGAAGCCACTGCTCCATAACCGCCATAAGAAAGCAAGACTACGGTTTGCAACTGCACATGGGGACAAAGATCATACTTTTTGGAGAAATGTCCTTTGGTCTGATGAAACAAAATAGAACTGTTTGGCCATAATGACCATCGTTATGCTTTGAGGAAAAAGGGGGAGGCTTGCAAGCCAAAGAACACCATCCCAACTGTGAAGCACGGGGGTGGCAGCATCATGTTGTGGGGGTGCTTTGCTGCAGGAGGGACTGGTTCACTTCCCAAAATAGATGGCATCATGAGGACGGAAAATTATGTGTATACATTTAAGCAACATCTCATGACATCAGTCAGGAAGTTAAAGCTTGGTCGCAAATGGGTCTTCCAAATGGACAATGACCCCAAGCATACTTCCAAAGTTGTGGCAAAATGGCTTAAGGACAACAAAGTCAAGGTATTGGAGTGGCCATCACAAAGCCCTGACCTCAATCCTATAGAAAATTTGTGGGCAGAACTGAAAAAGCGTGTGCGAGCAAGAAGGCCTACAAACCTGACTCAGTTACACCAGCTCTGTCAGGAGGAATTGGCCAAAATTCACCCGACTTATTGTGGGAAGCTTGTGGAAGGCTACCCGAAACGTTTGACCCAAGTTAAACAACTTAAAGGCAATGCTATCAAATACTAATTGAGCGTATGTAAACTTCTGACCCACTGGGAATGTGATGAAAGAAAGAAAAGCTGAAATAAATAATTCTCTCTACTATTATTCTGACTTTTCACAGGAATTGTGAAAAACTGAGTTTAAATATATTTGGCTAAGGTGTATGTAAACTTCCGACTTCAACTGTATATATTACCTGGTATGTCGTCACATGGTACTGGTCACTCCCTAATAATAGCAAGCCCCTAAGGGTTCAAATCCGAATCGAATGATGGACTGTAATCTGTTTAAGTATAACAAATTAGCCATATATTACACAGTGTATTTTTACATTGGGGTGTGATATCTGTGGTTTTATCCTCAATGTTTTTTGTAAAGAAAAATAAATGTAACTTTTATTTTGACAGGGAGTGAATGCTGAGACCAAGGTCTCATTTCCAGATGAGCCCTGTATATGTGTACAATGCCACTGCGCCAGGAAAAATACGAACTGAGAGAACCTCTATAGGAGCCTGTGGAAAGGGCAGTGAGGGAGTATTTTTAGACTTTGGGTGTCCGTGATTTGGAGTAAAGCTGTCAGTTACTCCATATTGTTGACAGGAAGGAGCGATGTGTTACTGCAGGGACTTAGTGTTTTGATTGCAGACAGTTTCTATTAGAGACACTCTGGTACCTCTCTGTCCTTTCAGAAAGGCTCCACTTTGATTTTATCAACAAAATAATACTTCATTGTTAATGCTCTTATACTAACCTTCTGAGCTCCAATTCACGCCGCCCCCTCACTGCCAATTTCACAGCTCATGGTAATGAATAATTACATCCAGACAGAATGACAAATAATAACAAATAATAACAAATAATAACTCTAGTTCCATGATTTTCACCAGGTGAGCTATCATGCCAGACAGGGCAAGACCCATCAAGCCATCATGAAGATGATAGCACTCTGAGTACTGGCCTTCGTCCTCTATGGCCCTGCCATTATCTTCTGGGAGCTGGGGGAAGGGAAGAGCCGGATCCCAGAGGACGAGTGCTTCGCTGAGTTCTACTACACGTGGTACTTCCACAGTGCCTCCATGTTGGAGTTCTTCTCCCCTTTTATCTCTGTAACATTCTTCAACCTCAGCATCTACCTCAACATCCGTAGGAGGAGGCTCCGGAACAGAGATGAGGCCTGTGGACAGGCCCACGTGCCCTGGGCAGAGGGAAAGGCATCCACCTCACCTCCCACTTCTCCCAGAACATGGTGGTGGTTAAAAAGTTGGCTAGGGCTGTGTCGGTCCAGGAGAAGGGATCATGCTCGGTGTCCTTCCACTCCCAGATATCCCCTCCCCCCATGGAGCGGCAGGACACCTCTTCCACCAGGAGCACCCAACACCTCCGGCTTTCCAGGGACAAGAAGATGGCCAAGTCGCTGGACGTCATAGTGTGTGTCTTTGCTGGGCGCCCTTCACTCCGCTGGTGATCATGTAGGGGGCGATGCATCGAGCACCGCTGGTATGAGGTCACCTTCTGGCTGCTGTGGCTCAACTCAGCTATTAAAACCCTTTCCTGTATCCACTCTGCCACAGCGGCTCCACAGGGCCTTCGGCAGGATCCTGTGTCCCAGTAAGAGGTCAACTCAGCTGGCCGCCAACTGACCTTCAGCATATGACAAGCCTCGACTGTGACAGGCCTCGACTGCATGTGACGGATGGGCCATTGACCAATGACAGGCCTCTACAGCATGTGACAGATGGGACAGTGTCCAAAGAGATGGTCACACACACACATAAAGCACTTTACTGTACATAAATTCAAAGGAGAATCTCATGACCAAATCTGATACTTTACCAATGACAAAATTGGATCGAAAATCTTTTCTTTATTCCTTGTGTCTCCTTTCTCCTCACCTCCTTCACATAGACTCAAAGGAGATACTCCCCACTAGGCACAGACGTCAGTTCAATGTCCATTTATGATTTACATTTGGTTGCGTTTTCAATGTGAAATCTACAAAAAATTACACCATGCCATTGGATTTTGGTTCAAATTTAACAGAACAAATATGAAATTCCCTTACATTGATTACTTTTAACAAATCCAATCAGTTTTCCACGTTTATTCAACGTCATCACATTTAATTTTTTTGTTGAAATTACGTGGAAACAATGTTGATTCAACCAATTTTTGCATGGTGGGTCAGTACCAAATCTGATAATTTACCAATGAAAATGTTTGATGGAACAAAATAGATTGTCATATTGAATGCTGTTTACAGCCCTGAAGTATATATGAATGTAATATGAGCATGTATGACAATGTTCGTTTTCTGTGAAGTCTGAATGTATTCATCATGAAGATCACAAAGAGATGTTCATTTAATTTATAGAAATGGAGAAAGAAACATAAGTGTCATGTTAAGTTTGCCTCTCAACACAAGCCACTATCTCTCTCTGCTGTCAGAATTCTTCCCCTACAGACCTTTTACAGAAATTATTTATTTGTTTCAGGATCTTTACTCATCAAACATTGACCATCAAGATTTAGAACGGATTATTCAACAGTTATTATCAGTAATTGACATATGTGCTGGATTCGGTTGTGTTATATCACAGGGAATTGTAATGTCTGACAAACAAGTATTAGTTTCTTTTGTACCTTCTGAATAATGAACTTGGTGTACCGGAGTAAATGTACCACTAGATGTCCCTGTTCCTCTTCCTAGCTTGAGTTTGCACCTGAATGCCCTCTTGCACCCAGACATACCACATCAAGACCTGGATTGAAGGAAAAAAAAGAAACCCAGATCAAATTATTAATTTCGTCCGTTTAGTTTCTTACCATTTGGTTATGCATTATTCATTCAAGCAACCCATGTATCAAATATTTTACCTTGTCATTTTGATAATTGAATGCAGTGCTGTGTATCATTGATCAACAAAAAAAACGTCACCAACATTGGTCTATTTAGAATGGACCACACGCTGAGATGCTGCCTTGTTCTGAGTACTTTGTTTGGCCTCAATGAGACACAGTGCCTGACGAGTTACAAGATATATCGCAGCTGGCACATTTAGTTCCTTAGAAGTTGTAGGAACGTACGTTTTGGGTTCCCGTTGGTTCTGAGAACGTTTTATTATGGCCCCCTGAATGTTTTCCTGGGAGGATTTATTTAAGCATCTCTGAATGGAATTTAAATCAAATCCAATCTAATTGTATTTGTCACATGCTTCGTAAACAACAGGTGTAGACTAACAGTGAAATGCTTACTGACGTGTCCTTCCCAACAACACAGTGAGGAAGAAAATAGAGAAATCATAGAAAAGTAACATGTAATAATAGTAAAATGAAAGTAATAATAAATACACAATGAGCAACAATATACATGGGGTACCAGTACTGAGTCGATGTGCAGAGGTACAAGGTAACTGAGGTAGATATGTACATATAACTAGGAATAAAGTGACTAGGCAACAGGATGGATCATAAACAGTAGCAGCAGCGTATGTGATGAATCAAAAATAGTTAGTACAGAAAGGGTCAATGCCAATAGTTCGGGTAGCTATTTGGTTAACTATTTTGCAAACTATTTAGAAGTCTTATGGCGTGGGGGTAGAAGCTGTTCAGGGTCTTGTTGGATTCCAGACTGGATGCATTCATACAGGTTTCTGTGAGGTAGCAGAGAGAACAGTCTATGACTTGGGTGGCTGGAGTCTTAGAATTTTTTCCTCCCTCTGACGCTGCCTGGTATATTGGTCCTTGATGGCAGGAAGCTCGGCCCCAGTGATGTGCTGGGTCGTACGCACTACCATCTGTAGCGCTATGCGGTCGAATGCCAAGCAGTTGCCATACCAAGCCGTGATGCAGCCAGTCAAGATCTCAGTGGTGCAGCTGTAGAACGTTTTGAGGATCTGTTGGCCCATGACAAATCTTTCTCGAATTTTAATGTCACATTGACAAGTACAGTGAAATGTTTATCTTGCGAACTCAAAACCCAACAATGCAATAATCAGTAACTACGTATTACTAGAAAAAAACACTAGAGAAATAAGAGGAATAAGAAAGGGGAAAAGGTGTTGTCGTGCCCTCTTCACAACTGTGTTGGTGCGTGTGGACCATGATAGATCCCCAGTGATGTGGACACCGAGAAACATCAAGCTCTTGATCCACTCCACTACAACCCCGTTTCCTGTAGTCCACGATCAGCTCCTTTGTCTTGCCGACGTTGAGGTAGAGGTTGTTGTCGTGTCAACAGTAAACTTAATGATGGTTTTTGAGTAACTAGCTTAAAACATTCACTGAATGTTTCAATAAGACCTTTAATAACACTGCAAACTTATTTTGGGTTAACTTTTCTTTTACTCCAATCACAGATATGAATTACATTAATTACACATTAATTACATGTACTTTTTGTTGTGACACAGCATCAGTAAGATTTGAACCTAGAGTCTTCTGTTCTCTGTCTATGGAATTAGTTAACTGCACCACCAGGATGGAGTTAACATGCACTCATTAAGATCAGGTGTGGACAATTGATGGGCGTGGCCTACACACATAAACACACTTAACAAAATAAGATCGTTTTGTTGATGCTGAGACACAAAGTCCCCTGTTTTGAGGACCTGCATGATTCTGGTACGGGTTCCAACTGACATTTTCTCTTATGAATTGATATGTGGACACCATAGATCGAAATGTCTTGCATTGAGCGATAGACCTGATTATCACGGACACTGGAGTGTGTCTCTTCTACCTGTGTGAAGCAGGATGTGAAATCTGAAACCACTTGAAGCTGGGATGTCCCTCCTAGCATTTCATTTGCTCCTGACTGTCCATCGACTCCTGGCTGAACACTACATCATAGCCACTAACAATGCATACAGTATGCCTGGAATCCTTTCATCGCACACTCAGAGATCGATTTCTAGCAAGTAATCAAAAATAATCCATAGATTTTTAAGAAAAAACACTTTCTGTTCATCATAGAAGTACAAGAGTAATATGAGATGAAAGACAAGTTCCTAACTAGTTCAGGACACCAAGCTAGAGCTCTGTGAGACGTTCACATCGATGGGGGCAGACGTTTTGATCGAGAGAGACCTTTAGAAAATATTACAATTTTCTCTAACACTAAACCCAGCTAGCAATACTGAATCGGCCCAGAAGCAGCCCTCTTCCGGGGGGCCGGAAATGATTGAATCGGCCCGGAATCGGGTGTCGGACTTGGCCTGGAATTATCAAAATGAGTGACTGCCCAGAATCGGCCCAAGTATATCGGCCGTTTCCGTCTACCGTAATTCAGCGGACTTTGCCAGGATCTTACCAGAATCCTCCCAGAAGCGGCCCGATGCAAATTTAAATAAATGTATACAATATGACCCGATTTAGTCATTTTAAATATTACTATTATACATGTTATACATACAAATTATACCCATCCACATTTTTTTTACATAATTTTCTTAATTTTTTACCCCATTTTCGTAGTATCCAATTGTCTTGTCCCATCGCACCAATTCCTGTACGGCCTCCGGAGAGGCGAAGGTCTTCTGAAACACAACCCCGCCAAGCCGCACTGCTTCTTGACACAATGCACGCTTAACTCGGAAGCCAGCCACACCACTGTGTCAGCGGAAACACCGTACACCTCGTGACCGTGTCAGTGTGCCTGCGACGGCCAGCTACAGGAGTCGCTACAGCACGATGGGACAAGAACATACCTACTGGCCAAACTCTCCCCTAACTCGGACGACGGTGGGCCAATTGTGCGTCGCCTCATGGGTCTCCCGGTAACAGCCGGCACGGGTATCGAACCAGCATCTGTAGCAATGCAGTTTGCACTATGATGCAGTGTCTTAGACCGCTGCGCCACTCAGGAGGCCCCACCCACAAAGTTTTCAATGCTTATCAATTGTCTTGCACAAAGTATCTAAATATTAAAATACGACTTGAACGGAACTCTTAAAGAATTTAATTTAAATGTAAATGTATGTGATTTATTGATCACAGAAACAATGAAAAAATATGGGAAAATAAATAAATAATGAAATGTTAATTATATAAAGCAGCCCGTGTAATCATCTGCCAGAGAGTAGCCCCAATCGGCCTGAGCTCCAAGTAATACATTTGGGCCAGATAACTCACACCGGAATCGGCCCAAGCTCAGTCATAAGTAATACTGCCGAAGTTGGCCCAGACTCTCAGCCAGCATCAGCCCAGATCCACTGTGCTAGCTGGGAATATACAAATATGTATTTTACAGTTATGAGGAAGGTGAAATCTTGTAGTTAGTCGTTTTTATAAATTGATTATACTATATTTTGAAAAAATCTAATTTCAAGCCTTATTTCATATTTGTTATAATATTTGTACTGTGTACTTGAGTTTGTGTCCTCAAAAGTGACTATACCTCAGAAATATATAACTATTTTTACCAGAAAGATGAGATGTTAATGTTTCTTGGAGTATGCAGCATTACTAGTGTTTACAGCACTCTCATGATAAATAATAACTTTTGGGGATTACGTAGATTACATTTTCGATTACATTTGGTTACATTTATTAAATAACATTATTTCAATGCTCTCGGAACGTCATTCAAGTTTTCCTTGTGGTTTTTATGACAGGTTTTCTTAAAGTTATGAGAAAGGAATGTATGTTTTAAATAAAATTATTAGAACATTTTCTGAAAGATACGAAAGTTTTCTTGTGGTTGTATGGAAAGTTTTCTTAACGTCCTCGGAACGTTCAAGGAACAATTTGAGAACATGACTTTAAATAAAACCATGAGGTACTGAAATTCCAGAAGAATATTGTTTCTTAACATTATCTAAACTATTTGAGAACATTCCCATTGTCAAACCTGTTGGAGAACGTTTCGAGAACATTACCAACATTGAAATTAAACGTAACCATTTTTTTACTTTTAGGAAAAGTTCTGTTAAAGTAATGAAATACCAAGAAAATATATATTTTATATAAGTTCTAACCTTTTACAGCAGTGGGCTAAATCAGGGTCACACAGAATGTTTATTGTAGTCTTAAACAAATCTACTTTGAAACAAAAGTATACACCTCACACACATGGTTATGGGCTTAAAAATGAAGACCCCAGTACCATGTCAGATATAGAGTTTAAATGTATTACATTTTGTGTTTGCATCCCTATATTACACTTTATATACATCACGGAAGACTGAAATATAAAAAAAAACAGTTTGACATAGAAACACTGTTTTAAAAAATGTATTGTTATTAATTATGAAATTATATTAATAACATTCCACTCATGAGGCCACTAGGTCATATGTCTGAAGGAAAGGGCTACATGTGCTGATAATGTTCCAAAGCCAAACAACTGTCCTGCACCATTCCCAGAAAGTTGTGGGAAGGTTATAAGCAAAATAACCTTAGGACAACCACGATCTCACCAAGCTCTAAGAAACATACGGTTCTCAGAACGTTATGTGCGAGCTGGGATGTCATTTTTGTAGAACTTTCCAGACGAAAACCAAGTAAATTCCACAAATTGGGTCCCTGCTGTGGAGACTGGAGAGCACTTCTGGGTCAAGTACAGTAGTACCATTATTTATTCTACACACCACAATTGTTTGGTAATATGTGCAAAAAATACTGAGTGTCAGAGTCACTCCTGTGTTATGATATAGATTAGTGGGGTTATCTCAGGGTGATGGTGAGTTATTAGATGTGTAATTACAACATCATGCTAGATAGTGAGAAGGGCCTTTGGTTTGCAGGTGCCTTGGGTCCCAGAGGGGACCTGCATTGCTCAAAGTGTTACCACTGTCTATGTGCACATCTGGGCCGGCTGGCCCTGCATGGTCAGGTGTTGTTGTTCGCCTGCCTGCCTGCCTGGGAACAAGGCCACAGCTGCAGGGTGCACAGTTCCTCTCCTCTCCCTCCCCTGCATGGTGGGGAGAGAAAACCGACCTGGGCTCAAATAGAATTCAATATCTTTCAAATGCTTAAATTGTGCTTCATTGAACTTGCCTGGCACAGAGGAATTAATAAAATATGGCACCCCAGATAGGCTCAAACAAATGCTCAAAGTATTTGAAAGATTACAAATACTATTTCAACCCTGGTCTGGGAGACCGAGACACACGTGTGACCAGAGGCAAGGGATGCAGCAGTAGCAATAGTAGGCAGATCATTTCCCTAGGGGAGGGATGGATTACTGCGCACATCAGCAAAACACCAAACCTCAGCTCGTCCTGCACGCTTCTAAATGCTGAAACAAGCTGCACTAAGGGATATCTGCTCTGCACTAGGTCACTGATGTTAAGAAAGATAATGTGATTGATAGCACTGATAGATTAAAATGTCATGGGGTTTGTGCCAATATGTTTCTAATTAAATGTGGCCTATGTAGGTTTTTCATTCTTCATTTCAAAGTAAGTTGATGCTGTGAGAGATGGACATGATCATCACAATGATCTGTAACCTACAGCGGAATGTGTTAACTGTGAGTGGCTTTGAGCATGTGTATGTGTGTGTCTGTGTCTGTATGTGGGCTCAAGGGCCGTGTACAGATCATTCAGGGAGCAGGTGCTCCAAATTCATAATTCACATCTCAAATTCATGACATAATAACTGCCTCTGTAGCAATTTCTGTTGTTGTTGTTGGAGCATAGGCCTTTTTATTTCTGCAACAACAAACTCACTCATCACAAAAATATAAACGCAACATGCAGCAATTTCTAAGAGTTCATATAAGGAAATTAGTCAATTTAAATGAATTCATTGGGCTCTAATCTATGGATTTCACATGACTGAGAATACACATACGAATCTGCTGGTCACAGATACCTTAAAAAAAATGTAGGGGCGTGGATCAGAAATCCAGTCAGTATCTGGTGTGTCCAACACTTGCCTCATGCAGCACGACACATCTCCTTCGCATAGAGTTGATCAAGCTGTTGATTGTGGCCTGTGGAATGTTGTCCCACTCCTCTTCAATGGCTGTGTGAAGTTGCTGGATATTGGTGGAACTGGATCGCGCTGTCGTACACGTCAATCCAGAGCATCCCAAACATGCTCAATGGGTGACATATCTGGTGAGTATGAAGGCCATGGAAGAACTGGGACATTTTCAGCTTCCAGGAATTGTGTACAGATCCATGGGGCCGTGCATTATCATGCTGAAACATGAGGTGATGGCGACTGATGAATGACACAACAATGGGCCTCAGGATCTTGTCACGGTATTTCTGTGCATTCAAATTGCCATCTATAAAATGCAATTGTATTTGTTGTCTGTAGCTTATGCCTGCCCATACCATAACCCCATCACCACCACGGGGCACTCTATTCGCAACGTTGGCAAACTGCTTGCCCATACAACGTCATCTGCCCGGTACAGTTGAAACCGGGATTCATCAGTGAAGAGCACACTTATCCAGCGTACCAGTGGTCATCAAAGGTGAGCATTTTCCCACTGACGTCGATTACGACTCCCAACTGCAGTCAGGTCAAGACCCTGGTGAGGATGACGAGCACGCAAATGAGTTTCTCTGAGACGGTTTCTGCAGAAATCTTTGCTTAGGCAAACCCACAGTTTCATCAGCTGTCTGGGTGGCTGGTATCAGACGATCCTGCAGGTGAAGAAGCCGGAGGTCCTGGGCTGGCATGGTTAAACATGGTCTGGGTTGTGAGGCCGGTTGGACGTACTGCCAAATTCTCTAAAATGTTAACAGCTCTGGTGCATGCTCCCTCACAACTTGCACATTTTAGAGTGGCCTTTTATTGTCCCCAGTAGAAGGTGCACCAGTGTAATGATCATGCTGTTTCATCAGCTTCTTGATATGCCACACCTGTCAGGTGGATGGATTATCTTGGCAAAGGAGAAATGCTCAAAAACAGGGATGTAAACACATTTGTGCACAAAATTTGAGAGAAATAAAATTGTTGTAAGTATGGAACATTTCTGGGATCTTTTATTTCAGCTCATGAAACATGGGACCAACACTTTAACCTACATTTTGCATTTATATTTTTGTTCAGTGTAGTTACAGTGCTTCCTAAAGACTTGATTAACATCTGAAAAAGACGGTAGGCTATCAGCTGATCATTGATGTTGATGATTGATGTAATGCTAGCTCGATATTTCTTTTACTGATTGAGATATATCTTTCATGCTCTTAAATACTAACTTCATAATATAGCCTAATAATATTTAGGACCTTCATGATATATGGCTGGGTTGCTAGTGGCTTGTTTGGAAATTTTTGTAGCCTATATATATGGTGGTTAGCCACCTGTGTTCAGCGCTTAATTTGTAAATCAGGAGGTGCCGGAACAAAAAGTGAGCGTAAGAGGGGGGCCATGAGGAGCTCCTTCGGTAGTGTACTGCAGGGTTTCCCAAACTCGGTCCTTGGCCCCCCTGGGTGCACTTTTTTTCCCTTTTTTTCCCCCCTGAAACTACACAGCGGAATCAAATAATACAACTAGATGATGAATTGGTTATTTTAATCAGTTGTGTAGTGCTAGGGAAAAAAACTAAATGTGAAAGACCGACTTTGGGAAACCTTGGCCTACCGGAATACATGAGAGGGAAAAATGCACCTTTACAATAATCCTCACATTTGTTTTGTGGCATAAAGTAGAGGCACTTACAGAAGTTGCACACAAGGAAAACGTTTTGTAGCCAAGTGTCTGGAAAAATGTGGCCTTTTACAAATGCATTTCATGCAGTTCTATGTCATTTTAGGCTACATCACTGGTGACTTTGGCATAAAAACAATTTATACCGCACAAATTATCGAAATGAGGCCACTTTGACACTGACAAACTGAGAATATGTGATCAATAAAAACAACCTCTTCTTTAATCCATCAACAGCCTAGGCCTAGGTGTGTGGAAACACACATATTGTACAATTATATGGACAAAATTGTAGTCCTGAAAAAGCTTTCCAGTTTCACTGACTCACCCATGATGCACAGCTCACAGTCCAGCAATGCTCGAGCTGCGCAAAAGCCTATCTCTTATTTTACTTTGTAAAACAATGTTCTCTCAATAGGCCTATTTGGAAGTTGATGAACTATTTTGGTAGCCTACAGCAGACAGATTAGTCTTCTCTTTTCAGCAGGAGCAATTTGCTTTGCAACCTGTGTTTTCCCGCAATTGTATTTGAAATATTGTGGATGGCCTGTTTTGTCTTCACTGACAGTTTTGCCGTGTGTTCCCGACTGTGGGCTTTGCCTTGTTATTGGGCTACACACAATCCACAGCTAGCCTAATAAAAATAAAATAAGCTATTGATCCTCTGTGGATAAATTATAGGCCTACTCATGGTGTAGTAGGCTTTCTGAATAATTTCATTTCTTTCTGAACAGACAGCAGTAATTCTATAACTTTGGCAAATGTATTTCAATTTATCAGGGGTGCTGCAGCACCGGCCGGCACCCTTCCAGCTATGATTCTATAAGGAAATAAATTATGAAGTGCTGCTGCGCATAGGCTATTAGCCAACCAAACCGAATATTGATGATGATGTAAATCAAGTGTTATCAAGTGTTAAGCTGCAATATGTAACTTTTTGGGAGACCTGACCAAATTCACATAGAGAAATGTGAGTTATAGATCTGTCATTATCATGGAAAGAAAGTCAACGTAGCCGTATATCTGCTCTATGTGCTCTGTTTCTATGCTTATATAACCCCTTTCATGAGAACGTTTCAGGAGTTAACCCCTCAGAAGTCCTTCCACACAAGCATAAGACATTGGATACAATGACTTAATGCTGAACACTTCTGTCTAATGACCAACATATTCAGTCCTGTCACCAGCAAAAACAGGAATTGTACCTGTAAATGAAGTATAACTTACCTGTGATTCAAGGTAACATAATTATTGATGGTGAATTCCTTAAGAAATATCTAAGTACACAGACATAGTTAACATTTCAATAGGTATAGTATGAAGGCTAAAGCACCTTGAGGTCGACAGTGAAAAGGGAAAATAAAATACAGCGGAATGGCCAGACTCGAGGGAAATAGGGCCATCCTCCTTCACCCCACACATGGCCTGTGTGACCTGTCCTCCTTTGAGCTTGGTGATTGACCAGAGTCGCTGATGTGCATTGTTGCTCCTAGGCTGTTCACTTATCATCCAACTTGATTTTTTCTGCCATTTTTCCCCTTTTCCGTATTCCTTCCTTCCTCTTTTCCTGGACACAGTATTTCTTGACTGGAGCTTAAATAATTCCATTGGAATCCTCTTAGGATGGGTTCCCAGCACTTGGCAATTAAACAATTACATTTAATCAGCATGGGGCGACGCTTCCAGTCACCCTCATTTCAGACGTTGATTAAAAGCAATTCTGCTGTGGTTATTGCAGAAGACTTTATAACACTGCGGTTCACATAGGTTTACTGCATGGTGATGTGAGGGGTCAGATTGGATGGCATTATGGCAGGTTTACTTCACTGGTGGGTGAGACAAGAGGAGAGCTGTTTTTTCTCCTGATAACTAGAGGTGAAATGACAGATTCACAGTCAGTAGACGTGCATGGATTGTCCTGTCCCTAATCAGACACGGTTAAAGAGCGACTGCCTTTAAAAAAGCAACGAATCCCTTTAAAAATGGCCTATGTGGCATCGATATGAGTCAGAAACAGTTATTCTAGTGTCAAAATTGAATACAAAGTGTAAATAGGATAATTTATGTCATCAAGTCTGTCTCTTCTAAAACAGAGTTTGGAACATCCGTGCGTCACAACGGGTAAATTCCGTTTGGGTTTTGATTTGATGATGTACATTTTCCCACTAAATGGGGTGAACAGCTGCAGTGATTTCTCTCTATCAAGTAGCATAGACATTGAGACAGACCTGTCCAGCAATTTTACATAAGACATCACACATCTTTAACATGTTGTGCAACCGAAACAATTGTGCAACCGAAACATTCTCGGCAAAACTGTCAAAATTAATTACAGGTGTCTTGAGTTATCTAAGATTAATTCTGTGGATTTTGAGGAAGTGAAATAGGCTTCCACGTTTACAGTGTCACATTGGAGATATATATAAAACTGAAATACCTTATTTAAATAAGAACTCAGGGATTTTTCTATGAGACTCGAAATTGAGCTCAGATGCATCATGTTTCCATTGATCATCCTTGAGATGTTTCTACAACTTCATTGGAGTCCACCTGTAGTAAATTCAATTGATAGGACATGATTTGGAAAGGCACACACCTGTCTATATAAGGTCCCACAGTTGACAGTGCATATCAAAGCAAAAACCAAGCCATGAGGTCGAATGAATTGTCCCTAGATCTCCGAGACAGGATTGTGTCGAGGCACAGATCTGGGGAAGACTACCACATTTCTTTTTCAGCATTGAAGGTCCCCAAGAACGCAGTGACCTCCATCATTCTTAAATGGAATAAGTTTGTAACCACCAAGACTCTTCCTAGAGCTGGCCATCCAGACAAACTGAGCAATCGGGAGAAGGGACTTGGTCAAAGAGGTAACACAGAACCCAATGGTCACTGAAAGAGTTCCTTTGTCGAGTTCCTTTGTGGAGAACCATCTCTGCAGCACTCTACCAATCAGGTTTTCATGGCAGAGTGGCCAGACGGAAGCCACTCCTCAGTAAAAGGCACATGAAATGCCGCTTGGAGTTTGCCAAAAGGCACCTAAAGACTCTCAGACCATGAGAAACAAGATTATCTGGTCTGATGAAACCAAGACTGAACTCTTTGGCCTGAATGCCAAGCGTCACATCTGGAGGAAACCTGCCACCATCTCTACGGTGAAGCACGGTGGTGGCATTATCATGCTGTGGGGATGTTTTTCAGTGGTTTGGACTGGGAGACTAGTCAAGATCGAGGGAAAGATGAACGGAGCAAAGTACAGAGAGATCCTTGATGAAAACCTGCTCCAAAGCTCTCAGGACCTCAGACTGGGGCGAAGGTTCACCTTCTAACAGGACAATGACCCTAAGCACACAGTCAAGACAACACAGGAGAGGCTTTGGGACAAGTCTCTGAATGTCCTTGAGTGGCCCAGCCAGAGCCCGGTCTTGAACCCGATCAAACATCTCTGGAGAGACCTGAAAATAGCTGGGCAGAGACGCTCCCAATTCCAATCTGACAGAGCTTGAGAGGATCTGCAGAGAAAAATGGGAGAAACTCCCCAAATACAGGTGTGCCAAGCTTGTAGCGCCATACGAGAAGACTCGAAGCTGTAATTGCTGCCAATGTTTCTTTAAAAAAGTGCTGAGTAAAGGGTCTGAATACTTATGTAAATGTGATATTTCAGTTTTTATTTTATAAATTTGCAAAAATTTCTAAGAACCTGTTTTTGCTTTGTCATTATAGGGTAATGTGTGTAGATTATTGAGGGAAAATTTTAGATGAGGCTGTAACGTAACAAAATTTGGAAAAAGTCAAGGGGTCTGAATACTTTCCGAATGCACTGTATTCCTTGACTCTTCACCTGCTTCTCAAACTGCCAGAGAGAAGTAGCCGATGGAAGCATTGGAGGAGATCAGATCTTGAGAAATAGCCCCTTTCTCCATGTCTCCCTTCTCTCCTGTCTCCTACATCCCCTCTCCTCTGACTCCCCTCTCCTCTGTCTCTCCTGTCTTCCCTCTCTCCTCCTCCCTCTCCCCTGTCTCCCATCCATCAATCAATCAATCCAATGTATTTATAAAGCCCTTTTAACATCAGCAGATGTCACAAAGTGCTTATATGGAAACCCAGTCTAAAACCCCAAACAGCAAGCAATGCAGATGTAGAAGCAGGGTGGCTAGGAAAAACTCCCTAGAAAGGCAGGAAACTAGGAAGAAACTTAGAGAGGAACCAGGCTCTGAGGGGTGGCCAGTCTTCTTCTTGCTGTGCTGGGTAGAGATTATAAGAGTCCATGGTCATTAAGGCCAGAACCTTCTTCAAGATGTTCAAACGTTCATAGATAACCAGCAGGGTCAAATAATACACACCACCGTTGAGTTGTAAAAGAGGTCCAGACCCATCGTACTCTACTCTAATGTCTCCCCTGTCATCTGTCTCCCTTCTCCCCTGTCTCCTCTCCACAGCACCATTGTTATGAGTTGTAATAGGGTCCAGGCCCAGCGTCCTACTCTAGTGCAACACAGGTGCCTGTAGTGTTAAGACAGTTGCCCCACTGGCTCTCCGGCCCTCTTAATTAGCATCTTCCATCAGCTGGCAGTTGCAGACAGACAGAGGGCTTCAAGCATGACGGAGACCATGTATAGCCTTCGTTGTAGGAGTGAGTTCACAGTGCACTAGATCTCTGTTCTTTATAGATGGATATATCATGTGTGGGGTCAGGGGTCCGCTGGTTTTATTTGATTAGTCAATCGAGGATAGGTAAAAGTTATTTGTAGGACACTTACCATTTGTTTCAGATGGAGAACATCAGTCTGTTGTTGTAGAGGGACAGATTAGTGAATTGAGCTTGAGTCCCGTGCCAGACAGAGAGACAGAGATATGAGTCAGATATGAGTCAGATACAAAAGCATTTATCTCAAATATAGATAAAAACCTTCCTCAGTGAGTTCGGGAATGTAGCCAACAGTATACTCAGTATACTCAATAGCAGTATAATATCGGCGCTGTAACAATACTCTCTTCTAATGACATTCTCCCAGTAACTCCTTGCCTCTACATGTCACGGGGGAGAGGCGCTACAAAAAGTGATAATTACATGAAATATACATAGAGAATAAAGGGAGCATGTTTACATAACCAGGCCCATAAATATCTGACATTGTTCTCCGACTCCTTTTAAGCTGATCTCAGAGGGATGCCATTTTAATGACATGATGGTTTAAAGAGATGCTGCTCCGTCTCGTTCCATATTTAATTAACTTTTGCTTTTCTGACGAGGCGGAGAGAAAAAAAGAAGAATGAAGAAAAGCGTGATAGAGACAAACACACGATAGCGGAGGATCGACAATAACAAATAGCTCGGAGAACAGAGAGTGAAGCGGAGGGAGCGCGGAGACCTTGTCACGCTTTTGTGAGCTGTTTACAATACAAGATATGCAAGAGAGGAGTGCGGCGGAGGGAGAGAGAGAGAGGGGTTAGGAAAAGGGGAGATAGAAAGAGGTGAAGATAGAGAAGGAGAGAGAAATAAGAGCGCTAAGGAGAGAGGGAATAGAGGGAAAAAGAGGGAGCAATAAAGAAAATGAGGGTGAGAGAAAGTAGGGAATAGAGAGAGTGAGAGAAAAGGAAAGAGAGAAGCAGAGGGAATGAGGCCTTTATATCCCACGAGGCACCATTATAGAGCATTTCCTAGTTCACCAATAAGCACAAGACATGAAGGAAACAAATGACAAACTAACTGGTATTATGAGGCAATGCGATTAGCTCCCATTTTGCCCCACCTCAATAAGGCAAAACAAACAGAGACAAAAATAAGACAACAAAAAACATCTCCATTGTAGTGTTAGGGCCTACTGCCGGTAAAGCATTCAATCAAACATACTGTATAATACCATGGAATGAATGATTCAAGTTGCATTAGCCCGAATACAGCTAAACCATACCTTTTCTATCTTCAGTATTGCTGTGTCTGTCTCTCTGTCTTACATTCTCTATCTACAGTATATATGCCCATATTAGTAAAGTTATTGTATTCTTGCTTGGCTCTCTCCTACTCTCCCCCTCATTCACTCAGGCTCAGAGCAGAGGCCATGCGAAGGCAAGTGATCGGCTCTTCCCTCCTTTGTGCCCCCCCCTCCCTCCCGTGGCCCTGATGGCTAATGATCCCCCCTGCCTCCTGAACTGGGAGAAGCTGAAGGTGAGTCTCTCCCTCCAGTCATCATCTCCCATCCCACCACACTGCCCTAGCAGACCCAACAAGACAGCCAGCCACTTAAAACAGGATTCTTTTTTTTATTCTCCAAAATGAATTAAACACCAAGCAAGAAATATAGACTATGTGGGGTCAAACCCACAGGAGGTCTCTTGGCACCTGCATGCCAGTGTGATGGGAAGGTAAGGATAAAGACAAAGAGAAATTTGAGAGAGAGAGAGAACTGTATATCAATAATGCACCGTACATACAGCTAGCTAACTGTGTAAGTGGGAAGAACACAGCTCAAGAGTAAGTTGAACTCTAGATCACATAGGGCAAGCTACATCGATATCTCCAATAAAATCAGTTAATTTAACATTATGATGGATCGTTGTATCACAGACAGTTGAGGTAATATTTGTTATACTGTAGTAGTATTGTAGTGATGCATCATAGTGTATTAGAGGAAGAGAGTACATGGTGTTGCATGGGGCGGGTGTGAATCTCCTCCAAGACACCATGTACTGATATTCGATATTCACAGCTACACTTTTTTTGTCCAATTATCACCTGAGACGTTGAGATGTTGAGATATTTTTGTTCTTGCCATCCACACTTCTATAGCCCTTAAGTTTCTATATGTTTGTTTTACGTCAATGTGATTAGTCTTTTTTTTTTCATCTTAAGGCTTCCTGTAAAGATGGATCTCACTGAAAGCCAATGACCCTTAAGATATAGAAGAATCTAACAAGATGATTACATGTTCTACCTGGAACTTGTAAGTAATACATATAGCAGCAAATACACATACACGGTTAAAGGGAAACTTTTGTCAATGTTAAGTCCACAGGTTACCTACCTATATAAGTAGTATATTACAACAATCTTCTTTTAAAGGGATACTTAATGATTTTGGCAATGAAGCCCTTTATCTCCCGCAAATCACTATTTATAGAATGTTTTCACTTTTGATGACGTCATCGGGTAGAACTTTTTAACTTTAGTTTGTTTTACTACAAAACGTTTAAATGCGCTGTTTTCTCATATGTAAACACTGGTATGGTGCTGGAGATAATGAATATGAGGTTGAAAAGTGGCGGAATGAGCACTTTGAACACAATTCAAAATCCAGTTGGTCTACAAATGAATAACTGATATGTTGGATTCATGTATCCATCTCAACCAAAAATCTACGTTTTTGGTGAACAGCTGTAACGGCTGTCTAAGGAAGAAGTGGACCAAAATGCGGCGGAATTAGGGTTCGTCATATTTAATTTCACGAACACTATGCATTTACAAAAAACAACAAAACTGACAGCCAACACAGTCCTGTCAGGTACAAGCACACTGACATGAACAATTACCCACAACCCCACAAGGCAAAGTAGGCAACTTAAGTGTGACTCCCAATCAGCCACAACCCTCTACAGCTGTGCCTGATTGGAAGTCACACGGCCAAAATAGAGGAAACAATAAAAAAGACAGACTCTTCTGCCACGTCCTGACCCAACTACCCCCTCTACTGGTCAGGACGTGACAGTACCCCCCCCCCTCAAGGTGCAGACGCCGGGATGCACCTAAAAAAGGAAAACAAGAAAATCCCCAACAAAATTTAACACCTAAACAATAAGGGAGGGAAGGGAGGGTGGCTGCCGTCACCGACGGCACTGTGCTACACCCTCCCTCCCCAACCCACCTATCCTGGAGGTGGTTCAGGTGCAGGACGTGGATCTCGCTCCACCTTCGGCGTCGCCCACTTTGTTGGCGCCGATAGCTGCGCCGGGCAGACGGGCCACTCGGGCTGACCCTGGCGGACGGACCACTCTGGCTGGGTCGGAAGACATGCGGGCCACTCGGGCTGGGCCGGAAGGCATGCGGGCCACTCGGGCTGGGCCGGAAGGCATGCGGGCCACTCGGGCTGGGCCGGAAGGCATGCGGGCCACTCGGGCTGGGCCGGAAGGCATGCGGGCCACTCGGGCTGGGCCGGAAGGCAGGAGGGCCACTCGGGCTGGACCGGAGGGCAGGAGAGCCACTCGGGCTGGACCGGAGGGCAGGAGAGCCACTCGGGCTGGGCCGGAAGGCAGGAGGGCCACTCGGGCTGTACAGGGCAGTCTGGCCACTCTGGCAGTACAGGGCAGTCTGGCCACTCCGGCAGTTCAGGGCAGTCTGGCCACTCCGGCAGTTCAGGGCAGTCTGGCCACTCCGGCAGTTCAGGGCAGTCTGGCCACTCCGGCAGTTCAGGGCAGTCTGGCCACTCCGGCAGTTCAGCGCAGTCTGGCCACTCCGGCAGTTCAGCGCAGTCTGACCTCTCTGGCGACTGTTGACTGGCGGGCAGCTCTGACGACTGTTGACTGGTGGGCAGCTCTGACGACTGTTGACTGGCGGACAGCTCTGACGACTGTTGACTGGCGGACAGCTCTGGTGATGGTTGACTGGCGGGCAGCTCTGACTGTTGACTGGCGGGCAGCTCTGGTGACTGTTGACTGGCGGGCAGCTCTGACTGTTGACTGGCGGGCAGCTCTGGTGACTGTTGACTGGCGAGGCTGGGCTGACGCACTAGACTCCTGATGCGTGGGGCTGGTATTGGACTTGCCAGCCTGGAGACACGCACCTCCATGCTAGTGCGTCTAGCGGGAAACACCGGACCGAAAGGGCGCACTGGCGGTCTTGAGTGCAGGGTTGGCATCACCCCTTCCGGCTCGATGCTCCCCTTACCCTGGCACCTGCGGGGCGCTGGTACTGGGCGAACTGGGCTGTGCGTCCGTATAGGCGAGATGGTGCGTACCACAGCGTAACATGGCGCCCTCCACCTCATACGCACCTCCCTGTAATCACGGGTAGCTGGCTTACGGCTCTTCCCTGGCCTGGCCAAACTACCCTTGTGCCCCCCCCCAAAAAAATATTGGGGCTGCCTCTCGGGTTTGAACGCTAGTCGTGTACCTCGGAAACGTTCCCGGTGGTTCCTCTGTCCAGCTGCCTCCACTCTCCTGAGTGCCTCCACCTGTTCCCCTGGTGAGGCGATCCCTTCCGGCCAGGATCTCTTCCCAGGTGTAGGCTCCCTTGCCATCCAGGACGTCCTCCCATGTCCATTCCTCCTTTTTTCTCATCCGCCGCTTGGTCCTGGTTTGGTGGGTAATTCTGTAATGGCTGTCTAAGGAAGAAGTGGACCAAAATGCGGCGGAATTAGGGTTCGTCATATTTAATTTCACGAACACTATGCATTTACAAAAAACAACAAAAACTGACAGCCAACACAGTCCTGTCAGGTACAAGCACACTGACATGAACAATTACCCACAACCCCACAAGGCAAAGTAGGCAACTTAAGTGTGACTCCCAATCAGCCACAACCCTCTACAGCTGTGCCTGATTGGAAGTCACACGGCCAAAATAGAGGAAACAATAAAAAAGACAGACTCTTCTGCCACGTCCTGACCCAACTACCCCCTCTACTGGTCAGGACGTGACAACAGCTGAGGGATGGGGCTGGAGAAATGTAACTACAGTGCATTCAGAAAGTATTCACACCCCTTGACTTTTTCCACATTTTGAAACTTTACAGCCTTATTATAAAATTGATGAAAAGGTTATTTTTCATCATCAATCTTCACATAATACCACACAATAACAAAGCAAAAACAGGTTTTTAGAATTGTTTGCAAATTTCTTGCAAATGAAAAATGGAAATATAACATTTACATAAGTAAACCCTTTACTCAATACTTTGTTGATGCACCTTTGTCAGCGATTATAGCCTCAAGTCTTCTTGGGCATGATGCTACAAGCTTGGCTCACCTGTATTTGGAGAGTTTCTCTCTCTACAGATCCTCTCAAGCTCTGTCAGATTGGATGGGGAGCGTCACTGCACAGCTATTTTCAGGTCTCTCCAGAGACGTTCGATTGGGTTCAAGTCTGAGCTCCGGCTGGGCCACTCAAGGACATGCAGAGACCTGTCCTGTCCTGAAGCCACTCCAGGATGCTGGCCTTCTAGGCAGAGTTACAAAGAAAAAATCATATCTCAGACTGGCCAACAAAATAAAAGATTAAGATGGGCAAAAGAACACAGACACTGGACAGAGGAACTCTGGCTAGAAGGCCTGCATCCCGGAGTCGCCTCTTCACTGTTGACGTTGAGACTGGTGTTTCGCGAGTACTATTTAATGAAGCTGTCAGTTGGGGACTTGTGAGGCGTCTGTTTCTCAAACTAGACACTCTAATGTACCTGTCCTCTTATTCAGTTGTGCCCGGGGCCTCCCACTCCTCTTTCTATTCTGCTTAGAGCCGGTTTGGGAGTAGTACACAGCATTGTACGAGATCTTCAGTTTCTTGGCAATTTCTCGCATGGAATAGCCTTCATTTCTCAGAACAAGAATAGACTGACAAGTTTCAGAAGAAAGTTCTTTGTTTCTGGCCATTTTGAGCCTGCAATCGAACCCACAAATGCTGATGCTCCAAATACTCAACTGGTCTGAAGAAGGCCAGTTTTATTGCTTCTTTAATCAGGACAACAGTTTTCAGCTGTGCTAACATAATTTCAAAAGGGTTTTCTAATGATAAATTAGCCTTTTATAATGATACACTTGGATTAGCTAACACAACGTGCAATTGGAACACAGGAGTGATGGTTGCTGATAATGGGCCTCTGTACGCCTATGTAGATATTCCATAAAAATGTCTGCCATTTAGCTACAATAGTAATTTACAACATTAACAATGTCTACACTGTATTTCTGATCAATTTGATGTTATTGAACTGTAGTGTATATAAATACCAGAATTCCTATAATATCCTCCAATATTCTATATGTGCAACTTGGTATTGTATTTGGATTGCTATAACATTTGGTTTGAAGCAACTTTGAGGATTTGGGTATGCTTTTTGAAGCATCTGCCATATGCCTTACCACTCCCATTGCTTCACTAGCAGTGATGCTAATGCTGGCTGTCGGGTCATTGTCAGGATCAATGGATGAATCACTTCTTGTTAATAAAATGAAGTATTACTAAAATCTTGGTGTACCGCCCCTTTAAGTGCCAGTAGTTTTTACCACATAAATATACTGAACAAAAATATAAATGCAATATGTAAAGTGTCCTATGTTTCATGAACTGAGATAAAAGATACAATACATTTTCCATATGCACAGAAAGCTTATTTGTCTCAAATTTTGTGCACACATTTGTTTACATCCCTGTTAGTGAAAATGTCCCCTTTTGCCAAGATAATCCATCCACCTGACAGGTAAGGCATATCAAGAAGCTGATGAAACAGCATTATCATTACACAGGTGCACCTTGTGCTGGGGATAATAAAAGGCCACTCTAAAATATGCAAAATTTTGTCGCACAACACAATGCCACATATGTCTCAAGTTTTGAGGGAGCTTGCAATTGGCATGTAAATTGCAGGAATGTCCACCAGAGCTGTTACCTGAGAATTTTATGTTCCTTTTTCTACCATAAGCCGCCTCCAACGTTGTTGTAGAGAATTTGGTGGTACGTCCAACCGGCCTCACAACCTCAGACCGCGTATAACCACGCCAGGCCAGGACCTCCACATCTGGCTTCTTCACCAGCGGGATCGTCTGAGACCAGCCACCCGGACAGTTGATGTAAATGTGGGTTTGCACAACCAAAGAATTTCTGCACAAACTGTCAGAAACCGTCTCAGCAAAGCTCATCTGCGTGCTTGTAATCCTCACCAGGGTTTTAACCTGACTTTAGTGTGAAAATGCTCACCTTCGATGGCCACTGGCTGGAGAAGTGTGTTTTTCACGGATGAATCCCCATTTCAAATGTACCGGGCAGACAGCGTATATGGCGTCGTGTGGAAAAGTAGTTTGAGGATGACAACCTTTGTGAACAGAGTGCCCCATGGTGGCAGCGGGCATAAGCTATGGACAACGAACACAATGTTGCATTTATATTTTTGTTCAGTGTATTTAATTTAATAAAACATTTGAAATGGGAATTCATCCGTGATTGATCTTAGGTACATCCTGTTTCCATTGATCATCCTTGAGATGTTTCTACAACTTGATTGGAGTCCACCTGTGGTAAATTCAATTGATTGGACATGATTTGGAAAGGCACACAGTTGACAGTGCATGTCATATAAGGTCCCACAGTTGACAGTGCATGTCAGAGCAAAAACCAAGTCATGGGGTCGAAGGAATTGTCTGTAGAGCTCCGAGACAGGATTGTGTCAAGGCACAGATCTGGGGAAGGTTACCAAAACATTTCTGCAGCATTGAAGGTTCCCAAGAACCCAGTGGCCTCCATCATTCTTAAATGGAAGAAGTTTGGAACCACCAAGACTCTTCCTAGAACTGGCCGCCCGGCCAAACTGAGCAATCAGGGGAGAAGGGCCTTGGTCAGGGAGGTGACCAAGAACCCGATGGTCACTCTGACAGAGCTCCGGAGTTACTCTGTGGAGATGGTAGTACCTTCCAGAAGGAAAACCATCTCTGCAGCACTTCACCAATCAGGCTTTTGTGGTAGAGTGGCCAGACGGAAGCCACTCCTCAGTAAAAGGCACATAACAGCCCGCTTGGAGTTTGCCAAAAGGCACCTAAAGAACTCTCAGACCATGAGAATCAAGATTCTCAAGATTGAACTCTTGGCCTGAATGCCAAGTGTCCCGTCTGGAGGAAACCTGGCACCATCCTACGGTGAAACATTGTGGTGACAGCATCATGCTGTGGTGATGTTTTTCAATGGTAGGGACTGCGAGACTAGTCAGGATTGAGGCAAAGATGAACGGAGCAAAGTCCTTGATAAAAAGTGTTGCTCAGCCTATTGTTTTTTAACCATAGAAATGTATACCTGAAAATGAACATCTATACACAAGTATTGTATTTTTGTTATAGTATTGTCATGGTGTTTTATATGTTGACTTCCGAAAACAATGTGGAATCTATATCTTGTAGAGGTCACATTTTCAGAACATACCATTTTCTTATACTATCAACAGAGGACTCATATAATTCACATATTTTGTTTCAAATGCGTAGTGGCGGGAAGTAGTTTGGGGTGGGGGGGCTGCGATTTGGGCGATGCAGATTCAAATCTTTTGCCTGCGCTGAAGACGTCTGCTAATACAGGACTAGTAAAGACCCAGTGCACTACTTTCGTGACATTTTTTAACTAAATGTATTTGAGTCTGATAATTATTTGTAGAAAACAGTTAATCCGATAATTATTGTGGAATATAAGAACAGTTGCTTGACATACCAGTATTTTTTCCAGTTTCTTGAAATACTTTGCAAATGCAACTTATTTCTGTGTGAAAACTGAAATGGTCTATTTACTCCTTTTATGTAGATCAGCTTATCCAAAGTGCATACATTTTCATACTGGTCCCCTGTGGGAATTGAACCCACAACCATAGCATGCAAGCACCATGCTCTACCAACTGAGCTACATCATCACATCACAAACCGCTTGGTCTCTCAATGTACTCAATTAGTGTATTGTGCGTTTTTGTCTCATGGTGATGGAAAGTCTGCAGGTACAAAACTAGATGACCAGCCTACGTACAATACAGCATTGTACATGTACATTAAGTGGTTTGTAAGGATGGTAAATTACTACAGCACAAAAAGTGGTTGTTTTCTATGTTATTTGATCAAGAAAATTATTTTATTTGATGTGGATGTTTTGTGTCTTTGCCCATAACTTTGCACTTTTTGATGTAAATGTTTGAGGACAGGGTTTTGTTCTTTCTCGATTCCATTAGGATGACAGTCGCAGAAAAGGGGACAGGGCAACAACTCTTACAATTCCAACTATTGAATCCTGCAAGATATTATTCTTAGTTATACAAGTATCTTTTTTTTTTGCCACAGCGGACATTCTGAAATGATTTTTTTGCCCTTGCTACAGATGTCTAAATCGGTCCGCTAATACTAGTGTATATATATACTAGTGTGCATATATATATATATATTTTATTATTATTAAAACATATTTTTTTATTACGATTAAGTAGGGATGCTCAGCACCCCTACTTCCTACGGCTATGCTCAAATGTCATACCATATATACAGTGCTGCTTGAAAGTACATGAACCCCTTTTTTGTTTTTACTATGAAATCTTCAATAATCAGAACCAGTCTTTTTGATCTGACATAACAGGTTTATATTTACCAATACTATATGTTGGTGTAGAGGAAATCAAGCGTGTAGTAGAACAACTAAATTAAAAAGAATTAATGCAGGTGCAAAAATAAGTGAACCGCAAGTTGCATTGGTTAAATCAAGTAGGTAAGCAGAATCAGGTGGATATATAATTGGGTACCAAATGAACCAATCAAAGGAGAGATCTTTAGGAAAGCGTTTGGGCGGGACTCTGATAAATAGAGATAAGAAACCTGGTCAGTTTGGTATTACCCATCCAAAGCACACCCTGCCGAGAGGAAAGGAAATCTCAGAGGACATCAGGATGAGGGTCGTGAGAGCACAGTCTGGGGAAGGCTATAAAATCATCTCAAAAAGATTTAAGCTCCATCAGTCCAAATCATTTGCAAATGGAGAGCATTTAAAATGGTTGCAACTCTGCCTAGAAGCAAAGGCCCTTCCAAAAAATCCCAAGAGCCACAAGAACAATATAAATCAGATAAAAGTCATCCCAAACATAACATCTAGAGATTTGCAGACCTCCCTTGCTGCATCTCAGGTAACTGTGCATGCTGTAACAAGAAGAACACGGAATCGAAATGCCAGTCATGGGAGGGTTGCTAGGAAGAAGCCTCTGCAGTCAAAAAATAACCAAACTGCCCGTCTTAACTTTGCCAGTGACCACCTGGACAAACCTGAAGCTTTCTGGAAGTCCATTCCCTGGATCGATGAGTCCAAAATGGACCTTTTTGGTCAGAATCAATACCGCTATGTTTGGCGAAAACCCAACACTGCCTACCACCCAAAGAACCTTATCCCAACAGTCAAGCACGGTGGTGGGAATACCAAGATCTGGCGCTGCTTTTCCTCCTCTGGACCTGGACGACTCCGCATCATTAAGGAAACCCTACATTCTGATGTATACCAGGAGATTCTTAAACAGAACGTCAGGCCATCAGTCAAGGAGCTAAAGCTGGGCTGAAAATGGGTCGTCCAACAAGACAGCGACCCAAAGCATTCATGCAAATCTACCAAAGAATGGCTCAGGAGAAAGAAGATTCGTTTTTGGATTGGCCAAGTCAAAATCCTGACCTAAATCCAATCGAGATGCTGTGGCAGGACCTGAAGCGGGCAGTTCATGCCAGACACTACTCAAACCTCACTCAATTGGCTGTAAGAAGTTCTGTAAGGAGGAGTGGGAAACAATCCCTCAAAACAGATGTCAGGGACTGATTACTGGCTACAGGAGACGTTTACTCCAAGTTATCGCTGCTAATGGAGGTGCCACAAGCTATCGACTGAAGGGGTTCACACATTTTTGCACACATCAAATCTGAGTTTCTGTTAAATAAACCACTTTTGTTAAATAAACAACGAAAATATATCATTTTTTTTGTTTCTGGAATGTCTTTATTACAAATTGGGGTTTAGATAAGGATTTTATATCTTTATTTTAATATATTTATAGCAAAATAATGACCAGCCCTGTAGGGTTCACATACTTTCAAGCAGCACTGTATGTAGAAAAATAATCACAATCATGTATTCAATTGTGTTTGTTACATCATGTAAGTTAACACATGTACAAATACAACACCGACATACATATACAAGGTAAAACAAACAAAATCTTACCAAATACTTACTTATTACAAATAATCTTCTTATGCCATTAAATATTCTCATTTGATTTTTGTGATTCTTTTCTATATGGGGCACACTAAAATATAGAGTATATTACTAGACATATCAAGTTTGACACAAAACATTCACCAGAGAAAGAAGTGGAAACGAAAATACAGTGAATTGGAGAAAAATAACAAAGGAGGCCCCTTTTCACCCAGATTCAATTGGACATGGAGAGTCAATGACGTCCATTTTGCTGACACAGTTTTGGAGTGAAAAGATGGCTCTCTGGGCGAGGGAGCAGGAGAGTTAGGGAGCAGTGTGAGAGATTGGGTTACCCCAGACTGTCCCCACGGATCCCCCGGCCAAATGGATCTGGATCTCACGCTTGGGCGCACATATTGAATGCCATAAGAGGTCTCCCAGGTCCCCTTCAGTGAGAGGAATGCTCAGCCTAAACCCTGGTCAGTTTTCACAAAATCATTTTTCTTCCACAAAAGAAGGAGAAACGACAGTAAGGAGATGCTAAGGGAGCACAAAGAAGCAAAGAAAGAGTTCCATGCTGATGTTTGGTGTTTGTGTTTTTTTGCAGAGCCAAAACAGTGCTTTTTCAGCATGCTGGATACATCCCCAACTAGGTTTCATTATTCTTTCATGAATCATACACTACAGTGTGCCTGTGGTAGTAGAGGTCAACAGACAAGAGAGCTTCTTCTGCTGATTCTTCTTGCACTGAAAGTACAGTACAGGGCCTTCAGAAAGTATTCACACCGCTTGACTTTTTCCACATTTTGTTGTGTTACAAAGTGGGATTCAAATGGATTTCGAACATTTGAAAAACATTAATAAAAAATTTAACGCTAATATATCTTGATTAGATAAGAATTCAACCCCCTGAGTCAATACATGTTAGAATCACTTTTGGCAATGATTACAGCTGTGAGTCTTTCTGGGTAAGTCTCTAAGAGCTTTGCACACCTGGATTGTGCAACATTTGCCCATTATTCTTTTCTAAATTCTTCATGCTCTGTCAAGTTGGTTGTTTATCATTGATAGACAACCATTTTCAGGTCTTGCGTTAGAATTTCAAGCAGATTTAAGTCAAAACTGTAACTCGGCCACAGTGAACATTCACTGTGTTCTTGGTAAGGAGTTAAGCAAGAAGGAACCTTGCAGATAATTGTATGTTTGGGGTACAGAGATGAGGTAGTACTTCAAAAATCATGTTAAACACTATTATTGTAACGGCCGTCGTAGGAAGTGGACCAAAATGCAGCGGGTACGTGAATGCTCATATTTATTTTATTACGAACACCACACAAAAACAACAAAACGAAAAAACTAACGACAGCTAACAGCTCTGCAGGCTAAACATAGCAGTGCACGAATACAACTTCCCACAAATGGACAGGTGAAAACAGGCTACCTAAGTATGACTCTCAATCAGCAACAACGATGTATTCCTGATTGAGAGCCATACCAGGCCAACACAAAGAAATACACAACATAGGTAGAACCTAGAATACGACACATAGAACATAACCCAAACACCCCGGAATACTCTAACCAAACACCCCTCTACATAAACACACACCCCGAACCACATAAAACAAATACCCCCCCTGCCATGTCCTGACCAAACTACAATAACAAATGACCCCTCTACTGGTCAGAACGTGACAATTATTGGACACAGAGTCCATGCAATTTATTATGTGATTTGTTAAGCAAATTTTAGTCATGAACTCATTTCGGCTTGCCATAACAAAGGGGTTGAATACTTTTCAGCTTTTCATTTTTAATTCATTTGTAAAAAAAAATAATGTTTACATTATGGGGTGTGTATGTGTTTTCTTTTTAAATTCAGGCTGTAAAAAAAGGGGTGTGAATATTTTCTAGGCACAGTATATGTGTGCAGCCATATTATGGAGGATCAGCCCAGTAAAGCAATCTCTATAGAGGCCGTGCAGGCCATATGGTCCAGCACTTGCTGTCAGAGACGACTGGGATCTGTGTAATTATATTGCTTTTAAATGAGCCCCTGAGAGTGCCCTTGCCAAAGCGCCCACAAAGTCTCACTCTTGGGCAGGAGACAGAAAAACACATTTTTGTATTCATTTGTGTGTTTGTGTGTGTGTGAGAGAGTGTATGTACGTAAGTGTACATGTGCGTTTGTGTTTTTCATTGCTGAGTCTGGCGGGCAAAAGGGAGGCCGCAGTGGTTCCGATGATACGCCTCACAAGTGAATTTAATTAAATCATAAATATGAGCTGGAGGCCGCCACCCAATTTAACGTAATAGATGATGTGGGCCAGTCCATCTCTGGCAACGCAAAGTTCTGGACCCGTTTAGAATGCCCTTGAAGCTTATTAAAAGTGGCTGGCATGAGAAGACGCAAGCAAAGTTGTTTAATGGCTGCCCAGCTTGCATTCTGCTTGACAGCCAGAGGAAGGCCCAAAAAATTGTCCAAGACTCCAGCCACACAAGCCATAGACTGTTCTCTCGGCTACCGCATGGCAAGCGGTACCAGTGCACCAAGTCTGGAACCAACAGGACTCTAAACAGCTTCTATCCTCAAGCCATAAGACAACTAAACAAGACTGCTAAATAGCTCATCAAATTTCTACCCGCTGCTGATACTGTGTATTTTCTATCCCGTTGCCTTGTCACTTTAAACCTACCTATATATACTGTACATAGCTACCTCAATTACCTCATACCCCTGCCCATCTACTCGGTACTGGTACTCCTTATATATAGCCATGTTATTGTTATTCGTTATTCACTGTGTTCATTTCTCGTGTCACTATTTCTATTTTTTTTTTAATCTTTAACTCGTAAGCATTTCACTGTTAGTCTATGTCTGTTGTAACACTGGTGAGAAGATCTATTCCATTCCATTTCTGAATTTGGAATATGGTGGGATTCCATTTCAATTGGGAAAGATTGTCAGTCAGAAAAGCACAATGAAGAGGAGTCAAAACAAAAGGCAGATACAACCTCTACATTAGGTAGTACAAACCAGATACCTGATCAGCATATCAATATAAGTGTTCATTAGGTTACGGTGAAGGAGAATCCAGTGAAGTAATTGTCCTTGACACGTGCACAGATAAAGTGACATTATTTCGCCATCGTGATCAATAGTCTTGTCTGGACAAGATTGTTTTTGTGACCAGTCAACCATCCTACAGACAGACCAGAGGGAGGTGCTATGTGTTTATATATTTTCTTGTATTGATATTTAGAAACAGTATATACGATGTACAAATTAATATTCCCAAGCGCTGACTTCTTTAATCTATATATTTCAAATCTTAATTTGGTTTGAAAAAAAAGTAGCATTGATCATCTTATTGAAAACATAAAAAGTATTTCAGAATCCCACCCAAAGTACTATCAACATCTTTGTAAAATGTATACTTTTTGATGACAGACACATGTCCCTGGTCATAACAGTTATTTTCGACTTTCTGTTTTTCATCTCATTGTTATGAGGAATCATCTGTAAAGACAGACAGATGTTACTATATGGGGCTTTGTCCCATTCAGTGCAGACATCCTTTCCTTCCAGTGGTCCCCTGGAGAGCTGCAGGCTCCCTAATAGGCCTGGTGCGAGGGTGTGTGGAATGGGACCGCACAGGGTGATGGGTAATGGAGTCATTAATAACACAGACCTCCCTTAAGATCCTCAGATGTTCGTTAGGCAGAAGCCCCAATGGAACCAGGGGAAAGGCAGGTAGCTTAGTGGTTAGAGCGTTGGGCCAATAACTGAAAGGTTGCTGGATCGAAATCCCTGAGCTGACAAGGTAAAAATCTGTTGTTCTGTCCCTGAACAAGGCACTGTTCCCCGCTAGACTGTCATTGTAAATAACAATTTGTTCTTTACTGACTTGCCTAGTTAAACGAAGGTCAAATTTTAAAAGGATGATTGATTTAAGACCAAAAATCCCAAGTAAGGTTTTGAATATGATCATGTTCATGCTGTCAAGGGCCCATCTTGCTACTTAATCAGATGAATTGACCCCCCCCCCCCCACACACACACACACACGTGAGCACAAACACAAACACACATACACAAACACACACATGCACACTCACGCAAGCACAAATGCGCACATACACACAAACACATGAACACACAAATGAAGGGCCATAGGAGCCGTTGTCTCATACATTTTTAATATTTTATCACGTGTGCAACACAAAAATGAGGTCTGCCAAATACAGAACTCCATATTTGTACAATAACATTTGAATAACATCAGAGAAGAGAACTGTCCTTTTGCTGCAGCAGGAGATGGTGGTTAATTTCCTGTAAACTGAGTATGAACAATTCTCAATCAAAAGGTCAAAACATTAAAGTTTCATACAAAAGTGCATCTCAGGTTCAATGAATGCAAAAACATTTACATACAGATGTGGGATCTTAATTGAATCACCTTGTTGTTGCAGGAAATGTCCTGCATAGCAGGAAATGAAATCTTGTAATGTACTCAAGGTTTAAAAAGGCTTCTAAAGTTTGTCTTGATTTGACTTGATTTTGAATTTATTTTTCCTAAACAAAAAATGTATCAACTGCTACAAAAATGTTGATTAATTATAATCCACACAATAATTCACATTTCCTGTTGCTGCAGAATTATTTTCCTGCTGTAAAACTGGTCAAATTAAGATCCTACATCTGTAACAGAATGATTTATATTGGTGTATAATAACGCCACAATGGCTTCCAGCTTGAGCAGAGAGCAGAGCAATGGGATACCGCAGGAAACGAGGAAGGAAGGGGATAAGTTGGGAACTCTTCAGGAGAGCCCAGGACATAAGTTTCATAAGCACATCCCTACAGAGAGACTTAATACATGTATAGTCTCCACAACGACCCCAAATCAAAATGGATGTATTCCCCATTGCAAAAAAAATCTAAAATACAAAGAGCTAACAAAAACGAGAAGAAAAGAATTCCAGTAATCTCCAGGCTTGAACGAGCAGTAAACATTAATAACAGAATTGTACAGGTTTAAATCAGTGGGCTGGAGATGCTCTAGGAGACACAGGGGGGTTCACGATGCCTCTGTTCCCGTGCCAACCAGAGTAGCTAGCTGGCCTTTCCAAATCTGTGTCACTGCTTTTGCATATATCAGAACCCTGTCCTGTTTTTCCTTCTTTTTTCCTCTTCCTCTCATTCGAACTTGCGCAGGCAGGAGGACCAGATTAAATGCACCATTCAGTCGTCAGCTGGTCTTCTAGAAGCACAGCCATGTTGGAATGAGACCCGTGATGTCACAATGTCAGGTTCTGCTGGTGATCAAGCACCCTGCTACCCGCTTCAGTAACGAGTGACCAGGTCAGGATAGTGTCCACATACAGGAAATGGGCACTGATGAAAAGGGTCCTGACTGACCATACCACAACTTCCTGTTCCCTACATAATAATACCCCACATTGGCACCCTGTTTCGCCAACACATTGTTGATGAATTCCACCTCTTCTGACTGACGGTGGCATTGTCTTTTTTTTCTAGTTCTTTTTTTGGGGACAAACGGATCAGAACTGTACAATGGCAAATACTGTATAAGACTGCAATATAGCTGAAGTTATTAAGCAACACATGAACAATTTCTATTTACAAAGATAGTTGGCCAGTTTTGTTGAAATAACAACCAGTCAAAGACCAGAGCTTTTCTGTCCTTTTTTCACCCCTCTGTCTTTCATCCCTCCTTTTTCTTTTTGTGTGTGTGACATGATCCTTCCCGGTGTGAACTGAATCCAAAGTTCAGTGCAATAGAGCCAGTGGGATATTGCACTGAAGGTGGCTGGAGGACCGACCGGGTCAGACATGAATCTCCTCCTCGCCGTATGGTTCTCCTCTCCTCCTCAGGTCCACTGATAATCTGCCTGGTTAACTGCTGTGCTGAGTCAACATGTGGTTCTGAAATGGAGGAATAACCGAGAGAGAAAGAAAGGAATGAAATTACTGAATCAACATCAAATTCAATTTTATTTAATTCAACATTTTCTCCATTTAGCAAGTTTGAATTCGAACGCTTCATAACCTAAAATGAATAATTGATTTTCATCAACATTAAGACTTTAATGCTGTAGAATTCACCATTGCTTTTCAGAGGGTTAGTGGCTGACGTAGTGTTGTGAATGTCATGTTGTGGGTTTATGTGGCGTTCGCATTACCCAAATCCAATCGAAACCGAGCAGCAGTCAAATAGTTATATGGATCAATATGTCCTGGGATTAAATATGGTTAAGTCCTCCACTGGCACAGCGACACGTCACTGCCGAGCTGACAACGTCTCCCTCCCTCCAACATCTCAATCCCCAACCAACAATACCAACATCAGACCAATGGCTGTGGCCATGGAAACAACAGTTACCATGTAATACCCGTGAGGGAATATATGAATCACCATATTAATGGACATGTTTACATAATGTGTACTGGAAGTGTAACTACCGTAGAATAACAACAGGTCAACTACACTTGGGATTCAGATGCAGCAATTAGAGATATGTCATATACCACAGAAAAATAAGTATAGGATTTCTGAGGATGTTTGAATATCTTCACACACGCACGCACGCACACACCGGTGTGGTGAGAGAGAGTGGTTGTAGCGGGGACAGCTGTGCCAGCTAGGTTTTTTTAAAGGGAGGGAGTGTGTGTGTGGACCAGGGGGGGTGTAACTGGTGTCCCTGGTGGGCTAAATCCAGGTCATCTTTTGAAGTGACTGCTAATCCCTTTAATGCAAACCACATGCCCCACTTGCTGCACCCTGTTAAAAACAAGGCCTTGGACTCTACACTGGCATGGACAAGACACACCTGTCACACACAATCATCAGCTCGCATGCACACACTGACACCGATTATACACACAAAGAACACTGACATTCAAACACACCCACACACACACATACACAAACGCTTACTGTGGGTAAGATTTAATTATTTTTGAAAAAACAACATGGAAAGAGCCTGAGCCATGAAAGGTTGTGACTCCTTCAGCCTGAGCCATGAAGGTGCGTTTAGCAATGTACTGACTACAGTCACCTTCAGTCTTATCAACATAGCAGCATCCCTCAGGCAGGCTAGGCCTCGTCCATTACTTCCCTCCACCCCTCCCTCTTTACCCTTTCAAGTGCCTCCATACAAAGCATTTAAACACCTCGACACCTTTCGTTTCAGCCGGAGCGATTACTTTCCGACAGGTGGGATAATAAGCTGTTTGACAGGGGGCAGGAGGGAGTGTGACCCCTGGAAGGGTTAGCCTCGGCTCGCCTGGGCCCCCATATGGGCCCCCGTCTGGGCCCCTCCACTCCCTTTTAAAGAGCCGGCCCCGGTCTTTCCTCTGTTTCCCTCTCCTCTCTCTCTCTCTTCCCTCTCTTCTCTCTGTGAAATAAAGCTCCTTTAAGTGAGTCTGGGAGGAGACTCCCAACGGGACGACCACCCCTCCCTCTCCCCTCATACCCCAGTGAAGACATCCGTGGCGTTGCTGGGGAGGGACAGGAGCACGGCAACCCTATTAATGAATGCGTTCCATTACCCGTCAGCCTGGCTCCTCGGCGACTCACAGAAGCCCCTGCAGTACGTGACTTCAAATGGCAGGATATTGACATGGAACGAGCAAAGCGGTTGGGAGAGGGTGTGTGTGTATTTTTTTTCGTCTGTGTGTATGCGATGTGTGCCTGTGTGTATAAGAGAAAGAGTGCGCCTGTGTGTATGTATGTATGTGTGTCTGGACCCCGAAGGAACGTAGCTCCTTGGATATAATGTAGGGCTCGTAACAGCTATTAGAGGGGAAAAGACCCCCCCCTGGGGAGTACCCCCCGCCCATCCCCGTCTCAGCTCTGTCTGACACACACTGCATTCTACCTTTTCCTTAAACATGCCAGGAGTTTTTCTCACTGAGGGCTTTTTCAAGGACGGTGCTAAACGACTTCAGTGGCCGTGGCAGCCATGCAGGCTGGAGGGAAATAGAAAGAAAAGAAAGAAAGAGAGAAAAAAAGGTAAAAAGAAAATAATACCTTTACCTCTGTGGATATTGAACTCCACAGAGTGGAAGAGAGGCACTGTTCTGTATATCAGTGGAGACCACAGGGGGAGAGAGAGAGAAGGAGAGAGAGAGAGAGAGAGAGAGAGAGAGAGAGAGAGAGAGAGAGAGAGAGAGAGAGAAAAGAACAACTGTCTTTGCATTTCCACTCCATAATTTTTTTAAATTCTTGAAGTAGTTTCTGGCTAATGTGTGCAACCCTTCACTAAGTTTAACTCAGCCAAATATGCACTACAGTTCAAAAGTTTGGGGTCACTTAGACATTATTTGTTCATTAAAATAACATCAAATTGATCAGAATTACAGTGTAGACATTGTTAATGTTGTAAATGACTATTGTAGCTGGAAACAGCTGATTTTTTATGGAATATCTACAAAGGCTGATAAAGAGGCCCATTATCAGCAACCATCACTCCTGTGTTCCAATGGCACGTTGTGTTAGCTAATCCGAGTTTATCATTTTAAAAGGCTAATTGATCGTTACAAAACCCTTTTGAAATTATGTTAGCACAGTTGAAAACTGTTGTCCTGATTAAAGAAGCAACACAGCTGTTCTTCTTTAGACTAGTTGAGTATCTGGAGAATCAGCATTTGTGGGTTCGATTACAGGCTCAAAATGGCCAGAAACAAAGTACTTTCTTCTGAAACTTGTCAGTCTATTCTTGTTCTGAGAAATGAAGGCTATTCCATGCGAGAAATTGCCAAGAAACTGAAGATCTTGTACAACGCTGTGTGCTACTCCCTTCACAGAACAGCTCAAACTGGCTCTAACCCAAATGGAAAGAGGAGTGTGAGGCCCCGGTGCACAACTGAGCAAGAGGACAGGTACATTTGAGTGTCTAGTTTGAGAAACAGACTGGCAGCTTCATTAATAGTACCCGCAAAACACCAGTCTCAACGTCAACAGTGACTCCGTGATGCTGGCCTTCTTGGCAGAGTTGCAAAGAAAAAGCCATATCTCAGACTGGCCAATAAAAATTAAAGATTAAGATGGGCAAAAGAACACAGACACTGGACAGAGGAACTCTGCCTAGAAGGCCAGCATCCCGGAGTCGCTTCTTCACTGTTGATGTTGAGACTGGTGTTTTGCGGGTACTATTTAATGAAACTGCCAGTTGAGGACTTGTGAGGCGTCCATTTCTCAAACTAAACACTCTAATGTAATTGTTTTGTCACAAACTGAAATTAGGAAACCAGGAAATGGCAGAGCTAACAGATTGACTGACCCAATCCCCGAAACTCCTTACCCCACATCTCCTTGTTACCCCCATCTCCTTTCTCCCCAACCCCCAATCTCCCCCAATCACCCAACTTTCTTACCCCCATTCTCCCCTCTCCCTTACCCCCCATCGTCCTTCTTCCCAACCACTCACTGGGCTCCACCATAAGGCTGTATTGCAGGCCCCAGTTACCAGCAGAGCTAAGGTAAAAACCCTTAGTAGTCAATTCTCCATTAAATAAAATTTTACTCTGATCAATAATGTGCACCCGCCTCTCTCCCTAGTGAATACTGTGTCTGAGAAGCCTCTTCTTCTTCCTCTCTCTCCTTGATCGACTGGCTCTTTGCCACTGTTAACCCTCCATCCGCCTTCTTTCATCTGATTACATCATATCCCTGCAACGCCCTTGGGGGCAGAGGAAGGAGAGGGGGGAGAATGCCCAGCAGGGGACCTGTGTACCCATGCAAACAGGTGCAACATGTCTTAGGAATTTAACAGAGAGAAGAAGAGGGAGTGAGAGCGAAAGAAAGAGTGCGAGAGGGAGAGAGGGAAAGTGCATGCAGGCTGGGGAGTTGATTTATTAACTAATCATTCTTTATGTCGTTTCCCATTCCTCTGGTCTCCATCGATAGCACCGGTCTGGGCTCCAGTACGGCAAGGCAACAGAGGTGTGCCTGTTACATCAGCTCTGCAGAGGAAAAGGCCAAACGGATCAGCGGCCATTTTGAACCTCTCATCTACTCCTACACATTTAATCTACAAACTACCCAAAACAGACAGTCAAGAGTGATGAAATATTTATGAAATCTATCAAAACGTTTGGCTAGTAGCACAAAGTTAGTTGATAATGCATATAGGCAAAACTCTAGCAGGAGTCATTCTTTCTGGTTGTAGCCTGTCTTATATTACCCAGAGTTGTGCGTTTATAGAGTGTTCAGAAAGCTGATAGAGTGAACAATAATGAGTCTCTAAGATTGGGTCTTGGGGGACCCTTGAATCCCGGGGAAAGTCGAGGAGATATTATATTATACAAGTGTGAGGCGAGGCAACTCAGAGCACTTAGACCAGGCCAGGTGAAAAACATCAGATCTATTAGGCCTCAAAGAGCCACACTTCAAATGTTAAACATTTGTTCTCGCGTTTTGTGAGCACCAATTCACAACACTAATCAGGTTTCCATCCAACCTTTTTATGCGAGTATAGTATGTTGGATAAAAATGTCACAACAGGCCTGATGGAAACAGAACATTTGTCGGTAAACTTTCCAAATGTGGACATAACAAAATACTCTAGACAAGGTGGGATCTTTTTGTGTCGGTAAAATGAATTATGCGAGAAATGTCGGTGGAAATGCTTTTATGCGCAAATATTGATATAATAACCATCATATGGAAGTAAACTTGGAGTCCCGCGATGACATGTAGTGCGGTCCTCCCACTACGATTCTTCGGGAAAGCATGCATGTTACAATCAACTTCACAGTGTGGTGAAAGTGCAAGGTGCTGAGATTGATGCTCCTTTCCAACAAATACAGAGGATCTTATTCTGGTGACATGGTCATCGATGCTTGGCTGCCATTTGAATCTTGCTGTTTTGTCCATAATAATCTCATCAGGTAGGCTATACCCACACTGTATCTGCCAGCTGTTGGCTAGAGCACATGTGCCAATACCAGAGTGGGCATACTCTATAAAACAAAAACTAAATTGTGATAAAACCATCAGTAGAGTTGAAAATGCGATGTAAACCCATTTAACTTGTATTTTTTATTCGGTACATGGGAGATTAATCGCAAAAGGTATTTCTATTTGCACTACGTCATCGGGCACAGCCTTTTATCCGCAACAAGTCAATTTGATGGAAACATCTCTGGTGGGAAAAAGCGCATATTGTTTTTTTGTGGATTTTAGAATATTTGCATAAAAATCAGTCGCCAATTGGATGTAAACCTAGCTACTGAGTAAATAATTTACGACAGAATCATTTAGGGAGTTATAAAGGACTGAGAAGTCAAGTAAATTTGATTTGCTACATTTCAACGGACATTGAAAGACAGAAAAGTGCCAAAACCCAGGCTTTCCAAACAATTAACTTTGGGCTATGTAATGTATGAATATGAACTTAACCTTTCTTCTAAATCATACATTCATATCAGCGAGAGATTCTACAGATTCTAGTTCTAACTCCCATTTCTTCTGCTACATATATCCAAATCAAATCCAAAATCAAATCAAATGTTATATATATGATGGGATGTATAGACATTATGGACAGTCTGTGGATAGAATATATAGTATATCTGAAGAATACATGGATAGAATAGCAATAGTTGAATAGGATGACCTTGACTAGAATACAGTATATACATATGAAATACGTAAAACAGTATGTAAACATTATTAAAGTGACCAGTGTTTCATCCAAGACATCCACCATTTTGCTATTGTCATACATCCCACAGCCCTAGTAGTGGCAAGGCCTCCCCACGTCTAGTCAGTAGTGGCTAGCCTCCCCATGTTTAGTCAGTAGTGGCTAGCCCTCCCCATTTCTAAGCAGTAGCAGCTAGCCTCCCAATGTCTAGTCAGTAGTGGCTAGCCTCCCCATGTCTAGTCAGTAGCAGCTAGCCTCCCCATGTCTAGTCAGTAGTGGCTAGCCTCCCGATGTTTAGTCAGCAGTGGCTAGCCTCCCCATGTCTAGTCAGTAGCAGCTAGCCTCCCCATGTCTAGTCAGTAGCAGCTAGCCTCCCCATGTTTAGTCAGTAGTGGCTAGCCTCCCCATGTCTAGTCAGTAGCAGCTAGCCTCCCCATGTCTAGTCAGTAGCAGCTAGCCTCCCCATGTCTAGTCAGTAGTGGCTAGCCCTTCCCATGTCTAGTCAGTAGCAGCTAGCCTCCCCATGTCTAGTCAGTAGCAGTTGGCCTCCCCATGTCTAGTCAGTAGCAGCTAGCCTCCCCATGTCTAGTCAGTAGCAGCTAGCCTCCCCATGTCTAGTCAGTAGCAGCTAGCCTCCCCATGTTTAGTCAGTAGCAGCTAGCCTCCCCATGTCTAGTCAGTAGCAGCTAGCCTCCCCATGTCTAGTCAGTAGCGGCTAGCCTCCCCATGTCTAGTCAGTAGCAGCTAGCCTCCCCATGTTTAGTCAGTAGTGGCTAGCCTCCCCATGTCTAGTCAGTAGCAGCTAGCCTCCCCATGTCTAGTCAGTAGCGGCTAGCCTCCCCATGTCTAGTCAGTAGCAGCTAGCCTCCCCATGTTTAGTCAGTAGTGGCTAACCCTCCCCATGTCTAGTCAGTAGCAGCTAGCCCTACCCATGTCTAGTCAGTAGTGGCTAGCCCGCCCCATATCTAGTCAGTAGCGGCTAGCCCTCCCCATGTCTAGTCAGTAGCAGCTAGCCCTCCCCATGTCTAGTCAGTAGTGGCTAGCCCTTCCCATGTCTAAACAGTAGCAGCTAGCCTCCCCATATCTAGTCAGTAGCGGCTAGCCCTCCCCATGTCTAGTCAGTAGTGGCTAGCCCTTCCCATGTCTAAACAGTAGCAGCTAGCCCCCCATGTCTAAGCAGTAGCGGCTAGCCCTCCAGAATGTATAAGCAGTAGCAGTTGGCCTCCCCATGTCTAGTCAGTAGCAGCTAGCCTCCCCATGTTTAGTCAGTAGTGGCTAGCCCTCACCATGTCTAGTCAGTAGCAGCTAGCCCTACCCATGTCTAGTCAGTAGTGGCTAGCCCGCCCCATATCTAGTCAGTAGCGGCTAGCCCTCCCCATGTCTAGTCAGTAGCAGCTAGCCTCCCCATGTCTAGTCAGTAGCAGCTAGCCTCCCCATGTCTAGTCAGTAGTGGCTAGCCTCCCCATGTTTAGTCAGTAGTGGCTAGCCTCCCCATGTTTAGTCAGTAGCGGCTAGCCTCCCCATGTCTAGTCAGTAGCAGCTAGCCTCCCCATGTCTAGTCAGTAGAGGCTAGCCTCCCCATGTCTAGTCAGTAGCAGCTAGCCTCCCCATGTTTAGTCAGTAGTGGCTAGCCCTCCCCATGTCTAGTCAGTAGCAGCTAGCCCTACCCATGTCTAGTCAGTAGTGGCTAGCCCGCCCCATATCTAGTCAGTAGCGGCTAGCCCTCCCCATGTCTAGTCAGTAGCAGCTAGCCTCCCCATGTTTAGTCAGTAGCAGCTAGCCTCCCCATGTCTAGTCAGTAGCAGCTAGCCCTCCCCATGTCTAGTCAGTAGCAGCTAGCCCTCCCCATGTCTAGTCAGTAGTGGCTAGCCCTTCCCATGTCTAAACAGTAGCAGCTAGCCTCCCCATATCTAGTCAGTAGCGGCTAGCCCTCCCCATGTCTAGTCAGTAGTGGCTAGCCCTTCCCATGTCTAAACAGTAGCAGCTAGCCCCCCATGTCTAAGCAGTAGCGGCTAGCCCTCCAGAATGTATAAGCAGTAGCAGTTGGCCTCCCCATGTCTAGTCAGTAGCAGCTAGCCTCCCCATGTTTAGTCAGTAGTGGCTAGCCCTCCCCATGTCTAGTCAGTAGCAGCTAGCCCTACCCATGTCTAGTCAGTAGTGGCTAGCCCGCCCCATATCTAGTCAGTAGCGGCTAGCCCTCCCCATGTCTAGTCAGTAGCAGCTAGCCTCCCCATGTCTAGTCAGTAGCAGCTAGCCTCCCCATGTCTAGTCAGTAGTGGCTAGCCTCCCCATGTTTAGTCAGTAGTGGCTAGCCTCCCCATGTTTAGTCAGTAGCGGCTAGCCTCCCCATGTCTAGTCAGTAGCAGCTAGCCTCCCCATGTCTAGTCAGTAGAGGCTAGCCTCCCCATGTCTAGTCAGTAGCAGCTAGCCTCCCCATGTTTAGTCAGTAGTGGCTAGCCCTCCCCATGTCTAGTCAGTAGCAGCTAGCCCTACCCATGTCTAGTCAGTAGTGGCTAGCCCGCCCCATATCTAGTCAGTAGCGGCTAGCCCTCCCCATGTCTAGTCAGTAGCAGCTAGCCTCCCCATATCTAGTCAGTAGCGGCTAGCCCTCCCCATGTCTAGTCAGTAGTGGCTAGCCCTTCCCATGTCTAAACAGTAGCAGCTAGCCTCCCCATATCTAGTCAGTAGCGGCTAGCCCTCCCCATGTCTAGTCAGTAGTGGCTAGCCCTCCCATGTCTAAACAGTAGCAGCTAGCCCCCCCATGTCTAAGCAGTAGCGGCTAGCCCTCCAGAATGTATAAGCAGTAGCAGTTGGCCTCCCCATGTCTAGTCAGTAGTGGCTAGCCCTCCCATGTCTAGTCAGTAGTGGCTAGCACTCCCATGTCTAGTCAGTAGTGGCTAGCCCTCCCATGTCTAAACAGTAGCAGCTAGCCCCCCCATGTCTAAGCAGTAGCGGCTAGCCCTCCAGAATGTATAAGCAGTAGCAGTTGGCCTCCCCATGTCTAGTCAGTAGTGGCTAGCCCTCCCATGTCTAGTCAGTAGTGGCTAGCACTCCCATGTCTAGTCAGTAGCGGCTAGCCCTCCCATGTCTAGTCAGTAGTGGCTAGCCCTCCCCATATCTAAACAGTAGCAGCTAGCCTCCCCGTGTCTAAGCAGTGGCAGCTAGCCCTCCCTATGTCTAAACAGTAGCAGTTAGCCTCCCCATGTTTAGTCAGTAGTGGCTAGCCCTCCCCATGTCTAAGCAGTAGCAGCTAGCCCTCCCCATGTCTAAGCAGTAGCAGCTAGCCTAGGGCTGTGGCAGTCATTACATTTTGTCAGCCGGTGATTGTCAAGCAAATAACTGCAGGTCTCATGGTAATTGACTGTTCATTAACATAAACACAATTGGTATCACCTGTCTTCCACGCATAGCATACAATCCAATGATGCAGACCTTTGGAACATCTACATTTTAAAAAGTCTAATAAATCTATAATTTAGCCTACACCATCACAATAAATCCATTATTTATTTTAGACAGGTCTAAAGAAACATAATGTGAAGAAAATGTAGTACTCTGAGTTGTCCTTATGTTAGGCCCTGATCTAGCTATGCCATATGGCTGTGGGCTACACTAGTGCATTTGGAAAACAATATTTGCTTAGAATTCCGTGGCATTATTTTATGGTATGAAGAATACAATTGAACATAGCTGAATAAAATAGAAAGGATATTTTCTCCAACCGATTTGAGGGAGTGCGCACATGCGGCTATTGTGTTGAGCGGTTATCAAAAAAACAGGTCCTCTTATATGCTTTATTTAGAGTTATTCATGCAACTTTAGTTGTGATACAAAAGTTGGGCTATATGTTTTGATTTTTAATACATTCTAAGGCTGCAAGATGCGACTGTACTGATGATTTGAAAAAAGTTGCATGAAAGGCATGAGTTCTGCTTAGTTTTTTTGCGCAGGTTGCACACACTTCATCAGTCTCTCATTCACAATTTGACAAACACAATAATCCATGGCTTTTGCAGCCAGTGGCCGTTGTGCCCTTGGGCTGAATATAATAATTATAATTCCCTTCTCCCGGCTGCATGCTCCGAAGCACCTCTCACTCACTTGACTCTCTCAGATAGCTAAATTCTTATTAGCCAATGCCCGTCACGTGATCGGGTCTTTCTCACAGACTACAAGTGACACATCGGTGATGCAACTGCGAGTGTCCTTTCCAATTCCCAGATGCATATTGAAGATACTGCACAGCCTATAGCCTATAGAAATGTTGCGCAACATGAGCTCATGGGCTTTCATGAAGTGTTTGATTAGATTTTCGATTAAATTTACATTGATGTCAGAGTGATTAGAGGGACAATAGAGTGCTGAGTACCAGGCAGTTAGCAAGTTTGGTAGGCTACTAATTACCAGCAGCAGCATCAGAGCTTGGAGAAGTCTAATTACTGTGACTAAACGATCACGTGGTATTTGACTGCCGTCAAGACTCATGACCGGATCTCGTCTGAGTAGTGATTGTGTGTTGACTATTACCGGTGTAGCGGTAATACGGTCACCGTAACAGCCCTAGGCTAGCCCCCCATGTCTAGTCAGTGTGAGCTGAAACTACCTCTCTGCTCGTAGCTGTCATAAGTCTGCTAACATAGCTGCATCTGGAGCACAGGGAGCAAGCGGAGCGCCAAACCACAGAGATCCAGCCGCAGCACACTGCTAGTCATCAGTCAGGAGTTTAATTAAGGCATAAGAGCAGAGCAGGCTGCCGCTGAGCTATGCTGAGACAAAGACCTCACAGGCCTCAGAACAGATAACAGGTTAAAGGCACAGTGCAGTCAAAAACGTGATTTCCTATGTTTTATATATATTTCCACAATATGAAGTTGGAATAACACTGTGAAATTGTGCAAATTATGATAAAAGGCTTGAAAATACCACCTGAAATTTCCGCCTGTTTTGGTTTGATGGAGTTTTGGCCTGCCTGGTGACACCACCAGGGGGTACATGAGTTAATAGACCAATAAGAAACAGAGTTGCAAACCTCCACTCCCCACTCAGACCACTCACAGACAGTCTTATTATTGCTTGAGAAATTGGTCTTTGTTAAGAAGCTATTTGTATTTCTATTTGACCATTTTAATTTAAAACAATCACAGTAAGGTACTTAATTGTTACCCATAAATGATTTGATATTGAAATAAAAACAGCTGCATTGGACCTTTACACATTAACACTGGGCTGCTTTAAAAGACACATATATGGGTCATGCTGTATCTGAACTACGAACACAAAGCATTGGGCAAATTATATTCCATTCCACAAAGCACTAAATAGCCATTGTGTTCTATGGTGTTTTATTGTGTTTTCCACTTATTGATCGTACATGACCTGTATATGTGAAGTTCACCCTTACGACAAGACAGAGCAGACCCATGCGGTGCCAGTACTACGTTTCCTGGGTCCCGTCTGAGTAGGGATTGTGTGTTGACGAACACAAGCCAGTATTGACTCAGTCCCCCTTTGCTTGGAGTGAGCCTCATTCCCCACCGTTGGCTCGTCCACTAGGGGTGTAATCCCTTCCTGTTTGGCCTCAGGCCAGGCTTACTGCTATCCAGTTTAGCCAATGAAGAATACCAACAAATAAATAAATAAAACTAGCAGCTGGCATTCTCCACAGTCAACACTTATCAGGCCGTAGGGAGAGCTGACCTCGTCCGCTGTTTGGCCACAACCACCACGGTCTCCTTGGTAACCGACTGTCTTGTTTGAAGTTTGGTGCCTGGGGACTCGTGGACATTCAGTACAGCTCTGGGGCTAGGGTGGGGAGACTTTGGTGTGTGTGTGTTTTTCTGTGTGTCCATGTGTGTGTGTGTCTTATTAGCCTGGCATGTGGTTATGTGTATAATAGCTATGTAATAAATGAGTAATAGCTGGAATTGTCTGGCTGGATGTACAAAAGACCTAAAACAACGGTGAAATCCTTCTCTTCTGAGGTGTAACGAGAAAAGACAGACCACCCGATTGGAGGGCTAGTGTGCTTTGTTCCTCCAAATGATACTCATTACCCTGTCTAAGTAGACAAGTGAATGGTGCTAGAAACCCACTATGGGGTGATCCTGCTGTTTGACTGAGATAGCAAAACAACTGCACAACCGCTGGGTTATTATGGAGCCTCATTATGTGAAGAGACTAGAGAGCAGGAAAGAGGAAGAGGGAAAGAGAGAGAGAAAGAGATGGAGAGAGAGAGAGACAGAGAGAGAGAGAGAGAGAGAGAGAGAGAGAGAGAGAGAGAGAGAGAGAGAGAGAGAGAGAGAGAGATGAGAGAGAGAGAGGGATGGGGCGATAGAAAGTGAGGAGATGGAGAGGAAGAGAAGAGAGGGATAGAGAAAGAGAAAGAGAGATGGAGAGTTGAGGGGAAGAAGGGAGGTGGAGGGAGAGTTGAGGGGAAGAAGGGAGGTGGAGAGAGAGTTAGAGATGGAAATGAGAGAAAGAAAGTGAGAGGAAGGGAGATAGAGATATAAACAGGGAGAGAGGGAGGGAGATGGAGAAAAATAGAATGTATGTGAGTGTGTGAGGGAGATAAAGAAAAAGCAAGTGAGCGAGAGAAAGGGAGAGAGAGAATAATCCAAACTGATTTCTGAGGTGATAGCTACAAAACACAGATGCCTTTCCCCACTAAAAATGAAGACTATGACTTAAGAACCCAATTAAGGATCTTTCTTAGGGGAGCCATCTTGGGAAGTAGATGGGGGGATGGGTCTTGGTAGGACATGAGCCCTGGGCTACACAGACTAATTAGACTGAGGCAGGGGGGTGGCAGGGGGGTAGAGGGGATGGGATCCAAGCCTGTCACTGGGAGGGAGATGGGTTCCATGGAGCTCCACATGTCAGTCCCAGAAACTAAACACAATTACTCTCACATTTAACCACTTCACTTAGGGACAGGAGTTTGACTGGTGTAGGCGATGATGCTACAGCACAGAAATCTCACTCATACATTACTCCTCTGTCTCTCTTGCTGCTATAGCTACTTCAGTGACAAAGTGAATTCTAGGAGCGAATTTGAGGCTACTGTTAGATCGAGCACTTCACGAGGTGAGAGTTGAAACTGTGATGCCAACAAGGAACAAATGCAGTCTCACGTTTAGCCACTTGTTTGGAGTGAGACAGTCAGAATATTAGCTTTTAAATAGCCGCACAATTGGTGTCATGTAACATGTATTTACGAAACGGAAGTGTCTAATAATTACTGTACATACAGTGTTCGAAAATAAATCCATGAGGAAATGTGCGATCGGATTCTGTGAGGACCAGCTTGCCTCAACGGCAATTTGTAGAAACACGTTTAGAATCAGACACTTGCAAAGTGAATCTCTTTGACCAGGTAAATTAAACCTGTAATGTATTTATCATCTGGTGTTAATGCCATGCTTTATCAAAGTTGCAGAAAGTCAAATAAAAAGTATAACAGAAGCGGTTAGGGAACAGATCCACTCTGGGTGATGGATTTCAACACAGAGCATCCTTCCCTCTCTTTGTTTGGATTTAACTTCTCCCAGTAGTACAGCAAGCGGAGGAGGAAGAAGAAGTGAAAAGAATGCCTCAAAGGCTTCTGGGAGTTTTTGTCATGTCTCCCTCCAGACACTGTGTTTGCATGCACACATCAGACCCACCATGGGAGAGGAAGAAACAAAGACCCATACTGTACACACACACGCACGCACGCACGCGCGCACACACACTCATACACACGTCTCACGCACACACACTCACACACTGCAGAGAGAAAATCCTCTTAGGATCATTAGGTTTGTCATGCTGTCTAATTCTGATCCACCTACAGTAGGAAAGTAGAACGCCACGACTGTGTTACGTCGTCGCCATTCATCTCACAATGTTTACGTCCCCTTTTACAGCGCTGATGACTGTTTGTACAGCATGTTTGTACATCATTATAAATAAGCTTAAATATTAATGATGGCGCTTCACAAACACACAGTTGTGCCCTTTTATTCATTTCAACTTTTTTGAAATGGTGACAGCACTGTGAGCACATGGGTGGATGAAGAGAAGAACAGCATGTCATTTAAAAAGATACAAAGAGAAGTTCAAACGCATGTGAAGCTGTCACACTTGGCAGATGAAGGTGGTGTATTCTCAGAAAGCTAGGTGTTAGCAAGCCACTGAGGGCTAAACAAAATTTAGATCAGCCTCAGGGATATGGTGCACTAAAGGTGGGGACATAATCCAAATTGTAAATTCTAAAATCAATCTCCATGGGAATTGTAGTCCCAATTCGCCATGTCAGAATGATGCTTTGCCTCGTTTCGGTTTCTCAAAGTCTGCGAGAGCCCCTCCAAAAAACACTGACAAACTTCACACTAAATAATATTTAGTGTGATGACTGTCAGTTTTTTTGCTCTCGCAGACGTTGAGAAATCACTCTAATATTGTTAACAGAGTGGGCTATGCTATTACACATGCTATGCTATTATACATGCTAATGCAATACTATCATCAGCAATACAGTGATACAATACAGTGATTATTCTGCTTTATTTTCAAGATATCATATCTTTTCATTTTTTTTTTTTTTTTTTTCCCAAAAATGATGAATTTCCTTAATTAAAACACAAAAATCGGCCACCGTTTGGCAAAAACGGCCGTCACACACAGAGAAAGAAGGAGAAACTCATTTGTGAGGAGAGGAAGTACAACATGATACAGACATGCTCTTGTCACTTCTAGCACTCATTAAAGAGCTGGAGCTTTGGACCGAGCGGAGTCGTCTTTGAAGGAATCTTTTAAAAGACCCTCCAATTAAGGTGCGTGTCCTGCGGGTATCTAAGCAAAGGGAGAGAAGACCTAGTATACCCACTGACTACCCACTCACTGTCCTCCTCTATCAACTGGAGCAGGACTTACAATCTCACGCCGCTCACTTCCAAGGAATGATAATGAAAGTGAAGGGTAAAAAAGAGCCCCGGCTAAGTGGAACGGGAGGGAAATCTCATCCCAGAAAAAAAAATGCAATCTTCACTGTTGTGTAACTTGAATATCATTGTCTTGTCTTTGGAGGCTTAGGAGCACTAGGGTTCATCGCCGTAGAGAGGGAAGATATATCCCACGCATGTGCACTTGCGCTGGTATCGCAACACAAGCAGGCCAATGATGAGTATCGCAACACAAGCAGGCCAATGATGAGCTGCCGGACTTATGTGCTTCTTCAACAAATGAACTTCCACTCATAGAAATGTCCAATTTAAGCTGTGGCTAATTCACTGCTGCTACCATCAGTTAATAGATCTGCCTCATTAATCCAGTAGAGTAGCAGAGCATTGTCCATGGCTCAGTTCCTTATGTAACAAGGCAGAGAGAGAGACACATCCACTGAAGCTAATGCCAAGGAAACAGAAGGAAGAAGTGTACTTTTAAGTTCGGTGTTGTATTTCAGCATGGCCACTCCTAAGTACCCACAAACCCCTGGCTTGTCCAAACCAGGGTAAGGGGTAGAGACAACCTGAGTATGGGAGGGTGTTAGAGTACAGTAGATTGGAGGAGAGGAGAGGCTAGAAGAGGATGTGTTTCCTACTCTTATAACTGTGTGGGGGGTGGGCCGTAGGGGTGGTCAGTAGGGGGTAGTGGGAGGTTGAGTGGTCAGAGAGAGAGAGAGAGTAAGAAAGCGGATAAACCACACCACAGCTAGCCCTGTTAGCACCAACACTGAACCATCGGCCTTCCCCATCGGCCTTCCCCATCAACACCTCATGAAATATCTCAAAGGGGTGGTCTATGTGTCTCAATGCTCGGCTAGAGAAAGAGAGAGAGAGGGAAAGAGAAAGAGAGAGAAAGAGGGAAAGAGAGAGAGTGAGCGAGAAAGACAGCGAGAAAGGGAGAGAGAGCAGAGTTTCTTCTGGACTGTGGTTTCTGGGGCACCGAGGCCCAGGAGTCAGTCAATCTGTCTGGTCCGAGGGAGGCAGCCGGGCGGGGGTTCCTGGGAGGGCTGATTAGACGGATGCTCTCCCATCATCCATCTCGACAGGCCGGCAAAAATTGGCTCGCCCCTCGCAGGGTAGAGTTCACAGGGGGAGGCGATGGGGGAGGATGGGTGGATGGCGGGGGAGAGGGGGGGAGGCGGTGCGGGAGAGGGGGGGTAGTGTTGAATACCTGTCACAGCCTTTGGTCTGTTTCGGGGAATCTCAGCGGCAAATTAATAAAATATCATTGCTGCTTCCCTGTACTTGCCTACCGTGGCAGGCAGCTCTCCCTCTCCTCTCTCTCCCTGCCTGCACTAACCTCCTGACCTCTTCAGACTACTGTGAGAGATGAGGAGCCGAGGTAGCCAGAGTGTGGGCCAGAGTGTCAGGGTGTAGGAGGAAAGAGTAACTCAAAACTCCAGGCAGACCAGGCAGAGAGGCAAAGAGAGGAGCAACATCTATCTCCTCACCGCTGGATGACAGCTCCACTAGAGAGAGATTGACAAATTACTTCACCATGTCAGGGAGACATTTTTGAGCAGTGATATAGTCGGCAAAAACAACAACCCGCAACAAACAACAACTCGTACGCAGTACATAAACCTGGACAATATCTCATATGTTGCAGTATGGACGCAGTAGAAAAGAGACATCTATATTCCAGAACACTCAGAAGATGTATCTTAATCGGAAGTATTGTCCACGTTGTACAACACAAATTCTAGGTCTACAAAGAAAAATGTCCTTCCTTTGAAAATACATTTCTTCATTTCTTCTTCTAAAAAAAAGGAACTCCAGGGGGAGTTAGAGGATGGTTTTGGTGTTAATCAACTTCTTGTGTGTCTGTAATGATGTGGATTTATGTAAATGTCGTAATGAATGCATGCTTAAGTGGGATAAGCCTTTGTGTGTAGTTGTAGGTGTGTGTGTGTGTGCGTCTTTGTGTGTAGGTGTAGGTGTGTGTGTGCGTCTCTGTTTTGTGTGTGTATGTGTGCACATGTGTCTTTCGGTGTGTGTGTATGCAGCCATTGGGGGTTGCTTCTAGAGCATGCCACGGTACAGGTGGAATATGATGATCGTCTTATCCCTAAGCACAATCCATGCTCTCCTTTTCACAACCCTCTGCTCCACAACAAAGTGCCATATGTCTTTCATGTTCGCTCTCCGTCTCTTCACAAAGGGTGTTAAACAATATAAGCACGAAACAACACCTCCGGGAGCTGGAGGATCACTTCATGCCCAAAAAATGTCAGAGTAAAAAGTTGGAAAAACATCCCCAGGTTATTTGAGATTGTTTACAGGTACTTGTAACAACCCTGGCTATAGCGAAAACACTCAAAACATTAGTTCCAATGACAGATGAAATTGGATAAAATAAGATGCTGTGTTTGACATGTTGTGTTAAGAGAGAGGACTCAACGCTAGCTAGGAGTTTGTTAGAAAACACAAGACTTGTTAGTTACTAATAACCTTGTCTTCCATGACGAACCTGTATGTTGGAAGGTGATGCCTCAATACTTGTTTTATTCATGGCTGTCTGTTCTGTAGACTGAACTGTCTGATAGATAATGATCACATTCACCTTCCTCCTGGCACACCATGGCTCTGTGTTTACTGGCTAAATCTCAACATTAACATCTCCTGTCTGGTCAACGCTAAGCTAAAGCCCAGGATGCACCCTTACATCAGCTGGCTTGATGCTAATACTTAGCTAGCACCACTAATCCGACCGTGTCTGTGGTGGCTGGGGCTCGTGGTCAGTAGACTGGTGTTTGGTGCTAGTGGGTTTCACAAGGTGCTTTTTTAAATTTGCTCTACTCAGACGGCTATATTTGTATATTTTAGGGTACTCAGTGCTCAACTATGAGGCGCCAACACACAATGTTTCAGATACAAGGGATTTGTACAAGAAACGAGGAAAGACATGGCATGTCCTGCCAGGGCACAATTCCCCAAAAGACGATTGAGCTGGTTGAAAACAACAGATGAAGACTGAAATAAAATAAGGCCTTTTAGTTTTGTTCAAGTACTCTGAGGACAGTGGGAAGAGATTGCTCGAAAATGGATTATCTCTACAACGTTGAGAGTTCATAAGAGTCCAAATTCTAACTTTGTTGAAGGGCAGATATGGTATCCCTACGGACACAGATCATATTTAGCCATGAGTGTCTCCTCTGTGATTACGAGGCTGGGAAATGGAGGCATATTATTGACTGAACTGTGTTTCGGCCTCTATACAGTATAGTAATTACTCCCCAAAAAGCACATTCCCCTAATCCTTCTAATTCCAGATATTTTAGGTCTAATAAGCAAATCAAATCATTGTGTATCGGTTGATCACAAATTAGCTTGGAAACCAACAGGACTAATTCCGTCGGAGTCTCCCATCCCAACCGGGACAGAGAGTAGGCGAAATGAAATATGTGTGTGCCTGCGTGGGCGTTTGCGTGCTCATGCGTACACGCACACGAGTGTGTGTATAGGTTTATGTGTGTGCTTGATGGTGGTGGTGACCGCTACCTGGCCTGTGTTTGGGCTCACCTGTAGCTCTGTCTGGAAGAAGAACTTCTGTGGGCACTGGGAGCAGTCGTATATCTTGTCCTCCTGGCCATGGGCTGAGAAGATGTGCTGCTGGAGCTTACTGGCCTGGACAAATACTACAGAGATAGAGAAGAGAGAGAAGAGAGAGAAGAGAGAGAAGAGAGAGAGAGAGAGAGAGAAGAGAGAGAGAGAGAGAGAGAGAGAGAGAAGAGAGAGAGAGAGAGAGAGAGAGAGAGAGAGAGAGAGAGAGAGAGAGAGAGAGAGAGAGAGAGAGAGAGAGAGAGAGAGAGAGAGAGAGAGAGAGAGAAGAGAGAGAGAGAAGAGAGAGAGAGAGAGAGAGAGAGAGAGAGAGAGAGAGAGAAGAGAGAGAGAGAAGAGAGTATCTTCTTTGAGTAAAATATCAGACATTTTGCTTGGATTAAATGGAGCTATCAGAATATAAGGGTAAATGCAGAATAATCCACAATGATATAGGCTAAATAAGAAACATAGAAACAAAGAAGAGAAAGTAATTGCTATACAGCCGACATATATTGGTTAAGGGCAACGACAATAGATGCTAAATACGGGCAAATGAATGTGTTGTACTGACAATAAAAAGACATGATTATGATGTCAGTAATTAAGACAACAAAAAAAGGCAACTTTGATATCTGACACATAAATTGGGGGTTTTAACAGCGGTCATACCCGGCCGTCCTACTATGGTACAGGGAATGAGTGCATAATGTTATGAGAATAATGAGGATCTTTATTTAGAACTACTTGTTGGGACAACAAGCCAGAAAATAAACAACCACAGAAGAAATTGGCATGGCTTCAAGTGCAAAACATGGCCTCCATTACGCTACATCGCTAATGATATTGACAATATAAATATTCATGCGGAGGCACTATTTATTTATGCACACTCAGACTACAGTCGCTATGATATAAACACACACACACACGCACACACGCGCACTTACAAAATATAAATCTATACTATGCATTTGTGCTTTTATTAAGCCATAGATAGTCCACGTTGGCACAGTATACTAGGGAGACGTGCATGTGGGCATGTCTCTCTATCTCAGTGTGCGAGCGGGTGTGTGTGTGTATGTCTCTCTATCTCTGTTTTCACCGAAGAGCACTTCAAACATGCCGTTTGTTATCCCAGAAGTCTGTGCTATAAGGACGTATGTTACGGCTGTCTACTCTCTGAGGTCTGGACACTCCCGAAAAGTGACCATGTGGGGCTGGGCTTCATTTGAATTTCTTAAAGAGGCAAAATAACTTTTCTATTAATGCATGCGCCGCCTGGGCTGAGAGCCGCAGGGAGGGGAGTGAAAAGCAGCCGCTAAAGGTGAGGTGTCTATACGAGAGCACTTTGGGGTTGCTGCAGCTCTATCGCCTCTGATGGGAGCGCTACTGCAGCGCACGGGGAGCTCGGCAACATCAACATGTCCCAAAATCAACTGGGAGAGCTGATATTAATTATTGAGCTGTATATGCCCGAGGTTCGCTTAGCTACGGCAGACGGCCGCCCAGATGGCCGCCACGTACGCTCCTGACCTGAGAAATAAAAGTTTATATCAGCAGCTAGCGTTTCGCATCCAGAGTGACAGACACTCACAGACTACTAATATCGCAGTGACAGCTGCCCGTGGAACACGACTAAACTAAACACAGTGTTGAACACGGAAATGAACATACTCACACTAATGAACAAACAAACAACGCTATGGCTATGATTATGGGTTATAGCCCACTTCTGAAAAGAAATGATCAGAGTGTTCTAGCTGGATGTTCTATTCACAACAGCTTTGTTTCATCCCAAGGTTAAGTACAACACAAGGCCATCCAAAGCTGGAAATATATAACTGCTTCGTGCTTAGAGGCTACAATGATTGCGCCTTTGTTTGTGTTTTTCACATATTTTAGGAAAAAGAAAGTAGGCAAGCAGACATACACTATGTGGACATCTGCTCGTCGAACATCTCATTCCCAAATCATGGGCATTCATATGGAGTTGGTCCCCCCTCTGCTGCTTTAATGCTATAACATCCTCCACTCTTCTGCGAAGGCTTTCCACAAGATGTGGGAACATTGCTGTGGGGAATTGCTTCCATTCAGCCACAAGAGCATTAGTGAGGTCGGGCACTGATGTTGGGCGATTAGGCCTGGCTCGCAGTCAGCGTTCCAATTCATCCCAAAGGTGTTGGATGGAGCTGAGGTCAGGGCTCTGTGCATGCCAGTCAAGTTCTTCCACACCGATCTTGACAAACAATTTCTGCATGGACCTCACTTTGTGCACAGGGGCATTGCCATGCTGAAACAGGAAAGGGCTTTCCCTAAATTGTTGCCACAAAGTTGGAAGCACAGAATCACCTAGAATGTCATTGTATGCTGTAGCGTTAAGATTTCCCTTCACCGGAACTAATTGGTATAGCCCGAACCATAAAAATCAGCCCAAGACCATTACTCCTTCTCAACCAAACTTTACAGTTGGCACTATGCATTCGGTCAGGTAGCGTTCTCCTGGCATCTGCCAAACCCAGATTTGTCCATCGAACTGCCAGATGATGAAGTGTGATTCATCACTCCAGAGAACGCATTTTCACTGCTCCCGATTCCAATGGCGGTGAGCTTTACACCACTCCAGTCGACGCTTGGCATTGTGCATGGTGATCTTAGGCTTGTGTGTGGCTGCTCAGCCATGGAAACCCATTTTATGAAGCTCCCGATGAACAGTTCTTGTGCTGACATGCTTCCAGAGGCAGTTTGGAATTCAGTAGTGAGTGTTGCAAACGAGGACATACATTTTTACACGCTACGCGCTTCAGCACTCGGCGGTCTCATTATGTGAGTTGTGTGACCTACCACTTCGCGGCTGAGCCGTTCTTGCTCCTAGACGTTTCAACTTCACAATAACATCACTTACAGTTGACCGGGGCAGCTCTAGCAGGGGGCGAAATTTGACAAACTGACTTGTTGGAAAGGTGGCATCCTCTGACGGTGCCACGTTGAAAGTCACTGAGCTCTTCAGTAAGGCCATTCTACTGCCAATGTTGTTTATGGAGATTGCATGGCTGTGTGCTCGATTTTATGCACCTGTCAACAACAGGTGTTACTGAAATAGCTGAAGCCACTAATTTGAAGGGTTGTCGACATACTTTGGTATATATAGTGTTGTTTTGTCTGTTTGCTCTGCATAGAAACATGTCAAACCAACAACAGTGTGCTGTCATTTTGTCTTGGACTGAGAGGTAGAGAAATCACTACAGCAAAACAAGACAGCATGTTTTCTCTCGCCTGCAATCGTTGTGCCCTGGAGACGTTTTCATCTGGAGGATGGGTTGCAAATCCTACAGTACATCTACAGTGCCTTTAAAAAGTATTCACACCCCTTGACTTTTTCTACATTTTGTTGTGTTACAGCCTGAATTTAAAATGTATTAAATATATATTTTTTTGGTCACTGGCCTACACACTATAGCCATAATGTCAAAGTGGAATAAAGTATTTTGAAATTTTTACAAATTAATACAAAATGGAAAGGTGAAATGTCTTGAGTCAATAAGTATTCAACCTCTTTGTTATGGCAAGTCCAAATAAGTTCAGGAGTAAAAATGTGCTTAACAAGTCACATAATAAGTAGCATGGACTCACTCTGTGTGCAATAATAGTGTTTAACATTATTTTTGAATGACTACCTCATCTCTGTACCCCACACGTACAATTATCTGTAAGGTCCCTCAGTCGAGCAGTGAATTTCAAACACAGATTCAACCACAAAGACCAGGGACGTTTTCCAATGCCTCGCAAAGAAGGGCAGCCATTGGTAGATGGTAAAACACTTAATCGCAGACATTGAATATCCCTTTGAGCATGTTGAAGTTATTAACTACACCTTGGATGGTGTATCAATACACCCAGTCACTACACAGATACAGGTGTCCTTCCTCAGTGCCGGAGAGGAAGGAAAATGCTCAGGGATTTCACCATGAGGCCAATGGTGACTTTAAAACAGTACAGAGTTTAATGCTGTGATAGGAGAAAACTGAAGATGGATCAACAACATTGTGGTTACGCCACAATACAAATCTAATTGACAGAGTGAAAAGAAGGAAGCCTGTACAGAAAAAAAATATTCTAAAACATGCATCCTGTCTGCAACAAGGCACTAAAGTAATACTGAAAAAAATAAGCAATGAACTTTTTGCCCTGAATAGAAAGGGTTATGTTTGTGGCAAAAAATTCAACACATTACTGAGTACCACTCTCCATATTTTCAAGCATTGTGGTGGCTGCATTATATTATGGGTATGCTTGTAATCGTTAAGGACAGGATAAAAAAGAAACGGAATAAGCACAGGTAAAATCCTAGAGGAAAGCCTGGTTCCGTCTGCTTTCCACCAGACACTGGGAGATAATTCACCTTACAGCAGGACAATAACCTAAAACACAAGGCCAAATCTACACTGGGATGTTGTATGTAGATAGGTGAGAATAAAAATCTATTCAATCCATTTTGAATTCAGGCTGTAACATAACAAAATGTGGAATAAGTCAAGGGGCATGAATACTTTCTGAAGGCAATGTACCTAGAGTACAGTACAGCACACCAAGGAGTTGTCAGGTGAGCTCCTACTCCTCATGTCACAATGGTTACATGTCTTTTGATTCCACTACAAACAAGACCAGAGGTGTCACCACAGTTCCCAGAGTGGTGTGGCCAAACAAAACATGTCAGGGCCCGTAGTTTTTCCTGATCTGGTAACCTAACCAGGTAAAACCCCGGACCTTATACGGTATGACATGATTCATCTGTTGTAATAAGGTTGAATATGGGGTATGATGGGACCAGAGTTTTTCTAATCAGGTGACATGGTTTTAAAAAACTCCTGGAAAAACTCCTGGCCTTGGGAAGGATGAAAACCCTGTCAAGCTGCAGCAACCTTGTACTTGTTAATATGAATTATATTTTTAAAGGAAGTCTAGGGAGGTTTCCTATACACAGACATAGAGAAAGCAACATGATTGGACAATAAAACTCACAGGGCTGAGTTAGCTTTTTGCAGGTTTGCACGGTGTACTCCTCCTGCCCTACGCAACTGTAGGCTTGATAAAACATGAACTCAGTCTGTCAGCTATTGTGTTTATTGATTCATTTCCAGTTGGATAGAAAATGTCTAGGTAGCCTAGTCAGCTAAAGTTTGTTTTGAGGTGTTTGTGATTTCATGTCAATGCTAATATGGCAAAAAGAATTGCTAGTTAGCTAGCCAACAACTCTAATTACGTATTCGAGAGACAACAAGTGCTCATTTTGCAAATGTATTTATGTTATCAATAAACATTGGAGAAAAATATAGTTTAAACGTTGTCAGTAATCTAAGCCAACCCAATCTGTTTTGCCCCATAATTGCGCACAACCAACCCGCCTATGCAGCTGCTGTCGTTAGTAGCCTACAGTTGATTAGACTGAAAAATACTATAGTTTCCATACAATGTGGTGGCAGCGTAGCCTAGTGGTTAGAGTGTTGGGCTAGTAACTGAAAGGTTCCAAGTTCAAATCCCTGAGCTGACAAGGTCCAAATCTGTTGTTCTGCTCCTGAACGAGGCAGTTAACCCACTGTTCCTAGGCTATCATTGAAAATAAGAATTTGTTCTTAACTGAATTGCCTAGTTAAATAAAGGTAAAATCATTTTAATTTTCTTTAAATACAGCATGCAAGATCGCTAATGTTTAGGTGTAATGGCTGCTACACTTACGTGAGAGTTTGTCTGTCGGGAGTGATGTGTTTTCATGCTAAATAAATACTGTGGAGAGCACGCCTTGAGCTTTGTGTGTGGTGCCCGGCCCACGCGACCTGCGATTTCCGTGAATCTGATTGGTCAACACACGCAAAAAGCCACTTCGATGTGAATGACAGAGAAATTGGGCACAAGTTGACAAATCATGAGGCAAATCGGTCTAATAAACATCACTTTGCCCTCTTTTAACACTCAATATATTTTATTAAACTAAATCAAAAGTGGTATGGCGCTGCCACACCTGATTGAAAAGTGATGTGGCAATGCCGCCTCGCCACACGTTTTCCGGCGGCCCTGAACAAGACACAAGTTGCATCAGCTTGGCACAGCTAGGGCATCAATGCATAACTCAGCATTCATTCACCGGCATCATGCATAAGTGTACAATGAAAGCTGAAAGCATTGCAGGCAGAGTGTCTGTCGAGAGAAAGAGAGAGAGAGAGACGGAGAGAGCAAGAAAGAGAGAGTGAATGATAGAGACAGTGAAAGACAGGGAGAGCGAGTGAAAAAACAAGTGTGTACGAGAGAGAGAGAGAGAAAGAGAGAGAGCGCGTGAATACGAGGAATCCAACTTTGTGGTCTTTTCTGGCTGTGTGAGTGGAGGCCGACTGAGTGAATGAGGCTGAGCAGGGCTGGGGCCAGTCTGGGCTGGGCGGCGGGGCGGAGGGGCCAAGGTCTCCTGGCTGTGGGGGATATTAAGCACTCTGATTAGATCTCAGGGGCCTCCGCCATGGCAGACGTCTCCTTTACTACAGGCCCCAGCACAGGCCCCAGCTCATCTTTATTTTGGCAGGGTGGATGATGCTCTCTGCAGGCTATCTCTCTCTCCCTTTCTACACATACAACACCAATGCTAAGCTGTTTCTATAGGGGAAAAGTTGATCCTGCTTTTTATCTTTTTCTTTTATGTATTTATCTGTTCTATTTACTTCTCTTTTCATTTCACACCCAGGAGTTCATGATAATACAGATTTAAATGTGCAGCAACAGGAGTGAGTGCTCTGAGACTGATGTTATGTTATTGTTGGTAATTAACTTCATTTTGTGATGCTTTTTTAATATATGTATATGTATTTTTTTTGAAAAACCTAATTCTAAAATCGTTACGGAAGAGACTGGCAGTTCATGGAGGACCAGTTAATTAATACACCTATTTGTCATAAACTTGCTATTGTCAGAAAAAGACAAAGAACATCCTGGAGTTTTGTGACTTTCAGTTACCTGCTGTGACATAAGGGGGGGAAACACATTCATCCTGAACACTTTCTTCTGTTTTCTTTGTCTTAACCCTCATAATATTCCCAATCACATTTTCCCTGGCAACCCCTCGCAGCCGCTCCTAAGGGTGCAGGCAGAGCAGACACTTCTAGCTGCAGGCTCCCCCACTTCTGAAACCTGTCAAAGCTTTCCTGGGAGAGTCAGCCTCACTCTCTCTCGCTGTCTCTCATCATCCAGGGGCTTATGGACCCCTCTCCTCTCCTCCCGTTCCCCAGCTCTCTTCTCCTTCTCTTCTCTCCCTTCATCCTTTCATCTTACATTCACAACTTGCAATTTGCAGAGCTGCACTGTAGCTTTCCCCAAAGTTTTCTTCTTCTTCTTTCTATCTGTTTTTCTTCCAGCTCCGGTATGGCCTGTCCTTCTGTCCGTTCTCTACCGCCACCAGACTACAGTGTAATTAACTCAGAGGAACAACTGACAGTCACTTGGACCCTCCCACATAGACATGGTTCACCGGGTAGACTGGAAATAGATCATTTAGATACAGACTTTTAAGTGGGATAAATGTTTTCAAGGACAGACTGGGTCTCACAGACAAACCGCCTCCAACCCATTTCTCCCTATCCAGAGAATGCCTGAGAAACCCAGTGTGCTCCCTCCCTCCCTCCCTCCCTCCCTCCCTCCCTCCCTCCCTCCCTCCCTCAACAGGAGCAGGCCTTTCAGTCTCTCCCTCTATACTCCCCATGGTCTACCACTTCCATCCTCCATCTATCCCCGTTCCCCACCTCTGTGTGTCTGCTCTACCACCACTGTCCTGAAGGTGCTCTCTCACTCTCTCTCTCTCTCTCTCTGCTTTACTTCCTCTCCTGCACCCGCCACCGGGATCGATATGGACGCAGAGGGAGAAGGGGCGACCTGTCTGTCAAAGCTACAGGTGAAGAAAGGCTCATATGAAGAAAGCATGCTCTGTATATTAAACGGAATGACCCTGGTGGGGGGAGGAAGGAGGAGGGGGAGAGGGAAATATCAATAAGCTCCTGCTAAAAGAGAGATAAGGCCAAACAGCAATGAGAGACGAGGGGGATGAGAGGAGGGGTGGAGAAGACTGAGGAAAAGAGAGAGATAGGACCCTGAGTGAGGATCTGCTGGACGATAGGACAAGAGAAGAGCTGGAGACCGAACGAAGAAGAGAGGAGGAGGGAAAAGATGAAACCAGTAAAACGATGAGACTTACAAAACATTACATGAAGAAAAAAGTAATGAAACAATTATTAATAACACAAAGCTAAAAATGAGTAAAGTGAGTAAAAAGCCGAGGAATGGAAAATAGTGAAATGAAAGAGTACAGCTAAAGAGCTGAGAGAGGGGGAGAAAGAGTACAGCTAAAGAGCTGAGAGAGGGGGGAGAAAGAGTACAGCTAAAGAGCTGAGAGAGGGGGGAGAAAGAGTACAGCTAAAGAGCTGAGAGAGGGGGTGAGAAGGAGAAAGGATTACAGCTAAAGAGCTTGAGAGAGGGGGGAGAAAGAGATAGCTAAGAGGAGAGGGGAGAAGAGTACAGCTAAAGAGCTGATGAGAGGGGGGAGAAGAGTACAGCTAAAGACTGATAGATGGGGGATAAGAGTATAGCTAAAGAGCTGAGAGGAGGGGGGAGAAAGAGTCCAGCTAAAGAGCTGAGAGAGGGGGGGAGAAAAGAGTACAGCTAAAGAGCTGAGAGAGGTGGGGAGGAAATGAGTATAGGCTAAAGAGCTGAGAGAGGGGGGAGAAAGAGTACAGCTAAAGAGCTGAGAGAGGGGGGGAGAAAGAGTATAGCTAAAGAGCTGAGAGAGGGGGGAGAAAGAGTACAGCTAAAGAGCTGAGAGAGGGGGGAGAAAGAGTACAGCTAAAGAGCTGAGAGAGGGGGGAGAAAGAGTATAGCTAAAGAGCTGAGAGAGGGGGGAGAAAGAGTACAGCTAAAGAGCTGAGAGAGGGGGGAGAAAGAGTACAGCTAAAGAGCTGAGAGAGGGGGAGAAAGAGTATAGCTAAAGAGCTGAGAGAGGGGGGAGAAAGAGTACAGCTAAAGAGCTGAGAGAGGGGGGAGAAAGAGTACAGCTAAAGAGCTGAGAGAGGGGGGGGGAAAGAATACAGCTAAAGAGCTGAGAGAGGGGGGAGAAAGAGTACAGCTAAAGAGCTGAGAGAGGGGGGAGAAAGAGTACAGCTAAAGAGCTGAGAGAGGGGGGAGAAAGAGTATAGCTAAAGAGCTGAGAGAGGGGGGGGAAAGAGTATAGCTAAAGAGCTGAGAGAGGGGGGAGAAAGAGTACAGCTAAAGAGCTGAGAGAGGGGGGAGAAAGAGTATAGCTAAAGAGCTGAGAGAGGGGGGAGAAAGAATACAGCTAAAGAGCTGAGAGAGGGGGGAGAAAGAGTACAGCTAAAGAGCTGAGAGAGGGGGGAGAAAGAGTATAGCTAAAGAGCTGAGAGAGGGGGGGAAAGAGTATAGCTAAAGAGCTGAGAGAGGGGGGAGAAAGAGTACAGCTAAAGAGCTGAGAGAGGGGGGAGAAAGAGTATAGCTAAAGAGCTGAGAGAGGGGGGAGAAAGAGTATAGCTAAAGAGCTGAGAGAGGGGGGGAAAGAGTATAGCTAAAGAGCTGAGAGAGGGGGTGAAAGAGTACAGCTAAAGAGCTGAGTGGGGGGGAGAAAGAGTATAGCTAAAGAGCTGAGAGAGGGGGGGGAAAGAGTACAGCTAAAGAGCTGAGAGAGGGGGGAGAAAGAGTACAGCTAAAGAGCTGAGAGAGGGGGGGGAAAGAGTATAGCTAAAGAGCTGAGAGAGGGGGGAGAAAGAGTACAGCTAAAGAGCTGAGAGAGGGGGGAGAAAGAGTACAGCTAAAGAGCTGAGAGAGGGGGGGAAAGAATACAGCTAAAGAGCTGAGAGAGGGGGAGAAAGAATACAGCTAAAGAGCTGAGAGAGGGGGGAAAAAGAATACAGCTAAAGAACTGAGAGAGGGGGGAGAAAGAGTACAGCTAAAGAGCTGAGAGAGGGGGGGGAAAGAGTATAGCTAAAGAGCTGAGAGAGGGGGGAGAAAGAGTACAGCTAAAGAGCTGAGAGAGGGGGGAGAAAGAGTACAGCTAAAGAGCTGAGAGAGGGGGGGAAAGAATACAGCTAAAGAGCTGAGAGAGGGGGAGAAAGAATACAGCTAAAGAGCTGAGAGAGGGGGGGAAAAAGAATACAGCTAAAGAACTGAGAGAGGGGGGAGAACGAGTACACAGTGCCTTGCAAATGTATTCCCCCCTTTGGCGTTTTTTTTCCAATTTTGTTGCATTACAACCTGTAATTGAAATGGATTTTTATTTGGATTTCATGTAATGGACATACACAAAATAGTCCAAATTGGTGAAGTGAAATGAAAAAAATTACTTGTTTCAAAAAATTATAAAAAATAAAAAACTTAAAAGTGGTGTGTGCATATGTATTCACCCCCTTTGCTATGAATACCCTAAATAAGATCTGGTGCAACCAATTACCTTCAGAAGTAAGTCCACCTGTGTGCAATCTAAGTGTCACATGATCTGTCACATGATCTCAGTATATATACACACCTGTTGTGAAAGGCCCCAGAGTCTGCAACACCACTAAGCAAGGGGCACCACCAAGCAAGTGGCACAATGAAGACCAAGGAGCTCTCCAAACAGGTCAGGGACAAAGTTGTGGAGAAGTACAGATCAGGGTTGGGGTATAAAAAAATATCTGAAACTTTGAACATCCCACGGAGCACCATTAAATCCATTATTAAAAAATGGAAAGAATATGGGACCACTACAAACCTGCCAAGAGAGGGCCGCCCACCAAAACTCACAGACCAGGCAAGGAGGGCATTAATCAGAGAGGCAACAAAGAGACCAAAGATAACCCTGAAGGAGCTGCAAAGCTCCACAGCGGAGATTGGAGTATATGTCCATAGGACCACTTTAAGACGTACACTCCACAGAGCTGGGCTTTACGGAAGAGTGGCCAGAAAAAAGCCATTGCTTCATTAAAATAAGCAAACACATTTGGTGTTCGCCAAAAGGTATGTGGGAGACTCCCCAAACATATGGAGAAGGAACTCTGGTCAGATGAGACTAAATTGAGCTTTTTGGCCATCAAGGAAAACGCTATGTCTGGTACAAACCCAACACCTCTCATCACCCTGACAACACCATCCCCACAGTGAAGTATGGTGGTGGCAGCATCATGCTGTGGGGGTGTTTTTCATCGGCAGGGACTGGGAAACTGGTCAGAATTGAAGGAATGATGGATGGCGCTAAATACAGGGAAATTCTTGAGGGAAATCGGTATCAGTCTTCTAGAGATTTGAGACTGGGACGGAGGTTTACCTTCCAGCAGGACAATGACCCTAAGCATACTACTAAAGCAACACTCAAGTGGTTTAAGGGGGAAACATTTAAATGTCTTGGAATGGCCTAGTCAAATCCCAGACCTCAATCCAATTGAGAATCTGTGGTATCACTTAAATATTGCTGTACACCAGCAGAACCCATCCAATTTGAAGGAGCTGGAGCCGTTTTGCCTTGAAGAATGGGCAAAAATCCCAGTGTCTAGATGTGTCAAGCTTATAGCGACATATCCCAAGAGACTTGCAGCTGTAATTGCTGCAAAAGGTGTCTCTACAAAGTATTGCCTTTGGGGGTGTGAATAGTTATGTACGCTCAAGATTTCATTTTTTTGTCTTATTTCTTGATTGTTTCACAATAAAAAAATATTTTGTATCTTCAAAGTGGTAGGCATGTTGTGTAAATCAAATGATACAAACCCCCCCCAAAATACATTTTAATTCCAGGTTGTAAGGCAACAAAATAGGAAAAATGCCAACGGGGATGAATACTTTCGCAAGCCACTGTAACTAAAGAGCTGAGAGAGGGGGGAGAAAGAGTATAGCTAAAGAGCTGAGAGAGGGGGGGAAAGAGTATAGCTAAAGAGCTGAGAGAGGGGGAGAAAGAGTACAGCTAAAGAGCTGAGAGAGGGGGGAGAAAGAGTACAGCTAAAGAGCTGAGAGAGGGGGGGAAAGAGTATAGCTAAAGAGCTGAGAGAGGGGGGAAAGAGTATAGCTAAAGAGCTGAGAGAGGGGGGAGAAAGAGTATAGCTAAAGAGCTGAGAGAGGGGGGAAAGAGTACAGCTAAAGAGCTGAGAGAGGGGGGGAAAGAGTATAGCTAAAGAGCTGAGAGAGGGGGGGAAAGAGTATAGCTAAAGAGCTGAGAGAGGGGGGGAAAGAGTATAGCTAAAGAGCTGAGAGAGGGGGGAGAAAGAATACAGCTAAAGAGCTGAGAGAGGGGGGAAAGGGTGGCGAGGAGCTGAGAGAGGGGGGGAAAGGGTGGCGAGGAGCTGAGAGAGGGGGGGAAAGGGTGGCGAGGAGCTGGAAGACAAGTTAACGACTTTGCAGATTTCATTATAGAGATAGTTAACCCTGTTGATACTAAAGGAGGGCGTTATCCTCTCCGGGGGAGTCCTGCATGGTCCTTCCACCTCCTCGCACACAGACAGATGAGATCATTACAGCTATCAGCACCACCGACATCCACAATTAGCACTTCATTCTCCCTCCTTCACTTCACACACACACTCTCTCTCTCTCTCTCTCTCTCTCTCTCTCTCTCTCTGTTTCTGCTCATGACAGTCTGTAGGTGTCAGTCTGGAGGCAATTTGAGTAAATAAAAAGTGGCATGAAGTAAACTACTCTCAGCTTTGGCTGACCTGCCTCTCTGACCTTTCCCTACTCCTTTAGAAACCCATTTGCCATTTCAAACAAATTATGAGCTTTATGGAAACATGGCTTTGCATACATGCACATGCATGTACACATGCGCACGTACACACACACACACACACACACACACACACACACACACACACACACACACACACACACACACACACACACACACACACACACACACACACACACACTCACCTGTGAAGCAGACAGGACACTTGAAGGTGCCGCCCATGCCCTCGAAGCTGTGCTCGATCAGGTGGCATTGGAGTTTGGCTGGCGAGTCGAATGACTGACTGCAGAGCTTACACTCATGGTTCAGACCCTCTTCTATGGAGAAAGAAACAAGAAAACACCCCAAATAAGACAGTTAGAAGTGAATAATCAGAGCACCAACAGCAGAGAGGGATCCAGTCTATTCCTTTTCTTTTCTCCTCCTTCCCCATTTCATTTAGCTCCAACACATTTGTGTCAAAGGCTCCTGCCTGTGTCTTTCACGGCTCGTACGAGAAGCAATATAATGTGTGATCTAGACCCATCAGGCATAAATTGGACGGCCAGTGGGGGGCCTAATTGCACAGGCGAGGTCTTGCACTTTGAACATGGCAAGCTTGGCTCTTTTTGATTGGCTTACACACAAATTAATTTCTGGGCGACTTGGTGTGGGCAAATGAATGTGTAGTGCAGTGCTAGGTTGATAAGGGAAAGTGCAATACATGAAGAAGCATATAGGCTCATGTACAGATTAAGTGACAAATGTAAGAATAGCCAAGCGTGGAAACAGACTCATTTCCTAATCAAAACCGAATAATAATACGAGTAGCATTCAATTAGATTCGATAAGTGGTCATTACAGACATGTCACCATATCAACCTTTACATACGTCCCTTCATTATCACCATGGCAACCCACTACATAACCATCGACGACATTATTCTGATTGTTGTGGATGAGTAGAATAAAAATCTGTTAAAATCCGTTTTTGGCCACTTCCAATTTGACTCCATCTCTCCTAGAATAAAAATATCCTATATTAGTTATAACTAATACATAAAGTGCGATATTGCCCATGTCTCCATTCCCCCATCACATTAGAATGTGTGACACGTCTTCCTACAGACGTTAGATTACCTTGGACCGACGAGGCAGTTGATAGCTGAAATAACTGCCGTTGGTTCAGATGCTGAACCTGCCCTACCGCTCAATTGCTGCACAACGATCCGCTGACTCAGACTTCGACAGAGCCAATTGGAGCGGAGCTGCCCATCTCCTGAACTGCACGTCAATAAAAACCCTGTGCACTCTCCATGGGGTTGGGCCTGCGCTCTGTCAAAGTTCCCCTGTCCCGTGAAGTATGGGTCCAGGCATGGGGCCAACTAGAGGGGGGTGGGGGATATGGGAAGGAGGGTCCTCAGGGGGCCCAAACAGGGCCGGGGCTCATCCTTCAGTCTCTACAGCCCAATGCACACAACATGGGTCCAGGGTGCCAGACGTGCAAACACACAATCCACCAGCTGTGGCCATACCAGGCCCTGGAGGATCAAAGCGGAGTGTTACCGGATGGGCCTTGGGCAAATCTGGCAACCTGACTCACAGATCTGGCAACGCCGCTCAGCTAAACAACAATGGCCTGCGATGAACGGGAACAGATTGAACCCAGATCCACCTAGATGCCCGTGTTTTAAAACCCCAGCCCACACACTGCCAGTGACTTTCCCATTTGTACTTTTATGGTCAATTGTTGTTTCGCTGCTCAAAGCCCACATTAAACAACATGGGCTGGTTCACTCCACTAACAACATTTGGCAAAATTATAACAATCTACTAATTTCTGAAACCTGCAGTCGATTACAACAAGCTTTACAAAATAACATAAATAAACAAATTACAATATCAGGTTCAATTAAATTGGTTTAAACCTTTACAAGAGAGGTGGAGACACTTCATAAGGGTGTTACAGTAACAAAGAAATAAAGTTGTTCATCTGTTTTGGTGACTAGCCTATTCTATACTTCAAGATTGAACTAGAGTATAGAGTGAAAAATACAACCCAATGACCTGGGCTGTTCTAGAAAAAAGGGCAACATGGTGAGTCTACTCATGTATTACATACAGAGTCTGTTTGTGCTGTATGTCACCACATGCTCCTGTAGGCCTGCCGTCTTCTCCTTATAACCTAACCATCTGGCCCTGTAAGGCAGATGAGGAAATTCTACTAAGGCCTCAAAACAAACATTTAAAGCTGGCATAGTCTGGATGAGCTATTGTCTTACAGTGTGTGTCTGGCTCAGTGGCTTACAGTATGGATGGATAGGTACAAATTACAATCAGAGGAGATGATCATGTCGCTTGCGATCTTGCCCTCCCTTTCGAAAGATGAGACACACTGTGTGTGTGTGTGTGTGTGTGCATCATTTATGCACCTGTTTAAGATAGCGATAGAGTTGGATCACTCCCAACTTTGATCCCCATTCAATGAGGCTGTGTGTGTGTGTGTGTGTGTGTATTCAGAGTGCTCCATGCCTGTGCCCATAGGTGCAGTCATGGTTTGACCCTGGAGCACATTCCTGTCCCTTCAGAGACCTGGCCTGCCTCATTATGCAGATAACTCTGCACCTGCCCAACTGTCTAACCTTGGGTGCATGCGTGTTTGTGTGGGTGAGTGTGAGTGTGAGTGTGAGTGTGAGTGTGAGTGTGTGTGTGTGTGTGTGTGTGTGTGTGTGTGTGTGTGAATCTAAGACGTGTTTGCTTGTTAGTATGAGAAATATTCACTACTGTGTGTATGTGTGCATGTGTGTATGTGTATTTTCGTGTAAGTGTGTAAGTGTGCATGTGTGTATTTGTGTAAGTGTGTATGTGTGTACGTGAAGAGTGAGTGTGTGTGTAAAAGAACACAGGACAAGTGTGGAGTGTACAAGTCTGTTCCGCACTGACAGTCCCTGTAATGTTGCTGTGTATGGGGGACGGGCTTGTGTGCAGCAGGGGAGCAGGGGTTGGATCACACTGGCAGCCTGTTCCTTAGTGAGAGTCAGGGGAGGAAGTCAGCCAGCGCGCCCCTATAGCTCCCTCATCGGTGTGAGGTCACTTCCTGTCGCTCCCCCGGCCTCCCCCAGGGCTGTCCAATCAGCACGGAGCATTCAAGAGCCCCCACCCCGGCCCACTCTGCACCGACAGGAGCAGACTCTGGATATAGTCACAGAGCCACTGGGGACTGGCAGCTCTCTCTCTCCCTCCCCTCCCTCCCTCCCTCCCTCTCTCTGTCTCTCTCCCTCCCTCCCCCTTTCTCTCCCCCTCCTTCCACCTCCCTCTCCCTCCATTCTCCTGAGTGTCCCTCCCTCCACTGCCACCACCCTGTCCCCCTGCACTCATAAGAGAAATCCTTTAGATGAGAGCTGCTCTGTTCCTGCTCCTCTAAGCGTCCCTGACACAAGCAAAGTAAGCCTATCTGCATATCCACAGGGCCTGGTGGCACTCCTAAGGCTCATGGTTTATGTATTTCACAGCTCCTTAAAACACAAACGCCTAATATCTCTCCCATGTGGAAGGAAGGAGACGGAGGTGGAATACTATTTCTAAAAAAGGACAGTATTATTTCTTCTTGTGTTTAGTCTTTAGCAACCAGGCTGAAGTTCATGTTCTGTTGAAGGTTGTTTGGTTGTTTGGGACACTGGGATTTGTTTTCTTGCTGTCTTGTCTGGATGTCCACATTGTGTTGCTCACACCACTTACACATGAATGATAGTACAGCTTTGTATATACAGTATGTGTATGTAGAGTACAGATATAGGATCTTAATTTGATCACTTTTTTGTACATACTGTAACCCTCTGAGAACCGTATGTTTCTTAGAGCTTGGTGAGATTGTGGTTGTCCTAAGGTTATTTTGCTTACAACCTTCCCACAACTTTCTGGGAATGGTGCAGGACAGTTGCTTAACTTTGGAACATTCTCAGCACATTTAAGGAACTTGACAAAAAAAAATTTCTCGGTATTTCATTACTTTAACAGAACGTTTCCTTAAAGTTCAAACATATTTATTTCACAGCTCCTTGTGATATTAAAACAACGTTGCAAATGTCGGAGAGACAGACGGCAACTTTTATACAAATCTCCGCTGTTGAAAACCAAATATTCTAAAAGAAATGGAAGATAATGTCTTCATACTTTTTACAGTGTAGATCTAGTATATACATTGCCTTGCTGGGCTGGTGGGACAGTGGATTGCTCAGTCTGATGGAACAGAGTCAATAGCATTTTAACGTCATAGATTTAGCCGGTGGTAACTTGTGGAATTGACACTGGCTGGAACCCAGTTTTAACCAATCAGAATCCAGGATTAGACCCACCCGTTGTATAATGTACTATAGGCCACAGAGAACAAACAGAATACATCTTGAGGAAATTGCCGGCATAAAATTACATTACCATTTCAATTTTAGTCATTCAGCAGACACTCTTATCCAGAGCGACTTACAATTAGTGCATTCATCTTAAGAAAGCTAGGTGAGACAATAACATATCATAATTGTTGCAAGTATATTTTCCCTCAATAAAGTAGTCATCAGCAAAGTCAGTGGTAGGAGGAAACTACTGGGGGGGGGCGCCTTGGGATTTTTTGAGATAGGGTTCAGATGTTTGTGGAAGATGGGCAGGGACTCGCTGTCCTGATGAAAGGAGGAAGCTTGTTCCACTATACAGGACAGAGTAGACCACAAAATCCAGACTGGGCCACAGCTTTTTCTGTTTCTGAAAGACTCAGTCACATATCCTCCGTTCAAACATCTTTCATCTACAAATTCAGAAATGATACTTGTGACTGTTATCCTTTTAGAAAGAGAAGGATATCATTTGGGTTTTGAGAGGACATACTAGTATATAGAGAAAAGCTATATGGTTGTGTATGGTACTGTAGCATGGTAGAGTAGACATCTCAGGGCCTGTAAACAGTAGGTGGGTTTACTTGGCTCTACCTCTCCACGGGAACTATATATTAACATATAATGGGGGGGAAATCAGAGTGATTAAGGCCCAGGGAATTATGGGTGAATACAAATCAACTACACCTCTCTGTGCGGTGGTGTGTGTGTGTGTTCTCTGGAGATATAGAACCACTTCTCATGTGGAACTCGGTTCATTTTAGAGATACTACAAGGCCCATTAGAGCGGTGAGAAGAGGAAGGGGGCGGGGATGTGGATGTAGCTGGTAGGTGGGAGCTAGCTACCGCACAGGGACCAGGCTCCCACTGGACCTAGGCTGATTGGAGAACGGGCGCCTGGAGGCGAACATAACTAATATCTATCTCCTGCCTTCTCAGTTTAAAGAGGAGGACATGCAATTATGTACAACATTATAGAATAAACCATATAGGAAAGTGATCTAATCCTGGAAATCACGCTCATTACTATACAAGTATGATGATAACGATGGCCTAATATGGTCAAATGCTAGCTAATTACCTCATTAGGACTGATAAATTTACCTTTATACCAGATATATGAGGGAAACAAGAATAATATAGCAGAGATGTGTAGCGGAGAAGAGTACCCACTCATGACAAAAGAGAGAATAATGGAATCTGGAAGATTGCGAGGAGAGAACAAGGAGAGAGAACCAAGGTGTCACAGACAGGCAGACAAACAGACCCCATGTCAGGTTCCCAAGTTCATGCCATTTCTGTGTGACGTTTATTCCAACCCTCCAGAGGGAACCGATCCAAGGGGTGAGATTGTCGGGTGTGACATGTCAGTGGGGGAGATTGGGGTGGGGGGTGAGGGGGGCTTCAGGGGGATACAAGTCTGTGTCCCAAATGGCACCTCTATTCTCTTTATAGTGCCCTACTTTTAAACCAGGGCCCATATTGCTCTGGTTAAAAGTAGTGCACTATAAAGGGAATAGGGTGCCATTTGGGACACAGTCTCTGGGAGAGTGTCAGGTCTGATGCAGGCTGAATCTGAACCTGAACGCACGGCAGTGTGCAGTGCACAGTGCACGTTGTAGGTGCTAAACAGAGCACAGCTAGTCTCCACTTCCTCTCTATCTACGCCACCTACATTAAATGCCTCGCACCATCCCAATGGCGGTCACGGTGGCTGGGTCCAGGCACATACTGACTTGCCAAACTGACAGGGGTTTGGTGTCGAGATAAAAATGCTTAACGCCTGAAGACACGGAAGCAAAGGTATAGCCTGGTAACGGGTAATGCACAAGTTATACACAGACTACTACAATGCATACAAAGACATGCTATAATCAATCAATCGTCAGAAGACATTAGACATGTGGCATTTTCTCTCAAGCTAATCAGTATTCAGCTGAAGTTAAGGATGCTGCTGTAGGTTAGTCTGTACTACACCAGAGAAAAAGAGCTGGAGTTAACACGCTACTTTGGGGCTATACAATCTACTTTGTTGCTAAATAGCTACAGTTTCGCCCTCATTCCTAACGTAAGAAAGACACATGTTATAACTTGGACAAATGAATAATTGGTAGGTCGTTGGGGCTACAGCAAACACACAGAACCCCCCACCATAACAAAAGAGAGAGCAGAGCAGAAGACTTGTTAACGAATTATGTGTAGGCACTGCAGCTTGAGGCTAGGTATGGAGGTCCGTCGGGGACAAACAGTGCAGGCTAGCTGCTGAGATGGATGGTAGTGGAGCACTAGACCCCCTGCAGCAGCACAAACACCATTCTGCAGTCAACTGCTCTCTTTTACTTCATCCAGGCCCTATTCTAAACTGCTGGGCCTTTTTCTTGATAGGAGAAAATAAAGGTCAAATAGACTATAGCCCTGCGTCACAGCATAACAAGACTCTGACTCTAAAGAGAGAAAAACACAGAAGCAAATCATACAAACAGGCAAAGAAGAGCAAGCAAGGGAGGGAGAGGGGGGATGAATCTAACAAGAATCTCTCTTTCTACCCATGAAAAGAGTGAGTGACCTGAATGTAAAAAGTTAACTACGACACACATGCAAGAGCCTTTCTTCCCTCGCCTCATTGTGTCAACAGCGTTGTGCAGGCTGAGGGGCGTGTGGCTCTATGGGGTCGTATGCGGCCCATCCACACAAAGGAACGGGAGAGGAGAAAGGACTGGAGAGAGAGGCTGGAGAAATGGAGAGAGGCCCCTTGGCTGGGCTCACGGCATGGAGCACTGTACAATTAGCCAGCCCCTGCGTTTCTGCCGGCTTATAATTATCAGTGCTCTCCTTAATTGACCCCCTTAGCCTGCTGCAGAGGGACCACCCCCCATCCCCTCCTCTACACCCCCCCCCCCCCCCCCCCCCACACCCCTCTACCCCTGCGCTTGGCGCAGACCACAGAGCACCGAGCACCACGCCGGGCTCTCCAAAGTCATTTAGAAAAACGCTCATATTTTCCACACAAAAAAGAGAGGGGAACATTTGGTGAGAGAGAATTCATCATCAGGTGTCTAGAGGTTTTCCGTAATAGAAAAAGCGAGTCCCACTGAGCACGCTCCATGTAGCGGCCAGCCACGCATGCTCGGGACCAGCAAGCCACCGTTCGCAGCGGGTCCGCCAGACATTAGCATCATTTTATATAACACAGGCGCCTGCGCTCGAAATTTAATACATCTCAGCAAATACGAGACAGACGTTTTGCATAATCATTTTTTTTCTTGCTCTGTGAGAGACATACTCTCTCGCTACCTAATCTGTCCCTAGTCTAGTCTATTCTCTCTCCTGTCCTGTCTTTCTCTCTCTCTCCCTTGCTCCCTCTCTTTCTCGCCCCATGGTGCTGTTCTCACTAGGAGAGGGGAAGTTCATTACCTCAGCTAAATCAGAATTAGTCCCTTCATTTTGACGGGGCGAACTTCATTAGAAAGGCCCTCCCTTAATCCAGCCGGGAGGACTGATGAATCTACATGGGGCCATAATTTGCTTCACACAGCATATTCAGCTACTTCCTCCTTCTTTCCTCTCCCCTTCGATCTTGCCTTATGTATTCACGGTTACATTTTCATTCCATCAAGAGAAAGAACCTGAGAGAGGAAAACACCTGGATATAATTAAGTAATGGGAGCAGAGAGAGTGTAAAGAGAGAGGGAGTTATGCTCTTCGGAACGTCCCGTCTCCCCAACAGACCGTGGAGCCTCTGGGGCTGAACTGCTACAGAATGGCTGGGTTGGTTGGCGGACACTCAAATATAGAAACGACAGTGGACTCAGTCTGAGAGTTTAAATATGATCTAATAGCCTACAGGGCCAAGTGCAATTGAGAAAGAAAGGGGGAGAGATATGGGAGAGAGAGACAGAGAGATAGAAAGAGAGCGAGAGGAAAACAGTTATGTCACACATTTTGGGGTGAAAGAGAAAGACGACATCCACCACAGCAGTTCACCAGAATCAACCCAACATCCAGAGATGTGGATGAGGAAGGACAGTCCCTGACTAGCATCCACTGTGTCATCCCTGTGTCATCCCTGTGCCTGGTGCCTGGTGTCAGGCAGATGTGCTGCTTGGTATGGCAGCTACTCTCTCTACGCTCCCCAGCCACCCCATAAAAAAAGAAAGCCCACTGGCTCCCTCTTCCCCCCTACCTTCCTCCCCGTTCTCCCCCCTCCCAAAAAGCCCACTGACTCCAGGGTGGCGCTGAGACGAGTCTCACCCCTCCTCCCCCCTCCCAGGCCTCTGTCCCACATGCTACGCCCCTGCAGCCTCCCTCCCTCATCACCTCCTCACAGGGGTCCCCTGACTGGTAATCTCCTCCCTCCAATGTGAAATCTCTGACAGCGATGCCCCGTGCTCTTACCCCCTCCCTTCGTGGCTGATGGGTAAATTGGAATGGCGCACCCTGCTGGCGCCGAGAGCTCTGAACAGAGCCCAGGCACACACACGCTGGGGGACCCCCGTCGACGCCCCCTGTCTAATATAGTGGACACGCACGCACACTCTCTCGGAGTGGCAATAACACATAGACGCACATTCACATACCCATAAGATCACACAGACACACTCATGCACCCACCCACACACATACCCATAAAATCAAACACAGAGACACACACACAAACATGCCAAGCCATTGAAGGAAAGCGCTCCACGCCTGATTTATATTCTCACTAATCTACATAAAGATTGAATATATGATAAATAAACAGATACCAGGAATTGAGTCAATATATGTTCAAATTCAAATGTGCATCATCTGGGACATGGCTCAGCGTGTGTGCCTCTGCTCTCATCTGCAGCTACTGACTGCACCTGACTTCCGTTGCCATAGTTTCCATTATCTGAACCCATCGACATCAAATGAAAGGATGGAAAAGGACACACAAGAAAATGATTCACTAATCCAACAAATAAAAGGATGCCTACTAGATTTCATAGGCCCAAGAATAGCGCCAGCGCACCATAGCATTGCTCCGTACGTGGAGGTTCAACACATTAATAAACATTATTAAACCAGAGCCTGCCTTGTTTTTTTCCCTCTTCAGTCAGGCATCAGAGTAGGATTTCCCAGAGGCCTGCTGGTCTAGCTGTCAAAATGTTCCATCCCTCCAACCCCATCCCATCTCTGTCTATTTTTCCTCCTCCTCTGTCGATTCTCTGAAGCATGCGTGGACGGTTGAGTCCACTCTCAAATCACAGGGACGTCCTGAAATAGTCGGACAGGACCCAGAGGGGGTAAAGATCACTGCAGAGGAAGCCACACAGGCATTCCTGTCAGAACAGACCCATGGCTTTCACAGGGCCAGGGGTGAGGTGGGGGGGGGGGGGGTGCAGTGAAAGCCTCAGAGCCACAGACATGACATACATTTCATTACACTTAAACCAACTGTGGGTTCAGCTCAGAAACCTTGTACGGTCTCGGAGGAAAAAGGATGTGGAAAGTGGAGGTAGGAGGAGTGACTTTTAGAAAGAGGACAATGCCGAGGTGGACAAAGAAAGAGAGGAGGCGGTGGACTAATTGCTCGGGGGTTTGTCCAATTTTTTTCTTTTCTTTCTGTAAGTGCTTTTGTGTAACGCTCAATTGTGCCGTCGAGACGAACATACGGTACATCCATTTGGAAGATGTCAATGAAAAGCATGCCTATTATCATGCATTATATATGACACAGAGCAGTATAACCCATTTGAATATTTCCTTTTTGGTTTTTATACCACCCTTTTTCAACATATTACTTGTACTTCTAAGAAAAGCTGCATTACTGCCATTTCCATCCATCAGGAGCCCAGGGGAGCCATGAGACCCTCCTCATCTATGCTCCCCAGCCACTCTCTTCAGCTCTGCTCCTTGTCCAAGCCCCTCAGCACTACTCCTCAGCCCTGCTCCTCATCCCCAGCCCAGTCTGCTCCTCATCCGACCTCCTCAGCCCCAATTCTCCTCATCCCCGCTCCTCATCCCCCGCTTCCCAACCCTGCTCCCCAGTCTGTTCTCTGATGGCTCCATTTAGTTCCTCTCAGTAAACACAACACAGCCTTGGACGGACCTGAGATGAGAGGAGAGAAAGGAGGAAAGGAGAGAAAAATGCACTTATCCCAGACATGCCCAGAGTAGTATTTTCAGAGAGAATAAGAGAGAGAGAGAGAGAGAGAGAGAGAGAGAGAGCAAAAGAGAGAGTGAATTTCTCCATGGCCTTGGTGAGAGACCACTTGTCAATTAAGACTGTCAGAGGATGCTCCTCGAAAACAAGAGTCAGATCTCAGGAGAGGTCTTCAGGGAGAGTGCTCAGTCTGGGGCCGCTGGGGGTTGGAGGAGAAGAGAGACACAGCCCTCTATAAAGCTACTAGCCAATCATACTGTACACAGGGTCAAGATGAATCTGTTCTCTGGTTTCTCTCAGTCAGATAGTCTACTTGCTACTGTAACTCCGCTTGGGGGAAAAGCTGATCTCCTATCATTCTCTAGTAATAGATTCCCTATAAACATACTCTACTGGCTAACACAGCATTCTGTGAAATATCATATACTATCTAGCCCGCTTTGGTTGACAAAGGTTCTCTTCCTAGTGTTCTATTCCTTGGAGTATTATTAGAAAGGCTATAGAATTACAAAACACCATTGTTATCACATACAGGAAGGGAACCCTTGTTCATTACCCTGCTATGAAGTCGAGGATTTAGAATTAGAATCAGCTGGGTTTTGTTTTTTTTACTGTGACAATCTGACTGCTGTTATGTTGCCAATCTCCTTCCAGCTGTCATAAGACGTACCATATCTCTGACAAGATCACAAAACACTTTCAAACAGACTTCTGACATGTCTGATATATCTTCAAAACTCACTGGCAGCCATTGCTTGATTCCCCCATTGACTTGTGGCGGGTTTAAGTCGAGGAAGAAACTTTTCATGTTTCTTAACCGGTTGCTACATGTGACATCAGAGTGCATGAGCATGTGGCAGAACGGTATTGTCCAGGGGAGTGAATCCTCGGTCTACCCGTCATCACCTCCTGACGTGGGACAAAGAAGATTAAAACACTCTGTGTCTGATTGACAGGCTCGGCACAGCTTCTAGGAAGATGACAGCTCTCTTAAGTCACACACAAAAAGGCAACTCGTCTAATTTTAACTCCGACTACAACACCAACCGAGAACCGACCACCCATCTGTCAAAACCCACAAAAAGAATACTTCCTCGAGAGAAAAAAAAAACAAGCATGCTGCGATGCTGCACCACACTAAATAACAGTGCTAACAATCAAACAGAGAAACAGAGTTGAGAAAAACAACAATAGGGAGGAGAGAAACAAAAGGGCTGAGAATGCGCCATCTCCCTCTGGTGCACGCCAACAGCAGGAGCCTGTGAGATTGTGACAACACTTTGAAACATTTCTGTTACTTTCTCAGAACATGTCTGATGACGTGGCTCCCATGTAATGTGGTGTGTGGTGCTTCTGCGAAAGCCTAGTCCCATTGTACCGTACAGTCGACCGGGCAAGCTGTGGTTACCCGAAGAAACAACATACGCCCCTCTGACTACACTTGACATTTGTAATGACAGGAAGAGAGGGAGAGAGAGAGAGAGAGCAAAAACAGGAGGAGGGTGAAGGAGTGAGACCAGGAACTGGAGGTGATCGATGAGTGAAACAGTATGTGAGAATATCATTTTGTATTCTTTGGGTTTGTTGTGTTTAAAGGAGGATAGGATGGGGGGAGGGAGCTGCTTCCTGACGTTGTCACGTTGTGTAGCGAAGGCAAGCAGGGTCGCGCACTAAATGATTCACTGAAAACGGAATCTTTTACATCGGCGTCAGCAATTCAGCCAGGCGCCCCTGTAGGGGAATTCTTTCTGTGTGTTTTTATTGAAGTCTGTGCCGAGCGCGCCCAAAAGCTCTGACAGGGGGCCCCCGCGGGCTCTTGTCTTCACCTCTAAATCATAAGATGGAGAGATGAAGCTCCCTCTGTGCTCCCAATTATACCCCTCAACACCGTCTCGCACACACACACACTAAGACACTTAGACATGCTCACACTTACACTTGGACGCACGCACACACACGCATGCACGCACGCACGCACGCACGCACACGCACACACACACACACACACACACACATACACACACACACACACACAAAGAAGCCCAGTCCTCCCCGCCCCAAAACTAAAAATGGGCAGAGAAGAAAACCCTAAAAAGCCTAATACAGTCCTGGTGGGGGGGCTCCTCGATCGGTGGGGTTCAGCTATGCTTGGAGCAGAACAGCGGGCGCTAGCTGCTGGAACAGCTGACTGGCTCGATCTGACCTGTCCCCCACGGCCTGTCAGAGCTCACTCTATGGCGTGACGGTTAGTTGCTCCGTCTCCAGGGACACGCCTCAAAGGCATACACCCCTTACATGACAGGCCCCTCCTCTGACCCATGGAGGCTTCGCGGCCTTGCCCCAATTATGACTTCCAGTAGGAGGAGCCACAGGTTACGTGCACCCCTCTAGCCTCCTCACCTCTCCCCTTATCCCGGCAACTGGGATCCCCTACAACCAGGCTCCCAGCTTGATCAGAGGAGGTATGGGGGAAATGGGGGAAATGGGAGAACGAGGGGGGGGGGGCATGCAAAGAGAGGGTTGAGGTGTAATTTAATCGTGGGGCACAGCTGCGCAAACAGGGAATCAAGGAATGTCCGTCTGCTGATGGAATGGACTTTGCATGAATGGTCCCACTTATCACCCAAAAAACATTTTCCACATCTTAACGAGTGGGAGTGTATTAACTGATACAGCTTTTCTCTCTTTTCTTTGCAGTAATCAGACTGTTAACACTGGAGCTGAAACAAAGGCAAGGAAAGATGAGGGGCAGCTAGAGCCTTGTTTCTGGCACTGCTGAAACCAACTCACGGACTCTTCCTCTCTCTCCCTGGATGTCTCTCTCTCCCTCTATGCCTGGCTGTTTCTCTCTCTCTCTCTGTTAAAGACCTCCTTCAAGTTCCTGCTGTCTGACCTGTCAAAAGGCAGCCCTCCCCTCCCCTGTCCCTTCACTAAAACCCCCAAACAAAACAAACCAACAACTGCTAGTGGGGTCAGAGGGCGGCTTCTCTGGGTGCCTGGACTCTGGCGGCTGCCCTGATTGGTGGAAAGGACAGCGAGGAGAAAGGGGAAAAGAAACAGGCAGCTTTTCAAAGTGAAATCTCCAGCTGACAGCTTAGAGCCTCCACACACATACCCCACAGTTAGCTAGCTACAGTTTCTCTCGCTGCTGTCTGTCTGTCAGAGTTTTAGCCCGTCCAAGCCATTTGGAAGGATTAATAAAGAAGGGGAAGAAAAAGTAAAGCACAGCACACTGGGGCCTGCTAGTGTATAGTGTACAGTGTATAGTAGGGCCTGAGTGATGGGTTCAGAACCCCTTTAGAGAGTGATAGACCTCCTGACCTTGACAGCCCCCAGTGGTGAACCGTGACCTCCCTAACCTCTGGCCCTCTGTCAGCCCCTCGCCGTGGCGAGACAGGTGCAGGCAGGAAAGTGGCCGACTGGCTGTCCTGTATCCCGCTGTCCTGCCTAAAACCTAAAACCGGTCTTGCCCCTGGCGCAGGCTAGAGCTAGTTTGTTCCTGACATTGGTATCTCCAAATGCATAACTATTACCATACAGAACATTCCAGTGGTGGTAGGTGCTGTTTAAGGTAGGACAATTTAATTTTTTTATATGAGCATGGCCTTATTTCTCTTACAGCATATTGGTTTGACTGTAATTCATATTCCATTCACCCAGCTTTAGTTAACATCGATAGGTTCAGGCTACTTACTACATTACACTTCAATTTTCCCTATACCCAACATGAGGTTGCTACAACATAGCCTATGAATGAAAGTTTACAATGTAGGTGCACAGGTCTAGAGACACTTGAGTTATCATTGTGACAGACATTGACACATTCAATACCGCCTTGCAAAGTCTTGCCTGCATCTAGCTGATCTAGGGTGTAATCATTAGTCCAACAGTTGCAAACGAGAGTTTCTATTGGACAAATTCGGGTATGTTTACCCTCTTTCGGTTGCTTCCGTTTAAGAAATGTTTTTCAACAGAATTGGCGGAATGAATACACCCTTAATCACAAACACAGTTAACAAGCCAGATCGTTGTATAATTCCTTCTCGCATCTATGCGCTCTCCGCCTCTCACCTTTTCCCTTCATTGTTGACTTCAGTGTACAACACATCAGCTGTCTGTGACCAGGCGAAAAAACCTTTCCAAGCCAAACCTTCATATCATAACCGCTAACCTCTACACAGAGCCTACTTCGTTGTCACCATATTAGCTAACGTCAAGTCAACGTCAACATAGTTTCTAGAACTAATGCATTAGTAAACTCGCTACAATCATGCAGTACAGTTTAGAGTTAGCAAGCAGTTTAGCAGTTACACCGGTGGACCCGGTGGCAATAAATTAATAATAACAAAAGCTTACCTTGACTTGGAAGAGTTCCAGTGTTGGCTAGCCATAGCCAGCTAGGTAACATAGCATCCCTCTCTGTTTGAGCCAGGTGTTTGAGTAGGCTAAACTAGCTTGCTGCATTAGCTAGCTAAGTAAATGAAAGTAATATATATATATGTGTATAGCTATCTCGCTCTCTCTCTCTTGCTTCTCCTTCATTTTTTAAGAAATTAATTTGTTCAAAACTGTTCAACTATTGTCTTTCTCTCGAGTCAACTGCTCACCACCTTTTACGCACTGCAGTGCTAGCTGGCTGTAGCATATGCTTTCAGTACAATATTAATTCTCTGATCCTTTGATTGGGTGGACAACATGTTAGTTCATGCTGCAAGAGCTCTGATAGGTTCGAGGACGTCCTCTGGAAGTTGTCATAATTACTGTGTATGTCTATGGAAGGGGCTGAGAACCCCGAGCCTCCTAGGTTTTGTATTGAAGGCAATGTACCCAGAGGAGGACAGACGCTAGCTACCCTACAGAGTGCTGTTGAGGCTACTGTAGACCTTCATTGCAAAACAGTATGTTTTAATCAATTATTTGGTGACGTGGACATATTTAGTATAGTTTCATCTAAAAAAGATGTTTCACCATTTAAAAAAAATGAAATTCACTGAGGAGGATGGTCCTCCGAGGAGCCTCCACTGGCACATTCCAATGTTTGAACAAATTGTGGTACAAGTACTGAGTTGATTCTACTTATTTCAATTCACTACAAATAACACTGAACTAACAGTAGTCGTGCTAAAATGCTAACCAGGATGAAATATGTGGAGTGGAGAGGGAGAAAAGACAAAAAAAGAGAGAAAGAGAAATGGCTCTGCATCGACCAGTGGCAGAGCAGAGGAGGGGGAGCTAGCTAAATGGAACAGGAGAAAGACAGGCACAGCTAGTTTACAAATGGATTAAGTTCCATTTTAAAAAGCACTTAGAAAAATTATACCCACTGTTATATAAAAAAAATGTGTCAACTGTAGATATTATTAAAGTGGCAGCAGTGTGCAGATCTAGAGTGGAAGGCACAATGACACATCACGCCGCCCCGTTTCTGTTCTGCAGGCGGGCGAGTGGGATGGCGGGCGCACGGTTCCAAGGTCACGCCAGTCTGCGCCAGTCTTTCTTTCTGCAGATCCATTTCCTCTCCCTAGGGGCTTCCCCCCTCCCTTCTCCCTCGTGTTGTTGGCCCAGTGATTCAGTGCCTTGCATTAAGAACAATTCACCTGCCTCCAGCATCCCAGCGGCACAGGTCCCCCGGGGAAACCAGGTGGAGCATAAAAAAAGTTCCACATATGGTAAAGTCAAGCTGCTCGGAGGCTGCTGAGTGTCTGCTGTGGGGATAGAGGCTCCTAAAAGGCCCAGCTGGTACTTGGAAAAGGGCTTCTGCATTACTACACCTCAGTGCCGGTTTCGGCTCCCCTTTGGAAAGTGTTGGCCGGCGCTCAGCACTACCACCAGCCATTTTACAATTCTCCCTCTCTATAGCCCCCTCCATCTATCCCTCCATCCATCTAGCCCTCCCTCCAACTGGTTCTGTATCCAATTGAACATTTGGTCCTCCACTGCTGGTTAATCAAATTCCTCCATCTGGCCCCCTTATCCCTGTGGAACACAAAAGGTGCAGCCTGAGCCTTGGTCCAAGTGCATATTGGGAGGGAGGATGGGATGGAGGGACTGAGGGATGGAGGGGAGGGACTGCCTACCTAACTTAACCAGCCCAGTCAACTAGATCAATTAGGGGAACAGGGGCCAGATCGGATGGGATCATTTTGGGCAAACAGAACAGGAGGGAGCGACGAGGGACCCGAGCATCACCTGCTGTTCATATAGAGCTCAGGGACATGTGAGAAGGGGAGTGAGACTCAGTATGGCCATAAGAGGGTTTTCTGGAAGTTTAGCTGTCTTTGCATACACTGTAGAATAGAGATTGTAGAGTGCAGAATACTGAATACATAGAGTGTAGTATTGTGACTGATTCATGCTATTTAGTTTCCCTAGCAGAAGGGGGTGCTATGCTCATAACACACAACATTAGAAGGAAAGAAATACTAAAAAGAGAGAGTGAAAAAATAAACATTGATGTGTGGGTATTAGAAAGTGACAGTTGACAGAAAAGCAAGGATTTTCGGCTTGGCTCTGTACACAATCTCATCCTCGTCACTCAAAGAGAGCAGCTGAATGCCTAAGCCGGGCTCTCTGGTCAAAAAGAGCTACCTTAAGATATCACACAAAGCTTCAAATGATATTTTAAATCACCCAGGAGCGAGTAATGCCTTCAGAAAATATCTCCTTAACTACATATTTATCAGACTACAGTTTATCAGACTACAGTCAAAAAAATCTGCCCTGGTGTGTGTCAACAAATTGGGTTCAAAATACAATCCCCTCTTCAAAATACTTCACTCACTGGAGCGACATATCCATCAGAGTTGGGGTCAATTTGGAATTTCTGAATTTAATTCAATTCAACCCATGGATTGAAATTCAAATTTGAATTGGACACAGCCCACAGGAAGCAGAATGTTGACTGAATTTGAATTGGACACAGCCCACAGGAAGCAGAATGTTGACTGAATTTGAATTGGACACAGCCCACAGGAAGCAGAATGTTGACTGAATTTGAATTGGACACAGCCCACAGGAAGCAGAATTTTGACTGAATTTGAATTGGACACAGCCCACAGGAAGCAGAATTTTGACTGAATTTGAATTAAAGGAAATAAATCAATAGCGTAGGTGCATAAAGATGACGACCTCCATGCACTTACCACAAAAAAATACAAATATTTCACCTTTATTTATCCAGGTATTCAAGTTGAGAACAAGTTCTCATTTACAATTGCGACCTGGCCAAGATAACGCAAGCAGTTTGACACATACAACAAAACAGAGTTACACATGGAGTAAAACAAACATACAGTCAATAATATAGCAGAAAGATAAGTCTATATACAAAGTGAGCAAATGAGATGAGATAAGGGAGGTAAAGGCAAAAAAGGCCATGGTGGCAAAGTAAATAGAATATAGCAAGTAAAACACTGGAATGGTAGATTTGCAGTGGAAGAAAGTGCAAAGTAGAAATATAAATAATGGGGTGCAAAGGAGCAAAATAAATAAATAAATACAGCAGGAGAAGCGGTAGTTGTTTGGGCTAAATTATAGATGGGCTAGGTACAGGTGCAGTAATCTGTGAGCTGCTCTGACAGCTGGTGCTTAAAGCTAGTGAGGGAGATAAGTGTTTCCAGTTTTAGAGATTTTTGTAGTTCGTTCCAATCATTGGCAGCAGAAAACTGGAAGGAGAGGCGACCGAAGGAGCAACTGGCTTTGGGGGTGACCAGAGAGATATAACTGCTGGAGCGCGTGCTACAGGTGGGTGCTGCTATGGTGACCAGCGAGCTGAGATAAGGGGGACTTTACCTAGCAGGGTCTTGTAGATGACCTGGAGCCAGTGGGTTTGGCGACGAGTATGAAACGAGGGCCAGCCAACGAGAGCGTACAGGTCGCAGTGGTGGGTAGTATATGGAGCTTTGGTGACAAAATGGATGGCACTGTGATAGACTGCATCCAATTTATTGAGTAGGGTATTGGAGGCTATTTTGTAAATGACATCGCCGAAGTCGAGGATCGGTAGGATGGACAGTTTTACGAGGGTATGTTTGGCAGCATGAGTGAAAGATGCTTTGTTGCGAAATAGGAAGCCGATTCTAGAAAATACCTGGTTTGCATTAGCACAGTATACATAACAACAATTCTAGCTCCACGACATTGGCAATTTTAACAACCAAAAATGTGATTGTGCTGATTTATTGCCGCATTGAACCACCGTAGTTTCTAAAACAATGAGGTCATATCTGAACATGAATGTTAAATTATTTTGATACATCTTTTACCAAAAGCATCTGTTACTTATTACCTCAAAGAATACAGACACCATTTCAAATATCAGCTTGATTACAACTCAAATATGTCAAAAACTATTTTTATATATTGTTTGGTCATGAGATTAGGTTGTTCCCTTCTATTCTGGAGTGTTTGATGCATTCTGGGACATGTATTTTCTTTAATATTTATGTTCTTAATGTTTTGTACACTTGGTATATGTAAAACATTTCAACTATGTATGTAATGTACATAGTATTGGTCACCAAATTAAACATTTATAGATTGATGTATCAAATACAATTTCAATGAATTTCATTGAATAAAATTATAGTTCCTTTAACTCCAATCCGATTCAAATTCTGCTTCCTGTGGTGTGTGGCCAATTCTTATTCTGTTCAAATTCAATTGGAATTACAGAGGCCCCAAACCTGACCATTGTTTCATTCACACGCTTTACCTTGTATATTCAGAACAAGAACCGAAAGAATGACACAGACAGACAGTGACACAAAATATGACACAGATAATCAAAACACTAGGCCTTAAAGTCTCTAGACTATCCAGAGTACCCATCCCATAATATCTATTGTACGATTCCTATTCATGTCCAACCATCCCCTCTCCCTCTGCCAGGTGGCAAAACATGTGTCAATAATTAAACTGCTTTTACATAACAGGATACAGGAACACAATGCAATTTGCTCACCATATTTCATTGGGCCTTTACGGAAGCACGAGAGACAGAGTAATTAATCAAACCACTGGAATATGTGAACGGCAATTTCCACCTAATGGCACTTACAGGAATTGGGTCCCTTAAGCGCCATGTTGTGTCTACCAAACGAGCCCGATTCATTTTCTCATCCGCCCAGTATCAGACAATAAAAAGCTGGCATGGCCGTGGACGTTAAACAACACAACCGTTTGACACTAGTCCGATACAGCTGTAGAACAACATCTAGCAGCCATATTACTAATATCACTCAATTTTATGAGAAGCTAACTGACCCTTGACCTGTAAATAAAGAAGACTACATTAAAGTACACATGCCATAGTTCATTCAGAAATATGCTTTTTATAAGGATATATAGGCGCCAAACTGACAACTGTCATCATAGCCTGCAGAATCTATGCTGTTTTGAATGAGAAAACAGTTGACAAGACTACCAACCCACAAGACTGTGATACACTGCTGGCTGCAACAATAGCCATTGTGGACACATTGGCCAATAGACTGGAATACCCATGACGTTTAACTCACTCTTTGCAGTACAATGTGTTCGAATACAATACTTTAAGGTGTGGGATGGATGCCGATTTTAATCTTGGCTTGACCTCAAACCTGAGAGTTTGTTTGTTCTGTATTTACTTAACCACACCAGCAGGCTAAACCAAACCACCGAGGCCCTCTGAGGGCCGGGCCCTCCGGAAGACGATCATTCACTGCTTTTAGTGAGGAGACGGCCCTAGTCTAAATGGCACCCATGTCCCTAAAAGTGTTTTTCCTTTCTCTCTCTCCCTCTTCACTCTCTCCAAAGACTTCTCCTAAGTGCAGCATCTTGTTTCAGTAATTCAGCCAGGGCAGAGACAGGGAGGGAGGAAACAAATCGATTTATTTCCCTGTCGCTCTCTCTTTCTGTTCCTCCATGAGTTGCTGTAAGGTTTCTTGGGGGAGTTCTGGACTACTGGACAGGACAATGTTATGGGAAAGCGTGTCATTGCGTTTAAGGTCATGGTTATACCAAGGTTTCATCTTGAGCGTTTTCTTTATCGGCCTATAGAACAAAGTAGGTAAACAAAGGCACAACTGCTACAGATACAGAATCTATATCAAATAGCAAGTTAATAACGCTACAACATTTGAAGGGATAAATAACAATTCCCTGTACAGTAGTAAACATATTTTTTGGCCACATTTTTTGCCCATATTTGTAGGCCTACATTCTAAAAACAACCACTAGGGAGAAAGCTTTTAGTAAGGTGCATAAGTAAAACCCAGATCTATAAAAAGACACGATCACTAAATAATTCAGATAAATGCCTGTGTGATTACTTTTTTTTGTTGCATCATTTCAAATAGTGAGATGGAGAAAGAGAGTGAGTGTGTGTGTGAGTGAGAAAAAGAGAAACACTTAGAAAAAAAGGGTTCTTAAAGGGTTCTTCAGCTGTGCCATAGGAGAACCATTTTAGGTTCCAGGTAGAACCCTTTTGGTTGCAGGGTTTTACTTGGAACCAAAAAGGGTTCTTCAAAGGGTTCTCCTATGGGGAAAGCCGAAGAACCCTTTTAGATTATAGATAGCAAATGTTTTCTTCTACGTGCGTAGAGTGAGAGTTTCACAAACACACACAAACCAGTACACTCCCATAAAACTTCCCATATAACAAATGACACATACAGTACTGTAGCCAGATCTTTTTCACCAACTAGAGTCAGTTTAACAAGGAAAACAGCACGATAAAATGAAGCCATGCACGAGATAAATAAAAGGACCATCACCCCTTTAAGACTAATCAGGACCGGGCATTGCCAGTGATGCTTCATTCCAACTCCCCCCATCCCAGACTACGCCACCCATCTATGTGTGTGGGTTCAGCCAATCTCTAGGGGCCCCAGTCACATCTCCTCTGCCTTTGGCCCCCTTATGGATTCTAATTTTTCACTCTGGGTCTCCAATGCCTGCCGCCAAACCACAGCAGGCCTTTAATTCTTAATGGCGGTCAGCAATTCTCAAGTTGAGGTTCTTTTCTGATTTCTATGAAATATTTCTTCATATTCTTGAACAAACCAGTAACATATTAAGTACAGTAGCACTACAAGCCATACAATCTATTCACATATTCCAAAATATACCAATATGATGTTACAAAGAAGACAGGGGAGCACAACATACCAAGACTGATACAGTATATGTTGTTTATCTACTTTCTAAAGTGCTATACCCACAGGGGCAGACTAAGAGAGAGGGCAGAGGTCAGCTTCATTACCATTCACTCGTCCCTCTGAGTCAGACAGTGCAAAGACATGCATTGGCAAATTCCATGGCAGCATTGTATATTACATTATCATAAACCCCACAAGGGCTAACCTTTTGTTCAGTTTCATTTGATTCTAAGAGAGTTTTAAAAACATTCACAATGCTGAGCTGACAACGCTGAGCCTTGTCCAATCTGTGTCTTTTTATTTCTTGAGTGTAGTTTTTTGTCTTTCAGTCTTGTGACTGCTCTTGCTAAAGACATGCTATTCCAAAAATAAAGTGTCAGGGGACACGGGGATCATTGAATCATGCTGGCTAAAATATCACATCATCTTGTAACCGTCTGGCTTCAATATCAAACTGTGCCTAGAAAATAAGATCTTCAAGAAGAGGCTGTGTTTTTCTACGGTATAAATACTGCTATTCTGTACTTAAATAGACCAACCAAAATACATTTTGGATCATAAAAAATGTAATAATAATAACCTGGATTGTAGTTGTTGTATAAATAAAAAATACATAAAAAAGAGAACAGATACATGATGAAGTAGTGCAAATTCAGAATTTTGGCTCTACTGATAACATTATGGCTACAGCCTTACCAGTACACATTCTCCATTACCGCTCTTAGCGTCACCTGTTATAAACTGCCAGCATTTGCAGCTTCACTCAACACTAACATTCAAGGTGACAAATGCTAAGAGGGTACAATGTCATGTCACAATGCCAAGAGACCAGGAAATGACTCTCCATAACATCTATTTTTCATCTGGGCTGGTAGAGGCAGCCTAATGAAGAGATCTCTATGGGATCTCAATTCCACATTCTGGCTTGTATGCGCATAGCAATCTTTAGCATAGCCCTGTCATGACAAAACTGTGATCCCGAGGATAAAAGGAGAGGGGAAGAATGAGGAAGGAATACAAAAAGAGAGGGAACACAGTGAAAGAGATGAAAAGAGTGGAGAGAAAAGTAGACAGGGCAAACACAGAGAAAGATGGAAACATAGAAAGAGAGAGAAAAGGGAAGAGAACAAGACAGAGAGAGAAGGGAGAAAGAAAGACAGAGAGATCTGTGAATTTTCCCCTTCTATCCCCTGAGACCTCTCTTGATGCCAAGCATTCATCATCCAGCCTCTAATATCAGTTATTCTGTGGCTCCTCTGCTTACAGCAGAATTAATTTCGGCTTTAATTACTCTCATCGGCGGAATGCTGATGAAGGAGTGGGACACGGCATTCTGGGACCTGGGCCTCATTCTGACGCTTTAATTTGAATGAATTCCACCCGGAGACGCTGGCAAACAACTGGCAGCCGAGCCCGAGGAGCCACTTTGGGACCGCACTGCTCTGCACCACACCGCACCGTGAGAGAAAGGAAGAACAGCAGTTGTGGCCCTACCCAACCAAGGGTGTGTGTTTGTGTGTGTGTCTGTGAGAGAGTGTGTGTTTTCAGCCTTTATTTTACCAGGCAGGTCAATTAAGAACAAATTATTATTTACAATGACGGCTTGTGTGTGTGTGTGCGTGCGCGTGTGTGTGTGTGTGTGCGCGCGCGTGCGTGCGTGTGCGCGTGTGTGCTAAAGGGCTGCTATAGGGTGAATATAACATCCAGGGAGCCAAACTAAGAAAGCAAATCATTTAAAAGGAGAGACAGAGAAGCACTATTGAGTGGCACAAGCGTACACATGGATTATGTGTTGTAGATATGTGGTAGTAGAGTAGTGGCCTGAGGGCACACACTTAATGTGTTGTGAAATCTGTTGTGAATGTATTGTAATGTTTTTAAAATGGCATAACTGCCTTAATTTGGCCGGACCTCAGGAAGAATGCCTTGGCAGCAGCTTATGGGGATCCATAATAAATACAAATAGAAATACAAGTGCTAGATGTATATTAATAGTTCATTTGTTTCTTATAGATAGGGCATATCATAACCTACAAGAAGTAAGTGTGTGTGTGTGTGTGTGTCATACAATAACTATGACATGAAAAACTGCATAAACTAGATGCAAACTCCACATGTATGCACAATGTAATAACAGCAAAACGATCATAATACCACAGAAAAGTAACAGAAAGCGAAAGTGGAGAGCGTTGTAATTGACTTTTCTCCAAGCCAACATGGTAGTTACAGAATGTAACATATTGGATAAGGATTGTGATTGATTGTGTGAGTCTGCCATAGCGATTCGTTTGATTAAATCTAACCACGGGATTCTCTTCCAAGTCCTAATGAAGCAGCAATTTGAAACTGGGAAAGAAGGAGAGCGAGCCAGACAGCCTACAGCTAGCTCCACACACACTGTCTCCGTGACGACCACAACACACTGCACTGAGCTACTCTAACAGAGTAGGAGTCCTCCAACCTCCCCATCTACAGCGATATGTAAATCATGACCCACTCACAGTTGTCATAGACATAGAGCATGTTTCTCCTACTCCTCGGTTACTGCAACTACAGTATGACGTTCGCACACTTCCTTAATTCACTGTCATTGTGGAAATTAGTAAAAGAGAAAGCTCTTGTATGGTAATGCCACACTGCCTGTTTTTGTCATATTTCATCTATTGCCAGAAATTAAACAAATCATTTCCACAAAAATGCAGTATTACGGCTCCACTGTTGGAAAGTGGGTGATAATAGTAACATGGAAATTCACTGTATAATTATGTGGAATAAATCTCTTAAGGGAAAACATACATTTCCCCTCGTATCAGAATAACAGAGTTACAATGAATATGTATGCCAATATTGTATAAGAGGGAGATGTTTGAGAACTGGCTTAGTTATTATAATAACCACTTGGATTCATTATGACCTTAGAAATTCAACCTATTATTTGGTTGATGTTTTTATTAATCATACCCACATACAGTATAAACGTACTATAAACACACTAACACAAATCCATAACTTCCACCAAATGTAGCCATACAGTAGGTTCGACTAACAACCAAACTGGTCACCTTCGGTGACCCTGAGAGCCCCTAGACAGGTGGGCGGTGGTCCCTGTGGCCCCAGTGCAGGGTCCATATTGGCAGCGACCCCTCTCCCTTCCACCGATGGGGAGCTCAGGCCATGATGAGCAGCTGGGTCACAAGCACTAAGCACATTAATATCTTCTTAATGATAATAATCATTATGGCATAAGCACCTTCCCCAAAGTGGGCCGGCTTGTGGGAAGTGCCAGGTTAGCATCATTGTCGTTGTTAAGGTAAAAAAAAACAGAGATGAAATGACTATTTTAATGGGCACTATCTCTCACAGCACAGCCACCATGATAATGACTAAAGTGATGAGATTTTTTCCAAAAACATAGTCCCTGCAACTGTAACATCTATCAAAACACTTGACACCTATGATCAATATTTAATCACTGTATATGAACAAAAGACACATGGAATATATTACAACAGCAGTCCCAACCAACAACATCCTACAGTTTGTCTACCAACTAGAAAAGCACATTTTCTCTCACAATCCTTCCATTTCAATGTTGTTTATTTACTCTACACTGGACTCTCTACTTTGTGGCACCACTCAACCACAGTACTGTCTTCCAGAGCTTCCCATCCACCTCATTTAATATAACTGTCATTGTTCACCTTCTGTATCATAGACTATTATCTGTCTCATCCACGTTCATTATTGAAGCTAATGATCTGTTGTCCTCTCTGCTCCCCATTTGAAGGAGGACTACATTAAAAGTCTCTTACTAACTTAATTAGTAATTATAAATGTTAAAGATTAATCAGAGCTAGAGTGGCTTAAGGTTGGCATCTCCAGGCGCCGATGGGACAAATGGAAAGACAAAAGGAATTAAAAGAGAAGAACATCTGCGAACATTCCACCACTAATGTCTAACTAACTAATGCCCGGCCTTGCTCTGGGCGGATTTTTATTTTATTTTTATGTGTCAATAACAAATGTCTATGTCGAAGTCGACTATATTGTGTTTTTATAATCATATAAATGAACATAAAGTTAAATGTGTCAATAAAAAATTCAAAGGCAACAAAAACTATTCCTGATCAACTATATTACATTTTTTTAACAAAATATTTAACAAAACCATATATCTAAGCTCAGGAACCAAAAAGCACTGAATCTTGCACAGAATTGGTCTTTATTTTACTGTTGATAAGGCAAAATCACTATACTGTATGCTCTTGCTGTCTTGCATTACAAGATGAGCACATCTATTGTGGCGGGGATAATGTTGTAACAGAATTCAACGTGTAAATAATGGATAATCAACGAGGGGCTATGCGTTCTGTGGAAAAGAATGAATGACGTGGAAGGTGTGTTCCACGTGGAGTGGAACTAACCTTCAACAGAGTTGCATGATCCCTTTTATACCATGGCTATAATTGAACACATTTGCCGCTAGAAATGTGTTCATTTGCAGGTAGAACATCCACTGCAGTAGGAAGAAAGTTTACTAGATAGCTAAAGTAGTTGCCTTGGTAACCAAACAGACTTGCTAGTTTAGTTAACCAAACCTCCAGTCCTAGCTTGCTATTATACAATGCAAATAATGTTTTCAATTCGACTTTTGCTTTCAAAAGCAGCTCAAACATAGAACATGTAAGAATGAACTATTGCCTTTTCATTATATTGTGCTGATATACTGTGCGTTATAGGGAAACAATGCACGCTGTAGAATGCCCTTCAAGCCAATTAGAAATGAGTATTCAACAATGCCATGCAGATGATGAACGCAGCACACACATTATCCTCCACACAACAAAACTGAAATGGATCCTCTAAATTAAAACCATGATACAGACTAAATCTGCGCCACGCCGACACAATTCCTCCTCAGCAGAGTCGAGTATCTGTATTAGCAATGATATATCAACATGAATCCGTAATATGTAATGCAGCTTTCATCCTGGGAGTTCCTGTGTGAGTTCCATTAATGAGAAAGGAATCGCCCAGGACTATCTCCTCTCCCAGTGTTCCGGAGTGTGTTGACGATGGAGCCTGAGGGGCCTGCAGTCACAGAACGGAACAGGGGAAACAAGGAGGAACTTTCTAAGATGAGGAGCTGAGGAGAGGAAGAGTTGGAGGGATAAAGTGCAGATCTGGTTTCTCCTCATCTACAATGTTAAGAGATCAGGTAAGGAGAGTCCACTGTAAGAAATTGTACACTTACCTTTTTATTGATCTAAAGGGAACATGGCAATTATTTGTAGCCTGTAGCATAATTCTGAGTATAGTTAACAAGCTAAAGAAACATTTCACTCAGGCAAACAACAGGAATACCACACGGTACCAAATTAAATGAAAGTCAAAATGACAAAGACTCTGAAACTGGGGGTAAAAATCTATGGACAATTTCCTCTCTAAATGATGGGTGTCCGTTTTCATGTGTCTGACCTGTCTCCTTGACAGGAGAAATGGCGATGCTTTCACTGCATGGTTGCAGGCAGGGCTGCTATCACACGGGACACAGGAGGGGGGTTGGGGGGGGAGGGGGCGAGGGGGCGAGGGGGGCTGGCCTGTGGCCAGCAGCACCTGAAACCTATTAGAGAGCGCTTTGGAACATTCCACAGGGTTCCTTCACTCTGCTCCACGTTGGCCAGAGGGCATCATAAAGGTCTTCACTGAGAGGGTCGCTCCCTAGATTAGACGCCCAGTTTGTTTCGTCCACAGACCCAGTGTACTGTACATGGTGAGGCAAGGAGAAACAACACAGCCACCAATGCCTGAGAACGAAGGGATGACGCTTGTAAAACTGCCATTCATATGAGGCTGTTGTTGTACAAGTCAGGAAGTACAGCATGGCAAAGGTATATGTTACTACTACAGTAGTGTAGGGGCAGTATAGAGATGTGAAGAGCTCTTCTGAATGGCAACAATGCAAATGTAATATGACACCCTCTCTCCTCTGACAAGTGACCACAACATGAAAAGGGAGGTCTTTATCAAATAGACCTAAAATGTCAAGAATGACTATAATCTAACAACACACTGCAACAGATCATGTTTGTGTTCAATACTTTGCCATCTGGACTCATAACAGCCAGAGCCCAATAGTGCACTCACACTAAAAAACAAACAGACATAAACACACAGAACCCAGTGCCAACTATACGGCGCTAGCTAGCTCTATGTACACACAACTGTCCCTGCACTGTCCCTGTGTTTAGCTGCAGCATCAAGGTCCATCTCTGTGCTCTGCGTTTGGCTGGCTCTCTGTCCGTCCAGGCCTCAGTGTTATGCTCGGTGGGTTTAGCTCGATGTGTCTGTGGCCTCTCCTCTGGCCGCCCGTGTCCATTTGCTCTGCGGGTATGGCAGGCCCGAGCTGACAGATGGCAGCCCCTCTCCTCCACTCCCGTTCTGCTCCCGCTCCGGAGTAACACAGTAACTGGTTTTTCCTCCGACGTTGACCTTGCCACAGCCAGCCAGCGATCCAGGCTGGCACTCCGCCTGTCGAACAGGAGGGTAATGAAGTCCAGTGCCGCTCACATGATTATTAAGGCTTTGACGCTGGGGGGCCTTTTGAGGGGCTCACGCTCTACCCCCTCCCCTCTCCTCCCATGTCTGTCGTTCACACACCGAGCGTTGATGAGAACAGTCAATCGTTACACAGCACTTTGGAAACACCAATTGTGCGCCATAAACAGTGTTTCAAAACTTTGTGGATTCATTGGGTATCTCTTTGGCTGTTTGTTGTTGGTTCATAGCCACATAACTTGCATGTGATACGGCTTTACCACTGGAATGTTTTCTCTGTAATGCTTTCCAGCATGGATGTACTACTGCATATTCTCCCAGCTGACACCAACAGGGAAGGAGTTCATAGGTAATCCAGATATAGATAGATCAGTGACTCTACCATTGGTGGTGACAACCTCTAAAGCCAAAATCAGTCTACCACAACACAATGTTAGCCCTGTAATTCTCCCCATGCAGGTCGGAGGGAGGCATCTCTCTCCAGGCACGCTTAGATTCTGGGTCACACTATGTGACGCCAGTCTGGGATTTGAGAGGTGTGGGTTGCACCGTTGACCTTTACGAAGGCAGAGCTGTCTGTTTGCACTGCTCCCATAAGCCCCCTCCCCGTCTGACTGCTTAGCAACCCTCTCGGACCGGGGCAGGCCGTGCTGCGCATGCTCCGATGGCCTCGGTGACATCTCGGGAACCTCCAGGGAGGGACAGGACTGGAGAGGTTAATTCTGATCATCCAGTATTAATAGGGCACTTCAGAACAAGGGTTGGCATTAACACTCTAAAGGAGACATCCCTCCTGTATATTAATAAAACATAGAGAAGCCAGGATTGGAGAACAGGAAGAAAGTGCTTTCTACCTCGAGCTCATTCCGTGTCAGCAGAGCAACCATGTTACGTGGTAGCTGGGCTAGAGCTACAACAGCCAAATTCTTCATTAGGTTTTTAATTATAAGATAATGCTATTCTGAGGTAAGATTTCAAAATATCAAAAAGCAAAGGTTGAGAAAATGGTATGCTGTGTGTAGGTGATAACAACGAGATAGAGAACTGCAACCATATCTCCTCAAAAGGATTTGCCAAAATAAAATCACCATGGTGACCTGACATCTGCCTACCAATCATCTGCCTACCAGTCCAGACATTGTTTGCTCAAAGCTTGTGCAAACAAACCGTATGAACTGTAGGAGCATCACATATTTTCTCACATGTTGGCCTAGTCTGTGAGGTGTGGGGAAATGTCAAGAAAATCTATTGATAAGGACCACATCAGACTGAGCTTGTCTGGCCTAGGAACAGATCATCCCAACGGTGATGTCAAGAACCCCTGCTTTACAACAAACATAGCTTTCCATGAATAGTACCTTTACCGCAATGCCGTAAAAGTTTTTAATGCAGACAGTCTCTCAGTTAAAGGAGTCATTTGTAACTTTTTTTTTTACAAGGAAGTAGCTAGAATCCATGAGGTAAAAACTGTGTAATTGAATGTGTTGAAACTAAAGATACTGTAGGCGGTATATTTCTTTGCAGCCTGTTTCACTATGCTACTCGTGGACGCCACATTAGTTAGGCAGAGAGGTAGAATGTAACGGGAAGGAAGGTGCGCTTAATTGCATATTAGCAGCAGCACACTCGGCTGCACGGGAGGTGACTGTGCTAACGAACGGAGAGGCGTTATTATTAATCACCAATTAATAAAAAGCAGGCTAGGAAATCACGCTGTCTACTCTGTATACAGTACGCATGGCTTCCTTTTGTTTCCAGTGGCTGGTCTGGGCTGGTCGGAGCGGGGATGGTCTGTTCTCTTATTTATTTCATAACATTGATCCAGTTCCTGTTGCTGTGGTGTGTTGTGTTTACTATTGGGTTTAGGAGTCTGATCCAGCCCCCTAGGAGTGAAAGCTCGTTCCACTATGTTTGTTAACAGACTAAATGTGTATGCGCCTTATGAATGACTTGCATTCACTGAAGAGCACAGGTAGGCTATATCTTATTGTTATGTTGTCTCGTGGTAATAACAAGCAAATCAAAAGAGGATTTCAGGGCAGGACATTTGGGAGGGGGGAAAAACAACACTAAAACTATCACATTTCTTTACGCACCATGAAAAGAAATGTCCTTTAATGGAGTAGCGAGTGAGTGAGTGTGTCGCCACCAGTGAAGAAGAGACAGTGACAAAGATGGCATAATCAACACACCATTGCCCAAGCTGCTCCAGGGACCCAAAACAAGGAGGATATGTGTCAGGGGTAATTTGCAGCCCTTTAGAATGCAACAAAACAAGCATTTTAGCCTCAAATACGGCTATACCTCCCTGCTTACTCTATCATCACTAAAAGGCAAACACAATAAGGGTTGCCAGATTGGTGGATGGTACGAAAAAAGAAACAAGCTTTTTAACTCTAAAATACAGCTATACTTCCCAGCTTACCCTATCATCACTAAAAGCCAAACACAGTACGGGTTGCCAGATTGGTGGTTAGTATGAAAAACAGAGTCAGGGAGAGTCAGGGACGGAGAGATAACAGAGAGAGGTAGAAACTGTAGGAGGGCTAGAGACCTCATGCTCCTCACCCTCCTCTCTCCAGCTCTGTAACGGCCCACTGTGCCTGCTTCACACAGAGCGGCCAGCTGTACAGCAAATGTGCCTTTCCCTCTCCGCCCCCGGACCCCGTCCCCCACCCCCCTCTGCCCAGGCTGACCAGGCCACCGGCTTCGCTCTGTGAGCGGGAGAAGGCTCCTCCCTGACTTGGCTGCAGGCTCAGCGTTGTCCTGTCACCAGCCCAAAAACTGGTAGAGGTGACCCCAAAACCACTTTCTGGAATGTGCTGCCCAGGGTCTGTTTGTTTATGATTGTCCTTCTGAGCCTTGCCACCTTGGCTGGAGTAGCCACTTGGGCTGGACCAGTGTAAAAAGAAAGGATCAAAACTGTGAAAATGGGGACCCTTTTTCACCTTTTAAGCACCTTGCTCAGTGCCCATGCTTTACAAACATGTCAGTGGTCACTGAAATCCACACAGTGGTATTTGGAAGAGTAGGATAAATGGGTCAAAAGTCCCCCCCATGATTTTCCAAATGTCAGAGTTCACAGGGAGGTTAAAGTGAAGCTCTGTGGAGAGGTGATGGCCTGCTGCTTAAAACCCAACAGGCTTAACTGACATATGAAAGACCTTCAAAGGCAAACAGTTCAAAACAAACAATATAAGTGGAAAATGAATGTCAGTTAGAGAGTTTTGTCTCATTCAACTTAAACAGATGATGACTGACACACATTGCTGTTTTGTCTGTGTGGAAGATGTGGAATGCCTTAATCAGCATCCTACACAAAAAAAGATACAAATGAGGGATTTGTGGGTTGATGACCACAACAGCTGAAAGCAGTATAAATCTGTTTGTCTCTGGAGATGAATCGGACACCCTCAATTCTGTAAGTGCGCCATGCCAAAAAAAACGCTCTAAACTAAAGAGTGGCCAGCTGTCTTCTGCGCTGCTATTAAATTGCTCCTTGGATGGTGGCGATATCATTTTTTTCTCCATAGGAGTATCACACCAGGTCCCCAAACAGAGCGACCAGCTGTACAGCAAATGTGTACTGATCCATCTGGGCCCTAGCAGGCTGCAGCCTCCATCTTAAGACACATGGGGCTGTTTCCAGGGCTTGGCCAGGACTGGTCTAGCCTGGTTAAGCCAGACTGAATGCTGCATTCGCATGGGGGACAATGGTTCATTCTGGTTTAGCCAGGCTAGGGCTTCTCTGCAGTGTAGCGCACACTCCTCCTACAGCCATTCACGGTCACCCCCCCTCCCTCCCTTCCATTTCCCTGATTATCATGCTAAATGTTGAGTAGCAATGCACCAGAGCTGTGCTTTCTGTCTGTTGGAGAATAGGAGGTTGGTCTGTCATCATCCGAGTATAATATCCATGCATCAAAATGTGCTGGCAGATGTATAAATGAGGAGGCCACTAGCTAGCTACCACTTTGGTTAGGATGGGGGAGAGAAGGAAAGCTAGCTTTTTGGTTAGGATGGGGGGGAGAGGGAAACCTAGCTTTTTGGTTAGGATGGGAGAGAGGGGAAGGAAGGAAGGAAGGAAGGAAGGAAGGAAGGAAGGAAGGAAGGAAGGAAGGAAGGAAGGAAGGAAGGAAGGAAGGGGGAGACAGAGTGCACTTGGCTTATGTTCGGAGACTATTGTATTACAAAGATAGACAGCTGAGATTGTCCTGTCTCGGTCGGTGAGACAATTCTCGGGCCCTGTTATTCCATACACTTAGCGATAGTGGTATGTCAGGCCACATCACTATATATAGAGCTATCAGTGTGAAGCGACACCAGTGCGAAGGGGGGCAGGAGTGGAGCGGGGCATGGGTTGAAAACAGCACCCCTATGAATCCAGCGACTGCTCCATTACCTAGGCTAATAACGCTGACAGCTGAGCGGAGATGACCCCAGACCCCCGTTTCCCCTGTCCTGTGCAGATGGCCATTAAAGGGAGAAAGTGTCCCTTTTTCAGGGAGAGAGAAAGAAGGTATTTAGAGCTTTTTCTAAATGAGGAAGGTGGGGTTTTCGGGTTTTTTTGGGGCCAAATTGGCTTTGTGGTAATAACAGCCTGCTCCGGGTTTAACCCTCCCATTGTTGGATAGGGAGAGCAGAGAGAGACATTCCTCAGCATATACAACCAACCAAGGTCACCTCCGAACAATGTTGGTGTAATAACATAAGTTAAGGCAATTACTAAGCATTTATTGTTATATCTATTTAAATTTTGATCTATTTGAAGTGTATCATTTTTTTAATTCATTCCATAAATCAATATTTTATTTTGATCCATCGCACATTTGTATTTATTCTGAATAGAGTCAGAAAAGTAGGACATCCTTCAATAAACCAATCGTCTATCCATTCTTCTTCTGAAACTGTTTGGATTCTAACATTATGGGGGAATAGTATGTGTGGCTGAAAGACATAAAGTAACCAGTAGGGGGGTTGTTTTGTACCAAAACAGCATGCACCATGCCAGCCTCTGATAGAGAAAGGACTAGTGCTAGCATGGTGTTGCATTAGGCACCCCCAGTAGTGTAGAGAGAGCAGATCAGATGAATACAAACCAACCACACATGTATACACTTTCAGTCACACACAAACACACGCACATGCACACACACACACAGCACACAGCACAAAATCAAAATCACAAATCACATGCCTGTGATTGTTTATGCACAAACAGTGTGTTCCTGATAGAATTGCCCAGCGGTCCTGATAGAATTGCCCGCCGTGTTTAAATTCACCTGCGCCTAGGAGCGCATCCCAAACAGAGAGGCAGGTTGGTTCCAGATCAATGAGTCTCTCTCCCACTGAAGACAACAGATAATGCGGTGTAATGAAAGAGCCGCCAAACGAGATGAATAAATGAATGAATAAAGGAAGGTGAGACTGGAATTCAGACGCCTACTTAATTCAGGCAAGAAAGAAAGAAGCCTGGGTTTTGAATTGTGTGTTCTCTGCTAATTATTCTACCTGCATACAAATGAACGCCAAAAGTAAAGACGTTTGAGAATTATAGAACAGAAGAGTGTACTCTCTGTGTTGGAATCAAGCTTTCAGAATAATAATGTGTTGAATAACATTTGATTCAAGTGTATCTAGAATCTTGTTTGATGAACTTAGCGTACATGCATCAAATTGTGCTACATTGTTGTTTTTATACATTTCATACAGGATCAGGCATTTCAGCACTGACGGACCAAAATGTCTGAAAATCAAGGGCAGGCACACACACCGTGTTCATTCTTGTGTTTCACAGAGGCTACCATCATCAGTTCACAAGGTATAAAAATAGAGGATTGAATATTATATAGTTATGCTAACAGTACTTATTTGTATTACAACAAAGGGTGTATTTAGTACTACACTATAGGGAGAATGTGAAAGATGTAAAGCTACATGTAATAATATGCTCTGGATAAGAGCGTCTGCTAAATTACCAAAATGTAATATAAATGTAATATCTTGGGGAAATATGTTGAATAGTTAAACAATATGTTGAACCGATATTCCTTTGTTTGACTACTTTAGACAGTTCCTAAAAAAGTGACCATAAACATAGAGAGAAAATAAGAACCGAGTAACCTCTCTTACCTAGCATGTGGTTGGCCACGTGAACCTGGATGTCCCATTCGCTGTAGAAGACCATCTGACACTTGATGCACTGGTAGGTCTTCTTCTAAGCAAGAAACCAAGAGAAAAGGACAACACAAGGACACATGGTTTTAGAGTACATGGTCACATTCTTACTGAGCACTGAGGACTTACTGAGCACTTCTTTGGCTAGAAATCCTATAACTAATGTGTGCGGTTAATAAACAAGCTGACTGGACAACCAAAAAACTTGGATACTTTTCTAATTTGGCCATTTTCTAACACATTAGTTATGTAATATATGGGTTACCCAGACACATGTAAGCCTAGTCGTGGACTAAAAGGCATGGTCAATTAAGAATCTCCATTGAAATAGCTTTATAGTCTAGGACTAGGCTTAATCTCTGTCCGGGAAACTGGCTCATTGTGTTCATCTCCATTGTATTAAGGTCTCTCACCTCCTCAGTCTGCGAGGGGCTGGCCCTGGGCATGGGGGAGACTTGTGGGGTCCTGAGCTGCCCGCTGTTGCTGTCCCCTCCTTGCTCCCTGTGCACTGTCTGGACGTGGTTCTGCAGCTCAGCCTCCGACTCAAACTTCACATTGCAGCTGGTGCACCGCGTCTTGGTGGCGGTCGAGGAGATAGAGGAGGAGGGCGATGACGATGAATGGGGCGGCTTGCCTTTCCCCTCTCTGGGGCTGAGTCTCTCCGTCTGAGCGGTCCATGCTGTTACAGGCATGGCCGGGGTCGTGGCTCCTCCCCCTCCCTGCTGCTGCTGCCTGCCTCCATTCATCACCGTGGGGCTGGAGCTCTTTGAGCCGGCGGCGCTGACACATGCGGCACACAGCCCGTAAGGCAGCCCGTTGATGTCCAGCTTCACCAGGTCAGATTTGGAGCGGAACTCCTTCAGACACGAGGCACACTTGAAGAGTTTCTGGTTGGCCTGGTGGTGTTGTTGGTGGTGATGCTGGTTGTGGTGGTGGGAGGCGAGATTGGTGGTGCGGCCAATGGGGTGGTTGGTGGACATGGTGCCTGTCTTCTGCATGTGGAAGGTGCCGTGGATCTTGAGCTCCAGGGTGGAGGTGACGGTCTGCATGCATACCACACAGCGGAAGCCCGTCAGGGAGTTCCGCAGGTCGGGGTGCATCTGGCAGTGCTCCATGAAGTCCTCCTCGCTCTGCAGGGGCATCTTGCAGATGCGGCAACTGCCCGTGTCTAGGCTCTTGCTGTGGGTGACCTTGTGCTCGGTCAATGTGAGCAGCGAGGGGAAACGCTCTCCGCAGATGGGACACATGTAGTGCTTGACGGGGCCCAGGTGGGTCTGCATGTGTTCCCTCAGACCTGCCTCTGAAAAGAAGGTGCGCTGGCAGACGTTACACTTGTGGGTGCCCTTGATCATGTCCGACTTCCTCTTCGCCATGGCGCTCTCGCCCGGGCGGATGTTGTGGTCTCGGAGCTGGTGGTTGGTGAGGAGTGAGTCCATGGTGTACGACGCCCCGCAGATGTCACACCCAAACAAGGGGTCAGCGGTGTCCACTTCCTCCTCACTCCCATCGTGGTTGTTTGGAGACTCCAACACGCCTCCTGATCCTGCCGCTCCTGCAACATGGCTGTTGGACAGGAGACCCTGTAGCTCTGCGTCATCCTTGGCCGCCGGGTGGTGGTCCGCTCCTCCGGTTGTGGAGCCATTCGCACCACAGTTCTGGGCCTTGCCCTCGAACACACAGTGCTTTTCCCTCAGGTGCTTTTCCAGAAGTACGATGGCATGGAAGGCCTTGCTGCAGAAGCGGCAGTTATACTTCTTGCTGTGGGTGGTGATGTGGCACTGCAGCTCCACCTCCGTGCCGAAGGACTCCCCGCAGAAGATGCAGCGGTGGGCCCGGCCCTGGTTCTCCAGGTGGCTGTGCTTGACATGCAGCTGCAGGTCGGCCTCGTGCCTGAAGTCCCAGTTGCAGGAGGTGCAGCGGTACACTTTCTTCTCATTGCTGTGCTTGACGGCCAGGTGGAGCTGGGTGGACACCTTGGAGTCAAACACTTCCTGGCAGAGGGTGCAGCGGAAGAACACGAACGTGTGCATGTCCAGCAGGTGTTTTTGCAGGTCGTCTACCGAGGTGAACTGCTTGTCGCAGCTCTCACAGATGTAGTAAGTGGAGGTGATGGTAAAGTGGATCGTCACATGCTTCAGCAGGGACTCCTGGTTGGGGAAGTCCTTGTTGCACTGGGGGCAGTTGAGTTGGGGCTGCATCCCATCCAGGTGAGTCTTCAGGTGGGTCTGGAACAGGTCCAGGCTGGTGTACTTGGCCCCACACTGGTTGCAGATGAACTCGCTAGTGCCACGATTGCTGCGAGAGGAGGAACCATGAAGGAAAGATTGATCAATCGATACGGGTGAGGAAGGGCTGAGGGTCCGCAGAGACTTCTTTCCATTGTTGATGTAGTTCAGCGCCAGAGGAATGTTCTTGTGGTTTTCTTTGATGTGCTTGTTCAGCTTCAGAACGCTGTTGAAGATGGGCGAGTTGGTGCAGTAGGAGCAGGAGTACACCTCCACAATGGGCTCCTTGGGAGTCACCTCTAGGGGGGAGTCGAAACGCAGGCTGCCCCCGTCACAGTGGGTCTGACGGACGTGCTCCTCCAGGGTGGCCTCAGTCAGGAACCCCATGAAGCACTGGGGACAGAAGAAGGCGTTACTCTCCTTGGCCACGGGGCTGGGGAAGCCGTGGGAGCAGCGGATGTGTTCTTGAAGAGCGTTGAGGTCACTTAAAACCTCGGTGCAGAAATTACACTGAAGCAGGGTGTCAGGCAGGCTGCCCAGCAGGGTGGCATGGTCCTCGGCATTGTGTACCTGCTTCAGGTGCTCGTTCAGGTTGAACAGGGAGGGAAGCACCTCTAGGCAGAACTGACAGGTGTGTGCCTGCTCGGGTTTGTCAAGGTGCATGGTCCGCAGGTGTATCTGAAGCACGGCAAGGCTAGAGAACACCTGCTTGTTGCAGTAGATACAGCTGTAGGAGATCTTGGGCTGCTTGGACGAGCGTCCCCCAATGTCGTGTGAGGTGTGCTGGGCGGCCCTCTTTCTCCTCCCCCGGGTCTTGGGTATGGGCGGGGCTGCCTCCACCATGGTGGAGCTGTCGACGGAGAGGTTGGAGTCTGGGGTTGTGCTGGAGACAGAGGTGTAGCCCACAGTGAGCAGGGATGGGCTGTTGCTGTGGTTACTGGATTCGGGGAGCTGGTGGACGTCCATGTGGGCGTACAGGTCCTCCACAGAGAGGAAGTGCTCGGAGCAGACGGCGCAGTTGTGACCTTTGCGGTCGCGACTGTGGGCCTGGTCAATGTGGGTCAGCAGGACACCCTCGTCGCTGAAGGGCTCGTGGCAATAGATGCACTGCAAGGCGCCACACAGGCCCCCGTCCTCCGATGGAGAGCACTCTGGGTGGCACTCGGCGATGTGCCTTTGCAACTCCTCAGGGACATCAAAACCCTCCTCACAGCGGCTGCACTTCCTCGTCTCCTTCAGCTTCCACTCCTCCCTGGAGAGGCCGCTGCCTGGCCCCCCGCCACCACCGTCTTTGCCACGCTCGTGGACCTGCATGTGTCCATGGAGGGAGCTGGAGGAGAGAAAGCCCCGGCGGCACACAGGGCACTTGTGGGGCTTGTTGGAGGCGTGGGTCTTCATATGGATCTTGAGATGGTCGCTGCGTGAGAAGGCCGAGTCGCACTCGCCACAGTGGTACTTTTTGTCGCCGGTGTGCAGCTTGACGTGGCGGTCGCGGCTGCGCTTGTGCTTGAACAGGCGGCTGCAGAAGGTGCAGCTGAAGGGGAGCTTGTCACCGTGGCTCTGCTCGTGGCGCTTCAGGAAGCTCAGACGGCTGAAGGACTTGTCGCAGAACTGGCATGGGTACGGTAGGCCGGGGCCCCCTTCATCCTCGCCAAAATCATAGTCTTCACAGTGGCCGGGGGAAGTCTGGTCTTTACTGGATGGAGATGATGCAGGCCAAGAACAGGAAGGATCATCCTCGAGATCAACACCATCTGTACAGAGATACAGAGAAACAAAGAGAGAGAGAGAGAGAGCATAAGAGAGCATAAGAGAGAGAGCATAAGAGATAGAAGAAGGCGAAAATGAGGAACAAGAGGGAGAGGGAGAAAGAGAGAAGGTGTTTTGTCAGATTTCATTAGGAAGTCATTTGTCTCAGCTCTGTTAAATAGTAAAGGTGGGCTGCTGTGGCATTAGTCAGTATGGTAATTGCAAGGTAGCTAAGTATGAATTTACATTCCTTTGTTACTTGGAAATGTTTTCTCTTGCTACTGCATTATGCTTGCCTCTCAGAGGTAACAATTCCTCGCCTTATGAATTATCTAAAAACCTACACTTCAACCTGCTATTCAAAGTGTAATTACAGGTAAGGAAAGAAAAATGTAAATTATTTTACCACAATTAACCTTGTATGTGGCCATGTAATGGCTTAGCCCGTTGTGACTTAAAATCTCTCTGACATTTAATCCCCAACACAAGGCAATGGGGAGCTTCAAGATGTAACCCCCACATGAGGTAAATTAGACAATTTCTATTATTCTTAAAACATTACCTGAATAGTTTAGAAGAAATAGACTTTAAAATGACCTTATGTCAAGGGAGAGAAGAAAACAAAAGTCCACATACGTCGACACGTACGTAAGAATAACACTCTCGTCACGACCGCAAACGAATGACTTTGTAAGGGAGAAGCGGTCTGTTCTGACAATTAGTCTATGGATATTAGATTATAGAATATTGGCTCAGCTGAGTGAACACTGGCTGAATGGAGCCATAAGGCAGCCGGTGCTTTCGGGGCACTGTGTAGGGTTAGGGTGAGGTCAGAGAGACAGAGAGAGAGAGAGAGCGAGAGAGAGCGAGAGAGAGATGGGCGGAGCATGGGTAGGATAAATACTTCAACCAAGGACAAGCAGGTGCAGTGAAGTACGTGCCATCGCTTTTATCTTTCATTTACTGTCTCTTTATCACAATCGGTTATTCATTGACATTCCAATGGTGCGGAATACAGAACACAGTGTGATATAAAATGGAAAATGCAGAAAACCAGTTTCCAGCAGGTTCAAAAGGTGATGGACCACTTCTTCCCTCTGCCGAATTCTAAGTGCTGTGAACTTCCTTATTTAAATAAAACAACGTAATTCCAACCCCTTCGGAAAGAAAGCCAAAGTCAAAAGGCCAAAACTTGGAACGGGAAAAACAAGAGGAAACTGCACAGATTCATGGGATGGACAAAGGAAAAGCATAAAGCCTTGATCATTCCAGGATCCAACCTTCCCCTTCACCATGCTATCTTTTAGCTGACGAATAAGTCTTTCTCTTCCCCCCATCCCCCTCCTTCCCTCCCTCCCTCCCATTCTGTTGTTTTTGCTGGGGAGAGAGATCTGCCCTTAGTCAGGATAACATGCCCTCACTGAGTACTTACACCCGTCAGGGCCTATCTTCAGGAAACAGATGGGGTCGGAGGTTATTCCCCTGCCCCTCCAAACTGCTGAAAGCAGCACATTGAGGACAGCCTGCCTACCTCCCACCTCCGACCCCCCTTCACCCCCCTATCCCTGGCACACTGCCCACTGCACAAGCTCTGAGTCAAACCCAAGGAGCAGCAAACCAAACCTTGCCTGATTTATCTTCTTTCTTTATGTAGTTCATCCATGTTGTTTTTTTCTGGTTGGAGGGAGGATGGGTGAGTCAGTGGAATGCCCTCCTCCACACACACACACACACACGCACGCACACACACACACACACACACACACACACACACACATACACACACGCACGCACACACACACACACACACGCATACACATTCTCCCAGGATAGGAGTAGACAGCAGAGCAGAGAGAAATGACCCTAACCAATGCCTTACAGTCAAACATCTTGGCTCGGAGACAACACCAAAACAAACAAACACATAGCCAGATACAGTAAATATATATTACATTAAATCCTGCTTGTCTTAAATGACGATGGCACGGCCGGCAGACATTGCTATGCTGTCAAGGCTGCAACCTCCGTTCTTTGTTTAGTTCATTTATACAATGTATATAATGTCTTCATTACATTGAGCTGCATACATTAGTCAACAGACATACCAAACAGCGGGGGAGCGGGAGTCATGAGTAATGTACACAAGGATTATACAAGTGGGTCATCATTTGAGTTGAACTGTCCAATGCCTAATTGAATTAACATTCTCGTGGTGCATCATTGTTGATTAACACTACTGAATAAATGATCTGTGTGTAGACATTAGAGCTGTGTTGACATTGGACATGTGAGTACAGTATTGTTAATCGTACACATGTTCTCCAATATCTTCTGAATCATATCTACGCTGCTTTCTCTGTACTGTTCTTATTCCCACTAATGCGTTGTCTTGTTTTGAAAGGACGTTGGTGTACCATTCAAAAGGCCCACTGATATGGCTTTCGACAAACAGGTGGTTACTGACTCCTCGAAGCTAGTACTTTTGAGATAACTTGTGTTTACTATACAAAATATTTGACCATATCTTATATCGGAGGGTGGCCATCATATACCACCATGGTGCTTGAGGTCAACAGCTCAGGTAACACACACACGACCGTCAAGACAAGCGTGTGAACAACGGCAGATGAAAGCACTGTTCAACCCCAGGAGACCTAAGAGATAGAGAGACCCTCCTGTTTTTCCCCTCCTTCACCCAGACAAGAAATGCCCAGGTCCTCGTCAGCCTGAGTAAATAACAGGGAGCCGAGAAGGCCTTTTCTTTCACGTCCGTCCGTCCGTCTCTGGGGCCTCTGCACGCCAGCACTCTCTGTGCCGTTGCCAAAGGGGATGCTGGGGCCTGAAAAAGTACACCCTGCAGCTGAAGGGCTGTCTTTGTTGGCCTGCCAAGGCCTTCCTGAGCATCCTACAGCCAACAGCCTGTCACGTCCTGGGAGGAAGACCTCCATCTTAGGGCCTGTCCCTCTACCCTGCTCTCTCTCTGGGCTCTGGAGTCTTTCCTCTCTCTCTCTCTGGTCTCTCTCACTGGGTTCTTTCCTCAGTCTTACATTAGCCTCTCTCTCGTCTCAGTTCTCTCTCGCTCAATATGTTGGTCTCTCTCTCTCTCCCTCTCTCTCTGAGCTCTCTCCTTCTCCACCCCTCCCTTCTTTCCTTTAATCCTTAGCCTACAATTTCCACGGCCCCACGGAAATCAAATTTACATAATAAAAAAATCCCCATCAAAATCCGCCTGTTTAAGCTAGAGATGCACTACATGACCAAAAGTATGTGGACACCTGCTTGTCGAACATCTCATTCCGGGGCATTCATATGGAGTTGTTCCCCCCATTGCTGCTATAACAGCATCCACTCTTCTGGGAAGGCTTTCCAGTAGATGTTGGAACATTGCTGCGGGGACTTGCTTCCATTCAGGCACAAGAGCATTAGTGAGGTGGGCACTGATGTTGGGCAATTAGGCCTGGCTCACAATCGGCATTGCAATTCATTCCAAAGGTATTTGATGGGGTTGAGGTCAGGGATCTGTGCAGGTCAGTCAAGTTCTTCAACACAGATCTCGACAAACCATTTCTGTATGGACCTTGCTTAGTGCACAGGAGAATTGTCATGCTGAAACAGGAAAGGTCCTTCCCCAAACTGTTACAACAAAGTTGGAAGCACAGAATCCTCTAGAATGAATTTCCCTTCACTGGAACTAAGGGGCATAGCCCAAATCATGAAAAACAGCACCAGACCATTATTCCTCCTCCACAGTTGGCACTATGAATTCAGGCAGATACAGAAGAAGTCGGAAGTTTACATACACCTCAGCCAAATACATTTAAAGTCAGTTTTTCCACAATTCCTGACATTTAATCATAGTAAAACATTCCATGTCTTAGGTCAGTTAGGATCACCACTTTATTTTAAGAATGTGAAATGTCAGAATAATAGTAGAGAGAATGATTTATTTCAGCTTTTATTTCTTTCATCACATTCCCAGTGGGTCAGAAGTATACATACACTCAATTAGTATTTGGTAGCATTGGCTTTAAAATGTTTAACATGGGTCAAACGTTTCAGGTAGCCTTCCACAAGCTTCCCACAATAAGTTAGGTGAATTTTGGCCCATTCCTCCTGACAGAGCTGGTGTAACTGAGTCAGGTTTATAGGCCTCCTTGCTCGCACACACTTTTTCAGTTCTGCCCACAAATTGTCTATAGGATTGAGATCAGGGCTTTGTGATGGCCACTCCAATATCTTGACTTTGTTGTCCTTAAGCCACAACTTTGGAAATATGCTTGGGGTCATTGCCCATTTGGAAGACCCTTTTGCGCCCAAGCTTTAACTTCCTGACTGATGTCTTGAGATGTTGCTTCAATATATCCACATCATTTTCCGTCCTCATGATGCCATCTATTTTGTAAAGTGCACCAGTCCTTCCAGCAGCAAAGCACCCCCACAACATGATGTTGCCACCCCCGTGCTTCACGGTTGGGATGGTGTTCTTGTCACGTCCTGACCAGTAAAAGGGGTTATTTGTTATTGTAGTTTGGTCAGGGCGTGGCAGGGGGTGTTTTTCTGTGTGTGTTGGGGTTACATTCTATGTCCTTTTTTCTATGTTTGGTATTTCTTTGTTTTGGCCTGGTATGGCTCTCAATCAGGGACAGCTGTACATTGTTGTCGCTGATTGGGAGCCATACTTAGGTAGCCTGTTTTCCTTTGGGTTTTGTGGGTGGTTTATTTCTATTTAGTTATCTTACCTGACAGAACTGTTTGGCTGTCTTTTGTTTATTTGTAAAGTGTTCAAATTTTTCCATTAAATTACAAAGATGAGCACTAACCACGCTGCGCCTTGGTCTACTCCATTCAACAGCCATTACAGTTCTTCGGCTTGCAAGCCTCCCCCTTTTTCCTCCAAACATAACGATGGTCATTATGGCCAAACAGTTCTATTTTTGTTTCATCAGACCAGAGGACATTTCTCCAAAAAGTACGATCTTTGTCCCCATGTGCAGTTGCAAACCGTAGTCTGTCTTTCTTATGGCGGTTTTGGAGCAGTGGCTTCTTCCTTGCTGTGCGGCCTTTCAGGTTATGTCGATATAGGACTCATTTTACTGTGGATATAGATACTTTTGTACCTGTTTGCTCCAGCATCTTCACAAGGTCCTTTGCTGTTGTTCTGGGATTGATTTGCACTTTTCGCACCAAAGTACATTCATCTCTAGGATACAGAACGTGTCTCCTTCCTGAGCGGTATGACGGCTGCGTCGTCCCATGGTGTTTATACTTGCGTAGTATTGTTTGTACAGATGAACGTGGTACCTTCAGGCATTTGGAAATTGCTACCAAGGATGAACCAGACTTGTGGAGGTCTACAATTTGTTTCTGAGGTCTTGGCTGATTTCTTTATATTTTCCCATGATGTCAAGCAAAGAGGCACTGAGTTTGAAGGTAAGCCTTGAAATACATCCACAGGTACACCCCCAATTGACTCAAATGATGTCAATTAGCCTATCAGAAGCTTCTAAAGCCATGACATTATTTTCTAGAATTTTCCAAGCTGTTTAAAGGCACAGTCAACTTAGTGCATGTAAACTTCTGACCCACTGGAATTGTGATACAATGAATTATAAGTGAAATAATCTGTCTGTAAACAATTGTTGGAAAAATTACTTGTGTCATGCACAAAGTAGATGTCCTAACCGAATTGCCAAAACTATAGTTTGTTAAAAATAAATTTGTGGAGTGGTTGAAAAACAAGTTTTAATGACTCCAACCTAAGTGTATGTAAACTTCCAACTTCAACTGTAGCGTTCTCCTGGCATCCACCAAACCCAGATTAGTCCGTCAGACTGCCAGATGGTGAAGCGTGATTCATTACTACAGAGCACGCGTTTCCACTGCTCCAGAGTCCAATGGCGGCGAGCTTTACACCACTCCAGCCGACACTTGGCATTGCACATGGTGATCTTAGGCTTGTGTGCGGCTGCTTAGCCATGCAATCCCATTTCATAAAGCTCCCGACGAACAGTCCTTGTGCTGACGTTGCTTCCAGAGGCAGTTTGGAACTGGGTAGTGAGTGTGAGGCCTACCACTTCGCGGCTGAGCCGTTGTTGCTCCAAGCCCTTTCTACTTCACAAAAACAGCACTTACAGTTGACTGGGGCAGCTCTAGCAAGGCAAAAATGTTACAAACTGACTTGTTGTAAAGGTGACATCCTGTGACGGTGCCAAGTTGAAAGTCTCTGACATATTCAGTAAGGCCATTCTACTGCCAATGATTGTCTATGGTGATTGCATGGCTGCGTGCTTGATTTTCTATGCCTGTCAGCAACAGGTGTGGCTGAAATAGGTGAATTTTGAGGCATGTCCACATACTTTTGTATATATAGTGTATCTATTTTTTTTGCACCGGGACAGCTGGAAACTCATTTGACATCTGTTTAGTCTGGGTTTTTTCTACAAGTAAGAGTTAAAAAAAAAAAAAATGTAAATGTTTATTTCTTTTGGTTTGTTCTGAGTTGGAGGTCTACAGGGAATGGTGGTAATTTAAAAACTAAATATTGTTTGGCTCAGTTTACTGCTGATAACAAAAGTCTATTGGCATATCAGCTTTCTATACACATAACCATTGGGCACCTACATAACTTCTATCCTATACTGTACATCAAGATTTTACTGAAACACTCCCAAAATTACCCTACACACACACACACACACACACACACACACACACACACACACACACACACACACACACACACACACACACACACACACACACACACACGCAATGTTCTTCTATTTCCATTAAAAATCCTATTTTCCCTAAACCTAACCCTTACCATAACCCTAACCTTAACCTGTAGCGCAAACCCTAACCCTAACCACTAATCCCTTACTGTTACCCTAACCCCAATTGTAACCCTAATTGTAACCCTAACCCTAAACCTAACCCCAAAGCTTCAAATAGCCTTTGTCCTCATGGGTACGTGGGAAATTTCCCCACGAGGGAGAATTTTCCTTGTTTTATTATCCAAGTAGGAAAGGATAGAAGAACCAACCAACCCCCCCCCCCCCCACACACACACACACTCACCCTGAGCCTCCAATCCAGTCTACACTCGCTCTGTGTGCCACCTCTCATGTTCATTTTTAGCTCTCACTGTGTAAATATTACTGTTCAAATAAGCCTTTCAGTCAGAGACCTGGTGCCATTACTGTTCCTGCACACACACAGACGCTGCTCTTAAGGACCCCTCAAGCTGACTTGCGCTTGACTTCAAGCATTTACTGCAAAAATATAGCTACCCTACAGTATCTGTTAGCTCAAATTGATTTGTTTCTGTGACCCCATTCTTTTAATTTATTTCACCTTTATTTAACCAGGTAGGCTAGTTAAGAACAAGTTCTCATTTACAACTGCGACCTGGCCAAGATAAAGCAAAGCAGTTCAACACATACAACAACACAGTTACAATGGAATAAACAAACATACAGTCAATAATACACTAGAAAGTCTATATACAGTGTGTGCAAATGAGGTAAGATAAGGGAGGTAAGGCAATAAATAGGCCATAGTGGTGAAGTAATTACAATATACGAATTAAACACTGGAGTGATAGATGTGCAGAAGATGAATGTGCAAGTAGAGATACTGGGTTGCAAAGGAGCAAGATAAATAAATAAATACAGTATGGGGATGAGGTAGCTGGATGGGATATTTACAGATGGGCTATGTACAGGTGCAGTGATCTATGAGATGCTCTGACAGCTGGTGCTTAAAGCTAGTGAGGGAGATATGAGTCTCCAGCTTTAGTGATTTTTGTAGTCATTGGCAGCAGAGAACTGGAAGGAAAGGCGGCCAAAGGAGGAATTGGCTTTGGGGGTGACCAGTGAGATATACCTGCTGGAGCTGGTGCTACGGGTGGGTGCTGCTATGGTGACCAGTGAGCTGAGATAAGGCGGGGCTTTACCTAGCAAAGACTTGTAGATGACCTGGAGCCAGTGGGTTTGGCGACGAGTATGAAGCGAGGGCCAGCCAACGAGAGCATACAGGTCGCAGTGGTGGGTAGTATATGGGCTTTGGTGACAAAACAGATGGCACTGTGATAGACTGCATCCAATTTGTTGAGTAGAGTGTTGGAGGCTATTTTGTAGATGACAGCGCCGAAGTCGAGGATCGGTAGGATGGTCAGTTTTACGAGGGTATGTTTGGCAGCATGAGTGAAGGATGCTTTGTTGCGAAATAGGAAGCCGATTATAGATTTAATTTTTGGATTGGAGATGCTTAATGTGAGTCTGGAAGAAGAGTTTACAGTCTAGCCAGACACCTAGGTATTTGTAGTTGTCCACATATTCTAAGTCTGTCACGCCCTGACCATAGAGAGCCTTTTATTCTCTATGTTGGTTAGGTCAGGGTGTGACTAGGGTGGGTTATCTAGGTTGTTTTTTCTATGTTGGCCTGGTATGGTTCCCAATCAGAGGCAGCTGTTTATCGTTGTCTCTGATTGGGGATCATATTTAGGCAGCTATTTTCCCACTGTGTTTTGTGGGATCTTGTTTTGAGTTAGTGCATGTTGCACCTCTTACGTTACGGTTAGTTGTTTGTTTCCTTTTTGTTTTTGTAGTTTCACCAAATAAAATATGTGGAACTCAGAGCACGCTGCACCTTGGTCCGTCTACACACAGCCGTGACAAAGTCAGAACCGTCCAGAGTAGTGATGCTGGACGGGTGGGCAGGTGCGAGCAGCGATCGGTTGAAGAGCATGAATTTAGTTTTACTTGCATTTAAGAGCAGTTGGAGGCCACGGAAGGAGAGTTGTATGGCATTGAAGCTCGTCTGGAGGTTAGTTAACACAGTGTCCAAAGAAGGGCCAGAAGGGATACAGAATGGTGTCGTCTGCGTAGAGGTGGACCAGAGAATCACCAGCAGCAAGAGCGACATCATTGATGTATACAGAGAAGAGAGTCGGCCTAAGAATTGAACCCTGTGGCACCCCCATGGAGACTGCCAGAGGTCCAGACAACAGGCCCTCTGATTTGACACACTGAACTCTATCAGAGAAGTAGTTGGTGAACCAGGTGAGGCAGTCATTTGAGAAACCATGGCTGTTGAGTCTGCCGATATGAATGTGGTGATTGACAGAGTCGAAAGCCTTGGCCAGGTCGATGAATATGGCTGCACAGTAATGTCTCTTATCGATGGCGGTTATGATATCGTTTAGGACCTTGAGCGTGGCTGAGGTGCACCCACGTCCAGCTCTGAAAACAGATTGCATAGCGGAGAAGGTACGGTGGGATTCGAAATGGTCGGTAACCTGTTTGTTAACTTGGCTTTCAAAGACCTTAGAAAGGCAGGGTAGGATAGATATAGGTCTGTAGCAGTTTGGGTCAAGAGTGTCTCCCCCTTTGAAGAGGGAGATGATGGCACCAGCTTTCCAATCTTTGGGAATCTCAGACGATACGAAAGAGAGGTTGAACAGGCTAGTAATAGGGGTTGCAACATTTCCGGCAGATAATTGTAGAAAGAAAGAGACGGTCCAGATTGTCTAGCCCGGCTGATTTGTAGGGAGAAATGGGGAGGCTTGTGTGAGTTGCTGTGGGGGGTGCAGGGCAGTTGACCGGGGTAAGGGTAGCCAGGTGGAAAGCATGGCTAGCCGTAGAAAAATGCTTATTGAAATTCTCAATTATAGTGGATTTATCGGTGGTGACAATGTTTCCTAGCCTCAGTGCAGTGGGCAGCTGGGAGGAGGTGCTCTTATTCTCCATGGACTTTACAGTGTCCCAGAACTTTTTGGATTTTGTGCTACAGGATGTACATTTCTGTTTGAAAAAGCTAGCCTTAGCTTTCCTAACTGCCTGTGTATATTAGTTCCTAACATCCCTGAAAGTTGCATATCACGGGGGCTATTCGATGATAATGCAGTACGCCACAGGATGTTTTTGTGCTGGTCAAGGGCAGTCAGGTCTAGAGTGAACCAAGGGCTATATCTGTTCCTGGTTCTACATTCTTTGAATGGGGCATGCTTATTTAAGATGGTGAGGAAGACACTTTTAAAGAATAACCAGGCATCCTCTACTGACTGGATGAGGTCAATATCCTTCCAGGGTACCCGGGCCAGGTCGATTAGAAAGGCCTGCTCAAAGTGTTTTAGGGAGCGTTTGACAGTGATGAGGGGTGGTCGTTTGACCGCAGACCCATTGCAGATGCAGGCAATGATCGCTGAGATCTTGGTTGAAAACAGCAGAGATGTATTTGGAGGGCAAGTTGGTTAGAATGATATCTATGAGGGTGCCCGTGTTTACGGATTTGGGGTTGTACCTGGTAGGTTCATTGATAATTTGTGTGAGATTGAGGGCATCAAGCTTAGATTGTAGGATGGCTGGGGTGTTAAGTATGTCCCAGTTTAGGTCACCTAGCAGCACGAGCTCTGAAGATAGATGGGGGGCAATCAATTCACATATGGTGTCCAGGGCACAGCTGGGGGCAGAGGGTGGTCTATAGCATGCGGCAACGGTGAGAGACATGTTTCTGGAAAGGTGTATTTTTAAAAGTAGATGCTCGAATTGTTTGGGTACAGACCTGGATAGTAAGACAAAACTCTTCAGGCTATCACTGCAGTAGATTGCAACTCCACCCCCTTTGGTAGTTCTATCTTGTCAGAAAATGTTATAGTTAGGGATGGAAATGTCAGGGTTTTTGGTGGTCTTCCTAAGCCAGGATTCAGACACGGCTAGGACATCCGGGTTGGCAGTGTGTGCTAAGGCAGTAAATAAAACAAACTTAGGGAGGAGGCTTCTAATGTTAACATGCATGAAACCAAGGCTTTTACGGTTACAGAAGTCATCAAATGAGAGCACCTGGGGAATATAAAAAAATATATATAGTGGAGCTAGGCACTGCAGGGCCTGGATTAACCTCTACATCGCCAGAGGAACAGAGGAGGAGTAGGATAAGGGTACGGCTAAAGGCTATAAGAACTGGTTGTCTAGTACGTTCGGTACAGAGAGTAAAAGGAGCAGGTTTCTGGGCGCGATAGAATAGATTCAAGGCATAATGTACAGACAAAGGTATGGTAGGATGTGAATACATTGGAGGTAAACCTAGGCATTGTGTGATGATGAGAGAGATATTGTCTCTAGAAACATTTAAAGCAGCTGATGTCACCGCATGTGTGGGAGGTGGAACTAAAGGGTTGGCTAAGGCATATTGAGCAGGGTTAGAGACTCTACAGTGAAATAAGACAATAATCACTAACCAGAAAAGCAATGGACATGGCATATTGACATTAGGGAGAGGCATGCGTAGCCGAGTGATCATAGGAGTTCAGTGAGTAGTTAGGCTGGCTGGAGACACGGCGATTCAAACAGCTAGCAGGCCGGGGCTAGCAAGCTAGCAGAAGGGCCTTAGAGGGACGTCGTGACGGAGGAAGTCTGTTATAGCCTCCTCGTGCAGTTATGTCGACTAGACCTGTCGTGATGGAGTAGTAGGGTTCCGTGCAGCAAAGGGGTTCAGTCCAACTAGCAAAATAGGTATAGTGGCCAAAGAAATTGGCCGATAGATCTCTTCAGCTAACAGTCCAATATGCTCTAGACAGCTAGCGGGCCGCGGCTAGCAGGCTAGCAGATGGGCATTCAGGGGACATCGCAACGGAGAGGCCTGTTGGGAAAAAAACCTTGGGCAGATTATGTCGGTAGTCCAGTCATGATGGATAAGCAGGGCTTCGTGTAGTAAAAGGGGTCCAAGCCAATTCTTCCCCATGTCTTCACTATAAAACATATTGAGAAATGATCAGGAAAGCAGGGAGGTCACAGGTTTGGTCATGGTTTAGGTGGGTGAAAGTATTCATAATGTAAGTTCTAGCATCTCATAGTATATACTTCTACCCACTGGGCACATACTGGTAGAATCAACATTGTCTCCATGTCATTTCAATGAAATTACGTTGAACCAACGGGGAATAGACGTTGAATTCAGGTCTGTGCCCAGTGGGTAGAGTGTAGTACAGTGTAACTGCACATCTCTCTGGCCTGTCATCATAACTGTGACAATTTGACAGAATAGGTGACATGTGTTTTTCCCTCTCAGCTTGCTTAGCGCGATAAATTAGACCAGACAAGTCTCTGTGTCAGTCTACGGCCTCTGCCCCTGAATCCCTGTTATGGACATCAACTTTAACGACTGAAGACAAGCTGCTTGTGATTGTTTTCTTTATCCAGTCATAACACCAAAACACTGTTAAGCTTCTAAGGGCCATGTTTTGGGAATTACTCACTTTTGGCACCTGTGACTTCCTGTCTGGGGTCCTGGGAACAGTTCAAGGCGTCTTATCTCTGCCTGACAGAAATGAACAGGGGTGGATAGAGCACCTCGACTCTTATTACTGAGCCAGGCCACCCATATCCAAATCCACTATCTTATTTTATTCATCCTCTGCCAATTCTACCACTAGACTTTTGTAAAAATCCTGTTCCATATTTGCATGTTGGAGAGAACAGGTAATGCACTTTTTCTAAATTCAAAAACCATAATCTTCATATCTTTGTATCTTACCAGGGATCTTTATGGGGATTTTTCTAGGAACGGTTTGTGTTAATGTGTCAGTGCTCATGTACATGAGTGAGGGTGTGAGTGTGTATGTGCATGTGTGTGTGTGAGTACACTCTTAGAAAATATAGAACAATATAGAACCTAAAAGGGTTCTTCGGCTGTCACCATAGAAACCTTTGAAGGACCCCTTTTGGTTCCATGTAGAACCCTTCCCACAGAGGGTTCTACATGGAGCCAAAATAGTTCTACATGGAACCAAAAAGGGTTCTCTGATGGGGACAGCCGAAGAGTCCTTTTGCAACCCATTTTTCTAAGAGAATATGAGCCTGTGTGTGTGTGTGTGTGTTTCAGCAGGGATTGGATATTCATTGAATAAACAAAGAACTGCCAACGCATCTGATATAACACTATGACCCCACTTCAGAGAAGAAGAACAAGGCATCCTTTACAGCTGCTGGTAAAAGTAGTAGAACAATCCCCTCGAGACTGTTGATGTGTCATCTCAAAGCACATCCCATTCTGAAGCTCCAAATAGCAATATGCGTTTGAACACCATGATATCATGTTCAGTGCTGTATGTGACACAACCACTTAACATCTAATAAGTGGAGGCTAGAAAATGGCGAGAGGCTTTAGCTTAGCTAGCTAGAGACTCCCATTTTGCTGCCATGAAAAAAAGGGTTTCAATGGTTTCAATTTAGAGGCTAATTCCAGTTCTCCTCAGATGACTGGATCATTGAGCCGACTCAGGACCCCACACAGAGCTATTGGAGCGAGACCAGCCCCAAGGCTTTACACACAGTGCCACTGCTACAGTGCTACGGCCCTGGCTAAAGAGAAATCACGTCCAGTCAAAATGGAGTGCTGAACATTCCCAGCAGCTCTCAAAGAGAAGTGCCAGGTGGCCAGACATGGCTTATTGCACCAGTCTCACACATACTACGACTGACGCTTCACACAGATATTAAAACACACACACACTCACACACATAGGTAGAACTAGAATATTATCATCTCTTGTCCATCTCTCTCTCTCTCTCTCTCTCTCACTCACTCCCCCCTCTCCCACTCTTTCAGCAAACACAATGTGTTTTTTTACACATCTGTGAGAAATGTCAGGCCCCAGTCGCCCCCTGCCAAAGATCAATCAAATCTGCCAAGCTTTAGGAGGAAAGGGAGAGGGGACCACGGCAACATTACTGGAGGAGGAGAGAGGGGAGAGAGGGAGGGGTGTGTTATGGGAGGACAGAGAACGAGACAGGGAGATAGGGAGGGAGAGACAGTGGTTGATAGAAGGGTGCGTTTCCCAGGGTTTCAATGGTGCCGTAGCAACGTGTCTCTTCCCATAACATCATGCTCATAATGACACGCCTTGTCAAAACACAACACACAGACACACACACAGACAGACACACATCAAAATGGCAGTCAACTTTTACACAGGGCCTAACACGCTAGCTGGAACATCAAACTGCTGCCTAGCTGTCTCAGTGGCCTGGCGTCCATTATACCGGCCCTCACGGCTCTGTCTGCCCCAACCACGGGTAACCAGCAAACTGTCAACTACTTTGTCCACATTACCCACGTCCCCCAGCACAGACAGGAGCACTTGGTCACTGTCCCAGAAATCACAGCGCCCCAGTGGTGTCCCAGGAAACGCAGACAAATGGAGGGCCAGCGGAGGGAAAGTAGGGCAGCCAGTCATCCTTTACAAGCTGGGTCTTTTTTCTTTCCATGAAGACATGGAAGGGGAGAGTGAGACAGAGCGAGGAGAGGACGAGAGGAGAGCGATGCCATTACTTATCATGGGGCCTGATCCCACTGTTCTGATGTCCTGGAGACAGACAAGACGTGTGAGCAGAAACCAATGAAACTATTTGTCTATCCTGAAAGAAGATGACAGAACATAATAAAGGCAGATGTAGATAAGAGAGCAAGATGTATGACCTGTGTATGATGGGTACTTTATAGGCCTCATGTACAACATCTTCATGTAGAAGAACCTTAGTGCTCTGTACTGTTCACTAAGAATTCTGAGATCTGGTGTAATTCTAAACCAGCTATTCACTGTTACAAGATCAACACAGCCATAAAGTAGTGTTGCTGTTCAACTCAAGGCTGATCAGAGGAAGAACAGATAGCTGACCATGTCAGGTAGTGCAGGAGAGAAGAGAACACACTAGCAGGAAGTAGGTTCCGCCCCGCCCCAGGCCTTGGCTGGACCCCCAGCCCCCGTGGGCCTCCCAGGGGTGTAGGGAGGGGGGTGGGCAAGGGGGAGGAGGAGTGACAATCTGTCCCCCAGCACGGCCCATCACCGCTTGCCTCACTGCACTGGTTCTGAGGGAGGGAGTGCAGGGTTGGGTCTGGGTACTACATGGGGAAGCAGTGTGTACTGGTCCCTCTCCCTCACCACCACGGCAGGCTAGGCAGGCAGACAGGCTGGAGACCCAGTGAACAACAAGCCAGCCGGAGAACCACAGCGTGCTGCTACGTTCTACCACCCTCTTTTACCCCGGGTGTATTCATTCTGCCGATTCTGTTGCAATAATTTTTTTAAACAGAAGCAAACTGAACAAATTTGTCTAATATAAACTCTTGTTTTGCTCTGTTTGCTTCCGTTTGGTTCTTAAACGGTAAACGGTTTCCATAATGAATACAAATCAAATCAAACTATATTGGTCACATGCGCCGAATACAAAAAGTGTAGACCTTACCGTGAAACGCTTACTTACAAGCCCTTAACCAACAATGCAGTTCAAGAAGAATTAAGAAAATATTTACCAAATAAACTAAAGTAAAAATTATAAAAAGCAACACAATAAAATAACAATAACGAGGCTATATACATGGGGTACCTGTACCGAGTCAATGTGCGGGATTACAGGTTAGTCGAGGTAATTTGTACATGTAGGTAGGGGTGAAGTGATTATGCATAGATAATAAACAGCGAGTAGCAGCAGTGTACAAAAAAAAATTGAGGGGGGTGTCAATGTAAATAGTCCGGTGGCCATGTGATTAATAGTTCAGCAGTCTTATGGCTTGGGGGTAGAAGCTGTTAAAGAGCCTTTTGGTCCTAGACTTGGCGCTTCGGTACCGCTTGCCGTACAGTAGCAGAGAAAGTCTATGACTTGGGTGACTGGAGTCTCTGACAATTTTATGGACTTTCCTCTGACACCGCCTAGTATATAGGTCCTGGATGGCAGGAAGCTTGGCCCCAGTGATGTACTGGGCCATACGCACTACCCTCTGTAGCGCCTTGCGGTCAGATGCCGAGCAGTTGCCATAACAGGCGGTCAGGATGCTCTCGACGGTGCAACTGTAGAACTTCTTGAGGATCTGGGGACCCGGGCCAAATCTTTTCAGTCTCCTGAGGGGGAAAAGGTGTTGTCGTGCCCTCTTCAAGACTGTCTTGGTGTGCTTGGACCATGATTGTTCGTTGGTGATGTAGACACCAAGGAACTTGAAACTCTCAACCCGCTCCACTACAGCCCCGTCGATGAGAATGGGGGCCTGTTCGGCCCGCCTTTTCCTGTAGTCCAGGATCAGCTCCTTCGTCTTGCTCACATTGAGAGAAAGGTTGTTGTCCTGGCACCACACTGCCAGGTCTCTGACCTCCTCCCTATAGGCTGTCTCATCGTTGTCGGTGTTCAGAGCTACCACTGTTGTGTTGTCAGCAAACTTAATGATGGTGTTGGAGTCGTGTTTGGCCACGCAGTCGTGGGTGAACAGGGAGTACAGTAGGGGACTAAGTACACACCCCTGAGGAGCCCAAGTGTTGAGGATCAGCATGGCAGACGTGTTATTGCTTACCCTTACCACCTGGGGGCGGCCCGTCAGGAAGTTCAGCATCCAGTTGCAGAGGGAGGTGTTTAGTCCCAGGGTCCTTAGCTTAGTGATGAGCTTCATGGGCACTACGGTGTTGAATGCTGAGCTGTACTCAATGAACAGCATTCTCACATAGGTGTTCCTTTTGTCCAGGTGGGAAAGGGCAGCGTGGAGTGCGATTGAGATTGCGTTATCTGTGGATCTGTTTGGGGCGGTATGCAAATTGGAGTGGGTCTAGGGTATCAGGGAGGATGCTGTTGATGTGAGCCATGACCAGCCTTTCAAAGCACTTCATGGCTATCGACGTGAGTGCTATGGGGTGGTAATCATTTAGACAGGCTACCTTCGCTTCCTTGGGCACAGGGACTATGGTGGTCTCTTTGAAACATGTAGGTATTACAGATTCGGTCAGGGAGAGGATGAAAATGTCAGTGAAGACACTTGCCAGTTGGTCCGCACATGCTTTGAGTACACATCCTGGTAATCCATCTGGCCCCGTGGCTTTGTGAATGTTGACCTGTTTAAAGCTCTTGCTCACATCGGCTACCGAAGGCGTTATCACACAGTCGTCCAGAACAGCTGGTGCTCTCGTGCTTGCCTCGAAGCGAGCATAAAAGGCATTTAGCTTGTCTGGTAGGCTCACGTCACTGGGTAGCTCGCGTCTGGGTTTCCCTTTGTAGTCCGTAATAGTTTTCAAGCCCTGCCACATCTCACACCCCTGGTTTCACCCTCTTCTACACATCACCTTGGGGGAATGTACATGGACAGTTGTGTTTTATTTAGTTTACTCACAGAAAATGTGATTTATGTCATGTATATATATATATGTATACTTTTTTATGACATAAATCACATTTTCTGTGAGTAAACTAAATAAAACACAACTGTATATATACATATATATATACATACACATACACACACACACACACACACACACACACACACACACACACACACACACACACACACACACACACACACACACACACACACACACACACACACACACTACAACACTTGTCACGCCTTGACCATAGAGAGCCTTTTATTCTCTATGTTGGTTAGGTCAGGGTGTGACTAGGGTGGGTAATCTAGGTTGTTTTTTCTATGTTGGCCTGGTATGGTTCCCAATCAGAGGCAGCCATTTATCGTTGTCTCTGATTGGGGATCATATTTAGGCAGCCATTTTCCCACTGTGTTTTGTGGGATCTTGTTTTGTTTTTGTGTAGTTGCCTGTGAGCACTCCAGAAGGTCACGTTTCGTTTGTTCTTTATTGTTTTGTTTGTGCTGAAGTTTCACTTTATAATTAAGATGTGGAACGCTACGTATGCTGCGCCTTGGTCCAGTTCTTACGACAACCTTGACAACACTAAAAGTATGTGGACACCCCTTCAAATTTGTGGATTTGGCTATTTCAGGTACACCCGTTGCTGACAGGTGTATACAATCGAGCACACAGCCATGCATTCTCCATAGACAAACATTGGCAGTAGAATGGTCTTAGTGAAAAGCTCAGTGACTTTCAACGTGGCACCGTCATAGGATGCCACCTTTCCAACAAGACAGTTCGTCAAATTTCTGCCCTGCTAGAGCTGCCCCGGTTAACTGTAGTAATAACAAGTGCTTGTTATTGTCAAGTGTAAACGTGTAGGAGCAACAACGGCTCAGCAGTGGTAGGCCACACAAGCTCACAGAACAGGACCGCTGAGTGTTGAAGTGTGTAGCACCTGAAAATCGTCTGTCCTCAGTTGCAACACTTACTACCGAGTTCCAAACTGCCTCTGGAAGCAAAGTCAACATAATAACTGTTAGTCAGGAGCATCATTAAATGAGATTCCATGGCCGAGCAGCCGCACACAAGCCTAAGGTCACCATGCGCAATGCCAATGGCGGCTGGAGTGGTGTAAAGCTCACCGCCCATTGGACCCTGGAAGCGCATTCTCTGGAGTGATGAAGCACCCTTCACCATCTTGCAGTCCGGTGGATGAATCTGGATTTGGCGGATGCCAGGAGAAAGCTACCTGCCCGAATGAATAGTGCCAACAGTAAAGTTTGGTGGAAGAGGAATAATGGTGTCGGGCTGTTTTTCATGATTGGCCCCTTAGTTCCAGTGAAGGGAAAGCTTAATTTGTATTTAACTAGGCAAGTCAGTCAAGAACAAATTCTTATTTTCAATGACAGCCTAGGAACAGTGGGTTAACTGCCTTGTTCAGGGGCAGAACGACAGATTTGTACCTTGTCAGCTCAGGGATTCAAACTTGCAACCTTTCGGTTACTAGCCCAACGCTCTAACCACTAGGCTACTCTGCCGCCCCGTAACAGGCTTAATGCTACAGCATACAATGGCCCTAGACCCTAGATGATTTTTGCTTCCAACTTTGTGACAACAGTTTGGGGAAGGCCCTTTCCACTTTCAGCAATACAATGC